>NC_064602.1:55526919-56181919 GCF_943734735.2 Anopheles gambiae | reverse complement strand
GGACTTTTACCATCTATTTCAAAAAGACACATTTTTAATTAATTCATTTTTCCCATCGCTTTACTCACTGTATTTTGTCGAGGGCCCCGAACTGCAGAAAACCGGGGCACATACTACTCAAAGCAGCACATTAAATGTTCTAAGAAATCTGCCAATACTTGCATCAAAGCGCTGCGCTGCGACACGCGCGCACAGCTCAAATCAATACCTCATCATCGTTGGCGCAAAGTATTGGACAGAGCGAGAAACCGTCAATTTTTGCTGGTGTGGGTGGCCTGTGCACGAGACACCCAAACCCACAACCACGCAGAGCAACTTGCTGCTAAAATGGAATGCACAGAACGCTGCGCTTAACTACCACCGAAAACCCGTTACACAACACAAGCATACAACACACCCAAACAAAAGTTTAAAGGCCCCGAAACACAATATTAATACACCGGCTCGTAGCCGGTAAAATTAGCAGGAAAAATTGACTAACATCAAGCAAGCAACGGTGCTCCAGTGGGTAGAGGTTTCATTCGAGAAACGATTCCATCGATATCGATGTGTGTGCTTTTCAATTTGGCTGGGATGAAACGTGCCTGCGCTTGTCTAGGGGCCCCTATACTTGTTTTGCAGATGTGTGCCGAAAACAGACAGCTGTTTTCACGCGAAAAATGGTATTCACATCTCAAGCCTGAGATCGTGGAGCGTGCCTGCTTTTAACGCAAAACCTTAAATTTTCACGCGGGGCCTTACTCAACTTTTGTGGTCAACTGACAAATAGGGGAAATCGGGAAGGGGTGGTATTTATATGTCCAAAAAGAAACTGTGCCATGTTAATATTAAAACGATGTTTTATCACTATTTACATACAACTTTTTGCGTGAAGACAAGATAAAAAACCGTTACAGCTATGCTGAAACTAAAACTCAAAGGTGGTTTACGGGGCCCCAACTATTATGTGGACTCTTCGATGAAGGGGCCCCTTCGGTAAGGGCCCCCGTCGGTAAGGAGGCCCCGTCGATAAGGGGCCCCGTCTATAAGGGGCCCCGTCAATGAAGGGTCCACATAATAGTTGGGGCCCCGTAAACCACCTTTGAGTTTTAGTTTCAGCATAGCTGTAACGGTTTTTTATCTTGTCTTCACGCAAAAAGTTGTATGTAACTAGTGATAAAACATCGTTCTAATATTAACATGGCACAGTTTCTTTTTGGACATCTAAATATGTCCATTTGGTGTCTTGGTGTGGATGGTCGATGCACGAGCTCACCAAAAAAAACGCGGAGACACTTGCTGCTAAAATCCAATGCACAGCACACAGAACAGAACGCTGCGTTTAACCACAAAGAAAACCCGTTTCAACAGCCACAAGCACACATCATACACAGACAAAAATTTAAAAGCCCCTACACAAAATTTCAATACACCGGCTCGTAGCCGGAGAAATTAGCAGGAAAAAATGACACCAAGCTCGCGTCGCTTTAAAAAGCCTAGGAAGGTCGTTTGGTCAACGGTGGGTTCAGTGGGTTGAGGTTTCATTCGAGGAATGGTTAAATCGATGTCATTGTGTGCGCTCTTGGCTGGGATGAACCGTCCTGTTCTTGTATACGGGGCCCCTGCTACCGCTTTGCGATTCTGTGCCAAAAGCAGACAGCTGTTTCACACGAAAAATGGTATTCACATTCCTGGCCTGGGATAGTGGATTGTGTGTGTCTTTTAATGCAAAAACTAAAATTTTCATTCTTGGCCCTAATCGAACACATCCAGTTTGTGGACCGAAGAGAAGGGGAAATGGGAAAGGTTTCAGTTAGAAGAAAGGGGGGAAGGGTATAAAAATACTCAAGGAACCTATGGAACATGTTCATTTATATATGGTTTTTATCGACTATTTCAAGTTTTGCGAATACAACAAGACCAAAAACCGTTACAGCTGCATCTACATACAGCCATATACAGCCATAATACGAAGAACAATCTCCATTGCCTCGGCCATTTGGGGGCCCCGTTGATGATCCCTTCGATTGAGGGGTCTTTCCATTTGGTGTTGTCAACCCAATATACCTCCATTTTCCCCCCGGGGGTTAGGTTTACAATCAGATTTACTATTACTACCAGACCTATCAGAAGCATATTTATTTTATTTATCATAAGCATTTTACTATCAGAAGCAGAAAACATTTGCCTTTTTAACATGTGCAATATTTTTGTTTAACACGTGCACCTTATTTGGAAGCGTAGAACGCTGCGATACATGCCCACAGCTCAAAACAATATCATTTCATCATCGTTGGCCCAATGCATTGAACGTTACGCGCGAGTTGGGTAAAGCGAAATCCGTTACAAGAGATGCCTCACGCAAACTACTTGCACATACGACATTAAAAGGCTCCAAAACCGATCTCAACACAACGGTTCGTAGCCGGAGAAATTAGCAAGAAAAATTTGGCTGACACCAAGCACTCTTTTTACCTTTTTTTACACTTTTTTACCAAGCTCTTTTTATCTGTTGAGGTTTCATTCAAGAATCGATTCCGATGTCGATGTGTGCGCTTTTTAATTTGGCCTGTGTCTATGTTATCACGCAAAAACTAAGAACTCGTGCCCCTGCTATCTTTTGGGGACTGGACGAAGTGATGGTGGAAAAGCAAGCTGTTGAAGGGTTTGGGTCAAATTTGGAAGGGTCGGCGGAAAGGAAATATCGATATGAATGATCGCGTAAAATTTGACGGCAGCGGTCGGCAAAGTCCGGCCCGCCACAATATGCAGTCAGCCCCGAGAAAATATTTGCGCGATTTTGAAAGATAGGAAGATCCTATTCATTACACATTAACTGAACATATTTTAATATGACAATTCATATCGTTGAACTATTCCAAATTTAATCACCATAACATGGATTGTCGGACCAATCAATATGGCCAAATTTGAGGAGAAATTAGAAAATAGAAACAAATAATTCCATAAAAACCTGACTGTTGATTTTACGAGAACAATGGTTACACACTATTGCTTTTTAAGGATGCAACGATTTTCTTGGAGCTTTGGTCTGACCTATCAATTGGTCTGACCTGGCCTTACTTGTCCGTGGCCTCATAATAGTACTGAACAATTGTACGTTTGTCTCGATAATTTTTCAGCTGTTAAGGCTTTTGTACCATCTTCAGATTTATCCTGAAAACATTTTGCAACATGGAAGGAAGGGTACATTCAGAAGCGATATTGCGATTTTGCTTAATTGTTTTGAACTTTTTATGACTTTTGCACAGTATGCTGCAGACTCTTAATTGAAGAATCTTTACAATCAATTTTAGTTATTTAATAAAATGAATTTGAAACTTGCTTGGATGATATAATAATTTAAGAAAACCAATAACCAATCGCATTGTTTAATATCATAAAACAGTTATTTGGGTATTAACTGTAATAATATAATAATATATGTGTAAAAAATGCATTCTCCTGGCCCTCACCGCTCGATCATTTAGAAAGCAGCTGATCTAAAGCAGTGGTCTCCAACCTGTGGTCCGTGGATTACTTGAGACAAACATACTGCAATACAAGGTATTTCCAGTTACTTTCGAATGAAAATATTGTTTTTCCCGCGTGCAACAAGTTATCGCTCTGACCGATTGAAAATGAAGTGGCCGTAATTCGAAGCAAGACGGTACTTCAGTATTCATTGTAAAGGTAAACACCAACGTAAAAGCATAATATTGTTTTCATGTTATGCTCACGATGACGATTTTAAATCAAATCGTCCGTATTATGAAACACGAGCTAGAAACTGTAAAGTAGGAAAGAAAATATCGTTTAGAACCATCGTTCTTGTCAATAAAAGACAAATGTAACTAGCTTAGCGAAAACGATAACTTTCCGACCTTTAACTTCTTTTGAGTATAGATAAAACCAACTCCGATCATGGCAGGTCAGAATTGTTCGGATTGTCAGGATAGGACTAAGCCCATCCATCATCTATCGACTTTTCATTTAAGGAGTTTAGTTATGTCCTCCTACCCAAGGTAATCCCTCTAAACTCCAACGTCCTAAAGGTTTTTATGATCGCCTAGACGATCAAGTGTCGAAAGTCCGCTACGAAACAGTATCCACAGTACCCAAAATTTGAACATACTACAAAGCCTTTCTGATATTACTGGTTGTTTAGTCATTGATATCGATTAAAAATTGGCGAAAAAAAGTATAGAAATTGGGGTTTCTATTGATGCGCAGGATGGCAGTCCATTCTGCTCATGTTAATTTCTGTTTCATAAAGTTTTATACAGATGTGAACTGTATTTTGTCGAAACAAGTTTGTTGATTTGGTACGCACTCACGGTTATCATGAAATTTCAGCAAGAACAGCAAAGTGGTGTGAAGATTCTTCTCAACCAAAACGTTAATTCCGCAAGCCGAATACGCACCTAAAATTTATCGGGGTGTAAGCGGTTACCAAATCAAATGTTTGTTCATCACGAGCAAGTGGGCATCGCATTATGTTTTCTTTTGAAGCTCAGAAATGTCGTTTTGACAGAATAAATAGCTGCATTTTGAGTAATTTGTTTTACTGATATTCAGTGAAACGAGAAAACCATGTATTACTCAATAGCTTTCAGTAAAAAATGTAACTACAAACTTATAAAATTTGCAGTGTATGATTCGTACACCAAACCCCCCCCCCCCCCCCACCCGTCGATGGATTTGGTGAAGGGGCCCCGTCTACCTTAACGCCTAGGGCCTCGGAGAGGCTTGACCCGCCGCTGGCGTTCCATCTATGCACATCACGACGTTCTCAATACCGCTTTTCAAGAAGAAATATTCTTTAGCTTCCTGTCTCTCTGATTGAGTCATTCGCAATTTTATCCAATCCCCAACTAATGAGTGGAGTGGTCGTAAAGTTCCTCTCAAAACTTCTTATCCTACACCAAATTCCTTATCCTACTGAAATCTGAAATCTTATCTGAAATCTTATCCTACACCATGCTGATATCTCCCAGACGCGAAGAATATTATACATGCCGTTAACTTCTCTTTTTTTGATATTCCATGCGCTCTGTGAGAGTCTACCGAAGAATCAATACCATCAAACAAATCCATGAAAATAGATTTCGATATCCTAAAGTTGTTAACGAATCTGTAATGTAGTTGCCAACGAAGATAACGAAAATAAGATGATAACGTAAGCAAAACAGTTATCAATTTATTTACGTACGCTGTATCCGTTAAAGCAAGAGGATCGGTATTATATCGAAGATTCCTACAATGTCTTTTCAATTCCTGCTTTGCCTCAGCTTCTACGTTTATACTGTTATAAAAGAACAACATTTTAAAGCATTATACTTTGTGTTACTGTTCCACAAGTTGTAAAAATAAACGAAAGTCTGTCAAAATAGCGTAAGCATTAACCCTGTCACTTGCAACCAAATTAACATCATACTCCAAAAAATCCTGTCAACTTTGAAAAGCTATAACTTAAAAACGATAGCGAGTTGAATCAATCTATACACAGTTATAGAAACTGTATAAGTATATTAAATTATTTTCAGAATATTGCGTCGATATTCCATAATGCATTAAAAAATTATAAGCCTTCATAGTCGCGGGCTACCCGTGTAGCCCGGTTGCCTGGAATATGATGTTTTTTGGTTGCCAGTGACAGGGTTAATAGAAGCTCTGAGATTTCAAGTGATGGATATAAACGGAGAAATGACACATATGGGTAAGCAAAGACATGCTGTATTTTCCCAAGCGAGTGAAAAAGTCTCTTTTCGGCTGTGTTTTCGATTGATATTTCGTGCACGATTTGACAAACGAAATATTGTACGAGATTCAGACTTTTTTCGGCACATACCCAACCGAGTGAAAATGTCACTTTTCGGCTGTTTTTTCGATTGATATTTCGTGCACGATTTGACAAACGAAACAGTGTACGAGATTCAGACTTTTTTCGGCACATAACCACAACAGCGTGCGATGGCATATTTGCTATCTTCATTTCACGTCTAGCGTTACACATTTTGAGGTTAAATAGTTTTTAAATTGTTGGTATTTATATGAATGATACGATACGAAAGAACACAACTGATGCAAACTAAACATCATACACAAAAAGAAATACACATAACCTGCTTCAACGCTTGGCTTGGAGAGCGAAATGTTACGAATGAAAGAACCACACATACAATCATATATTGCTTGTCAAATTATGAGAGTGTATGAGTTATCGTCCGAAAATTTCCGCTTGGGTTGTATGTGAACACTTGAATCTGGAGGGTATAAACGTATGTTTAAATGGAACATGATTCATTTTGTCAAAGTGGGTATAGGGACTAGGTGGGCTTATAGGTTTGGCGGGAAGGCCATATTGGACGAACGAATGACAGGAGGGGATTCGATTGTGATTCGTAGTTTTTCACCCACACTACGACACATCATCCAAAATAGCCATTGGAGTTCACACGCATACATCAACAAATGATCGAATCCCCTCCTGTCATTTCGTTTTCATTTTTCTACAGTACGGCTGTCAATTTGTTCGGGATAAGCCCACCTGTATAATAAACCCACTTTGCATTTTGTACTGAGCGCCGAAGCGAATTTCGTCGAACGTAATCCATGCTCTGGCCGAAACTCTTTCCCGGTTGGGGACTGTTATGCTAAGTTCTTCTTATTGTTATTATTATTGTTGACGTAATGGCCTACGCGATCATGCCAGCCTTTTCAGGACTTGAATTGCACGTAGCCGGATAGTCAGCCCTTGCTACGGTGGACGGTTCATACGCGGTTAGAATCCACGACGGGCATGCTGTTAAGATGTGCGGAATGATGGCGGTGCCGCGGGCCCGCTCGTATCCAGCGGGTAACTTGCATACTGCCACATTGTCTCCTGTCTGCATACGCTGCAGACAGGGGGAAGCGGCGGATCTAACGGTATGCAGACTAGGCGGTCGCCGAAAATCTCTGGTCTGTAGTACACCGTATGTCTACAAGAGGACAGAGTATTAGCGACAAGGGCCCCCGGAAAGATGGTCCCGGAAAGATGGAGGGGCCCCGTGGCTGGAGAACCATCTGCACTCCCCTCCCCCCACCCCTCATTCTGGCAACAATTTTAGGGACTGTGACCGATGATCGTAGGGGTTCCATGACCACCCCCCCTCCATCCGCCTGCAATTTAAATATACTGTTCAATCTCCCAACAGCTGTGTGCCAGTACCCCCTCCTCCCGGTCATCAGCTACCATTTACAGGGGCCTCAATTCGCCTTTCCGCCTTTCATGAACACCTTCCTTTCTTTGACCTATGGATCATAATATTCCGGCAAAACCCATACGAAACATTACATTACATAACATTCCGGCAAAATAACATACGAAAGCAAAATCTTAGTGTTATGCTTACTGCTTAACACGTTCAGTACGATGGCAGGTCCCAGGGACTGGCAGTGAACTTTCCAGTGTACCGGTTTCACAATCAGCTTGCGTTCTAGATGCCGGCGAAACGGAAAGCTCATAAAAATCAGCACCGGACTGAACGTGTTAGGCCCGTGTCTGTGCTCCATCGGATGCGATTTTATCGGAAGGCCTGTCAAAATTTTATATGGGATTTGACAGATAACGTCGGACATGCGATTTCGTCGTACGACGGAATCAAAAAATTTTGATTTCCTCGGACGCCGCATAAGATTTTATCTGTCAAACTAAATGTGTGGTGTTTTGTAGGAACTATCTCAACTTAATTTTACATAATCGTTATATTATTAAAATCATTCAAATAATCGCTATATCATACGAAAAAGCGTTTGACAACACGTGCGATAAAATCGCATGCGATGAAGCACAGACACCGTCCTTAGGGCGGTGGCAACGCTCATCGGATGCGATTTTATCGGACGAGATTTGTATGGGATTTGACAGATAACGTCGGACGTGCGAGTTCGTCGTCCGACGTTATCTGTCAAATCCTATACAAAAATTTGACAGGGCGTCCAATAAAATCGCATGCGAAAAAGCGTTGCCACCGCCCTTAGGCCCGTTGAGCATTAACCACACGCGAGAAAGAGATAGCGCTATGGAGGGAAAAAGCACGGACGTCGGCTGACAGCGATTGGCCGTCTGACGCACCAACACATCCAAACCTTCGACAGCGCGCTCAGGCGAGGGGTATGAGGCGGAGCCAGGGACGGGTAGCTCGACGAGCTGCTTGACAAATTTGCCGTTGGAGAGAAAAAGAAGGCATGATAAAATTCTGCGAACGCCTTGATTTCTTCCGTCGCTTTGCGCAGCGGGGTGGAGCGCCGTTTATCCGGGATCATCGGGACTTGACCTTGCCCGGATATGCGAATAACACGGATAATGAATCAATATGAAATATGAATCAAATGATATATTTTATCACAAACTCCTGATTAGTTTAAAAACAATCTTATTTTTTGATAAAAATAGCCCAGTTTTGATTAACTTCATGTTTTCCTATAAGAATATTTGAAATTTGCCATGAATTATAGTGTTTTTTGTTCTGACACTGTGCTCTGATAACCGTTTATTTTCAAATATCCTCCTCATAACGCAAAGTCACCTTTATATTGAACTGTCATTTCTAAACAGCACGGATAAACGGACAGCCGGATAAAAGGTACCGGTATAAATGGCGCTCCACTGTATTGCTGTCCCTTTCTTGCCTTTCGACAAGCTTCATCTAATCATGACGTATATAGCTTTCTAACATTCCGAGCAAAAATCTATATGATCGGGCGTGTGGTCAAATACGTGGGTACAGTATCGGACATTAAGATAGGACCCTTTTTTTCAATGCACCGTGCACTTGTTTTGCCACGTTACTTGTGTTTGTGTGTGTGTATGTGTGTGTGGGTGTGTGTGTGTGTGTAAATGTGTGTGTGTGTGCATGTGTGTGTGTGTGTAGTAGTAGAAAGAGAGTGTGCTTTTTAATGTGTATTTGCAAGTGCGCGGGTTTGTGTCTGAAAAACATAGCTTGCCATGATGTCATGTTGCGTTGAAATTATTCTTATTACAGGGTTTACCAAGTCACTTTGCGATGTGAGCTGCACAATTCATCTCACTTGAGACGTATTTCTATTCTGACGTGCTACTTCATTTGGCCCGAAATAATTTTCTATTCCGCCGCATTCATTTTCATCCATTATATGAAGTCTTTTCACAGGGGATGTTAGCTGGAGCCGTCCGCGATGTTTACATTTTTTTCAAAAATAAATTTTTGGGCTTTTAGTGCTGATTTGTGATACAACTATGTTGTTTAACAAAGAATAGAAGTTTATCTTTGCTCCGCTGTAGCATTCTAGCCGAAATATGGGTTATTCATTGAGTTATTAGCAGATTTGACTGAGCAGGTTCAACTGCTAATAACTCAATGAATAACCCATGTTTCGGCTAGAATGCTACACCGGAGCAAAGATAAACTTCTATTCTTTTTTAAACAACATAGTTGTATCACAAATCAGCACTAAAAGCCCAAAAATTTATTTTTGAAAAAAATGTAAACATCGCGGACGGCTCCAGCTAACATCCCCTGTGAAAAGACTTCATATAATGGATGAAAATGAATGCGGCGGAATAGAAAATTATTTCGGGCCAAATGAAGTAGCACGTCAGAATAGAAATACGTCTCAAGTGAGATGAATTGTGCAGCTCACATCGCAAAGTGACTTGGTAAACCCTGTATGTGTGTTATCATGTGAAACATTGTGCGTTTACACTTGGATCAAAACTAAAGTTTGCATCGACAGCAGCGCTTGTTCCTCGGACGAAAACGCAGGTGTGCTGTTTCATGAATGTGAATGCGACACCGGTGCGAAATGGACACGCGCACAATAGCAATGAACTCGACATTCCCTCACAGGTGTTTCTCCAGTGCACGCCATTGAAAGGCCTTCGTGCATCTCTGCGTTGCACGTTGTGTGCGCATGGAAAACTTGGTGCGTGCATTGAGCTGGTGCGCAGTTGTTCTTTTCAATGGGCGTTTTGTTTCATGAGCGCGGCAGTATTCTTTTCTCGATTTTGAAGGGAAGACGCTTACTTGCGTACTCGTTGATAGTTTTATCCATGCGATGTTTTTGCTGCTCCAAAACGATGTAATTCATCGCGTATAGAAGTAGAACGCAGACAGAGCACGGGATCAGCCCTGTCCAACTTTTTAACCAGCGCGTTCTTGACGGTCCAAGCAAGCAATGTTAGTAACAATGGGTCGAGGTAAACGTTGTACCGATTATCAGCGCCATATGTAAAAGCGAATGGCTGCTGCTGGCATTAAGCGCAAAAGGATCGAGTTCGTAATGGAACGATCGCGCACTTTTGTGGCAAACGCGCTTCGGACAACCGAAACGTGCTTAGACAACTGAAACGCGCCTGGACAACCGAAACGCGCAAGTCAACCGGACGTCCTCAGAAGACCACGGCAAAAGAAGACCGTAACATTGTTAATAGATCGAAAACACACTGATCGCGAGGGCGGTGGTCCTGCTTATCACACCAAAAACCTAACCCAAAACACAATAAAACTACTTACAAATCTATCCGAAACGACCTACTTGTGAAACAAACACACACATCAATACACATTCAAACATACATCCACACACACACACACATGCACACACACACATACATACACACACACACACACACACACACACACACAAACACACACACACATACACACACACACACACAAACACATACAAACCACACATAAACTTGGCCCAACGGGTGCACGGTGCGTTAAAAAACCAATGCCCTATTTTTCTGTCCGATACTGTATCAACACCAACGTCCATTACTAAAATCTCACTTGCTTCAGTCCTGGTGGTTTACAATGGAGCTTAGTAATTTTAAATAATCGTATCGCTGTTCTAGTTCTAGCGAAGCATAACCGTTAAACATTGCGAGGGTTGTGTGTGGTATCATCTGCTCGAGATCTTATAGTATATGAAATAATCTTTGATTTTTGCTCATAAATTATATTTTTTTCGGTGGTACTCATCGAAAAGATCACTAGTTATAATTTTGCGGATATTTGCAAAATAAAATGTCAAAATTCAGGTTTAGTATCCCGTCAAACATTGCGAGGGTTGCGAGTAGTATCATCTGCTCGAAATTTTATGGTATTTTAAATAATCGTTGATTTATTTCATGGCTTATTTTTTCTGCTGTTGTATTTGTCGAAAAGATCACTATTTCAATTTTTGTAGATTTTTTAAAATAAAATGACAAAATTCAGGTGTTTAGTATGCTACAATTTGCACTGTTATATCTGCTTTTGGGGTGCTATAATTATAACTACTATAATTAGGGTAGAAAAAACTACCAAGGCTCGCAAGCTCTTTAATGCGAGGGCTTTGGGGCGGTGAACTTGTATGGCGTGCGAGCCCTCGCGCGCCCTCGCAAATAGCTGTCAATTGCATGGCGGGTTGGTAGTTTTTTCACCCCTAGTTTTAGCAGTTATAATTATAGCACCCCGAGAGCAGGTATAACAGTGCGATTTGTAGCATACTTAACACCTGAATTTTGACATTTTAATTTAAAAAATCCACAAAAATTTAAAAAGTGATCTTTTCGCCAAATACTATCGCACAAAAAATAATCCTTGAATAAAAATCAACGATTTTTTGAAATACCATAAGATTTCAAGCAGATGATAGAACTCTCAACCCTCGCAATGTTTGACGGGTAGGGAAGAAGAAAGCTCTCAAAGTTAGGAAAGCTCCACTGGTTGTAGGTATCTCACAAACAGATGGCGCCACCAACTTTTTGCTAGTTTTAGAATGCATGAGTCGTTTGCCGTCTGCTAAACGATGTCTTTCTATATACCGTTTAGGTTGAGAGCTTGAGTCTTTTAGAACCCGTTTAGTGGTCGTTTCGTGGATTTGTGGCACTTGGATCAGGAATAAATGCTATTTTCACATTTAAAAATAAATGATTTTACAACCCAAGTAGCCTTAAGAAACTCTATTTGATTACTAACAGTTTTTTAAAGCCTTTGAAAATCAAATACAGTTTCTTAGGAGAGTATGACATTTGTCAGCGTTACAGCATAACGACGTATTCCGTTACCCTCTTTTAGATTCGGTTCAATATAACACACAGTGTTTTTCAAATTTTATCTACACCAGTTCCAATTTACTCAAAACTCTGAAAAATCATTGTTGTAGCAACTGCTGGAGTTGAGCAGTTCGAAGCGGAGCGGAACAAATCCGTTCATTTTTTAACTTGTTTACGCTGACATCACGAGCGGTTTAGATTTAATAAATAGATGACGAAAAGGCTTTTTCGTCCTCTTCTTCTCGGGCAAATCGTCGTTACAAGATTGGTAATTATTGGTAGCTTAGAAAACAGAAAGAAACGCGCAAAACTTTATCCGTAATTCTCCTTCGAGTTGACGATCATTTTTTATTCTTATTTATGTAATAATGCGTATTTATATTCACAACAAAATATTTGTTTGCTTAACAGTACGTAAACATGCTTTTCTTTTTTTCATTCATTTCAATCTGCGGTGATAAAAAAAAATTTTTTGAAAAAAATCTTATTTTTAAATTATATATGCAATGAGTTTGATAAAGGGTATGCAATATTTGCAAATGAGAAAAATCTTCATAAAACAATTTTCTCGTGCAAAATAATATGCTCTTGATTACGATAATTTTTAAGACATCCTGTCACGTACATAGCGCCCCCCTTTCTTATGTCAAAAAGTTCACCAAGCTTCGTGTGTATTGTGTGTAGATGATAACGCCAACGTCTGCAACAATGTTTATCAGCTATTGTTAAATTTGTGTATCATCATGCTTTTAACACTTTAAGCGCCGCGTCATATGATTTCGTATGACGGCTCTGCTCACCACTCAGCTTTGTATCTGACGCTCAGTGATTCTCTTGAGAACGAATGAGGTAGGAAAGAGAGAACGAGAACGACATGTGCTACGCCGCTTATCGCAATGAAACAAAAGAGTGATAACAATGGCACGAGAAACTGTCGCTCTCATCGCTCTCATGCCATGCGCTACGTGCTCACTCAAAAACTGTGACGTCAGGCTGGCGGTCAAAGTGTTAAAACAGGTCAGTGTATCGATTTAACATCTCGGTATCGGTTCTGTTAGCAATGTTGTAGCAATACCTCGCTGATACGGGGGTGGATCCGAAGCCTCTAGAAGGTTAACATAAGCTCTCCACCTCCTACTCCTACTTAATATGTCCCCGTCGTACAGAACGGTAACATGTCTCTCAATTATCCAAGCTTGGGTATACGGGGAAACCCATCCCCTTGGGCGGATGGGTTGCATGGCTAAATTGAGAGGGGGGTAGATGATTGACCTTCATGACTTTAGCTGGGATCGTCTGTTCTCCATGTTAGAAGCGGCTTCCCCCCAGCGTATGTCTCTTCCCGAAGGGCTGCACTGGCTTTTTCCGTCATGGCTCGCTGCAGGACTCTTAAAAACCAACGAGCATAGGCCCTATGACGAGACTGGTGGTTAGAGGAGAGGCCTTGCAAGCCACCCTCGTAAAAAAAACACCAAAGCAACGAACAGTCAACAAGAAGAAGAACCGTATCGGACCTATCGATTTAGACCCACGCATGGAAAAAGGACTTACGATTGGAAGCTCGGAACATGAAACTGCAAAACCTTCTCATCGGATGTGAAGACCCGAATTGCGTTCGATGAGGTCTGGGCCCGGTTTCGAAATAGTAGCACTTCAAGAGGTATGCTGGAAAGGCGTGACGGTGCGTCATTACCGTAGCAACTGCACGATCTACCAGAGCGGCGAAGAGACGCGCGAGCTCGGTACTGCGTTCATGGTGCTGCCCAACCAGCAAAACCGAAGCTATTGGAAAACTTTCCTGTGTGCCAAAACGAGAGGGCATGTCTTCTTTCTCTAGATTTTGGACGGCACAACGCCGATCGTGTGGCCTATGAACGAAAAACTGGAGAAGGGGAAACCGATATCCTTCGAGTAACACACACGCATGCATCTGCATGCGTATTCCGCTGAACCGAAACTACCCATCTCTCTCGATCTCCCTTGATTTTTCTGCTATCGCGCTCATCCGGGTGTTAGGCATCCACAGTCTGTCCAGAACTTTCACTGTGGAAGGATGTGTTGGAGTGATGTGTGATTTCTTGTGTCCCGTATTTTGCTCGTTTACGTTTTGTGCCGTGTTCCTTCTTCTTCAATTATGGATTGATTTATCCTTGTAAATTTCTGAGGTAAGTTTCTTATCCTTGTGTGTGCTTCAATGGGTACATTCAACTAACGCTTGTCGTCTAAAAAGTTACAGGTGCACGCGCATGTTAATCGACGGTTGCCAACATCCCGCAAAACGATCGACGGAAGGAAAACGGTGTCCGGTTTTAAAATATCAAGGTAAGCGTTTCTATAATCCTATGTGCAAAATATTGTTTAGTTGTTATAAAAAAACATGGATTAATTATTGGTTAATTTTCATCAACCAATTTCAACACAGCTCTTTCGTAGAAGAGCGCACATCAAGGACGCCAAGGATACGGCTAAACATGCGCAGCACCAGTCCGTGACGTCATTTCCAGACAGGCGCCGGCTGAACACGCGCAGCACCAGTCGAGGATATCCTAGCGCAGAGGGTAGAAGGAAGATCGAGAGGAAGGGTAATAGAAAGCAACCGCAGCATTTGGAAGGGGTGAAGCATCCTGCCGTATACAGAGTGTGAGTGTTCCAAAACGTATGTGGAAAGAGTAACACCAATAAACAGCATGCAAAGTGTGCATAAAGCAAAAAGAAAAAGCGTCACTACTACAACCAGCAATCCGAAAATATAAGGGGAGGGATAAATACAAATGTATGCGTAAGCAAGACCAGCAATCCAAGCATTTGAATGTGTGCGTCGGTTTGTGCCGTGCTGAAAGTTTTTACTTTAGCTGCTTCTAGTGTAAAAACTTAAGGAAAGCTTAAAGTAAAATTTTTTTACACGGGGCGCCTTCGGAAATTGTTGGCTGGGTGGGTGCGATGCAGCAGAGAGTGATCGGGTGGTGGCCGCCCACCCCTTTTTTGCTAGGATTTCTTTCCAAAACGATACAGTGCACACCATTATGCTAACGTAATTCGATTTATTGAATATCGAACCAACATAGAATACAAAGAAAACACAACACTTGCACAATAATCACTGCACTTAATTCTAAATTAGACACATAATTTAAAAAAAAAACTTTTTACAGTCGCACAGAGCAAAAAATAACAAATTCAGCACAGCACTTTCTGCTCCTCATCGCTGTTGCTCCTGGTTTTCTCTCGCGGCACTGTACGAGCCACTGCTCCAACACTACGACACAGCCACAGGTTTTGTTGTCTCCGTTCGCCGTGAAACACACATAAAATGGAAGAAAAATGTTATTAATTAGGAGGGAGGATGTTTGTTGATAATTTTAATCACTTTTACTTACCTTAAATAAAACCAATCTCCATTTTTCACGGGGTTTATCCGCCGACTACCAAGCGCAGAAACACTACACAAGCACCAACCTCACTGGACTGAACGTAAAGCCTACTGCGTGAATGTGTGTATGCGCTTCTGCCAAGCCAACCGCGCCGTACTGCGTGTGTAGCCAAGTGCGTGTGTGTGTATATTTGCACCACTGGACACAGAACACAAATCTCATCGCACAGCAGAGCGTGTGTCGCCAAGTGTACCCAGGCTGCAAATGACAGCTGAAAAGACGTCTTTTGGCGGTCTTTCGGGTCACCGAAAGTCCGCCGAAAGACGTCTATATAACACCAGTTTAGACCGACATTGACAACACCAGCGATGTTTTTCCTATGCGATGTATTTTGATGTCAATGTCAAAACATACAGTATTGCCAGCAAAAAAAAAATCAAAGCTTTGTTGCTGTCATTCTATCGTCTTGTTGAGCCGCGCACTGTCAATCACACGTATTGCGTTGTGCGTTTCGCTGATAAGCTGTGGTGTGTGTTGTATATCGTTCTAATGTTAGGTTATTATTTAGTGTAAGAGATATAGATTTACCTTTTCATTCTTCGATGAATGGATTTGAACTCGTTCCTTCGAATGTGCAGTACATATCCCCACCGCAGTAGTGATTGGCCCAACGCTCCCCCGCTGATAGACACGCAACTATAGCGCTATATAAACCATCAGGGACGCAGGATGGAAAAGTGAGTTCATTGTAGAAAAAAAGTGTTTTGCATTTAGTCGTTCTCACGCGAACATATTTCCATACTTTCAGCGCAAAACGTCCGAGGTTCATCGTTCAAATGAAAAATGGGAAGGCTGTATTGTTACCGATCAATCAAGCATGTAAGGGTAAATACGTAGACGAGGTATTCGCTTCATTTACAAATGAATGGTTTATTTCTAGCCTCTACTCCGCCAGTTAAAATAAACTCCTATCATCATTTACATCCGGATGTTTTGGAAGATTTATCCTCGTGCTCAGATAAAACACAAACATACGAAGAGCATAACGAAAATTTCATCCAAACACCGAGCACCTCACGACAACACTTGCAAAAAAGTAAACAGAGTGTTCCTTTTTGATGGCAATACTGCATGCTAATTTTCATGTTTTATGTTTCCAGACCCACTTCCGAAGCAAAAATCCTGTTCAACACAAACCAATAGACAACCTGAAGGAGATTATTTATGGAACGAAATTATCAACAAACTAGACTTAATACAACAGGAGCAAAGACAGCAAGCAGAGATATCAAACAAGAGAATAGCAGCTTTGGAAGGACAAATCAAATTGATGCGCTCGGAATTCAACATTGTCTCTGACAAATTGATTCCTCGTCCAGGGTTTGTGGCTGTGTCGAGTTTTGAGTGGGAACCACTAGCAAACAAAAATGATCTGGACACGCTTGAAAAAAGATTGTCGGAACCTGAGTTTAGAAAGAATTTCAATGACTATTTAGAAACTCGTCTACCATCAGATTGTTCAGAAGAAAGGATGCATGCGGCTATGGACATAATATTTACAAAGGAGCTAGTGACTCAAATCACGTGGACGGGCATAAGTCGTCCCATTGAAAAAATATGCTTTTTCGAATACAAAAATATAATTAGGCAATTTAAAGACATAGGAACATACGGAGGTGTTACACCATCTGATAAAGCAATCAAAGTTTTTTTTCAAAACAAATTCAAGCATGGTGGTCAAAGGCTAAACTTAGTTGGATTAGTTAGAACTTCTCATCATCGACGCTAGAAATCGTATAAGTTGCTCATTGTCGTTATGTAAGTTAGAAATGAATGAATTTATTAAATGTGTTCGGAAATACCATCATGTGATATGAAAACCATAAGAATTGCAATAAAGATTAAATTTAAAATGTACATTTCTGTTTTATTCAATTAACGTATGAACTAACGGAACAAAGTCGAATTCGTTGTCTTTTGGGAGAGGAACAGCTACCAATTTACATTTCACATCTTGTAAATCAATTTGTACTTCTGTTTCCTCAAAGCTACGGAGATTTCCACGGTGCATATTAATCATCTTAGATGTAAAGGGATAATCAAAGCAATGAGTAGAGTTGCTTAATTTTCTGGCGATTATTTTTAGGCTTGTTACATTTTCCTGTGCAACTACATTAATGTACTGGCAAACATTTCCAGATTTGGTTAAAAACCACCCATCTCGGTGTCCAGGTTTCAAGCAAAATCCTTTGCGAACATGGAGAGTGGTAATGTTACCTCTCTGTTTAATAGATGGAAAACTTGAAATATCATCTTTTTTATGGACATAATACGCTTCTTGTTCTGCAATTCTATTAATAACTTGTTCCAAACTCTTCCATCCGTTACGCAACAAATTTTTTATGTGTTGTAGAGCATTTTCGAATAAATAAGAAGATAACGTCCGCAGTGGACCAAATTCATCTACTTCTTCGAATATGTGTGTAAGATTGTGAACGTTGCTCGAGATAAACTGTGGTCCGTAAACATCAACATACTTTTTTACAAAAAGAGTAATTAAATTATTAGCAAGCGGCCAATGTTCTTTGTAGATGTTCGAGGAGAATAATGACAGAAATACAACATATAATGTTTGTGCTGTTCATCACTCATGATGTTTTTCAACACCGAAAAACTTGCATAGTATAAAAATGATGAAAACTCTGAGCCTTTCCAGTGATTCACATCGTGTAACGATCGAAATTTTCTATGGATTTCTATTGGCAATTGGATTGTCATTAGCATACCAGATATTGTCGTTATTTCAGTAAACGACAATTTTTTTTTAAACCCAAATTTACCAAACAACAAGCCGATCAATATCCGTTTGGTGACACCAAGATCTATCAAATGTAGTTGATCACAAACTATTATTTGCTTCACAAGATCAAAATTATTTAACAAGAGTAGTGGCGAGTCAAGTTTATGATGACCACCATACTTCCGCTTTCTAAAATGTCTATCGGTTCTTTTTGGTGCGCTACAATCAAGGAAAGTTGTTCTTCCTTGCATTTTGACACCTTTGGTAGTGCATTTCAAACAACCATCAAATGAATTGAAGTTGGCGACACCTGTAAAAAACGAATTAAATCAATAGTTTGTGCTTTAGAAGTATAAAATGCAATTTTGTTTTACCTTTTATAAACGCCCGTGCTGGTGAATCGGCAATTATGGCGCGTACCACTACATCAACTCTCACGCCGTTGATTTGTACCCCATTGCTAGTTAATAGGTTTATTTCTTCGATGAACTGCTTTAAAAAATATTCGATGCTAGGTTTCTTTATTCCGCTGTAAATTGAAACAATCATAACAGGAATTTCTGGCATGTTATGAATATTTATTAAAATCGGCCAGAATTGTAAATTATTGCTTTTAAATATCGGCAAACCATCGATGGATACATTAAGCAAGAGTGTGGTGTCCGAATTCAGAGATGTATTACTGCAAACATACATTAATTAGTTTGTTTATGAAAAGTAAGACAGAAACATTTTCATGAATGTACTTTAGCTTGTTCGTGAGACATTTCTGCACTCCATAATACCAGTACTGACCACCTTCTACCGTCAGGATATCAGCCGAAATATTTCGATTGATTTTTAGTAGGGTTCTAGCGTCTTTAGGTAGGTTACAGGAACTCACTTTTCGAAGTATATCCATCACTTGGGCAATCGAGTCGTATGTTTGGTTTGTTGATATTGCCCATTGACGCAAAGCATCTTCAGCAGAGAATGGGTCATCTGATGCTGCTGGATCTATATCATCATCCGAACTTTCCATTAAATAGTCGATTACATCATCATCGGCTTCTGATAGATAAGCAGCTTCCCCTTCGTAGAAAGTTTCACCGACGATATTATCCTGTGCAAGTGCATCACTGCCTTGTGAAGAATTTTTAGGGGCGCCACAAAAGTGGTCCCTAACTTTTTAAAGAGATACGCAACACGCTTTGCGAACTACGTTTTGGTAGAATTCGATTTATTTTTTTCTTTTAAGCCGCGGAACGGTGAGTTCGGGAGAGACGCGAAAATTAGTGTTGTTCGTTCGAGAGTTGCTGGAGAAGAAGTGTGTTGGGTAAGCCGGACGGATATGCGCGTGTCGGTGTTGAAACGTTTAGGACGAGAGAGAGCGTGTATGGAGCAAGCCACCGTTTTTATAGCTGCGGTGCAGCATGCTACCACTGTTTGTCCTGCTCTAGCTTTGTGTGCAGTCCCTGCCTAACTAGCCCGTTAAACATTTTCTGTCGGTAGTTCTAGGTGTGCGCACCAGATGGTGCTCTGGTCGCTACAGGATTCCCCTCCTAGAGCGGTGTTACTGGTATCGTAGAGGAAAGCGAGTTTCCGTTGAGCCCTGGTAACACCGGTCGATACGATCGATTTAATGTCGTAGGATAGGTGGTGGTGGGGCGAGCTGGCGGTTGGTGCAGCTGGCGGTCGATGCTGCTGCAGGTAGCGACGGTGCATGCGAAATCGATTAAGTGCACTTTCGGGCTTTCAGCGTTTAGGTCGGTGTCGACGGCGGAGACATCGAAGTCGTGTTTTGCCGGCTCGTCAACTGTTGTTCGGGCGATGGCAGTTGGGACATCGGAGTTATGTGCGCGTCCGGTCATCGGCGGGCGATCGAGTGACGGTATCACGAGGCCGATATGGTCGTGGTTGTTCGTTGCTTGGGTTGGTTTCAGGCGGTTGACGGAGATTAGCGTAGCTGTCCGTTACAAAGATCTGAAACGACTTCGAAAATTTGTGTAAGTGCTTGGTATGAAGCGTGATACGTTTGTTGCGGCGACGGTCGAATGATATGTTGCTATGGGCGAGCAACTGTTCCAATCGGTCAAAGTGCCAGACGGTGTCCTGTAGGAACGTTGAAACAAGTGTCGATACGTTTCGGTTTGATATCGTTCGGGTCAGCAGGTAAGCAGATTGGTGCTGGTCGGTAGCGGTTACCCTGGCTGAGCGAAAAAGTACCCGATGATGTCTGGGCAAGTGGATGAGCAGGAAAGCAGACGAATCCTGTTCCCCCTTACGGTCCTGCCAAACGAATCGTAGTGTCATCGGTTGGGCGAAGGATCTCGCTTTAGGGTTCGAGTAGCGGTCGATGTGGGGATTATGCTTCGAGGTCGGCATACGTAGCGTGTAGCGTTTTCGGTCGGGCCGCGGTGCGGCAGATTCGGTATCGATTCGATTAATCGCTTAGGTGTCGGCATCGGTAGCGACGAAGGAACGTGGCAAGGCGATCATTTTCCGTTGATACTAATCGTCGCGAGTTTTCGATGGTTCGTGGTGAGGAAGTCGATTGCGTACTGCCTCGTTGCGGTCCATGGTGGCACGAGCAAAGAGACCGACAGTTAACGCCTCCTGACCGAATAGGTAGTGGTCGGTAGGTTGTTCGAAAGCTAATAGAAAGCTTGGGTGCCTGGCGCGGACTGGAAGGTAGTCGTCTTCGGCGGTCCGGATGCGAGGTCGGTTATCGGTCGGTTGCGAGGTACCGCATGGTCGGCGGTCGGCGGCGGTTTTCCCGTTGACGTAGGGGTAGCACATCATTTTTTATCGCTGCAGAATGTTCGCAGTTAGTCGTAAAAGGGTGGATCTTACCTTAATAGCACGACGATGATGACGTATGATCGATGTCGTGGTGACGGCGTGCGTAGTGGCGTCTTCGCGGGGCCTGCTGTCAGCGGCCCTCCCGGTCGGGTAGATCCACGCGAACACGATGATGGCGGCAGCGGCTCTCTCGTCTATGGTGTTAAGCGGTGATGATGACGCGAACACTCCTGGTTGTCTCCCCGTTCATACACGGGTAGAGATGAGAACGATGAAGTGCGTCGGTTCGCATGATGGTGTGCGTCGTCCTTTTTCGCGAGCAGCAAATGGCGTCTTCTCACTTGCGATGAAATGGTGCAGACCAAATGGCGGCGTCGTTTTTCTTGTCGGCTGGATCCAAGCGGGTTCGCCTTCGAGCGAAATAATCGTGATGGCGGCGATGTGTCACTACTGCTACGGCTGGGAACTTTGCGTGCGCAACTCGACGTTGGTGTCTTCCTTCTTGATCGCACCCGTAGATGGAAGCACACACAAACGGAAAATTCCCAGTAGCACGAGGTGTAGAAACAGCTTGCGAGGCGGTGATCGGCGTCGAGGAGACCACCAGCGGAGATTGTCGTCGATCCGCTTCCAAGAATTGCGTCGATTGCGTCAGCCGTCGAAAGAAGGATGGAATTTTTTCTGCTGCGCCGATGATGGTGTGTGTGCGCTTGTCGCGGTTCGAGGCGGCGCGCGTGTGTGCGGGTGGTTCTTTTGTTTCGCTGAATGCAGGAACGCTCCGTGTAGCTACGGGCGCACTAACACGGCGTTGCTGTTTTTTCGTCGGCCCTCACTCAACGTCCTGTGATTGATGAAAGGGCGCTCGTTGCACACTTTACAGGGAAAGAGGGGAGGAGGCCAGCTGCGTTGCCGGTACCTCTAACGCTGGTAGCACTCCCGGTCGTAGGCACACACACACACGTTGTCTTCTCTGCGTCTATCTCCGATGCCGGTGGCACGTTTTAACACGTTCAACGCGGTACAAGTTTGCGATGCGTAGTACACACACACACTCACGTACGAATTCGCGGCGTCGGTTGCGGATCACGTCGGGGTCACCAGTTTTAGGGGCGCCACAAAAGTGGTCCCTAACTTTTTAAAGAGATACGCAACACGCTTTGCGAACTACGTTTTGGTAGAATTCGATTTATTTTTTTCTTTTAAGCCGCGGAACGGTGAGTTCGGGAGAGACGCGAAAATTAGTGTTGTTCGTTCGAGAGTTGCTGGAGAGGAAGTGTGTTGGGTAAGCCGGACGGATATGCGCGTGTCGGTGTTGAAACGTTTAGGACGAGAGAGAGCGTGTATGGAGCAAGCCACCGTTTTTATAGCTGCGGTGCAGCATGCTACCACTGTTTGTCCTGCTCTAGCTTTGTGTACAGTCCCTGCCTAACTAGCCCGTTAAACATTTTCTGTCGGTAGTTCTAGGTGTGCGCACCAGATGGTGCTCTGGTCGCTACAAATTCATACCTTGTTCAGCTACTGCAACCCGTATCAAAATAATTGTTATAAATGAAGTAATACATAATTGCAATAAACCTCATACCATTGGAAGTTCCACTAGGGCCGGCACCGTAATCTATCTGGTTTTCATGTTCCAAACGATCACGGTGGCGATACAAGTAAGAATTATATTTGATACGCTTCGAGAAACTTTTATTCATAGTGATTTCCACGAAAACAACGACGACAAAACTATTTTTAATCACAAATCGCTTCAATTACAAGATATGGCTGCAACAATGGCTCGCTATCAATTTGTGTGTGATATGACATCTGAAAGTAAACAATCGGTTGCGGTCAAAATACCACCATGAAGAAGATGAAGCTTTCAGAAGAAGAAACACGATCAACGTTTGCCACAGCGTGTTGTTTTGTATAGATTGCCAAATCTAAAGAAATTCGAGCCGAATTGAGACGAAACGTGTTTATTAATAGCAAATCAAAATTTCAATATTTTCTTTAATATTTCATTCCAAATAGTCAACAAATATGCATTAAAAGCAAGTGAACTCGTCAACCATGTATTATAATTAAGATGTATTGGTCTTTCGGGCTGTCATTTGCAGCCTGGGTATGCATGTGTTTATTTGCACCACTGAATTCTGAACGTCCACCACACAGTGTGTATCGCCAAGTGCGTGGCTGTGTGTAGTATCACCGTGGACTGCAGAAAACTACCTGCACTAGAACAGAGCGCTGGTATGGTCAAATGTGTGCATGTGTGTACTTGCTCCACTAAAAGCCGGTATCGCACCAGATTTCGGGTGTCGCCTTGTGCGTGCGTGTGTGTTATTCTCACAGCACACTCGTTCATCATTTTTTTCGTTCTTTCGCTTGAGCCACTCGATTTCGTTCTTCGCTGATTTTGGCAGCGCACGAGGGGGTTTCGGCTTCAACTTCCAACAACAACAACCACACGAGGAGGCTCGGGGACACTCATCAGGGGAAAATCGCTCAAATTAGAGCGAGAGGCAGATAGAAAAAGTGAAAGGTCAATATAAAATCTTCGGCTTTTGACCGTTGGGAAGTAGCAGAGCCGAAGTTTTTCAGAGATTTTTCTGTGTGCCAAAGCGAGATGCCTTGTCTTCTCTCTCTAGATTTTGGACAGCAAACCGCCGCGCGTGTAGAGGTGTGTGCGTGTGATGAAAAATGATGGATGAAAAACGCGAGGAGCGGTGTCTGAAGTCTTTCGTTGGTCACACACACATGCATCTACCAGCGGATTGCGCTACACCGAGTCTACCCATCTCTCTCGATCTACCATGATTTTTATGCTATCGCACTCATCCGGGAGTTAGGCATCCTCAGTCTGTCCAGAACTTTCCCTGTGGAAGGATGTGCGGGAGTGATGCGCGATTTCTTGTGTCCCCTACTTTCCTTGTTTACGTTTTGCGCAGTGTTGCTTCTTATTCCATTGTGGAATGATTTATCCTAGCTAACTTGTTGAGGTAAGTTTCTTGATCTCATATGTGCTTCAATGTACCAATTCAACTAATGCTTATCGACTTCAAAGTTACAGGTGCATGCGCCATTCATCAACGCCTACGTGTTGGCATCATCAACAATCTTCAAAGTGGGTGATGGAAAGAAATGGTTTTCCAGTTTTAAAATATTAAGGTAAGTGTTGCTCTCATCATATACGCAAAACTATCCAAAGTAATACGTACTACATACATTAATTATTGGTTCATTTTTATTGACAGCGTTCAGCACAACTCAGCCACAAAACAACGCACTGGATTGCGCTAAGAACCTTTCGAAACGCGCGCAGCCCCCGGGAGCGGTAGGAGAAAGGAACAACGAGAGGAGGAAAAACTAAAGCCAGCGCGCAGCTCTGATGGTACCGCGGACGCGGTAAGAAGAAAAAAGATCGTTTTGTGTTTCGGACTGGTGCACAATTGAGGATATTTAAGACACACGCGGCTCTTCTGTATAAACCACTTATATTCTAATATAAATAACATATATTCTACAGGACTGTTGTGTGTGTCGGGTCGTGGCCTATGATCGAGTGCCGACCCTCGGTAGCCCGATCGCTCCCGAAGCCCTTAACGGCCATTCGGACGTCGGATGCTGTCAGTTGCACGACAGCATCGAGTCGCGGTTACACTGCACCGTTTCTGTACACAACATCTCCCTCTCTTAATTCAGCTGGTACAGCTGCAACCTGCGCGACGCCCTTCTATCACGAGAAGAGCGGCGAGGTGGACCATTCATTTGTTCACGTGCGCAGACTATGCTAGGGGAATGTTGTGCCACGATGGCTAAAACTGGGTTTGCTAAAATGCTAAAAATTGTGACGGCTATTTTGTTCCAGAAACTCTACCCTCAGCCATTAAAACATCCTACCGTAAATTAATACCATTATTTTCCATTCTTGTATCACTTAATTTCTAGCACTTCTTTGAGACATGTACCCTCTCGCCAGGGATCCTTTAAATCATATGCCCGTTTATAAATCATTATTTACGCCTACGCTAAGGTTCTTGCGACCTCACGTGTCTCCCTTTTCTTTGGTACGCTTCGTGACAAAATATCGGCGAGGGCTGTTTACGAAGGTAATTGGCGCTATCTATTCGACCTTCATAATTGCCATAGCTATATAATCTGCGCAGCATTGTATCACGTTGCATGGGCTTAACCACCTCATTGTAAAGGAGTGGAATTGCATTTCCCGTGCCTGCTGCATAATCTATGCCATCACCAGCCTTTATACTAGCTACTAGACATTCGGTCTGTTTTTTTTTTATCAAGCCTATCATGCTGCTTTAAATTTCTGCCCTCTCTATAGCAATAACTTTCAATGGGTGTTGCCCACAGACCCAACAACTCAAACAGATCCGCATCGAATAGCATAAGATCATGTTTTGCCACTCTTATGGTTACTTCAGCCGTAACATTGCCTAGTGTGGCCTCACATAGAAATTCACCCTCGAGCATAAGACCAGCTCCTGAAGCAGTTCTCGCTGCGACGGAAAGGGGTTTGAGCCGGGGGCTCCCTATTTGTTTCCATGTACTCATGCCTATTATAGAAATATCCGACCCTGAGTCGAGTTGCAGGTGAACTGGCTTGTTGTTGAGACTAATCTCCACGTATTTTCTCCTAGATGCTACGCTCTGCACACTCACAGTTACCACTTGTGCAACATTCCCTTCCTGTTCCTCATATCTGAGGCCATACTCAGGATGCCTAAATTTCCTTCGATTTTTGTTGCAATGACTAGCTTTGTGGCCTATCCGCCTACACTTTAAACATTCTTTAGTACGATATGGGCAATCACGTTGCCAGTGGTTATCCCCACATGCCCAGCAGGGCTTACTCTGCGTCGTACGCTGATCTAGCTGCGATCTTTTGGCTTGTAAGTGTCTTTCCGACTGTACAGCCAACACATTCTCCTGTGCTGGGGACTCGATCATGGCACTATCCTTCTTTAAGTTAACTATCCTGCCGCACTCCGCCGACAACTGCTGCAGCGTAATATCTGCTTTATCTTCTATTCGCGCAAGCAGCCTCGTACGGAAGTCAACATCGTGCCCTGACTTCAACCCGCACACAAACAATAAACACTTAAATTGTTCCTCTGTAAGCTTTCCAAGCTCAAATCCGACGCACGCCTTGTTCAACCTACACGCATATGACATATGGTCTTCATTCTTATTTTTCGCTATTTGCAAGCACTTGAACCTTTTGCTAAGCAACGACTCTCGCGTGTCAAACAACTCGGTCAACCTCTGGACCGTTTCCGCAAACGAAAAATCTCCCGCTTTCCGGGGCAATATAAACGACGTGTACCTGTCGTGCTCGACCGGACCTAACTTCCTCATCAACAGCCTGATTTTCGCGGCTTCATCTATACGCTCCGCATCTTTCCTAAACTGCTCCTCATATCTCGCAAACCACCCACCGAACGTTACACCTCCTTCCTCATCATAACGAAATTCCGTTATATTTCTCGCTAGCGTGTCAATGATCTGCTCGGGGTGTACCGCGGCCGTAGACGCACCTAAGTAATTTAAACGCTGGCATAATAATTCAGTAATCAGCTGCTGCTGCTGTGCCATCTGCTTTTGTAGCTGTTGTAGCGTTTGCATCATCGTATTATCACTTCCACTCAAATACGGACCTGTACTTTGGTGCTGCTGTGCGGGAGCCGACTGCGATGGCGCCGTTGGAGCTGACAGCAATGGCGCCTGACCACCGTGGAACAGTGGCAATGATCCGGATTGCGATGGCGGTTGCGCACGTATCTTGCTGACGCAACGGCGCGGCATCTTCACTTCGCTGCATACCACCGAGAATGCGCTGGTCGCCCAAAAGATGCACGTTGGGTTGCAGCATCGCACCGTTCTGCGGAATTAGCCCTCCGCTCGCGCTAGCTAGCCCTAGCGATGAACGACGCATCTCCTCGTCCATGGCACCAGTCTCCTCAGAGGACATCCTTCGCCGCTTGGGTCGCGGAATTTTCACACGAATAAATGAAACGAAACAAACAATTAGAACCTCGTCGCCACTTTTGTGTTTCGGACTGGTGCACAATTGAGGATATTAAAGACACACGCGGCTCTTCTGTATAAACCACTTATATTCTAATATAAATAACATATATTCTACAGGACTGTTGTGTGTGTCGGGTCGTGGCCTATGATCGAGTGCCGACCCTCGGTAGCCCGATCGCTCCCGAAGCCCTTAACGGCCATTCGGACGTCGGATGCTGTCAGTTGCACGACAGCATCGAGTCGCGGTTACACTGCACCGTTTCTGTACACAACAGATCGAGAGGAGGAAGAACGGTAAATTTGGAAGGGGGAGACCGTTCTGCCGTCTACACAGTGTGAGTATGCCAAAGCACGTGTTGGAACGGAGAGAAAAAGTGTGGAATAAACTGCATGCGAATGTGTGCATACACCAAATGTAAACATGTGTGCCTCATCATTTCTATAAGCAATCCGAAAAGGGGGTGGAGTAAACACATTGGTATGCGTGAGATGCAGAAGAAATCAGAGCGTGATAGTATGTGTGAACGCGATCGTTCGGGTGGAAGGTGTCTATGTGTGCGTGAAACCACATTTACTCTTCTACTGCAAGTAGGTACGTAAGTGGGTACATATGAGTACAGGACGATCCCATACAAAACTTCGGCTTTTTGCGGACTGGGACCTTCCAAAACAACAACCACACGAGGAGGCTCGGGGACACTCATCAGGGGAAAATCGCTCAAATTAGAGGGAGAGACAGATAGAAAAAGTGAAAGGTCCATATAAAATCTTCGGCTTTTGACCGTTGGGCGATCAATGAGCGAATATGCAGGTTGAGAATTCGTGGCAGATTCTTCAACCTGAGCATTATTAATATTCATAATCCGCACCTTCGGAGCACCGATGACGAGAAGGAGGCCTTCTATACGCAGCTGGAGAGGGAGTACGACCGCTGCCCACAACATGACGTGAAGATTGTCTTCGTAGACCTTAATGCTCAGGTCGGACAGGAGGAGGCATATAAACCAACGATTGGAAGCTGACAAACGACAACGGCCCCAGGCTGATAAACTTTGCCTCCTCCAAGCAGGGGTTGCTCCTAAAACCGCAATGTGCTGGGATGCGGTAGGAAATCTCCTGACGGACGAGCAGGATGTGATCGAAAGGTGGAAGTGCTTTTACGAAGGACATCTGAATGGAGCAGAGACAGGAGAGGCTGGAGCAAGTGGCAGAACAAGGCAACCACCACAGCAGCAGCACAGCAGTAACAACAGTGACAGCAACGGAACAGACGACGAGGTGCCCCCGCCATCTCTGGATGAGATTGCCAGCGCCATCAAGCAGCTTAAGAGCAATAAGTCTGCCGTCAGCGATGGACTGCCGGCCGAGCTCTTCAAGATGGAGCCGGAGAGGCTTACCGTCAAAATGCAGCTGATCGTGAAAGTCAGGGAGCAGGAGGAACTATCTATCTATCTATACTATACTATATATATATATATATAGTATATATATATATAGTATATATATATAGTATAGTATAGATCTTTTGGGCGACCAGCGCATTCTCGGTGGTATGCAGCGAAGTGAAGATGCCGCGCCGTTGCGTCAGCAAGATACGTGCGCAACCGCCATCGCAATCCGGATCATTGCCACTGTTCCACGGTGGTCAGGCGCCATTGCTGTCAGCTCCAAGGGCGCCATCGCAGTCGGCTCCCGCACAGCAGCACCAAAGTACAGGTCCGTATTTGAGTGGAAGTGATAATACGATGATGGGTACGTAAGTGGGTACATATGAGTACAGGACGATCCCATACAAAACTTCGGCTTTTTGCGGACTGGGACCTTCCAAAACAACAACCACACGAGGAGGCTCGGGGACACTCATCAGGGGAAAATCGCTCAAATTAGATATAAATTAGATCAATATATATATATATATATATATATATATATATATATATATATATATATATATATATATATATATATATATATATATATATATATATATATATATATATATATATATATATATATATATATATATATATATATATGTTCACATACAAATGTAAATGTATTAATGTTGATTGGAACAGGTTGGCTGATAAGTCCCCGGTCTGACACATAGATGGCGCCGCTAGTATTAAATGCATATTATTTGTATATACAGTCTGTTCCCGAGTTACACGGTTCTCGACTTACGCGAATTCGGAGATACGCGGTTTTCTAAATTTGACAGATTAAATGTCAAATCAGTACAATTTGCTTCAAGTGCGGTATAAATTGCATTTTTGCTAACAAATTGAAACCGCTTAAAAGCCAGAAATATTAGGATTTTCTGCACGAATCATATCAAATATATGATAAAGTGTATAAAGGTACTAAATTAAATCAAAAACTCCGAGTAATCAATAGTATTTTTGTCAAAAAATGTGAAATTCGACTTACGCGGATATTCGAGTTACGCGGATTCGTCGGGGACGCAGAAACCGCGTAACTCGGGAACAGACTGTAGTACCAACCTTCAAATGATTCGTGTCAAAATTTGTCTGTATGTCAATTAGTTTGTGAGACAGAGCGTCTTTTGTCAAGCAACTTTTGTTATTTTGTTGTTCCACCAAGACAACGCACCGTGCCACAAGTCATTGAGAACGATGGCAAAAATTCATTAACTAGTCTTCGAATTGCTTCCCCACCCATCGTATTCTCCAGATCTGGCCCCCAGCGACTTTTTCTTGTTCTCAGACCTCTAAAGGATGCTCGCATGGAAAAAAATTGGGTGCAATGAAGAGGTGGTCGCCGAATCTGAGGCCTATTTTGAGGCAAAACCGAAGGAGTACTACCGAAATGCTATAAAAAAATTGGAAGGTCGTTATAATCGTTGTATTGCTCTTGAAGGGAACTATGTTGAATAATAAAAACGACAAATGAATTTTGACAAAAAAATGTGTTTTTCTTTGTTAGATCGGGGACTTATCAGCCAACTTGTTATGTATGTTCTAAATGTTTCGACAAATTAGTAAGAGAACCAGAGCAATAAAACAATGAAATTGTGATTTTTATTAGTGATTCTATGTTTTTATTATAGATTAATGATTCAGAGTTTATTCTAATCCACTAGGAGTTTTAAAATTACGAAAAACAAATAATTATTCACTTTGAATGCTGCCGAAAATAGGTACACGGCGAATGTTGATTTTTGACAGATCATTGCTCTGCCCAAATCGGACTTAATTTACCCCTATCTTACCGCTAAATTACCGGTAATTTAAGAGTAATTTAATGGTAAATTAGCAGTCGGTTATTTACCCATTCGAGCGGTTTTGACAGATCCTATTCCTTCCTCTATTTTGTTTTTTATTTTTTTCGGCCAAATTGTTAAAAAATAACACGAAATCTATTATATTAAAGTTTAATGGTTCTATTCAATCATTTTCCTTAACTTATACAAACGATTACAATGTATTTTTTTTTTTTTAGCAAACTCGACTTGAACCGCCGCTTCACCCGGAGAAGGTGGTGCACAAATAGCACTAATAAACGCAATTCTCGGCTGTTTTTTTACGTTTTACAATTTTACACACACCGCCGACGTCTTCTTCCACTAAATATCCTTAAAACAATGCTCTTTTTGTTCTAATTTATATCTTTTCACTGACAACAAACGACAACACTTCGTACCGCTAAATTGTTCTTAAATTACTGTTATAACAGACACAAAACTGCTCGAATCGGTAAATTAACAGTAGGCTGTCTGACTGGGTGGGTTCCTGCGGAAACTTAAAACAATAAAACTTTATCAGAACACTGAAATGCGTATGTCTCATAAAACGACATTTTTTTGTTTCAAATATAACCTATTTCACTGTAAATAATCCAATAACTTGGAAGGAAAATAATAATTTGTGAACCAATCGTAGCCGTACTCTATAGTCGTTAGGCAGTCTCATTTCTCCAATACCTACTTTGTTTGTAACTTGCACTAAAGTAACTATAAAAATTGACGGCAAAATGACCAAAATGGACAATATAAAATTTATAATTTAAGTACAGGCGGTCCCCGAGATACACGGTTAATGGGGACCGAAAACGGCCGCAAAATACCGCGTATCTCGAATTTCCGCGTAAGTCGAATCTCGTGATTTCCAGCTAAAATATTAGTAATGTTCGTGTAATTTTGCAAGTAGGGGGAGGTTATAGTTACTTTATGAATTAGTTGATATGATTCTTACTGAATATAACTGTTTTAAACCTTTTGATATAGTTTTTAACATTCGATCAAAACGGAAATTATTTGGCAATTTTAAATTGATGTGTCAAATCAGTACAATTTGCTCAAAGAATTGTCAAATTTAGAAAACCGCGTATCTCCGAATTCGCGTATAAGAGGTACCGTGTATCTCGGGGACCGCCTGTACTTTTCAACACCAATCTTAGGAAAGCGAGAGTATAAAAATGTTTTTAGCATTTTTGTCTACCTATTGGCAATAATTAAAACATTTATCGACCCGTTTTCGCGTTGCCAAAATTAGGAGCACAGCCTACCTGAAAATAGGATCAAACTGCCGAAAATAGGAACAAAAATTATGTTTGCTTTTTCACGAATATCTCCAAAAACTACATTTAAATCGACAAATAAAAAAATAGCACAACATAATACGATAGTTTATCGTTCAAAATGACGTCACTTTCATGAAAAGTAATAAAAATTGTAAGTGTACGAGCAGTTTTAGTGAAACTATTGCACAAACCTGCCCAATACTGGTATATCTACCCTATAACACAATAAACGATTTAATTAATCCTTCGTTCAAGTTGCACGCATTCTGCTGCAACTTTAAATTAAATTTAATTTATTTTTTATTAAATGGCATCTATTTTCTATTCATTGGGGAAATGAATATTGAATTGAACGCTATTGCGACATAATTATCGCTAGACGCCAAACCATCGTTACCATCAAAATCAATCACACCGCTTTAGAAGATACATCAATGCGTCTAAACGACCAATGATTGCTTGCAACTGTTGGTAACGTAGCGATAAACGTTCAAGAATCACGAAACAATCACTGCATCGATTCATCGTTGTGGTTTTCGCAATCATTACCGATGCTATTTTCAAAGGTACTTGTGCTTTCGATAGTGTGATATCGTTGGGTTGAAAAATGTTGTCATCCATTTGTCTCCATCACCAACACCAAACAGTTTAGACAGCTCTACTGTTCAATTCACATAGGAGTTGGGCAGTTAGCTAGAAAGGAACAGTAACACGTATCAATCGAACAAGACCAATTGTCAATCCTGGTCTGGTTCTGAGGTGAAAGGAATAATGAAATGCAAACCAAATCTTGGTATATATAGTTTAACGTTTGTTTTCACTTCATCAGTATTGAATTTTCTTCTCAGTGAATAAGAAGCTGGCGAGAGCAGCTGTAAAGTTCAAAGTATCCGCTATATAAATGTAAAAGATTTTTAATGTGTGTAATAACTGCAACATAAGTGTAAACGAATTGAAAATATTTGAGGAATTGTTGGAACAAAAAGTCTTATTGTAAATACAGATAAAAAAGTGTTAACATACTATTTACTAGGAGTAGCACTTTTTACTTACGCTTGAAATATAAGAAATGTTAAAATCTATAGAACGTGCGAGTGTGTTAAAGGTAAAAATAAATATATTATAGTATTGTTTTTACATTTCTGTTAGATAATGTTTATCTATATGTATGTATGTTTATGTATTTAAAAATTGTACGCCAATTCGGCCTAATAAAATTAACTTCTTTATGTTTTCAGAAGGATTTCAATAGTATTGATTTACATAGTATCGTCAAACCTTTTTTACAAGGGTACAGAACTACTTCTAAAGTGTATTAAAAAAAATTGTCTTAATCGGTTGGAGTCTATCCTTCAAACGTAGGCTTTGGCATAAATTATCCTGTCGTACGTGTAATAACGTATTTTATAGCAAGAATACGGTTTATGATTATTTTAAGTTTGTTTTATACTATGTTAAACAACTATGTTATGTTAACATTGTGTTGAACCTTCGTCAACATATTCTAATTGACAGATATAAAACAACGTCATCTGACAGATAAACTTCATTCGGAAAAGGTATTTTTGGCCAGGTGTGATAACCGCTTAACACCCGGCAGGTCTTCTCAAACTGTCCCCAAATTTACAAATCTGATCATTCTGATGATTCTGTCAAATTTTCAAGCGATAAAAATTCGTATCTGGGTCAAACAGAAGAGATTCAAACAAAACCACTCGGTGTATAAAAAAACATTTTTGCTGCATTACAAAAGACTACCTGCATTATTCTGCACCGCAGCAGAAAACTGGTTACGCAAACAATGTTATTGACTTTCTAGCCACCAAATTTAGTTTAATGATATCGTAAAACTATCAACATTTAAATTTTAAAAAAATATAATATATTTTGCATTGTACCCTGCAATTCCCTAACTAAATTTGTTAATTAAAGCAACACGTACAATGGTTATAAGAAAAACTACAGTAAACAGATATTTTGAAAAATATTTCATTCATAAAAAATGTCTTGAGCTTGAACAACGTAGTCCAGTTTAAAGCACCATAATAGCTGCTCCTACTCCATTATCATAAATGATTTGAAGTTAACAGATCTCTTAAGTTAAATCAAGATGACAATGTGTGGTGACAAGATTGACAGTTTTTTTTTATTCAGAAAGAACGGCTTCGGCCGTATTGCTGAGATTGATAGTTATATTATCATGGGAACTTACCTTATACTGTTATCTTTGATCTAGCTATAGAACCGCCAGGCTACATGAGGTGAAATATACATCGAAATGAACTATTTGATAGGTAAAATATCTGCCAAATAAAGCTAATAGGTTGGGGGAGACACAACATCGGCTTTCGAAATTCACTTAAAAATAATATCTTCTTAATCAGAACATTCACTAATTGGAAGAAATTATGAACTGTTGACTCAAAATTGACGAAGTACTGGATATTGAAGTTATTCAATGGATTTAGTTACGATTTTGTCATTGACATTGCACATCAGCTGGTTGCTGTGATGCTTTATTCGTCAGATATTTCGCCTGTGAAATAGCTCATTTCGTTGTATATTTCACCTCATGTGACCTCGCGCTAAGAGTAACTATTCCATAAAATGACATAACTGTTCCATATTTAAAACTGATAACACATTAATGAAACTCTTTGTGTAGTTTTTCTTCTATTTTCTTCTTATATCTGAAATAATAAGTGTTAACTCCGAGACACCAATCAACTCATATTTACCACCCGCTCATGGCCATGGTCACGGAGGAGATGGTGGACATCACGAAGATCATCATACGGACCTAGTGCCACCATCTAGTAGTTATGGAACTCCTGATTCGAGTTATGGCCCACCTCACCATCAGTCTGGTTTTCATCCTGACCATGACGAACATGAGGACCATCACGATCATCATGACAACCACGATGAAAGTGGATCTTTTGAAGATGTAACAAATTTTCCTGATTGTCATTAGCTTTTACTATAGCATTCATTTTTTGTTACTAATTATAGGAACCAGCAAAATATGAATTTAGCTACGAAGTGGATGAGGAACATACAGATCTGTCGTTTGGTCATGAAGAAATGCGAGATGGAGACTATACCACCGGGAAATATAACGTATTGCTTCCAGATGGTCGTCGTCAGATTGTAGAGTATGAAGCAGATCATAAGGGATACAGACCTAAAATTACTTACGAAGGAGGAGACGAGCATCCCCACCACCATGAACATCCCCATGAACATGCGCAGGAACATGGACATGGTGGGTACTCAAAGGAAGCTCCTCACAATCAGCTCGGTTATCCTAGGGAATCACATCACGATTTTGAGCATAATGGTATTACGCATGGATCCAATGAGTATGATTCGCATGGACATGATAATGGACATAGTAGAGCAGATCATGGAATTCACGACAGCCACCGAGGATATGATAGCAATGCACATGAGTATCATGGAAACAAGCATGGTAATGGGCACAGCAATAGCGGACACAATAAAAATTCAGCACAAAATGGTCATAACGATCATCACCATAACGGGCATAATGGTCATCATCGTCGAAGAAGCAATAACAATGATAGCCATCATCGCCTATTAAATTATCAAAGCATTGACAACCATCATCACAATGGCTACCATTAGTTAATATTGTAATGAAAAAGGAATCAAGCTTCCACGTTTAAAAATGATTCACAAACGCTGCGTTTAACAGAATGTTTAGAATGTATTGTGAGTTAGAATGTTTCATTTCTTTCTGAGCGTTTTATGTGCAACAACGAAAACTTAATGAACAAATGAACATTTGTGTAGCAAATAATTAACTCTTATTTTAAAATGAATAAAAGCTCATTTATAAGCTTGTAAACATTCAATGCCCTAGCATTGGGATTTTAAAATGCAACTTGAATGACTTGCGTTACTGCTAATTGTTCTCTAAAGTTGTTCGTCTTAGTTCAACTTAGGTAATGTAGGTAAACAATATGTGAAATCTGAAGCACTGCAACGGAAACGAAACGACCGAAAAAATGTCCCAAAGCAGTATCTAGAGGAGCGCGTAAGGCATCATTGCACTTTTTCGCTACGATCCCATCGGGTCGCTACGATCCCCGGATTATATGAAGTTTTCAGTCGATTGATGGCATTACAGATGATATCACCATTAATCGCGAAATCATTTAGCGAAACACAGAAAGCGTCAGAATCGGTATTTATTAGCCAATCTTGTGTAGATTGGATCTGCATCCCTTCCTTCACAATATTGTCGTCAGCAAAAATGAGGTCTAGTACATTATGTTTGATATTTTTAATAAAATTAACTTGTGTCATGCCTGCATAGATCATTTCATCCAGCAGATCCCCGCATCCGGTGGAAATTTGAGATCGAGAAAAACCGAGCATTGGGGTCCTTCACGATTCTAGTCAGTTTTTTGTATGGAGTTTGACAGTTGGAGGCTGAAATCAGTTAAACATTCCATACAAAACCACACAAAAAACTAGCCTGCAATTTTCAGTCTAGATTATTCTAGCCTCAAAGCTGGAATTAGATTCGAGTACCTGTTCGAAAACACGGTGTTGTTTACATTTACCCCAAGGTGCATTAAAGAGATCACGTGGTGGAATCTAGAATCAAAGTGTATGTAGTCCAGGTGGTCTCATATGTTTTTTAAAACCAAATTTGAATATCACTTTTTGACAGGATGTGTGAAAACTTTTGTTCAAACAAGCTTTCTTGAGGCTTGATTAATACTCAAAACACTCTTAAAATCTTCATTTAGAAGCAGAAGCGATAAAAATCAGCCTTCTAAATTCATACACCTTGGGATAAGCCCACCTGTATATTATACCCACTTAGATAGCTGCTCGAAAACTGCTATCCCAAGTAGAAATTGTCAGGGGGAATGTGGGCAAAACCGGAGGAGAAGGATAAAAAACTGCTCGAACCGTGTGGAAGAGCATCAAATGTATAGAAGTGTGAGTAAACGTCAAGAGCTGCTAGTGCATTTTCAAATCAAAACAAACTGGTATTGGTAAAACCAAGTGAAAATGGATCCGTCAAACGTTTGAAGAAAAGTGGAGTGGCGAGCAAGCGTGCCAAAGCAATTTGAAAAGGAGCGCTTTGAAAAGGAATGGGAACAGGAAAATCTTCCGGGAACAAGCAGCGGTGTCGATCAACAAGGTAAGTTATGTTTGTGTTGAAATTGTGTGTAATATGGAAAATGCAAGCAGAGCAGTAATTTGTTATTTAATATTATTACACATTACAGCTTCATCATACGGGAATGTGCTGCCGGATGCCGTGGAAGTTGCCGATATACCCATGGAATCAGAAGCAGCGGATAAGTCACTTTGCGATATGAACTGTACAATTCATCTCACTTGAGACGTATTTCTATTCTGACGTGCTACTTCATTTGGCCCGAAATAATTTTTTTGTTGTTATGAACCAACACAAGATGATTCTCATGAGAACTGGATTTAGTAATGAAAACACAGAACAAAATTTTATAGCAAATAGAGAGAATTATATTGTCAAAAATTAGGAATAAAGAAAACCCTCTTCCGTTACTGCATCCAACCAAACAAGACGTGTTTTCTCTCAGCTCCGAAATTACCCTAGTAATTTACAACATTTCTATTCCGCCGCATTCATTTCCATCCATTACATGAAGTCTTTTCACAGGGGTTGTTAGCTGGAGCCATCCGCGATGTTTACATTTTTTTTTTCAAAATTAAATTTTTGGGCTTTTAGTGCTGATTTGTGATGCAAGGCGAATTGGAGGACGAAGTCAATGAGGATGAGTATTTTGATGCTGATGAAGCCCCCGAAAGTAGTGATTTGCTGGTGTTGACTCGTGAAACTACAAATATTTCTCTTCCTAGGTGTGCAAAGACGCTACTGAAGACTCCGAAACAGGTGGAGAGACATTTTACGGTCGTTGGAGAAGGGCAGCTTTGGTACCAAGGAATTAGCACTCTCCAACAATATTATCGGTAAGAATAATATAACTGTTTGGAATGAACATGTGATAATTTTTGGTTTACTTTTTCGTTTTAGATCTGTACCACCAGTCATCAGATTGATAGAAGCAAATATTGCGGTAGATGGACTTCCGATGCATAATAGTGGACCAACGCAGCTATGGCCTATATCAATGTACATAGTTAATCTACCAGCACTGCCAATCATGGTGCTGGTGTATTTTGTGGTGCGACGAAACCGAGCTGTTTGGAAGGGTTTCTCCGGCCTTTAGTGGATGATATTAACCGCGTACTGGTGCAAGGCATTGATATCAACGGAATTATCATCGACTTTCGCCTGAAAGCTATTGTAGCAGACACACCAGCTCGAGCGTTCATCAAAGGTAAGAATGATACAATAAGTAACTTAATTGTACGAAATGAGAATTTTCAAACGGAAGAGAGTAACAGCAAATTCATTATATATTTTTGGGAGTAACGTATCCTCCTGGGCTGGAAGCATGTATAAAGTGCAAAATAGTTGGCATCCATGACAGAACCAAAACAATTTATGAAGGAACAGCTGAAGATCGGACCGACAAATAATTTAGAAACGGAGACTTCGTAAAACGCCAAAAATATTACACGCCATTATTAGATATAGATGAAGTAGACATCGTAACACAAACAACGATAGCCGATGACCTTCACTTGTTCGCACTAGGAATAGAAAAAAAAATACTTAAAGGTTTTACAACTGGTGCTTTACACCCTTTTCCGAAGTGGTCAAAACAGAAGCAGTTAGAAATTTCAAAAATATTTGAATATTTATTAGTCAGGATCGAGTACCCGTCAGAGATACATCGTAAGCCTAGGTCATTAAAATATTAAGGGTCTTGGAAGGGGTCCAAATTGTTAGTATTTTTATATCACGTTAGCATACCTTTGTTAAAAAACAGAATATCAGATCTAACCTATGAGCACCATAAACTTTTTTTCATTGCGGTAAATTTACTCTCTTCAAGATTATTTGAACAATATAGGATATATGCTGGCCAGTTGCTCGAACAATTTGTATTAAAATATAGCACAGTTTATAATCGAACACATTTAACAATTAACGTTCATAATTTACTACATGTAGCAGCAGATGTTGAAAATTTCGGGCCTCTTCCATTTTTATCAACTTATCGTATTGAGGACAAGCTAGGCTTCATGGAAAACTTAGGTAGAACAGGACATAGAACTTTAAACCAGATAGTGTGTAGATTAAAAGAACTTATACAATTAGAGGCAGCAGATGCAAGGGAAAAGAATGATACAGTTTATCCATCACTAAAGGTAAAAAAAGATGAGGTAATTTTGTTAGTCAAACCAAAATTTATGTTAAAATAGTGCAATAGAAATGGATGGTTTTTAACACAGGAGGATCAGATAGTAAGGTATTGTACTGCAGAAAAGTCATCAGGTTGTAGCGGGCGTTGCCGAACTAACCTACGGTAGCGGAATTTGGGGCAAGTGTGCCATACGGGGCTAGAGTGCCACCAAGCATTTTTCCTTAAAAACTTTAGTTTAATGATCAATTGTGTATACAGTTGGTTGCTTTCCAATGACAAGGCATACTGAGCCGAATTTCATATAGACCAATCGATATCCCCCATTGTTTTGAACTTATTTATATTGAGTTTCAAAATTGAGCAGAATATTATAATTTTTGAATCCAATCAAATAAGCTCTCAAAAATTATGCGAACAATCAACCGAGAAAATATTTACACCACCGTATAGCTGAGAAAACGTGAAATTTTTTGTGGGGTTAGTTGAAAAAAACTTTCTTTTTGTCACTGAAAAATTCAATTTCAAAAAAGTTACAACTTTTGGGGCAAGTGTGCCATCTCTGTTTGGGGCAAGTGTGCCACCAGCTTTCATAGGCGCGAGCTGTCAAAAATGTAAACATTGTTGTAGCGTGCTGCGGAATGGTGCGCTATTGTGAGCGGATTCCACGCCAGAAAAACAGAACAGTAACAAACCATATTGTGGTACAGTTGGTGGTCAAAAAGGGTTCATTGGTGACAAAATACATGTAGGAATAAATACACTAGTGGTATAAACGTAATAATTACCAATTATCTAAGAAATACGGTTATTTTAACCAGGTGGCCGTCTTGCCCCATACGAGTGGCACTCTTGCCCCATAGCCCAAAAAACAACGTCTTTTTGGACCCTTTTTAAAACGCTTCAAAAACTGTTTTATTTGAACTTTTTTCAAGCGAAACTCATTTATAAGTGAGGAAATAGATGTAAAATGGTTATGAGTTTTAAATCGGCTTTTGAAAAACACGTTTTAGTGAGTTATAACTTGAAATGCTTAAGGTGGCACACTTGCCCCAAGTTCCGCTACTAGTTTACGACTACCAGGAGAGTTTTTCGATCATAGTAGGCAGATTACCAACGCAACGCCCGAATTTGTAAACAACCTGAGAACGATCATGCGTAAGTTACAACACATACAAACTTCGGATCACAATACAAAGAAATAGGGTTACGTGAATCGTAGTAATAGCAAAGGACAAAAAAACCTACACACTCGAAGTAAAAGGAAAAAAGCGACAATTTCTATAGATCGTTTAAAGCCTGTTTATGTGAGCGCGACAAATCAAACGAGCGTACCAGATAACGTTTCATATCCTCAGAAGGATACAGTAACCGACAGAAAACCAATACACCAAACGCGTTACAGTAGAGCTATTTTCCGTCCACGGAAAATTTAAAGGAAGGGGGAAGTGATGTAGTGGCCTCTCGATCCCTATTTATAAACATCATCAAGACACACACCACTTTACTAGCATAAGGCTAGATGCCGAATGACGAAGGAGCACGAAGTAGGAAATAAAATATAGTCAGTAAGATCTCAACCACTAAACCATAAAGATTTAGAGCATCACCATAATACGACCGTCCGAAACACATCGCGAAAGATTAACCCCCAAAAGGTTCATATTTTATAGAAGGACGACTCTTAAAGGAGAAACAACCAACTTTTAGCCAACCATGTAGCTCGGCAATATTTTATAACTTTACAGCTAGGGTAGAAGATTTATCACAGGAAATAGTCAGGATAGAATTAAAAGATATTGAATGCAAGCTAATGGCAGTTAGTTTAGATCAGGGTAATACATTTTATTTCAGTCCTCTTTTACATACATTTGAAAGTAAGATCATAATTGTTATATGTAAGCTGTTAGATTTAGAATATGTAGTGTTGAGACACAGACACGAAGCCCTGTCATTTGTCGTGTTTAACGAGAAACGAAGATCGTTTCGTGGAGTTTTGAGCTTTCGGCTCGGGCGAGTAGTTTATAAGTATACGTGTAGTTCTTGAAATAAATCCTCTTCTAATTTTGCAACTGAACAAGCCACAACCGCCGGTAAATATCAAACGTTAGAAAAGTTACACCGAAACACGAAAGAAAAGATTATCTGGCGAATTGCTATCCTTTGTCGTTACAGATTACACTAACCGAAGCCGCATTTAGCGCTGGGTACAACACACATCACTACCTTTCTACGGATTTTGGAATTCAGCAGCGAAGACCGCCAAGAAACAATCACTTCACTCCCGGTCTACACCTGATCCAAGCCGTGACGCGTTCCTTTCCTCTCCTACCTAAGCACGATGACCCTAACGCGGCACATACCCCATAGTATTTTCTCGTCAACCTATCGGTACAGCACTTGACGACGGCATGTCGACAAGAAATGATAATGGGGGCCTTCACGATTCTAGTCAGTTTTTTGTATGGAGTTTGACAGTTGGAGGCTGAAATCATGTAAACAATCCATACAAAACCACACAAAAAAACTAGCCTGCGATTTTCAGTCTAGAAAATTTTAGCCTAAAAGCTGGAATTAGATTCTAGTTCCTGCTCGAAAACACGGTGTTGTTTACATTTATCCCAAGGTGCATTCAAAAGATCAGGTGGTGGAATCTGGAATCAAAGTGTATGTAGTCCAGGTGGTCTCATAGCATTTTTTCATAACCAATTTTGAACATCACTTTTTGACAGAACGAGTGAAAACTTTTGCTCCAACGAGCTTTCTGGAGGCTTGACTAATACTCAAAATACTCTTACAATCTTCATTCAGAAGCAGAAGCGATAAAAATCAGCCTTCTAAATTCATACATCTTAGGATAAGCCCACCTGTATATTATACTCAATTAGATAGCTGCTCGAAAACTGCTATACAATGCAAACAGCTGACAGGCTGAAATTTCAGCCTACGAATTTCAAACGGAAAGGGCCCCAATATTGGCTTTCATCATCCATCACTCTGGCCACTTGAGCGCATCATCCGTACGCACGAGAGGCTGGGACGGGTACTAACGTTGAAACAATGAAAGGTTTCGTAACTCGCCTCTTTAGATGCAATTTTTATATCTTACCTGTAGCAACCCGAAAGCACATGTATTCAATTTCCGTTTGTATTATTTTGTTTTGTTTGTTGACTTGCGTGAAGGGGGGGAGGATGTTGAGACACAGACACGAAGCCCTGTCATTTGTCGTGTTTAACGAGACACGAAGATCGTTTCTTTGAATTTTGAGCTTTCGGCTCGGGCGAGTAGTTTATAAGTATACGTGTAGTTCTTGAAATAAATCCTCTTCTAATTTTGCAACTGAACAAGCCACAATCGCCGGTAAATATCGAACGCTAGAAAAGTTACACCGAAACACGAAAGAAAAGATTATCCGAAATCGTAAGATTGAACAGGTAGTAAAGGTTTAGGTTAAAAGTTTAGGGAAACATTTTTATTAGTTTAGTTTTGTATTCGTTTTGTATTAAAATGAGTAGAATAAAGTAGCCGAATATGCCCGGGATAAGGCAAAATGCAAGGAGGAAATGCCTTAAGAACTACAACAGATTGTTAGTATTTCATATATAATTTTTACTTATTAAATTCATATATATATATATCCAATGCGAACGCTGGAATAAATAGAATGTTTACAATCACATAACCTTTTTTTCGCCTGTTGTCACCTATTTGCCATTGGTTTCACTGTGTGCGTGTTTCCGCGAAAACTTGGACGTGTGTGCGTGCAATCCCATCTCCCGCTAAGCTGAAAACGGGAGATGTCAAATAGAAAAGAGCAAAAAACTGCTCGGTTTTTTTACTTGGGATACAATGCAAACAGCTGACAGGCTGAAATTTCAGCCTACGAACTTAAAACGAAAAGGACCCCAATTATAGAAAGTATCACCCTTGCGAATCTAGGAACAACAAATGTACGATAACTAAATCATTAGGAAATAGATTTGATTATAGTTGACCTGAAGTAGAATAATATTACCATACATACAGCCATAGAAGCATTATCTCTGACTAAAATAAAAGCAGCAGTTAAAAACGATGAATTATTACTACTCATATCATCCCCAATTCTGAAAAGGGATATATTTAGGAAGATACACGTCTACTCAATTATAAATAGACATAAATAAATCTATGCTCCAAATCCTTTCTACACCTCCCATAAATCCCAAACCTACTCCGTCACCGCTTTAGAAAAGCATTTCTACCACATCCTCGATTTACAATCAGCTGATGATGAATGTATAGCAAAGCTCATCCGTGAAGAACCAGCGAAATGCGAAATCCAGCAGCTGAGGAGATATACAACCTGGACATGAATCACGTACTCATCACTTCGACAGGCAACTTCACACTACATGCGAAACAAAGCCGAGAGTGATAACTGGATCTGTTTTAATTGAATATTCGTCATGTGATGTCTTCATCGATAATAGACTGGTATCTAACGCTAAAGTAGATGTCTCAGGAACACCAACACATCTTCCCATTTATGGACTTGCAGTGGAACAACGCAGCAAAAGAATAAATTTGAGCCTCGGACATCTTCATTCTTTGCATATAGAACTTCGTAAGGAAATGGACTACATCAAACTGGAGTCAAACAGTTTTACATGGACATGGGAGTGGTCACTCCACTTCCTCATTGGATCACCATTCATCATTTTCATCGTCTACCTCATCATTCTACAGCTAAGAAAGAATTCCACACCCATCGAAGTTCGAGTCACCAACCTAACAGAACTACCCCCATCTGAAAACATCGTACAAAACCACAACTTTAATCCACCCACAATCCAAGACATTTTTCGTACTATTTTTCGTCTTTCGTAATGCTAAAAATGGAGCAATTAGCATTTGACTAGTTAACAACGATTATTATACGTCCGAAACCTTAACTAGCGTAAGGTTGGTATCGAAATCAAGTTCGACCTTTGGTACGGCACAGTCGGTGCAATGAAGCATAAGTGACATCGATCTATTGGTACAGCGAGTTCAGGTCGGGCCTTGAACCTACTTTGGCTTGACCCAACCTTAACATAACAGACCAAGACCACGTAGTAATTGTAACGTCAGATGAAGAAAGTGGGCTCATAGACTACAGACAATTGGCTGCGTAACGGTTACAGCTTTGCATAACATTCAACATTTCATTCAACAATCGTTTCTTCTTCTCCCTCCTCTTCTTCTTTGGCATATTAACAGTCGCAAGTCAAGTCCTGACTCTACCACCAGGCATGTCTTTCAGCGACATATTTTTTTTAACCATCGCAGGATAGTCCGTATGGGAAAAGGACTACGTATGGAGGCACAGTCCATTCGGGACTTGAACCCATGACGGACATGTTGTTCGTTTAGTGTAACGTTTTCGGGTAGTTCGTAATGTAATACACTTAACACACGCGTTTACTTATACAGCTAACAGCTTTTATTCCGCTATTTTCCAATCACGTTCCTACTCGCTTGACCGCTTATGCGAGTGTGCCTCACGATCTCTGGCCTAACCCGAACACACTCACGTTCCGAGGCGCGCAGCTCCTGAGTGCCCAAGGGCGTTTTCTACTCGTCACAACATTTAGAATATGCTTACCCATGAATATTCATTCATAAATACACAAATGCACACTAGACAGACCTCAATTTAACTGGAAAACAAACGACGCTTAGCCTACTACGATTGTTAATTTGACGATTAAACACTGCAATCGAGGAGATGTCGTCTTTTTTAACCGTCGTTTATTTTGACGACTTCCATTGGCGATCCCACCCAATGAGCCTGATCGGGAACGAAAGTCGATAAGGGAGTGGATAATTTAGTCGATCGGTTGGCAAAATTCCAACGTTATCCAATTACGTTTTCTCAATCAGAATCTTCGCTAACCGATCGGTTTGGCAGTGGAGTGGAATGGTGTTTGCCGCCATAGTAACGTGGTTAAAAAGTCGAGCAATGGGATATGCAGTTGAAAACTTCATATAAAAAAAAACCATTTCAGTCGGATAACCATATCTACTGCTCCACCCCAATTGATATAACAGTGGAAAACTAATAAATATTAAAAACCATGTTTAGCAGCTCGCAAAAAAGGATATTTTATCGCTGTTTGAGTTATTTGAGATGTTTTATCACTCGATTTTGATAAAATATTCTTTTTTAGAAAATATAAATTTACTTGTTTTTTATAAACAATCAACATCAACATCAAATCAACACATAAATTTAGGTTTAAGCAGGTATCTAGTTTTTATAGTTCAAGCTAAGAAATAAGAAACCAACAAAAGAAATCCTTTTCTGCTAATCCTTCTCTTTTATCCAACGTTATGCTATGGCCTTATGGCATGTTAGAATCGGTTCCGACACGTAAATGCAACGAGATTGAGAAGACCAGTAGGATCACTACCCCTAGCGAATGAAAATGGCACTTTTCGGCTGTGTTTTCGATTGACATTTCGTGCACGATTTGACAAACGAAACAGTGTACGAGATTCAGACTTTTTTCGGCACATACCCACCAAACAAAGCCGAAGTCGCTCGAACCTTTTACTCTGTGCCAGAGCGAGAAAGCATGCATTCTGCATCAAGTTCTACAGCTGCAAACACAGCGCGTGTAGATGTGTGTGTGCGCGGAGCGAATGTATAGATGAAGATGGGAAGCAGCGGGGTTTTCTCGTTCAGTTGAGGGACCCGAACAATTCCCCATGGTTTTATCAGTCCAATACCAACGCTGCTGAGGGAAGGGTGTGCTATTTTTTCGCGCGGTGGGATTCATGCTCATGATTATGAAAAACTGTATGTTCTTTGCAATATTTGCTTACTATGTTATTGTTTTCACCATTTTCTAAATTTTTCCCCACTTTTCAAATCTTCTTCTTCTTCTTTGGCTCAACAACCGTTGTCGGTCAAGGCCTGCCTGTACCACTTTTGGGCTTGGATTTCAGTGACTAATTATTTAACTAATTATTAAACTAATATTTTTGGGGATTGAACCCATGACGGGCATGTTATTAAGTCGGACGAGTTGACGACTGTACTACAAGGCCGGCCACTTTTCAAATATTTCATTAAAATGCACGTGAAAGTTTCTATAGATAATATTTTCATAGGAACCGCGCTAAAAAGCCGCATTGCTAAGATTGATTATATTATCGATTTAAAAAAAAGTTTCTGAACCCGTAATGAAAAAAAAACAAAAATATGAAAAACTTTTTCTAAGTATATTTTGAGTTGCTGAATCTAGCTCTCGAAGATCGTTTTTGGATACGATGAATAGTTTCAAAGATATTTATCAAAAACCTGTTGCTTTCTTCGAACACACATATTTTAAATGTTCAGCAGTAAGCGGGTATCTGTTCATTGCGCGGAAGCTAGCGCCTGTGATACTAGACAAAAATCAAACGATGGAAAAGATCCATTCTTATTTCATTAATAATCTCGCCAAGCGCGATGTAATAAATGGTTAAATTGTTTGACCGGTTTCAAACATTTCTCCCATCACAAACGCTGGATCAAGACCCGGCGGTAAGTACCCTTTAATCCATATACAAAAATAACTCTCCATCAGTTCACAGGCAAACAGGCAGCAAAGAGGATTCCACAAAGCACAAGCGGCTCCAGGCTTAACCTGCCGTTCACCCCACCTGGCCCTTGCCCCCCCAAGGCGAACGCGAAAAAAAGGAACGCCCCAAAATCAAACTGCACAGTGTGTGTGCGTGTGTTGTTTTGCTTCTTTCCCATTCGAAACCCGAACTAATTTCGGCTTTTTGTACGAAGAAAGGTTCGAGCCATCGCTTCCGCTCGAAGTCGAGCAAGGGTTCGAGCGATAAGCTCCCTCGAACCCATCTCGAACCTTATTTCCTTCGAGCGACTTCGGCTTTGTCTGTTGGGTAACCACAACCGCGTGCAATGGCATATTTGCTATCTTCATCGCACGTCTAGCGTTAGACATTTTGAGGTTAAATAGTTTTTACATTGTTGGTGTTTATATGAATGATACGATACGAAAGAACACAACTGATTTAAATGCAAACTAAACATAATACACAAAAAGAAATACTCATAACCTGTTTCAACGCTTGGCTTGCAGAGCGAAATGGTTCGAAAGGAAGAACCACACATACAGTCATATATTGCTTGTCAAATTATGAGAGTGTATGAGTTATCGTCCGAAAATTTCCGCTTGGGTAGGTTCAAGAAAGTAGGGGAAAGCGGGGCAAAATGGGCATGTTAAGCAGTTTACTGAATATTCCTTTGAATATGCCACAACATACAATTTTTCTTTCATTATTATATGCCTCCACCCTTTATCTATGGATTAAAATTGTCAAATAGAATGAAAACAACTCAAAATCATGAAAACAATGTAAAATAAAAGTTGATGTTTTACGAGAAGCTATTTTGACACACGGGTAAAATGGGCATAGCCCTGGGGCAAAATGGGCATATGTAAACAAACTGTGAAAGGTCAAAACACTGCACAATGGGCATTTGCCGGGATGAAATTCAAAAAATCAACTTTGTAATAGCGCAATTCCAAATAAACGGTTTTAATACTAAGGGTTAAACTAAGAAAAATACCAAATATGAGCTCTTTATCTGTTCTGGTTCTCTAGAAAAGACCTCTCAAAGTCGAGATTTGTTAAAAAAACACAAAAAAATCTTCACTTTTTTGGAAAATTTTGAACCTTTGTAACTTTTTCAAATATGAACCGATTTTGATAAGTTTAGACATTTTATAAAGGATATTTAGTCAGTTTTATAAACACATGAAAAATTTTGAGTTAAGTTAATTTTATGCAAAAATATACGATAATAACTTAAGAAACCTCCTGAAAATTTTCATCATTTAAATTTTTGACTTAATGCCATTATAAAAGTGGCGTAGAGTGGCGTTGTCTCATATATGTCACATCATAGTGTAATATATATACTATCAATCTGTGAAGAAATATTCTGCGAAAGTTTGCGAACGCGAATTTTATTGAAGTTTTTTCACATCAACTTTTTCTAAAAACAGACACATGCGTAACTAGGCGGCTCCATAGGTGCCTAGTGTAGCGTATTCCGTGTATTCTACAAAAATATATTCTACGTGCTTTTGATCAACTTTCATTTCAATTACGAAGCTGTGTATCTTAGTTTCAGCTCATGTACTTATCTAATATGTAAATTTATATTCTAACCTAACTTTTTCATTAAATATAATGAAGCAAATCAGAACCAAATACTTTTTGGTCCTGCTCTAGATTATAGACGGATGTAAGGAAAATAATTCTAAAATTATACGCATAACAGGAAAATTTTATGAATGCAGCAGCATCTATTGGCGTTTAGGGAGAAGAAACTCCCAAAAGTCATGACAAACTAAATATAAGGATAGAGGGGAGATGCTACAAAGAATATTTTGCAAGAAAGAAAATGCATCCAGAAGGACATTTTGTATAATTGTATTTGATTGTAATTGTATATTTTGTATTCCTCTGATTCGTTAACCAGTTCAATATCAGTAGCTACACGCACTAAAACAAAGACAGGGTTTAACATTACAAATGAAGTAAATACTTAGTTTGTAGCTATCGTTGAATTCTGATTTTTTTGGATAATTGTGAAACCAAGAACATCGGATTTTTAGTTTTATTACCCCTTCTGAAGGCAGTACAGGACTTGGAAAAGTATTGGATGAATATTCAAAGACAAACAATATGTGCTGCTTTTCATTACGAATTTGGGAACTACTTTATTTCAATGTACCTGCTCTATCTAAATATTTAAATGCCTTTATTCATGTCTTTAGAAATGTGAACTAGACGTCAGAAGCTTATAATAGCATCCACCTAAGTTGTGTATGTAATTTTTTTAATATTTGTACTACCTGTGAGTAAAAGTGACGAGAATTCGAGTCCTATACAAAGCAGAAAAAATTATCTTATTCAAAATTATTATGTTTTGTTTATATTTTATTATTATTATTATTCATTTAATCTTCATCATCAAACATTACAGTATATTTTAAAATGATTTATACTATTAGCAACAAATAATACAAGAAAAAAAACACACAAAATTGATAAAACTGAGCAAAGATCCCTTAAAACACTTTTTTATGTAGCGCCACCTGGTGGTATGGATGCGAACTACAAATAAAATGTTATTTACTATCATAATACTTTACTACAAACGATAAAAACTAACAATTTCTGCAAAAATAATTTTATCCCGCAATTTGTTCTAAACTGCCCATTGTGCACTGGGGCAATATGGGCCACAACAACCGCGCTTAGGTAATGGTCTATGCTTTTGCGCACGTTTCGTGAAATGTATTTTCGTTACATCTTTTGTTTTGCTGGTCAGCCCTTAAAAATCTTCTAAAATTATGGTGTTATGGCAAGCGTAATGGTAACGCGTCACCTTAGTACGTCAAGCGTAAGGTAGAGGGCGCTTTAAGGAAATCTACCTAGGTGGAAAAAGTACTTCATCGTAATTCTATTACGCAGTGCAAAACTGCTGTAAATTGGTATCGTGCAGCTCGAGTTCCCGCATGCGGCAGCTCGAATTCCCGAATTCTAAAGTATATAAGCGGGTGTTTTTTTTCTGAATAAATTTAGTCAAGTTCCTCAGTCCAGAGTTCAAAGCAACAACATCGTGTCTCAGTCTTCAGTTAGTCATTCTTCCATCAGTCATTTTACGTTCAACATTCGACTTGTGACAGCTGAAGTGTGCGGACGTATTTCTTATACCTCCTGCTCTGTAGTCTGTGATTTGTTACCCGGTATTTTTCCTCTTTGTTTCGTGTGCGACCTTGCTGTGAAGTGTTACTTTTAGCCGTTCAATGCAGTCCTTTTTAGGACTGGTTTTACGTGGGTAGGGATAATATCTGTATCACAGTGAAGTGCTTGTTGGTGTGGTGATTCTGTGATTTGAAATTGAAATAAACAGTTGTTTTAAAAGAGATATTTTTACATTGGGCCGACACCATGTCAGACCCTCCCCCTCCCGGGACCGGGAATTTTCCCCCTCCCGGGACCACTCGTAGAGTGAGAGCTATGCCCCCGTGGATGGACAAAGACAATGAGAATGGTGAACTTAAGTATTTCGTGCTTTAAATGGCAAATGATTCTGTCTTCATCGTAATGGCAAATGTAAACCCGTTCATCGTAGGTAAAACCATCAAGGACGCCATTGGCAGTGATCTTATTGAGTTTGGCCGTAAAATCGACAGTGGAAAGAAGCTTTTGCTGAAAACTAGGAACCAAAGCCACTTCGAGAAGCTACAAAAAATTACAAAGTTAATCGATGGAACCCTTGTGAAAGTTGCTCCTCATGTGACCCGCAATAGTGTTCAGTGTGTTATTTTTCCTCCGGATCTAAAAGGATTAAGTGATGAAGATATTCTAGAGAACTTGAGTGACCAAAAAGTAATGAATGTTCGGCGTTTTACGCGTAAAGTGAATGGTGAAATTGTGCCAACAAACATTTTTCTGCTTCGAATCAATGCTACCTCCATTCCGGAGTTTATTCGCCTTGGTGCTTTACAAGTGAAAACAAGAGCCTATTACCCGAAACCAATGCAGTGTTTTAAGTGTGGACAGTTTGGACATACACAGATTCACTGTAAACTGTCGTCTACCTGTACTAACTGTGGTACCCCTGCGCATGGAGAGTGCACCGTAGATCTAGTGTGCATCAACTGCAAGGACAACCACAGCACCACGTCTCGTACCTGCCCCCGCTACATTCAAGAAGAACAGGTCATCAAGTACAAGATCGACAACAACTGTTCTTACGGTGAGGCACGTAAAGCTCTGCTTAATGTTACCCAATCCACAAATACTAGTCCCATTCAAAACTGCACCACATACGCACAACAGACACACACAGTAGATGAAAAAGACACCCAAATTGAAGAACTTAAGATAAAGAATGAATCTCTAGAAAAAATTATAATTTTGCATACACAAACAGTAACTAATCTAACAACAAAAATCGAAGATCAGGATAAAACTATGAAAAGAATGTGCAAGAATTTTGAAAAGAGTTTGGAAAAAAAGAAAATAGAATCTCAAATGGAAATTGAAGAAGAAGAAAGTGAAGAAGAATCAGACGATTTTAGCACGGAAGAAAGCACGGAAGAAAGCACTGAAGAAGAAATTGAAGAAGATAATGAAGACAAAAAAGTAGAAAAAGTAAAACATGTAAAACAAAATGACGTAGACGAACAAAATAACACTACTCACAAACGGAAACGTTCCCACCAAAAGAACACCCCCTCCTCGGAAAAGGAATCCCAACCCCGAAAAATCATCCCCATCTCTCCCTCATCCCAATCTCCTAACCCTCCCACATCCAATCCTTCTCCCTCTGTCACCTCTAAAAAAACTCTTAGATCTAACACGAAATCTGTAGATTAGTTTATAATTTCAATATTAACAATATCCTGCTAATTATAAGCATTAATTTTTATCCATTTTTCCTTAACTACAGAATTCAATTCATCATATCAATCTAATAACCATTCATACATATTTGCATTATCCTGGAATATCAGAAGCATGAACCAAAATATAGAAGAACTAAAATTACTAATCAATAGACATGATCCAACAATAATCACACTTCAAGAAGTAATGACAGTTCCCTCTCTCCTTAGCTCTCCTCTTAATAGATACAATTGGTACACTAACATATATCCAACCATACCTCATCATAGTGTAGCTGTAGGCATTTTAAAACACATTCCATCAAATAGAATAGATATATCCACTAATCTTCCTGCAGTAGCTGTAGAAATTTCTTCTCCCGTGCAATGCTCCATAGTATGTTTATATATTTCTCATCCAATCAACCCTTTTACAATAATTTCCGATCTCACTAGTACCTTTCATCAAATTAATAATAATTTAATTGTTTTAGGGGATTTTAATGCTCAACATACCACCTAGGGATGCTCGACCTCATGTAACAGAGGGAACAGCATTGCTTGTGTTTTTGAAACAATTGGTCTGGAAGTAATTTCAAACCAATCCGCTACACGTATTTCTCCCATAATCGGCAAAGGCTCCATACTTGACTACTGCGCTGTGTCATCTTCTATGGCACAGCAGTTCACAGTTACAGTTTCTAATGACACTCATGGTAGTGATCATTTTCCACTTTTAATCCACAGTAGTTTAAATCCCCAGCGACCATTTCTCCGCCCCAGGTGGAAATATGAAGAGGCCAATTGGGCAGCATATCAAAGAGAAATAATGTTCAATCTTCCACTTGATGAAAATCCCCCTCTCTCTCGCTTTACTGCATGCATTGAATACGCCGCTTCTCGGAGTATTCCCCGTACAACTGGAAAACCTGGAAAAATATGTGAACCATGGTGGAACGCGACAGTTGCTGCAGCTATTACAGGGTTTTCCAATTGAGTTTAGACTAGCCGCATGCTTTTTTTGAATAGTCGCATTAGATTCTTGACTAGCATCCACTATTTTTGATTACGAGCAATGGATTATTAACTAGGAGCAATTGATATCAACAGACCGGTTGCTGGCGCGGAGTGACCAAATTGTTTTTACAGGTTATCGGTAGGAAATCTAAATCAAATTCGGTAATTTTCAGTTTAAACAACTTTATATTCACTCATAAATTTTATTAAATTCCAATTTTATGGTTAAACGGTCAATACTTGGAAAAACATTTGATTTTTGGTTAGAAAAACTGAGTTTTAGTGTGCCCAATTGTAAACCGATATTCGATCGAAAATCGATAGAACTACATATGGTCACTCTGAAAAACTTGCTTAAGGCCCGTGTCTGTGCTCCATCGGATGCGATTTTATCGGAAGGCCTGTCAAAATTTTGTATGGGATTTGACAGATAACGTCGGACGTGCGATTTCGTCGTACGACGGAATCAAAATTTTTTGATTTCATCGGACGCCGCATCCGATTTTATCTGTCAAACTAAATGTGTGGTGTTTTGTAGGAACAATCTCAAATTAATTTTTCATAATCGTTATATTATTCAAATCATCCAATTAATCGCAATTTTATACGAAAAAGCGTTTGACAGCACGTGCGATAAAATCGCATGCGATGGAGCACAGACACGGACCTAATCTAGCTTTTGGTTAGGTTATGCTTGTGGGTTCACTACTGCATATTTCAATTCAGCTGTTAAGTGCTTTTGTGTTGTATTGTGCGTTAATACAGGGTTTTACAAGTCAGAATAGAATGTCAGCAAAACAATTTCAGAAGCTCAAGATTCACTTTAGCTGTCAAACGTTGTTATTTCACCGCACCGATGCTATTTTCAATAGCGCAATTTGATTTTTAAATCGCTCAAGTTGTTTTTTAGAGGCCTTTCGCATCGTTTTGCAAATTCAAACACTCATTTTTAGATTATATGATTGAGATTAATGCTTTTATTCATTTAAGCATTAAATTTATGAAATATTACGGTAAAAATGGCGATTTTCTGTGCAAAAAGCTACATAAACATTGTACAGGCGGTCCCCGAGATACACGGTTGATGGGGACCGAAAACGGCTGCAAAATACCGCGTATCTCGAATTTCCGCGTAAGTCGAATCTCGTGATTTCCAGCTAAAATATCACTAATTTTCGTGTAATTTTGCAAGTAGGAGGCAGTTTTATTCACTTTATGAATTATTTGATATGATTCTGACTGAATATAACAGATTTAAACCTTTTGAAATAGTTTTTAACATTCGATCAAAACGGAAATTATTTGACAATTTGCAATTGATGTGTCAAATCAGTACAATTTGCTCAAAGTATTGTAAAATTTAGAAAACCGCGTATCTCCGAATCCGCGTATAAGAGGTACCGTGTATCTCAGGGACCGCCTGTACATGTGTACATACGCAAGTGCTCGTAGCTTTTTGCACAGAAATACACATTTTTTACAATAAATACGTAATGTTTCATAAATATAAAAAAATGCACTAAATAATTGATTTGTATACAAATAATCTCAAAATTTGTGTTTTAATTTGCAAAACGATGCGAAAGGCCTCTAAAAAAAACAACTCGAGCGATTTAAAAATCAAATTGCGCTATTGAAAATAGCATCGGTGCGGTGAAACAACAACTTTTGATAGCTAAACTGCATCTTGAGCTTCTGAAATTGTTTTGCTGACATTCGATTCTGACTTGTAAAACCCTGTAAAATCAAAACAATAGCACCAAAAACCTATCAGATAAAATATATCTTATTTTGTGGACGATATATAGTAGTAAAACAAACGCGTTAAACTAATGAGCGGATGAAATTAAATAATATCCACAGATTATTATTCAAGTCGATCTGTCACACCGGGTGTTATAAACGCGACGCTCTTAGGCTGTCATGCAAGGACCTGCTGAAATCAATTGCTGCTAGTCAATAATCCTCGTAATCAAAAATAGAGGATGCTAGTCAAGAATCTAATGCGACTATTCAACAAAAGTATGCGGCTAGTCTAAACTCAATTGGAAAACCCTGTAAAGCTCGCAGAGCTGCTTTGCGCAAATTCCGTCGAGCTATCAAAAATCCGGATAAATTTTTCACACCCATTTTTGCTGAGGAATATCGTACAGCCAATCGACTTGCCAAGGAAGCAGTTCGTCTTGCCAAAAAGAATAACCTGGATAATTTCATTAATGAAATTAATCCTCAGTTATCTAGCAAGGAAGTGTGGAGGCGAGTCGGTTGTTTGAATGGTAAAAATCAACAAAGCTCCACAATAGTTCTCAAAACCCAAGACACTATCATTGCCCCTGCTGAAGTACCTGAAGCCTTTGCCATTCACTATTCTGATGTTTCTGCCACACACAATTATCCGAGTAATTTTCAAACCCATAAACTTAACACTGAATCTGTTCCAATTTCTTTCCCTGATGCCACTGAACATAGATATAATAGTCTTTTCACAATAACTGAACTCCATTGGGCACTAAGGAAATGTAAAGGTAGATCTGCTGGTCCCGATAACATACGATATCCCTTACTGCAAAATCTTCCTGTAGAATCCAAATCCACCTTTCTTAACATTTACAATAGTATTTGGTCTTTCGATAATATTCCTAATGATTGGAAAAGTAGTTTAACTATCCCCATACCCAAACCTAACAAACCTAACCACAACGTTGATAACTACCGTCCAATCTCCCTTCTTAACTGCATGGGTAAAGTTTTAGAACGCATGGTAAATCGCCGCCTCTCGCAAGAATTAGAAGACAGAAACCTGCTTAGCTCTGACCAACACGTTTTTCGGAGCGGGTTGGGCACGGAAACATATTTTGCCAAATTAGATGATACTATTCAAAAATCAATAGACCAGGATCATCACATAGACTATGCCATCATAGATATTTCCAAAGCTTTTGATCGCACTTGGCGCCATTCCATTCTTTCTCAACTTGCTTTTTGGGGCTTTGGTGGCCGGCTCACTAATTTCATAGACAATTTTTTTACAGACAGATCATTTAGAGTCCTAATCGGTAATAGTGTTTCTAATCCATATCCTCTAGAAAACGGTGTCCCTCAGGGCGCCATCCTTTCTCCTACACTTTTCCTTATCAGTATAGAATCTCTGTTTTGCTCCATTCCATATGAAATCAAAACTTTTGTCTATGCCGATGATATCATTCTGGTCTCTTCATCGAGATCTGTTAGCACATCTCGTCAGCTTCTCCAAAAAGGAGTTGACAAGATAAGGCAATGGTCTCGGTGGACAGGTCATGAAATATCCCATTCCAAATCTCAAATCCTCCATATCTGCAAAATGGGCTTTCATCGCAAACTACCTATCAAACTTCACGACCACATCATACCAAATGTAAACTCAGCGAAAATAAGAGGTGTTACATTTGACACAAAACTTACTTTCATTCCCCACTCCAATCGGATAAAAAAAGAAGCAAAATCCAGACTGAACCTCTTTAGGATGTTTGGAGCTGGACAATATTGTGCATCACGTCAAACACTTCTGCAGATCCTCAATAGCTGGCTGCTTCCCAAACTTCTCTACTGTATTGAGATTGTCTCTCGCCAACGAGAAAACTTTGAGAAGCGTATTGCTTCCATATACCATACAGCTATCCGCCTTTCAACTGGCGCCTTCTGCACCAGTCCAAACCTCTCTCTACTTTGTGAGAGCGGACTTCTTCCTTTTGATTACATTATCACCAACAGATTAACAGCAGCAGTAGGAAGCATCCTAGAGAAGGACATCAAAGCCGAATCATTTATCAACAGAGTCAATGCACAATTTCATACGCTTACCAACAACTAGCTTCCCCATATCAGCAAGCTTACCGGACGCGGAGGGCGCCCTTGGTATCGTCAATCGTCTACAATAGACTGGTCTTTAAAAGATAAACTACGTGCAGGAAATTGCAGCCATATCGCCGGCCATCATTTTACCAGTCTCATCCAAAGCAAATACCAGAAACACCATCATATCTTTACCGACGGCTCTGTCCTCAATGAATCCGCCGGTTTCGGTATTTTCTCCTCCAACAACAGTTGTGCCATCAAACTACCAGACCATACCTCTATATTCTCAGCTGAAGCAATAGCCATGATAGTCGCCGCGCAAGAAGGTATTTGCCTTAATAAACCAAATATTATTTTCACCGACAGTGCCAGTGTTCTAGCCGCCCTAGAACATGGTAACATCCGAGATCAGCACATCCAACTATTAGATCAACTAGATAACTCCCCGGTTATAACATTCTGCTGGATACCTGGTCACTCTGGTATCAGCGGAAACGAGAAAGCTGACCAACTTGCATCCGTCCTCCAGAAAACAACACAACCATAGCTCGCAGAGACTTCAACAAATGGAGCAAAACAATAGTTGACCAAAAATGGAACCTCACCTGGCACCGGAAGCAAAATTCTATTCTTCGAACCATCAAACCATCAACAACAGCCTGGAAAGACACACTCTCCAGCCGGAACCAACGAGTGCTATCACGCCTCAGGATTGGGCACACCCGGCTTACACATTCCTATCTCCTAGAAAAGTCCAGCCCACCGTTATGCAGCTTTTGTGGCGTAAACATTACTGTTCGTCATATTCTCACCGATTGCCATGGATACACCACCGAACGCGCCTTATGCCATCTTGATACCAGCATAGACATCATCCTATCACCCGACCCCAAATGTCAGCGAAAACTCCTTAAATTCCTCCGTATAACAAACCTCTATGAAGAAATTTAGTTTATCAGAATAATATGTATCGTAAATTCATATTGATCTTAAATTGATAATTTAATAATTTGATCTTCCTTTTAGCTTTAAGCTTAGTTTTACGGAAACCGAGTGTTCAGGCTTAGGCACGGAAGCCCTGCCAGTTGATTCGTGTTTAACGAAACACGAAGATCATTCGTTGAGTTCGGAGCGTTCGGGCACGATCGATTAGTTTATAAGTATAAGTGAATTGCGTGAAATAAAATCTCTTCTAATTGTGCAATACAAGGAACAACACCCGGTAATTATAAAACGCCTCAGTTCTATTAATACTCAGTTCTATTAATACTCAGTTCTATTAATAGAACAAGCTACTACAGTGTATCAAAATACAGCAAGAAAGTGAAGCCCCAAAATAGGACGTATAAGAAAAATAACCTGTAAAGCATACGTGCTGCATCTTGTAAAACTTGGAAAAATCAACTGTAAAGGAAATCAAAGTACAAATATACGTTTAACTTTAACTAACTAACTAACTAATTATAAAACGCTAGAAAAAGTTACACCGAAACGCGAAAGAACATTATCCGAAATCGTAAGATTGATCATTGGTGCCGTGACCAGGATAACGAGGGATTCTGGTTTAAATAATTTTACGGATACTCGAGATATTTGTGATTATTGTGCGTTTAACTTTGCTTTAGTCGCAACACCGTCGACCGAGCTCACTGTGTTCGCGAAAGTTAGCGTCACCCTAAAACCGAACTATGGCAACCCAACAACGCATCCTATCGTCCAGAAGGACAGCGTTGCTAGCGATGTTACCGGATTACGAAAAATTTCTCATAAACTTTTACCCAGAACGGGATGCAATGCAGATCGACCCTCTCATTGCAAAAATCGAACAGCTTTCCATCGACTTGGAAACTGTGCAATGACAATTAGAAGACGCAGCAGTCACACACGACGAAATTGTGCATAATGCCGTTGTACGCGATGATTACGATGACCGTTTGATACGCATAGAAGCCGTGTTAAAATCAAACAAAATGCGTTCGCCGCGAAATGAAAGCGCAGGCATAATTTCTTTGGCAGGGACAAAACAGCCCACCATCGCGCTTCCCGGATTAGCTTGTGGTTACACTCGTGTAAACAATACTGCGGCGTCACCTAGCGGAAATCAAATGTCCTACCAGCATAAACAAGTTAAACCTTTACGCGAAGCTAATTCTCCGGCTACGACTTTCGCACACACACGCACATGCCCTATATGCTATTCGCAACACTCTATAGCGAAATGCCCGCAATTCATGCTCATGAATTCCGATGAACGATATCAGAACGCAAATACACTCAAGCTCTGCCTAAATTGCTTGCACGACAATCACCACACGCGCGATTGCTCGTCGCAACACAAGTGTAAGCGCTGTAGTTCAGCACACCACACACTGATACACACAGCGCACTACACCAGCACATTTGCCACTGTACCGAAGCCAGCTGCGCCAAATGCTCCTGCGTGTAATACACAAAACACCGGCACATTTTCCACTGCACCGACGCCAGCTGCGCAAAATGTTTCCGCGTGTTACACACATAAAATCGGTGCCTTTTCCACTGCAACCAAGCCAGCTGCGCAAAATGCTCTGATGACACACACACACAACACTGACGATCACTCGGCAAGTACTCAAACAAACAGCGATGCAGCCAAGGTGGAATGTATAATGAGGTGTAGTTATAGCGCTTTTGGCGATCCCCCCCCTGGGCTCCGATTTTGACAGATGGTTTTCCGCTTGTATATGTATTGATGGATTTTTTACGTATTGCATGGTCGATATTTGGTGGAGATCAATTTGGGTGAATATTTTAGTTTATTAGAACACAGCCCGTGATTTCAAATGGAAATTTTCCTTCGAGAACTTGAAGCGTTCGCCAAACTCGGAAAACTAACTGTCAGTTTTCTTCGTCGATTCTTCTTCCACCTAGCTGTCAAAACGGGCTTATAACTTGACCTGATATCTTTACGGTCCTTGGATGCAGCACTAAGACAAACTTCTGAGCAAGTTCTGGCTCAAACTGCGGTTATTCACGCTAGCGATGCACATAGTATAGCATAGCATCCTGCAAGCGCACAGTTAGACGGTGCAACTCAGCTTATTCCAACGAGCGACCGATTAGCTGATACATTAAATATGAAATGTAATTCGAGCGACATCACTCTGATTGGTGCGGGTCAATTTTCCATCCCGGTGCAAAACACGGTGCGTGCGAAGGTTACGTCCAAAATCACCAATTACGAACTGAATGTTTATGTTTTGATTGTAGCCAAATTGATGCAAGATTTGCCAGCACATGAGGTGCACACCATTAAGAAGAAAATCCAGCGGGTTTTTATGCTTGTCGTCCCCCAATGCGATATATATATCGTCACGGATCGACGTGGCTCTCGGTGCTTGCCACTATTGTGCAATCCGTGCTAGCGGGGTTCAACATAACAACTTCCCTTATCGTCCTGTCTTGATAAAGAGCGTATTTGGGTGGATCTCGCATGGCTCATCATTTAAATCTAATCGTGCTAAACAATTCGTAATCTTTCCCATGTCATCGGTAGCAGCCATAGCATTAAGAAATGAATCCATCGAGCAATTCTGTAAAGAAGAAGAAGCACAAGTTAATAATGAATATTCACTCAAAGTACGAAAGCACGAAAAGATTCAAGATGTCACAACACACCAAGCTGTTCACTTACCTATTGAGCTTCTTCTTCTTCTTCTTTGGCTCAACAACCGATGTCGGTCAAGGCCTGCCTGTACCACTTGTGGGCTTTGGCTTTCAGTGACTAATTGATTCCCTCCCATAGCAGGATAGTCAGTCCTACGTATGGCGGCGCGGTCTATTTGGGGATTGAACCCATGACGGGCATGTTGTTAAGTCGTACGAGTTGACGACTGTACTACGAGACCGGCTCACCCTATTGAGCTACATTTAGATAAAACGTATGACATATCCAATTCATTTAATGTGCTCGCCGCTTTACAGGGTTTACCTAGCCAATCGGGCATCGCCAAAGCGTTATCGGGCGCCGTAAATACTTATTCAGGCAACGTAAACCCTCAATCGGGCACTGTCATTTCTATTCGGGCCCTGTTCAGTATGAATCGGGCAAAGTCAAGAATGAAAGCGTCCTACCCTGGATCGGTGGCTCCGATGTGTTAGATCCATTAAGCTGTCAAATCGGTGGCTCCGGTGTATAAGATCCATTAAGCCGTTAAATCGGAAGCTCCGGTGTGTTTGATCCATAAAGTATACAAATACAATGTTGCGTTTTGTTTCACTAATTATTTGTTACAAAATTTTATACAGTTAAGGTAAATTTCTATTTAAAATGTTTAAAATGACCCTTACATAATAATGATTTTGAAGTCATGAACATTTAGCGGAATATGATTTTGCGAATTTGTAATTCATCAATCTGTGAATATAAACTCAGGCGTGTGTGCTTACAGTGAGTGGAATTAGTTTAGGAGCATTTCATATTTATCCTACGTGATATGCACACATTTTATTCATAAAAAAATATAGAAGTAGTAGAAAAAAAAAATTAGGTTGGTTTCAGAAGGTTGGATGTGATTTTTTAGAGATTAATTGAAATCTAAAGTTATGTAAAACTGGAAAAAAAGAAACTAGTTTAAATTTTAAATTTATGTAATGTGTTAATCATTTTATTTATTGCCATCACTGTACTCACGATTGAAAAGAAGGTAAATATTCTTCGAAAATTCAGCTATTGAATATTGAGCGCGTTTAATGTTGTATGAAAAACACTGATCGGAGACAGTTGCTAACATTTTTATAACTTCTGTGCTGTGCTATTTTTGCTATTTGCGTTGCTATTTTTGTGGAACACTGATACTCGTTGATACCAAAGCTGCTGTAAGTACCTACAAACGGATGTTTTCGTTTAAACGTTTGTTCTTAATAGGTTATTTTATATTACAGATAATGTCGGAACAAGAAGAGCACCAAAAAAGAACCTACCGTACCACCACTAAAGCCGATAGAGAAAGAGTGATAGCTGCCCATGAAAATGGAAATCGAGTTGGAGCAATTGCAAGAATGTTAAATATGAAGCGACAAACAGTTGCAGGGATTATAAAGAAGTTCAACGAAACATCTGTTATAGAAGCCGGTCTTCGTGGAGGAACAAGAGCCAAAAAATTAAGTACAGAACAAGAAGAACAGATCAGAGCTTGGATCGATGAAGATTGCAGCATTTCATTAAAAAAATTGGCAGCTAAAGTGCATGAAGCATTTCAAATTACAGTTTCAAAAACAACAATAGCTAAAGTAATCGAAGGCTTCAATTACACGCTAAAAAGTGTACATAAAGTTCCCGTTAGACGAAATGTTGACGAAACAATAGAATCCAGACGGCAGTACGCTGTAGAGTACACAACGCTAGGAGGCAGATATCCCCAATATGAAGTTATATTCATAGACGAAGTGGGGTTCAATGTTTCGATGAGAGATACTAGAGGGCGAGCATTAGCAGGGAAACCGGCAGTTAAGGAGTTACCAGCACTACGAGCACGAAATATTTCGGTGGTATGTGCTATGAGCCGAAATGGAATTGTGCATTACGTGTCTCGAACACGTGCCATAAATAAGGAATTTTTTGTTAGTTTTATAGATGAGTTGCATGATAAATTGGAAGAAAAGCTAATAACCAATGCGATATTAATATTAGATAACGTAGCATTTCACAAGTCTTATGAGGTAAAACAAAAAATTGAATCATATGGGTACAAAATCATGTACTTGCCACCATACAGCCCGTTCTTAAATCCGATAGAAAATATGTTTGCCCAGTGGAAGCAAATTACAAAACGAGCCAATCCTAATAATGAAACAGAATTAATGCATACAATTGAAACAGGAGCCACTCTAATCACATCAGCAGACTGTGAAAATTATTACAAGCATATGTGGACATACCTTCCACTTTGCCTAAATGGCGAAAGAATTGATACATGATCGCGAATTATTAAATTAAAATAGCTGAGAAGCATAAAATCCACATTGCTGTGAACTTCATCTACAGGTGATAAATGAAACTACATATAAAATGAACTTTTTTTTATTGAACTACTATTTTTAAAATCGAACATTGTTTCAATAAAACTTCTGTTTTGGTGACCAGCTCATAGTATTTTTTTAAATATTACATAATTAGTGAAACAAAACGCAACATTGTATTTGTATACTTTATGGATCTTATACACCGGAGCCACCGATTTGACAGCTTAATGGATCTAACACATCGGAGCCACCGATCCAGAGTAGGACGCTTTCATTCTTGACTTTGCCCGATTCATACTGAACAGGGCCCGAATAGAAATGACAGTGCCCGATTGAGGGTTTACGTTGCCTGAATAAGTATTTACGGCGCCCGATAACGCTTTGGCGATGCCCGATTGGCTAGGTAAACCCTGTATATGCTGAACAGATCGAGACACGCTCGGCGCGAAAGTTTTTACCATACGAGGAGCACCTTTCGCACCAGCGATCGTGGAAGCATTTATCCTGCGCGTATTATCCTGCAGATTTCGTTTTTCACGGTATGTCAGCAGAATTCCTGAAAAGTAAGCTGCGGAGCTTCGGTCCGGATTGGTTTTGTCTACCCGTTTCCATCTGGCCCAACTCTAACCCTGAACCAACCGAAGAAACGAATCTTGAAATTTGTATGGTGAGTGCTACCGTAATGATAACACCTACTAATTTTCCTTTGTTTACGTGTTACAGCAGGTCACAGATTGTCGCGTATCGTTGCATACTGCATTCACTGCGCACGTAACACTAAGGAAATGTCACGCACTCAACGAACAGCAGCACACCACCACGCACCTTTAATCATCACTACCGAGCGCATGAAAACTGCAAACACTGTGCTACACCATACAGCGCTGCTGGATGCCTTTTCAATGGATCTCGGGCAGCCCGAAAAGGCAACGTGGTGACGAAACAAACACCCTGGCGAACACTAGCTTCACTCCTAGACCCTCTAGGAATCATTCGAGTAGGAGAAATATTACGACATTCTCAGCTGCCCTACCATGCAAAGCATCCTGTCCTGCCTCCTAAAATGCAGTCGTTTACGCACATGATCAACAACTGCCGTTACACGGCGCTTCATCAGCAAGAAGGAAGATCATTGCACTCGACGGTACGGGATGAGCATTGGCCGTTAGATGGAAGGCTAATTTTGTATTGGTCAGTTGAGATAATTTTTTGTCGGTGCACACGACAGCAACCGACAGTTTAACAACTACAACTATTATCACTACCACGATTGACTGCGCGACGCGGTTTACCAGCACACAACGCGAGTGCTGCAAGCGAGCTTCATGAGCTAGTTAATCTGTTCCGCGGCGAACAACTATACTTATTCGTTACAGATTGCAACCGAATTTGCACTTGGCACTTTCCTCTACCCACACCACCACCCTCTTGCGGATTGTGGAAGGCAGCAGCGAAGACCGTCAAGCGATAACCACCTACACTGCAGCTTTCACCTGCACTACCGGTCTAAACTTAATCGAGGCAGCGACGCGTTCGCGTCCTCTTCTATCGATGCCTGATGACCCTATCGATTAGTCGTCACTTACCCCAGCGCATTTCCTAGTCGGCACATAGGTTCAGCATTTGTCGACGGCTTGCCTACAAGAAGTACAACGCGTTTATTCTATGGCGATGATGAACAACAATAGTTTAGCTTACCTGGGAGACAGATTATCCCGAAGATCGGTTTGCTCCTTTGCAACACCACACGGCATGCGCAAACCGAAGACGACAAGCTGGCACGGGTAGTAAAGCTGAAAATAACAAAAGGTATCGTAACTTGCCCCCCTCATAAGAATTTGTATCTTACCTGCATCTGAACGCGAAGGCACATACTTTTAACTTCCGTTTTCGTTATTTGTTATTGTTTTGATTATTGACTTGCGTCAAGGAGGGGAGGATGTTCAGGCTTAGGCACGGAAGCCCTGCCAGTTGATTCGTGTTTAGTGAAACACGAAGATCATTCGTTGAGTTCGGAGCGTTCGGGCACGATCGATTAGTTTATAAGTATAAGTGAATTGCGTGAAATAAACTCTCTTCTAATTGTGCAATACAAGGAACAACACCAGGTAATTATAAAACGCTAGAAAAAGTCATTACATTATCCGACATTATCCGCCAAAAAACATTATCCGAAATCGTAAGATTGATCACCGAGCAAACCCGGATTAAGGTTTACACAGGGAGGAAATGCCCTGGGTAAGAAGATTGTTAGGTTTAAGTAGTTTACGAAAAGGCGAATGAAGCCGGAAGGCTCAAAGTCTCTATAAAAATCAATAAAAAAAAGTCAAGTTCCAGAGTTCAAAACAACAACATCGTGTCGTCATCATCTTCAAAACTTCCTCTTCATCATTAACATTTGGTCCTTCGAGCCGGATTAGTGTGCAAGTGATCCATAGTTCGCGTTTAGGGAAGTTTGTGAAAAGTGAAGTTTGTGTTAGAAAGTGAAACTATGCCCGTTGACCATTCTCCCGCCAAAGAAGTGGTTCCAGCGGCCAACGACATGGAGGAAAGCCTAAGTTCCACCGTCAGAGAATTTGGCTCCGTTCCAGACGTCACCAAATTGAACCGTCAACGTACTCACCTGGAGTGGCAGCTTGACCGTCTAGAACAGATGTTCCTCAAACACAGCACCGACGTTTACTCGCTGAAAACCATAGCAGACCGAGAGAAGGTGCTTGCTTTGGACTACAAACAATGGTACGACTCGATCTTGGACGTTGTGAGCGACGACCAGGCTCAGGAGGCAATCGAGCGATATGGCGTGTTCGACGACAAGGTATTCGAGTTAAGCAAAAACATCGAGTACCATTTGGCATCGCAGATCCCATTGCCTACAACACCAAACCCATTTTTCGGCAGTGAGCAGAAACCCACGACAGTCCCGGTGCGAGCAAGACTCCTCGAAATCGTGCTACCACATTTCGACGGAAATATTCGCGACTGGCCTGCCTTCCGTGACGCGTTTCAATCACTGATTCATTCGTCAGAGCAGCTGACCAAATGTGACAAGCTGCATTACCTTGCTGCGTCGCTGACGAAGGACGCACGGGCGGTGATCGACGCTTTGGAAATTACATCCAAAAACTACGACGTAGCCTGAAGCTGTTGTCCGAGCGCTACGAGAATAAGTACCTCATCGTCAAAACCACCGTTGAGGCGTTATTCAGCATATCGCCGCAGAGGAGAAAATGTGCAGATTCTCTAAGCCGACTCGTCGACGATTTCGAGCGTAACCTACGAATGCTCGAAAAGGAAGGCGAGAAACCAGATGCATGAAGCACGCTGCTGGTGTTCAGGCTAAGCTCGCTGCTGGATCCAACAACCCTGCGTCATTGGGAGCTTCACCGGAAGTCTACGACCATTCCAACGTACAAAGACTTAGTGCAATTCGTCCGCAACCATTGCCATGTACTGAAGTCTTTCTCCAAGCCAACCAGCGGAGCCAGAACCGGAGACACCATGCGCAGCAACCCTCGAGTGCAAACGATCCATGCTGCGACCAGTGCTGTGAATAGTGTTGCGTACAACGAAAAGTGCAAATTGTGCGGTGTTTCAAAACATTCAGTGTTCCGTTGTGAAATAATGAACAATATGAGTGTTGCAGATAGAAAGCAACTAGTGCAATCGAAAGGATTGTGCTTCAACTGCCTTTCTCCAGCTCATCGTTTACATCGTTCTAGGAGTGCACATCAAGCGGATGCAAGATCTGCCAACAACGGCATCATACGTTGCTGCACGAAGCAGCACCAGCAACTGAGGCGTCGGATGCTCCATCCACGAGTTCTACCTATCCTCCTCAGTCCCTTACCCACTGTTCCATCCAGATTGAAAACAGTGTTGTGTTGCTACAAACCGTGCTGGTCCAGGTAGAGGACAATCACGATGTCATCTAGCACATGCCTTGCTGGATTCCGGAGCACAACTCAACATAGTTACCGAGCGCCTTACTCAACGGCTGAGTGTGGCGAAACGGCGTAATCATTGCATCGGAGGAATTGGAGAAGTTTCCGTGACGTCACAACATTCGGCTGTGTTAAGGATCCATTCTTTAAACAGCGAATACGCAGCGTCCGGATAGTTCCACGTACTCAGCAAGCTCACTCGTGAGCTCCCATCAAGCCGTATCAACACAAGCAGCTGGCAGATACCTCATCAAGTTCAGCTTGCCGATCCTTCGTTTCACAGTCCTGGCCCGATCGACCTTATCATCGGCGCAGAGTAGTACTACGACGTCGTTAAGGAGGGACTCATTAAGCTATCCCACGAAAGAGTGACACTCCAAAACACTGCTTTTGGTTGGGTGATAGCAGGTAGAGTCAATCTTCATGCACCATCACCACCTTCATCCATCGTTGGACACGTCTGTAGTACGAGCATCGAAAAACAGCTGAGCAAATTCTGGGAGCTGGAGTCATGCCGAGCTACCAGCACATTATCCGTCCAGGAGAGCAACTGTGAGAAACAGTTCGCAGCCGCCACCACCAGAGACACCGACAGTCGATTCATCGTGCAGCTACCAAAACGAGAGGAGAAGCTGGCTCTTCTTGGGGATTCGAAAAGGATAGCCACACGCCGGTTCCTTGCCTTGGAACATCGGCTATCTTCTAATGCCTCATTGAAGACAGCTTACACACAGTTCATCGAGGAGTACGCAGAGCTTCAGCACATGACAGAAGTAGCTGAGAGCGATGCTACATCTTCATCCCCCTCATACTATCTTCCACATCACTGCATCGTGCGACCAGATAGTACCACCACTAAACTCCGAGTGGTGTTCGACGCTTCGTGTGCATCAGACACCGGAACATCTTTAAACGATGCACTGATGATCGGACCCACTATCCAAGACGACCTGATGTCTATTCTATTGCGGTTTAGAATGTCGAAATTTGCCCTCCTAGCAGACATCGAGAAGATATACCAGCAAATCAACATAGCTACCATCAATCTTCCACTGCAACGAATTATGTGGCGAAATTCTCCAACCGAGCCGATACGAACGTTCCAGCTCAACACCGTCACCTACCGCACATCATGTGCTCCGTATTTGGCCCTGCAAACCCTGCAAGTGCTATCTCAGGTCGGATCTAGCACCCACCCCGAAGCAGCAACCATTCTCGGACGAGACTTCTACATGGACGACATGCTGATTGCCGTAAACAGCATTCCCGAGGGTCAACGAGTATGTCAGCAACTCATTGATCTCCTGGCTTCCGGTGGATTCTGCTTGCGGAAATGGGCCACCATCAACAGGCAGATCTTCGAACATCTGCAACAACATCTGCAAGATGAAAGGACGATTCTCAACTTGGATGCGAAATCACCGATCATCAAGACACTCGGACTGAAGTGGAACGTTTCCTCCGACGCTTTTATGTTCAATATCCCACGCTGGAACGCAGACAAAATCATCACCAAACGAAACGCGCTTTCGGATGTCGCGAAACTGTTCGACCCAATCGGACTGGTTGGACCAGTTATCATCCAAGCCAAGCTGTTCCTTCAAGAGCTGTGGAAATGTCAGATCGCTTGGGACGAGCCGTTAACACCAGCACTACAAAACCGATGGCTCCTGTTTCGCGAGAAGTTGGCTATGCTGCAAACGATCCACATTCCACGCTGGCTCTTAACCGATCAACGAGCAACGAATCTACAAATGCATTGCTTTTGTGATGCATCCAAGAAGGCGTACGGAGCGGCGATTTACCTGCGTTCGATCAACACCGATGGACGTGTGACAACCAACCTCATTACTGCAAAATCCAAGGTGACACCACTAGCAGACTCCCGTAAGCAAAAGCGTGTTTGCTTACCCCGACTGGAGCTTTCTGCAGCACTGCTACTGGCACACTCGTACGAGAAAGTGTCAGACGCCTTGAAGCTTCAGGTCGAGACCATCTTTTGGTCTGACTCAACCATCGTCCTGAATTGGTTGTCTGCAACTCCGTCACGCTGGAAAACCTTCATCGCTAACCGGGTGTCCGAGATCCAACACATCACTCACGGCAAGGAGTGGAGACACGTACCCGGAACGGACAATCCTGCGGACATCATCTCCCGAGGAAAGGATGAGGATCAGCTGGAAACTTCAACCCTTTGGTGGCACGAACCAGACTGGCTGGCGCAACCATCAGAGGAATAGCCGAACACTCATCACCCTCGACAGGAAGAATTTACCATGGACGAATTGGAGGAGCGACCAATCTGCAAGGCTACACAATCCGTGGCTCCGAACGAACGAAGTGGAGAATCATCCACTCCTGCTACAAATGCTACCGTTGCCGCCCCACACCTGTACAACAACTCATGGGCGACCTTCCAGCAGAGAGAGTTACACCAACGTCAACTTTCTTACACACCGGAGTTGACTTGTGTGGACCGATACACTATCGACACACATCTCGGAAGACGCAACTCATCAAGGGCTACGTAGCGATTTTCGTCTGTATGGCAGTGAAGGCCGTACACATCGAATTGGTCGCGGACCTGTCTACCAACGCATTCCTTGCGGCACTTCGACGATTCATCGGACGACGCGGGAAACCGGCTCTCAGCGAATGCGACAACGGTAGGAATTTCTTGGGCGCCTCCCGAGAAATTGTCTCCTTGTCCAAGCAATTCAACCACCGGTGGCACATCAGTCATTAAGTCCTGCATCGACGATGGCATCCAGTTCAAATTCATCCCACCTCGCTCACCCAACTTTGGAGGTCTTTGGGAGGCGGCAGTGAAGTCCTTCAAAACACACTCCACGCCAACCGTTGGGAACGCCATCCTCACGAGCGACGAACTCAACACGCTACTGATCCAGATTGAAGGATGCCTCAACTCTAGACCACTTACACCACTCTCCAATAACCCATCTGATCTGGAAGTGCTGACCCCAGGTCACTTCCTCATTCATCGCCCCATCGTATCCCTGGCCGAACCATCGCTGGAAAAGCTGCCGTTCAACCGTCTCGATCGCTGGCAAAAGGTGCAAGAGTTTGTTCGTCGACTATGGAAACGTTGGTCAACAGACTACTTGTCCGGACTACAGCAGAGAACCAAGTGGACCAAGCAGAAGGACAACGTGAAACTGGATAACATGGTGCTGCTGAAGGAGGACGGGCTACCTCCATCAAAGTAGTGTCTTGGCCGCGTCAAGCAGATCATCAAGGGAGCTGACGACAACATCCAAGTGGTCATCGTCAAGACGAAAGATGGAGACTTCAAGCGTTCCATCTCTAAAATCTGCGTTCTTCCCACCGACGAGCCATCCAGTTCATCCTAGTTGAATTAAATAATTCAACGCGGGGGAGTATGTTACGCCAAGCGTAATGGTAACGCGTCACCCTTAGTACGCCAAGCGTAAGGTAGAGGGCGCTTTAAGGAAATCTACAGTATCGGACAAAATGATAGGGCATTGTTTTTTTCAACGCACCATGCACCCGTTGAGACATGTTTATGTGTGTGTATGTGTGTGTGTGTTTGTATGTTTGTATGTGTGTGTGTATGTTTGAATACGTATTGATGTGTGTGTGTGTTTGTGTCACAAGTATGTCGATTCGGATAGATTTGTTAGTAGTTTTTTTGTGTTTTGGGTTAGGTTTTTGTTGTAATTAGCAGGACCACCGCCCTCGCGATCAGTGTTTCTTCGATATTGTTGGAAACTGTTATAAGGCTCCAACAAACTGTCAGCTAAGGCGATGTTTTTGTGTATGTACATAAACATAAAAAGGGAGAAAACCGCGCAAAATAGGATAGTTGCGATAAAAACACCCAAGAGCGAGGATTACGGAGAATAAAGAAAAAACTATTTTTTTGATGCACCCTCAGTGCTTACCTAACAAATTCACTTTGTTCTCTTATTTTTTGGTTAGGGCGCCAGTTTCTAACAGATATTTTAACAATCTTTGGGTCTTCTTTCACCGTGGTCTTCTGAGGACTTCCGGTTGACTAGCGCGTTTCAGTTGTCCAAGCGCGTTTCGGTTGTCCAAGCACATTTCGGTTGTCCGAAGCGCGTTTCCCACAAAAGTGCGCGATCGTTCCATTAAGAACTCGATCGTTTTGCGCTTAATGCCATCAGCCGCCATTCCCTTTACGATATGGCGCTGATAATCGGTACAATGTTTACCTCGACCCATTGTAATTAAAATTGCTTGCTTAGACCGTCAAGAACACGCTGGTTAAAAACATGGACACGACTGATGCCGTGCACTGCCTGCATTCTGCTTCTACATGCGATGAATTACATCGTTGTCGAACAGCGACAAAAGCGTATGGTTTAAAACTATCAATGAGTAAGCGAGTGACCGTCTACCCATTCAAGTCGAGAACAGAATACTGCCGCGCTCATGAAACAAAACGCCCATTGAAAACAACACCTGCGCGCTTGCTCAATACACACACAAAGTTTCCCATGCGCACACAACGTTCAACGCAGAGATGCACGCAGGCCTTTCAATGGCGTGTATTGGCAAAACACCTATGAGGGAATGCCGAGGTCATTGCTATTGTGCGCGGTTTCATTTCGCACCGCTGTCGCATTCACATTCATGAAACAGCACACCTGCGTTCTCCTGCGTCCGAGGAACAAGCGCTGCTGTTGATGCAAACTTTAGCTTTTATCGAAGTGTGAACGCACGCTGTTTCACATGATAACACACATTATTAGAATGCTTTCAACGCAATGTAACATCATGTCAAGCTACGTTTCTTCAGACACAAACCCGCGCACTCGCAAATACACCTTAAAAACATACTCTCTTTCTACTACACACACACACACACACACACACACACACACACACACACACACACACACACACACACACACACACACACACACGCACACACACACACACACACACACACACACACACACACACACACACACACACACACACACACACACACACACACACACACACACACACACACACACACACACACACACACACACACACAAAAACACACACACACACACACACACACACACACACACACACACACACACACACACACACACACACACACACACACACACACACGCACACACACACACACACACACACACACACACACACACACATTGATGGATTGATTGATTGGAGTTGGGTCATGAAGGACGTGCTTGCTGTCGCTTCTAATCGAAGCTGTTTTTTATAGTGTTTTAGTGCGATTCACTGGTGCTTTTCCTGGACAAGGAATTTGGTTCTGCCTGTGGTTTCCGTGCGTGTAGCGGGTTCTGGGCGCGGGCCTTTTTCTGCTGAGGGGCAGAAGCGCGGAACGTGCTAATCTTGAGCAACGCGGGTGAAGCCGCCACTATAGAACAAGGTCGTGTTATAAGGAAGTGCGGTTGTTTGTAGTGGTGTTGCCGTGGAAAGTATCTCGTGCATTTAGGATACACACTGTACCACTTAAATATTGATAGTTCGCGTGAAGTATAGTTCGGTATTACGGGTGCCTCTACGCACACTTGCGTTTAGCGAGTAGCTAGGAGCACCCAGTGCGTGAGTGACTCGAACGTGAGTTCTGTGAGTTTCAGTGACTTATCGTTGCGTTCGTTGCGTTGTGTGTGGTATCCAAACATCACCGGTATACTGTGTGCGTAGTGAGTGTATTACGATCATCGAGTGCGTGAGTGCCTTTGAGTTAACGTGCGGAAGAAGCATTAAGGTGCGCATACACGTACCGTGCGCGGTTAGCGTCTTAGGGTGCGCATACACTCAAAGAACTAAATGCGCTGCGTATCTGGATTCGCCTGACGGAATGAACGGAAACGAATCGCTTCATCCTCGTCCGCTAGGGTCTGCCCTTAAGGACATAGGCGCCTTTTTTGGTCGTAGCAGCAAGACGCCAAGATCGCCTCCGAATGATAATGTGCAGGGTTCTGTTTCACCGGCGGTGGATGTCGTTGAAGTTACGCCGGAAGAGCAGACTTCAGCCAGCATGGAGTGCCAGGAAACTTCGCATCCTATCAAGGAACAGGGTTTCGAGGTTAGTGCCAGCAAACTGCAAGAAGCTCTGATGGTAGCAAGGGAGCTGCATACGTATACGAAGGATCGGAACAATGTACATGCTCCGATAAAAAAGATGTCAGTGAGCATCCTCTCGGCGTTATCGTGTATCGAACGGGAGCTGCTGACTATGAAGTTGCGAGCGGAGAGGGCTGAAAACCACCAGCGTTCAACCACCACCAACCTGGTTGAGTTCGTTAGCCTCTGCCACAGGACCATCGATGCCGGCTCGCAGATCGACGCAGTCTACACGGACATCAAGGCTGCCTTCGATAGCGTTCCGCACGCCTTGCTGCTCGCAAAGCTCGAAACGCTTGGTCTGCCTGTGCAGCTGCTGGCCTGGATGCGCTCCTATCTTACTGGTCGCACATACTGCGTGAAGATGGGACCCCATACGTCGCGCCGTATCGATGCTTCATCTGGGGTGCCGCAGGGGAGTAATCTTGGACCGCTGCTGTTTGTCATTTTCCTGAATGACGTAACACGGTTGCTCCCTCCTGACGGCCACCTACTGTATGCAGACGACGCGAAGCTGTTCCTGCCTATCCGCGACCGGTCAGACCAACTCCGCCTTCAAGCCACTCTAAGTGCCTTCCAGTCATGGTGCTCTTTGAATGGTCTTGAATTGTGCGTCGAGAAGTGTGTTGTCGTTACGTTTGCGAGAAAGCGGTGCCCCTTAGTGTATGACTATGCGTTAAATGGATCTACCATTGGTCGCAAAAGCTGTGTCACGGATCTAGGAGTGCTCCTTGACGAAAAGTTGAGCTTCCACGACCAGCTAGAGCACGTTGTCACTAAGGGTAACCAATTGATCGGCTTACTAAAACAAATAGCACGAGACATCACTGACCCGATTTGCATCAAGACGCTATACTTTGGTGCGACCAGTGATAGAATACGCTTCTGTAGTATGGTGGCCTACAGCTGCTCGTCCCCTAGCTCGTTTAGAGTCGATCCAGCGCAAATTCACGCGGTTCGCTTTGCGCTCCTGGAGCGTCCAACTTGACTATGAGGGACGCTGTGTGTTGCTCGGCATCGAGACGCTGAAGCAGCGGAACTGCAACGCTCAGAGGCTGTTTGTCGCGGGACTTCTTGACAATCGGATCGACTCGCCCGCGCTTCTTTCGAGGCTCAACATGTATGTCCCGCCGAGATCGCTCCGAGCTAGATCGCTACTTGACGTGGAGGAACGCCGCACTCGCTTTGGCTCCTCTGATCCGTTTATTCGTATGTGCCGTGAGTTTAATGTTATTTGTGATCGTCATCAACCTGACATGTCGCGCACCGCATTGTTAAATAGTATTCGTGTCGTGCGACCTTTTACATGTTAATTATGTTACTTAAGACTAAGCGTGACAAATGAATGACCGAAATGTGACTATGTTATAATGAATGAATGTAAATGAATTCGCTTCAAGTGGGCCACTTGCGGTCCGTTGAATTTTAATAAATAAATAACAAATAACAAATAAATAACAAAAGGCGCTTCGCGAGGTCCAATCGGAACCTCCAGAAACACCTATGACTGGGAAGAGAAGTAGGAAAGCGAGAACGCCAGAGGAAGCAGAGGACGCTAAACGAGCAAAAAACGATGCTCCCTCTTGTAACCGTCCATATGCAGAGTACAGCGAAGGGGGTAAAAACTCAGAGAACGGTGAGCTATGGAGCACGGTTGTCAGCAAAAAGGCCCAACGCAAGAAGAAGATGGGAACCATGGCGGAGGGTAAGCAAACAAGAGCGGGTGAACACAACGGCCCAGTTAAACCCGTACCGCGACGACCAAAAACGGAGGCAATCCTAGTTGAGACAACTTAAGTATCAACGCACAAAGACATCCTCCGCAAGCTTAAAGCTGACCCTGAGCTACAGTCATTCGGCAAACAAGTTGCTCGAATAAGAAGCACAAAAAATGGAGGATTGCTATTTGAGCTTAAGAAAAGTGATCAAACGGAGTGCGAAAGCTTTTCCGGAAAGATTCAACAAGCCATTGGTGAAGCTGGCAACGTAAAGTCTTTGGGACAAATGGAGACAGTAGAAATTCGTTTCATCGACGAAGAAACGGAAGCAGCTGACGTAGAGAGGGATCTGAGAAACCAGATAACTGGTCTCGAAGGCTATAAGGTGGAGGTAACGATGAAGCCTTCCTTCTCTGGTATGCAGACCGCTCTAGTGAAACTCCCGGTAAAGCTAGTGTCGGTGGTTACAGGAGCAGGAAAAGTGCAAATCGGTTGGTCAGTCTGCCCGGTGCGTATAAATATACCGAGCAGAAGATGTTATCGCTGCTGGCAAACCGACCACATTTCTCAGGACTGTTGTGGACCAGACAGAAGGGACTGCTGCCTGCGCTGCGGGGAAAAAGGGCACTTCGCTGCTACGTGTCGTCAGCCACCACGATGTGTGCTTTGTCCAGATGGATCCAACGCGCATCACTCTAGTGGAGCATTCTGTCCGGCGGCTAAGAAAACAGCACCATGGAAGTAGCCCAGATAAACCTAAACCATTGTGAAGAGGCACAGACACTACTGAGCCAGGTGATGGTGGAGGAGATAGGAGATATAGCCATAGTCTCTGAGCCACACAGCATTCCAACAGGCTCTAGTAGCTGGGTGGCAGATAAGACTGGGAATGCTGCAATATGGGTGACAGGCAGGTACCCAATACAACGGGTAGTATCTAACACCTTCGAGGGTTTCTGCATAGCTGAAGTAAATGGAGTGTTTTTCTGCAGCTGTTATGCTCCCCCAAGTTGGGAGCTAGAGAGGTTCCATGTTATGTTAGACAACCTCGTAGCAGAGCTGGATGGGCATAGACCACTTGTAATTGCCGGTGATTTCAATGCTTGGGCTGTTGAATGGGGGAGCAAGCGAACTAATAGCAGAGGTGATGCTGTTCTCGAAAGCTTCGCCCGGCTGGGAGTAACGCTGGGAAATACCGGCACAACCCCCACGTTCAACAGAAATGAGAGGACATCAATCGTTGATATTACGTTCTGCAGTCCCACCCTCTCGGAGAGATTGAACTGGCGAGTTAGTGATGCACTCACTCTCAGCGACCATAATGTTGTCAGATACGCCATCATCCAAGGGCATAGGCTAACATCATCATCAGCGCATGGGTCCCGAGTTGGTGGTAGAGGCTGGAAAACCGAATCCTTCAATGAGGATTTCTTTAAGGAGCTTTTAGCTTTCGGAGATTTCGGCGAAGCCGAGTTTTTTAGCGAACTCAAATCGTGATAGCCCTTACCAAAGCCTGTGATGGCGCTATGCCAAGAAGAAAATCTCCTAACGGGCGACGACCACCTGTGTACTGGTGGAACGCGTCGATTAAAAGACAACGGGCTGAATGCGTAGCAGCACGGCGCAAAATGCAGCGAGAAAGATGCCCTGAAGTAAAACAACAACTCAGGATCGTATACATTGCGGCTAGGTCAGAACTTAAAAGAGCGATTAAAGCCAGTAAAAGGCAACACTTCCTCAAGCTAGGCGACAAAATCGCTCGGAAGCCCTGGGGACTTGCCTTCAATACACTCATGAATAAGGTAAAGTCTTCGGAACCTGTAGAACAGTGTCCTGTAAAACTGAAGAGCATTATTGAAACCCTGTTTCCAACACATGCACCACCGAACCTCAGTCCTACGATCAACACGCCAGAGACTGACCCTGTGCCTATAACGAGACAGGAGATTATTAACCTGGCCAATCGTTTAAAATGTGGCAAAGCTCCTGGGATAGATGGCATCCCCAATATGGCGATCAAGGCTGCTATGTTGGCATACCCTGATGTGTTCAAAAACGTGCTAATGAACACCCTGACTACCGGCCAGTTTCCGTCAATGCGGAAAAGACAGAAATTAGTCTTGATACCGAAGCCAGGTAAGCCGCCAGGCCACCCGTCAGCTTTGAGGCCCTTGGGACTTGTGGATAACCTGGCCAAAGTGCAAGAGATGGTGATTTTGGACCGCCTAACAAAATACACTGAGGGACCACATGGTCTGTCTGATCGTCAATTCGGCTTCCGGAAAAAACGATCTACAGTGGACGCGATACTGGCGGTGCTGGAAAAAGGTAATGCGGCGTTTCAACGGAAGCGATGTGGAGCTCGATACTGTGCGCTCATCACCATCGACGTGAAGAATGCCTTCAACAGTGCTAGTTGGGAGGCAATTGCGGCAGCGGTAGAGCGCATGAAGATTCCCCCGCACTTGTGCAGGCTGTTGAGGAATTATCTTGACGGTCGCGTGCTGCAGTATGATACGGCGGAAGGAGTGAAAACCAATGCCATCACCGCAGGCGTACCCCAGGGATCAGTGCTTGGTCCCACCCTGTGGAACGTCATGTATGATGGAGTACTGACCCTCGCCCTCCCTCCTGGTGTCGAAATCACTGGTTTTGCAGACGACATCGCTATCACTGTCTCAGCTGTGTCTATTGAGGAGGTAGAGATGCTCGCCACCGACGCAGTCGGTCGGATTGACCGGTGGATGCGGGACGCAAAGCTAGTGATTGCGCATGCGAAGACTGAGTTCATCGTCATCAGCAGTCACAAGGTGCACCAAAAAGCATCGATAATGGCAGGAACTGTACAAGTCGAGTCTACCAGATCGCTGAAGTATCTTGGGGTAGTCATTGATGACCGACTGAAATTTAAGAGCCACCTCGAGGAAGCCTGCAAGAAGGCCATGAAAGCAATAAATGCACTAGCGGCATTCACTCCAAACATTGGCGGATCGAGTAGCAGCATTAGGCGCCTTCATGCTAACTGCGCCATCTCGGTGTTGAGGTACGGAGCGCCGGTTTGGGCGCATATACTAAAGGAGAAGCAGCACCAGAACACCGTGAATAAGGTGCACAAGAAGTTGGCCATGTGTGTTACTAGCGCGTACCGTACCATTTCGTACGAAGCGGTATGCGTTATTGCGAGCATGATGCCTCTTTGCATCATGCCCTCGAGGAGGACTCGAAGAACTTCCGGAAATCGCGTGCGGGGGAATCTTTCACTGAGACTGCCAAGAAAGCCTCAAGGCAAGCATCGATGCGGCAATGGCAGAACGAGTGGAGTAACTCGTTGAACGGAAGATGGACCTACTTGCTGATCCCCGACGTTGCAGCATGGCTAGACAGGAAACATGGTGATTTGGACTACTTTGTCACCCAGGTTCTTTCCGGCCATGGCTGTTTTAGAAGCTATCTGCACAGGTTCAATCGCGCCTCTTCATCTCGGTGCCCTACGTGCAAGGATGAAGATGAGACGGTGGACCACGTCATGTTCCACTGCCCTCGATTCGCCGAGGAACGCCTGCAGTTGAACGAGAGTTGCAGAGTAGAGGTGGGCCGTTCAAACCTGGTACAAGTCATGCTGCAGCACACCGACTCATGGGAGGCAGCGGCAACAACAATGCGTCTGATCCTGACCAAGCTGCACCAAAAATGGAAGCAAGACCAGCAGCTCGGCGATATTTAAATTCGTCGTGAGTGTATGTGTTAGTGAACGCGTGAGTGCGCGGCGGAAAAAGTGTCGTTTAATGTCTAGTGTTTCGCGTCGTCGTCATGACCGTCTTGTGTTCGCGTGATAACTGTCAAATCTGTCTCGCGAACTTTGGCTCATCGTGCAGTAGCGAGGATGAAATGCTAATGCATAAGCCCTTCCCCAAGAAGCATACCGAAAGGTGAACCCATGGGGAAGGGTATATGGCCCAAGGAGGGGGTTTACTGGATAAGAATCCCATGTCAACACCCGTGCGACAACGGGAGTCTTTCGAAGATTCCCCCTCCTTGTAAAAAAAAAAAAAAAAAAAACACACACACACACGCACACACACACATACACACACACACACACACACACACACACACACACACACACAATGTTACAGCTGAATCCTACCCAAATTACTCAGAGCAGAATAGAATAGGAGAATTCCCCGACGAACGCAGAGAGCACATCGTACGGCCATCAAAGTGTATATTTTAATAGCATGCAAAATCTTATGCCATTGGAAATGAGTGAGTGCTGCCTTTCCGGGCTTCTTCATGGGCATGTTGGTGCCACCTGCGAGTGGCCGTCGAGGAAATCGATACATCTAAGGGAAGATAAAACATTTGCTTTAGAGACAACAGATTTAGATGAAGTGATAATGTATCTAAAAAGAAACTCACTTGTGAGACTTTTGCTCGTGCCAGAAAATTTGACCGGAATTGGTAATGCGGTCAGTCCAGTTCTATTTCTGCTGCTATGAGGCAGAAGATGATCATAGGGTTGATTTCCTGCCCGGAAGAATTGTCAACGAGCGCTCGACGATTCACAATTCGTCGCTGTACAGCTTCCGCGTGATCTCCTTTAACGGTTCCTCGTACGTCTTCTCAGTCGATTGATACAGGGTTTACCAGCATAATAAACAACTGTCCATTTGTTTATAACAATAGTCGTTTTGAATAGACACCGCTGTCTACCACTTGCTCACACGTCAGATGGTGTAAGCTACTCTGTCCAATTCAATAACACAATTTTCGGCTTCAACTGCACAACGGTCGGATTCGGCATGGTTCTGGTGGTGGTTGTATAATTAACAAAATGTATGTTGTTTTGTAATGTTTTGATTTATTGAAATGTATGGTTTATACTCCATATTGCTTGAATAAGAGAAACGTGTTTGAAAATGTTTTGTTTTTGCAAAATTTTTCCCAGCAAAACAAACTGTGCCGAATCTGACAGTTGCTAATCTAAGGCGAAAATTGTGTTATTGAATTGGACAGAGTAGCTTACACCATCTGACGTGTGAGCAAGTGGTAGACAGCGGTGACTATTCAAAACGACTATTGTTATAAACAAATGGACAGTTGTTTATTATGCTGGTAAACCCTGTAAGTCAGCACACTGCCTTAAGGCCAATCTCGTTAACCCTTAAGTTAACTGCCTTAAGGCATATCTCGGTGGCTGCAAAAAAGGAATAAAAACAATGATTTACATCCTACTCGCTAGCTTCACCAAACAATTTTATTCTTCTTTCGTGGTTCGCTTACAATATACCGTATCATACACAATGCAACGCACCATCGCAAACACTTATGGCAGGCTCATATGCATCGATTCTACAGTATATCAGCAAGTTAAAATAAGCCATAGTCTATTAAAAAAACGCTTTTCACGATAGTCGCTGGAAAACACTTACCCGCTGCCTTGCGCTGTGTTGTTTATTGCCCAACTTTCCTACACTGGAACATGCCCGCATCGCTTCAAATGGAAGCAGCACGCATTGAGCATCACTCCTACCACTTTATATACCTAAAATGACACTTACTTACTTACTTATAATTAATTTGTTGAACAATCGCGAACGTTTCGGATGATTTTGCGTGGGCTGAATATTTACCGCTGTGTGTTGAATTTCCAAAGTGCAAGAGAAAGTGTATTCATTATGTTGCCCTATTTATAATTTTTCTATGATTGCCACTCACGCGAGTGGCAACTCACCCGCTACTCATCATTTCCTACCGTGCTCATTCTCACTTGACGAAACTCACTTTCGTCAAGTTATCATTTGACATCCAAGCGAAGCGTCAACATACTCCCCCCCATGACAGAATGTCATAAACCAAAACAAACTACACGTGCTGCTAATCGGAAGGCTTCGCAACAGGCAACAAGCAAATTTTAGCTACTGGACGCGTAACTATTCCTTTTGCCGTTTTCAACTTCACTACACGCGTAAGCTGATCTTCTCCTGGGTGTACATCGATGATGCGAGCAAGTGGCCATCGGGTGATAGGGAGCGAATCGTCCGCAAGGATGACCAGTCTGCCAGGTACTATTTCGCTACGATTCACTACCTTATTATCCTTCTGCATTTCCTGCAGATATTCGGTTGTCCAATGCTTCCAAAAGCGTTGCACAAGCAATTGCCAGCTCTGCAATTCGTCTAACGTGTATGGTTTCAGTCGTGTGTAGTCGGGAACCGGGACAGCATGCATAGAAGAACCGATCAGGAAGTGCGCCGGCGTAAGCGCTGCCAAATCATTGGGGTCATCCGTCATTGGCAACAAAGGACGCGAGTTCATTGCCGCTTCTATTTGCTGCAGAATGGTGCTGTATCCCTCGTAAGACAGCCTCGAACTGCCTAGCTGCCTGTAGAGATGTCGTTTGGCCGTCTTAACCGCTGCTTCCCACAATCCACCAAAATGTGGGGCCTTAGGTGGGGTAAAGTGCCAAGTTATGCCCCTGTCCGAACAGTTGGATGCGATGACGTTTTGTTGCTGTTCGTTCTGTAACATATCAAACAATTCATTAAGTTCGTGTGCCGCACCTTCAAAGTTTTTTCCGTTATCGGAGTATATGTCCGATGGTAATCCTCGCCGGGATGTGAAGCGATGTAATGCGGCCAAGAAGCCTGCCGTGGAGAGATCGCCCACCAGCTCCAAATGCACTGCCTTCGTTGAAAAACACACAAACACACACAAGTAGCATTTAGCGGCAGCGGCTCTCTTGTGTGCGGGTTTCAGATACAGCGGGCCGGCATAATCCACTCCAGTTATGGAAAACGGCCGGCTCGGGGTGATGCGTTCATACGGGAGTTGACCAGTTTGTTGTTGTGTCAGCTGCGGATCCTGGCGAATGCAACGAAAGCAATTCCTCACTACGTTTTTTACTAGCCGACGTCCATCGAGTGGCCAATATTCCTCACGTATCCGGGAAAGTAGTAGTCTTCCCCCGCCATGCATCAGCTTCTCATGTATGTGCACCGCGATGAGATGAGCCAGCTGATGGTTTTTGGGAAGCAGGATGGGATGCTTGAACTGGTACGGTAGCTGTGCAAGTTTCAAGCGGCCTCCTACTCGTAATATTCCATCGTTGTCGAGAAACGGATTCAATCGCCGTAGAGGTGATTGTTTTCGTACCATTTCTCCCTTTTTCAGCAGTTGGATCTCTGATGAAAATTCGTGCTCTTGTGCCAGTTTACAAAGCACGATTTTAGCTGCTTCTATAGCCTCAGGGGTGATCGGTAATGCTGCTGAGGTAACTTGTGATGACTGTAGTGTACGTATCTTGTGTTTTGTGTTGTGTATGAAACGTGTGCAGTATGCAATTATATGTACCAATTTGGTGTAGGACGACGACAAATTGAACCAATGGTGAGTGGTTTGTATACTTGCAACTACAGCACTCACCTGACGAATTTCCATATCCGTTTCAGCAGTCAGTGATGGATTTGACATTGGCCATTTGGAGGGGGATAGCGCCAACCATTCAGGACCACAGCTCCAAATCGATCCTTTTAGCATTTCAGCTGCTGACATCCCTCGAGACACCAGATCGGCGGGATTCGATGAACCGGGAATGTGTTTCCATTGACGAGGGTGCGAATAGTTCTGGATCTCAGCAACACGATTCGCCACGAATGTTTTCCAGGTGTTGGGTGGAGACGCTATCCAGTTTAGCGTTACCGTCGAATCCGACCAGAAAAACGATTCGGTTGTGTCGATTCCCATAGCGCGTCTAACACGATGATGAAGATGTGCTCCTAACACGGCCGCGCAGAGCTCCAATCTTGGTAATGTAACTCGTTTTAGTGGAGCTACACGCGATTTCGACGCGAGCAGGCTGACTCGTACTCGTCCCTGCTGGTCCTCACAGCGCGCATAAATGCAGGCACCATAAGCAACTTCTGACGCGTCTGCAAATGTATGGAACTGTATTTTAGAGTTAGGTAAGAGCACATACCGTTCGCTTTTGAAGCTTTCCAAATCCTTCCAGTCGTCAGTAACCGATTTCCATTTGTTACAGATGTGTACAGGGACCGGATCGTCCCATCCGATTTTCTGCAGCCACAACTCCTGCATTAGCAATTTCGCGCGTATGATGACTGGAGCGATCAATCCAAGTGGATCAAACATTCGAGCAATGTTTGACAATATGGATCGCATGGTGAGGTTGGCGGTTTCCATTATTGCAGTCGACTCAAAGCACAAAACATCTAGTTCGGGCTTCCATGCGATACCAAGTGCCTTCACAGTCTCGTTCGGCACAAACTGCAGTGATGACTGTGTACCGATATGCTCTGCTGGTAAACCACTTAGTACGCCTAAACAGTTGGATGTCCACTTCCGGAGTTCAAACCCGCCCTTGGAGAGTAACTCGGAAAGTTGCTGACGAAGCTCGCGAGCTTCACTCACGCTGTTAGCTCCGCCAATGAAGTCGTCTACATAAAAATTGTGTCTCAGTGCGGGTGAAGCTAGTGGAAAGTCAGCACCTTCATCTTCCGCAAGCTGCAGCAATGTACGAGTGGCCAAGAACGATGATGGAGACAAACCATATGTCACAGTATTCAGCTCGTACAATTCAATCGGCGATTGCGGTGAGAAACGGAAGAAAATGCGAACCAATCGTCGAACATCCGGATGCAGCACAATTTGTCGATACATTTTGGCGATATCAGCTACGACAGCAATCTTATAGGTGCGGAAACGCAAAATAATATCGATGAGTTCATCCTGAACTATGGGTCCAACCCGCAGAGTTTCATTCAGCGAAAAGCCAGTTGACGTTTTAGCCGAGCCATCAAAAACTACTCTGACCTTTGTGGTGGTACTTGACGCTTTAAAAACCGGATGGTGTGGTAAATAATAAGCAGCTGTATCATCACAATCAGTGCTTATAGGAGACATGTGACCCAGTGCTAAGTACTCCTTCATAAAGTCTTGGTACGCTTCTCGAAGTGCTGGATCTCGTTCCAATCTCCGCTCGAGAAGCTCAAAACGACGAATGGCCTGAGGTCTAGAAAGGCCGAGCTTTGCATCAAAGTCGGGCTGTTTCGGTAGGCGAACAATATATCTACCACTATCGTCACGTTTGGTGGTATGCTTATAGAACGATTCACAATGTCGTTCGTCTGGTGAGTATCCATCATTCATGGTTAAATTTTCTAATTGCCAAAATCTTTGTAACGAATCCTCCAAGGATGCCATACAGACGATTGTATATGATGCGGTGGGATCGGTTTTAGGTGAAGAATTGTCACTGCCAGTTGGACCAGTCATTACCCAGCCGAAAACGCTGTCTATCATCACGGGCTGATGAGGTGCAGGACGGAACTGAGTTGCATTCTCAAAGAAAGTGTGGTAATGACGAGCACCAAGAATGAGGTCTACAGGAGCAGCTTTGTTGAACAGAGGGTCTGCTAAAGCGAAACCAGGTGGTATCTTCCAATCGCTGATGTCTATGTCGCGCGTTGGTAGATTTGCAATCAAATTGTCAACAATCAACAACTCAGTGTTCACAGTGAACGAACTGGATCGAGAGACAATCTGTGCCTGTACGGACTCCCGTACTGTCTTTGTAGCTTGTCCTGCTCCAATGACGGTAATGTTCACATTACTTTTCTTCAGCCGTAAGCGATGAGCGAGTCGATCGCTTATTAGATTCGGTTGCGATGCGCTGTCCAACAGCGCCCGCGCAGGATGTGCTATTCCGAAATCGTCTATGATATTTATCATAGCAGTTTGCAGTATGACTTGTTCGGGTGCATGCTGCAATGCTGCTGCAAATGTGCGTTGTGTATTGTTTGTGGCTGTGTGATCGCTAGTGGTGTTGTGTGTGTGTTGCTGAGGTGCAGTGAAATTTGGGTTATGGTGAGCGTGATGCTGTGGTGTAGTGGAAGCTTGGCTGTTATGTGCGTAGTGCAATTTTGTGTGGTGTGCGGCATTACAGTAACGGCATTTGTACTGTGATGGACAATCTCGAGCCATATGATTATCGCGTAAACAATTTAAGCACAAACGCGAGGTCATAGCAAACCGATGGCGTTCCTTCGGGTCCATCCGCTCGAAACGCGGACATTTCAGAAGGTTGTGCGCGGAGTTGCATAGCATGCAATTCGGCATTTCATGCGATGTGGAAGCAAAACTGGCTTGGCGAGGAACGGTCATTCTCCGTACGGGAGCTAGGTCGTTACCCTGAGACGTATGACAGTTGTTGACAAGCAACGTCTCCAATACACGCATACGACGGTGCAAGAACGAAATCAAACTGTCGTAACTGGGATCGTTATTGCTTGAGGCTTGCTCCTCCCAATCGCGTAAAGTAATTATCGGAAGTTTAGTGCATAGCAAATGCTCGAGAATGCTACCCCATGTATTTGTTTCTTCTCCTAAGTGTTGCAAAATCTTTGTGTGTCTCTCAAATTCATCTACAAGGTGGTGCAATGTTGCAACGCTTTCCTTCTGTACAGCTGGGATGGCAAACATTGCTTGCAAATGGCGTTTTTTCAGGAGGTATTCATTCGAGTATCGCTCCGTTAGAGTGTTCCATGCTAAATCATAATTAGCTGCGCTTATGGTGATGGATTCTATCACTTGAGCAGCTTCTCCTTTAACCGCGGCGCGCAAATAGTGAAATTTTTGAATGGCCGGTAAATCCATATTATTATGAATTAAGCACTCAAACGTATCGCGGAATGTCAACCATTGCATATAGTCCCCCGTGAATTCAGGCAGCGCAATGGTAGGAAGTTTGATGCCCTTTAACGGATTCGCTCCGGTACTCGATTGGGCATTTTGAAACTGCTCTTTTGGTAACCTTGCTTGCAGCTGGGATTGCACAAGAATTAATCTATCCTCAAAACTTTCTCTGAGTGTAGCATTTTGCGACACTTCTTCCGGAGTGTCGGCAGAATCTTCCAATTGTTGCTGCACAGCTTCCAAATCCGCACACAGCTTATCGAACCTTTTAACGCGTATTTCCACCTCTACTTGATCCCGTTCAGGGACGAAATCCTTAATGAATTTCTCGTATCGCGAGAGAATTCCCAATAAAACAGTCCGCCGGGACGCCAAAACAACGGGCGGTGTGGCCATTATGTTAGTGGATGTGGGGTGTTTGCGATTACAGTGACTTGCGTGATGCGGCAAAATCAGCTGTAAGTTTGCGGCAATCCAAAAAGTGTGTGGCACAAGCGGTAAAACGAAACCCCGATGCAATTATCGAAACTTGCGATTTAAAAACCAGATATTCGCACAATCCTGGTCACGGCACCATGAACAATCGCGAACGTTTCGGATGATTTTGCGTGGGCTGAATATTTACCGCTGTGTGTTGAATTTCCAAAGTGCAAGAGAAAGTGTATTCATTATGTTGCCCTATTTATAATTTTTCTATGATTGCCACTCACGCGAGTGGCAACTCACCCGCTACTCATCATTTCCTACCGTGCTCATTCTCACTTGACGAAACTCACTTTCGTCAAGTTATCATTTGACATCCAAGCGAAGCGTCAACATTTGTTTATTACTCGTTCAATGGATAACAATGGATCCGTGTGAATGTTCTTAAGTCTAATATTAGATTAAAATAAGTAGTAAGATCATCTTAATAATTCGCTTCTAAGGCAGTTTTTAAAGGATTGCACTGAGGTTCCAAAGTCAAACAAATGACGAACTTCGTTAAACACCCTAATCATGGAGTTGAGGGGGTCTCTAGATCCATATCCAGTTCGACTACGGTTCAGGGCAAGTAACGGACGAGAGCGAAGCTGAACAGCAGGCGCGTAAAAGTTTAACTGCTGGAGTAGGGAAGGACAGTCGATGTTACTTTGCAGTAAACCAGCCACAAATAGTTGTTGTGCGGTACGGCGTCGGATGTGGAGCGGTTGCAGTCCGAGGAGCAGAAGTCGCGATTCATAAGGTGGTAACTGACTGCCAGGTGGCCAAGGTAACAAGCGTGTTGCGTATCGGGATAAGCGACGCTGTATTGATTCAATTCTCTCAGAAAGTCTTTGGGTTGAGGGCTTCCAGACGACACAGGCGTATTCGAGTACCGGGCGGATAATACCACAGTATAACGCTTTGATGCAGACTGGGTCTTTGAAATCTCTTGTTATCCGAAACAACATGCCAAGCAATTGATTACCTCGGGTAATCACCTCCTCTGTTTGCTGGTCAAATGACAGCTTTGAATCAAGTATGACTCCGAGATCCTTCATAGTATTAGTGTGTTCTATTGGTAAACCGTTAACTGTGTAGCTGGTATTCTTAATTTCTCGTGCGCGTGTGAATGAAATGACTCGGCATTTTTCAATGCAGAGGCTCAGGCGGTTTCGATTGCACCATTGGTGAAAATCGAGATGGTATTGTTGTAGCTCGGAGTGGTCTGTGTCATTTTTTATCGTCATGTAGATTTTAATGTCATCTGCATACATTAAATGATTCGCTGCTGGTACTACATACGATAGGTCGTTGATGAACAGTACGAACAGTAGCGGACCCAGGTTGCTACCTTGTGGCACACCAGATGATGCAATGAAAGACCTTGAATGGCACCGTGAGAAAGATACAGCATACGATCGATTGACAAGGTACGATTCTAACCAGCATATTAAATTTCGCCCAAGTCCCAACTTGTTCATCTTGGCTAAAAGGATGTTGTGATCGATGCTATCAAAAGCAGCCTTTAAATCCATATAAACTGCATCTGTTTGAATCCTGCTATCCATGTTACGGAGACATTGTGATGTAAAGTCAACAAGGTTAGTAATCGTCGACCGCTTTGGAACGAAACCGTGTTGTTGAGGGCTAATATAGTGATATGAAGCCGTGAGTAAACTTGTTTGGATCACTTTCTCAAAAACTTTGGCTCCAGCACTGAGTGATGTTATGCCTCTATAGTTGGCTGCATCTTCCTTGTCACCTTTTTTAAATATGGGGACTATCCATGAACTCTTCCAAATAGAGGGGAATTCTCCTTGTTGCAGCGAAAAATTAAAAATTTTGGTGAAGATCGGCGCAATGGACTCACAGCATCGGCTGAGAATGATGGCAGGAATACCATCTGGGCCGGGACTAGCTTTGGGCTTGACTGCTTTGAGCACATTTAGAACAGATTCTTGCGATATATTAGTTAAATTAAGGTCGATGACATCATTAGGAGTATTAATTAAAGCGTTGGTGATAATATTGTCGTCAGTAGTTGAGATTGTGTATGCCTCCTCGAATCTACACGCAAATATATCACAAATATCTGAAGCAGTTGAACCAGCTCGGTCATTGTGGTAAATCGATTTAGGTGTCGCATTTGTACTATTGTGTTTCTTACGAAAACTCCAGAGAGCTTTGGGCCTTTTGATAAAATTCTTCTCCAACCGAGACAAGTAGCCACCGTAGCGTATTTTATTGTAACTACGGTACAAGCGAGTTGTTTCATTTAATATGCTTTTGTTAACAGGTGATCGGTACTTCGTATATTTTTTTAATGCAGCTTCCTTAGCTCTTTTAAGTTTTTTTAGGTGGCGGTCAGACCAAGCAGGGCCGCTCTTTGGTGTGATAATTGGTACACACGAATCAAACGAGGATAAAAGAAAGCGTATAAATATCGATAAAGCTTCATCAACAGAATTAAACTGGCTAATTCTGAACTGGCTATTAAAATTAGTTATGAGCTCATCAAGCCGAGTAAAATTGGTTTTATAAAAATTCATCCTAGGTCTACTTGCTTGCGTCAGTGTAGGATTAGGCATTGTGCTTGGAATTCGAACCGTTAAATCGATGGCTGGATGGTACAGGTCAGGAGAGACTAGTGGTGTTGGGCAGGGGTGCAAATCGATGCAGTAAGTTGCGGCAATAAAATTTGCGAATACTAAGTCGAGCTGCCGGTTAAGCGAGTTTTTGATACAGCTTATTTGATAAAGATCGCTAGCGTTAATTTCATCCAAAAACCGGGATCTGACCGAAGATGATGAATTTGCCACATAGTGCGCGAACGATGATGAGTGACCAAATGTTTGTTGTGCTAGTGACCACGATACTGCCGAAAAATTAAAATCTCCAAACAAAAATATTAGATCATTAGTTTTTGCATGGTTTACTATTGCACTTACACTATCAACCACAGATGTAAGAGTATCTGTGTCGTTAGCTCGATTAGGAGGAATGTAAACAGTCCCGATGAATATCGTGCAAGATGATAGGCGAACGGTAACCCACACTTGCTCAAGTGAGTTACGAGGTAGACCACGCAAACAATGAGACCCCAAATTTTGAGTGATTCAGGCCGAGGGGTATGAGGAAGCTTGAGGAAGCACGGAGAAGCGCGCTGCGATGAGAGTTCGCATTCTCCACGCAAACAATGAGACCCCAAATTTTGAGTGATTCAGGCCGAGGGGTATGAGGAAGCTTGAGGAAGCACGGAGAAGCGCGCTGCGATGAGAGTTCGCATTCTGTTTTACACGCGCGCTTCACTAACACCAATACAAATACCGTGCTTTGACGAGCCGTCTGTGAATGTGTGTGTCTTATTTCAGCGAGCTCAACAACTTGGAACTGCCCGTCACATCGTGTTGTCTCGCTTACACTACAGCATCGAACCATCGCTCCGTATGTCCCCCCCTCCTACGCGTGCAAAACCACCAGTACAGCGCGACGCTTTGCCGGAGATGGTTGTGCGTGTTTTGTTCAAAGTCCCGCGCGCAGTGTTTGTGCATTGATGCGCATTTCGTTATAAGTCTCGTGCGCCGGTGTGTTTTGGTGAAGTGTGCAGTGAATAAACAGTGTGCACAGACGCACATGCAGTGCGTGGATCCACAGGTAAGAATTTGCTGAACAGAGTCAACGCAGATTGTTGTCGACAAGTTTCCCGCAGCCTGGCTCGACCCGGTATGACGTCATTGGATTCTAAATGTGTACTTTAGTGTGTACTTTATGTTTCAATAAAGTGTTTAATGTAATAAAAAATGACAGTGTTTGTGTTTAGTTTTAGAATAAGTGCATGAAAGAAAACGAAAAACGAAAGAAACAACTATCTTTACATGTGTTGGTAGCATGGCTCGAAAGAACACAAACACATTGAGAACTGCAGAGCGCACCGTGCGTTACGGGTGGGGAGGGGGAGGGCTCGCGCGAGGGTGTAACTCATTCGTCGAAGAGACACTGTATTTCGACAGCGTCACTCAAATCACTCAAAAAATACACTCATTTTGCCGGACGGGCTGTTTTACACGCGCGCTTCACTAACACCAATACAAATACCGTGCTTTGACGAGCCGTCTGTGAATGTGTGTGTGTCTTCTTTCAGCGAGCTCAACTTGGAGCTGCTCGTCACATCGTGTTGTCTCGCTTACACTACAGCATCGAACCATCGCTCCGTATGTCCCCCCCTCCTACGCGTGCAAAACCACCAGTACAGCGCGACGCTTTGCCGGAGATGGTTGTGCGTGTTTTGTTCAAAGTCCCGCGCGCAGTGTTTGTGCGTTGATGCGCATTTCGTTATAAGTCTCGTGCGCCGGTGTGTTTTGGTGAAGTGTGCAGTGAATAAACAGTGTGCACAGACGCACATGCAGTGCGTGGATCCACAGGTAAGAATTTGCTGAACAGAGTCAACGCAGATTGTCGACAAGTTTCCCGCAGCCTGGCTCGACCCGGTATGACGTCATTGGATTCTAAATGTGTACTTTAGTGTGTACTTTATGTTTCAATAAAGTGTTTAATGTAATAAAAAATGACAGTGTTTGTGTTTAGTTTTAGAATAAGTGCATGAAAGAAAACGAAAAACGAAAGAAACAACTATCTTTACATGTGTTGGTAGCATGGCTCGAAAGAACACATTGAGAACTGCAGAGCGCACCGTGCGTTACGGGTGGGGAGGGGGAGGGCTCGCGCGAGGGTGTAACTCATTCGTCGAAGAGACACTGTATTTCGACAGCGTCACTCAAATCACTCAAAAAATACACTCATTTTGCCGGACGGGGAGTGAGTTCACGGGTGTTCAATAAGGATGAGCATGCGATCAGTGCGCCACCACCACGAGTATGCATACTATTAGACAAGCTACGGTCACATCTATACACCGAATAGCCCGGGTCAAACAGTAGCGATGATGGAATTGAATTGTCAAGCCAGGTTTCGGTGAGTATTATTATCTGATATTTAGCGTCCAATGTGTTCAATCCAAATTCTGTGAGTTTGGTACGTAGTCCTCTAACATTTTGGTAGTGAAAATGTATATCACATGGTTTCAAAGCCGTGTCAGTCGGTTTGGCATGTGAAATGTTTTTAATATCGCGAACTGAAAACATTTTCAAGTGAGTTGCTGTGTTAGTGCGTGCGTGGTCATTACATGAAGTGTTAGTGTGCGAATAGCGACTGGCTGATGCTTCTTGTGTGCGTAAGCTTCATGAGCTGTGTTCGTGATGAACGTCATTGTTTTGAGCCGTACGATCAGCTAGGATAGGTGAATGCTCCATATCGTGCACTATTGGTTGTACATTACTAGGTGATGAAGTATTTTGCTTTTCATTGATGGTTTGCTCTGCCGGTTTCGGAATATTATCGATAGGCACTGCATTGATGCTTTGAAGTGGGGTTTCATGTGCATTCATCGGTGTGAGACAAGCCAAAGGATGGGATGAGGCTGGACGGTTATCACGTAGTATAAATTCACGTACACGTAGATTAGAAGGCCAAACCGAGGACGATAACGCAGTTTCACGAAGGTGAGCCGGGATGCGAACCTTAAACGACATCGGTCTAGCCAAAGTAGTGTCGAAATTTTTGCCCATCAAGCTAAATGCAATGACGTCGGTTGTGGCCAGCCGTCGTTTCACAGATTCCACGACTTGATCACAGGAAGTGCCAGGAGCAATGTTAGCTAAATGAAGCCACATTTTGGGTACAAAGCGGTTTTGAACGGTTGGAAGGTTTGGAGAATCGTTATCCGTGCCATAAATAGCAATTGGCTGGCGAGAAGTGATGTTATTTGTGATGTTAATATTGTTGTGCTCAGCTAGTGACGGTACGGCTATGTTATTGTTGATATTGTTGTTATTGATGTTTGTTGTTCTTTTGGCGACAAGCGAGATAGCAGGTGAAGTGTTTGTAGCACTGACCAACTCGGAGAATAATCTCTTTGCTGGTAAAACTCTGCGCAATTTGGCAGGAGGGTGACTGCTCAGTGGTGTTCTCTTCTGCGATTCATTAAGCTGCGATAGACCAGTACGAATTTCTTTTGCTAGAGGTTCAAGTGCAGATTTGAGACTATTGGCGACGGCATCCATTGTTGTTTGTATGCTCGACTGGGCCAAAGCTTGTTTGATGTATTTAGTGCGAGGATTAATAATCACATTGTTGCACGCTAGGCAGCACCAGTGGAGTTGTTGGTATTCGTTGGTTAGCTTCAGTGCATTCTCAGGAATGCGCGAACAGCGGATGTGGAACGGTGAGTTGCAAATATAACAGCTAATCAGGTTTTCGGTGATCTCGGTTGCGCAAGAGTTGCAAGTATGCTCCATTTTGAAAAGGAATTCACAGGTCGATGCCTTGACCGGTTAATAGACGCACTACGCGGGTGATGCGACCGACGAGCAATTGAAGAAGAACTAGCACAATTGCTAAAAGTATGTATAATACGTTGTGGGCAAGCTCACTACACAACTTTTTTACTTAGAGAAAACTGATTGTTTGTTAAAATAACCGAAATACGGAAAATAAATCACGGAGCTATACGTAAACACGTCTGACTATGCCGATTTGACAGCTGAAAAATAATTAAGAACTAAGTTGTTAAAAACTTAACACTCGATCGGCCAATAACATTGTTTGCGCTTTTCTAAACACAAAACAACTTGACTTCCATAGCGACAGCAGCAGCAGATCACCAACACAACGAAAGGTGTTATGCGATAGCCGAGGGGAAGAAAGAAGTTCATTGGAAGGGAGGTTGAAAGCTTGGCTAGCGAGTACTGGTCTACGCGGAAGCGAGACAGCTACATAATTAGAGCGAGAGATCCCCAAAAAAACTTGCATTGCTTCGCGGGATAATGATATTAATCTTTGTTGCAGTTTCCACAATATCCACCAAAGTCGGTTGTGATCAAAATCGGCACATCCTCAGCTGGACCAAAACACCTTTCGTTGTGTATCTTCAAGCAAACAACCTTCTACACGTTAGGTGTACAGTCCGAACTCACTGGTTGATCTTCGATTTCCTGCCAACTATTGAAGTGCTTTTTAGTTGGCACGTTTTTCCATATAAAAAAAAATCTGAGGTTTTTCTCGGCATGGCATTAGATTTTTGTAAATTTTTCAAAAACCGGTTTTCCCATACAAACGCATGCTTTTTAATTGAGCTGTCAGCCAACTATTGAGCGTTCAACTAAAAAGCAGGCAAACTAGAAAGCGTTCAACTATTGAATTCTGAATAATTTGTATTTGCTAACGAAAAATTTACAAGAGTGGTAGAAGCGGCAACAATGTATTGTAGCATACTGTTGTGGATGATAGGCGACCCCTGTTCTCACCGCGACAGTCGTCCTGTCGATGGTGGAGTCCCAGAGAGGATGCCAGTGTGCGCACGCACACTCCAGCGCATCCATAAGCACCGCACGATCAGAGTGTGTGGAACAGCCGATAGAGCAGGAGCTCTCGGCAGGGAACGCGGCCCGTTTTACTGTGATTGTATATTGTTTTATCTGTAAATATAAAACGTTCTGTTTGTGCCGTGTAATACTTCAATATTGTGTAACACATCATTTGCTCGGACACAACACAACACATACCTACAATACAAAACTTATAGTAAACCACACTATCAGCTATAGACACATTGTAACACACTTTGGAAAGCCAAACTTCACTATTGCAACACATTCATTTTAACACATCTGTAGGGGAATTCTCGATACAACTTTTGCGTTCGGTTTCTGGTTTTAGAATAACTTTATTTCCTATCATTCTTTACATGTATTCGCTTATTTGGGCACGATTAGTGTAGCGCCTGGGAACGATCGTGTAACATCGGATTTTTGGCTATCTGTACTAATTCAATACTTAACATACCGCCCCCCGTGGAAAGGTTACTTTCCACGACTCTTCCTGTAACAATTTTTCTATCCGTAGCTATTCTTCTTGTTGGATCGGTAATACACATATTTTTGATATACAGCGTCGATACTCTCCTTCTTTCGTCCGAACCTCTACTACACGTATGTTGCCATCATTGCCTTCAAAGATTCGTGTGACTCGTCCCACAGCCCATTTCAACGGTTAATCAGTACCATCGTTCCAATACTAATATTATTCCTTCGTCTTGTCCATTTAGTTCGGGGATGGAGTCCGGATAGGTAATCGGTCTTCCACTGTTTCTAGATACGACGGGCAAACTCTTGAATTTTCTGGAAACGATCCAAACGATTGACTTCGATGCCTTCATATGATGGTTCAGCCGTAGACGCCAAACTGCGATGGATTAAGAAGTGCCCCGGAGTTAAAACTTCCAAATCCTCCGGATCTGTGGATAGTTGTGTTAGTGGCCGTGAATTCAAACATGCCTCGATTTGAATCAACAACGTCTCAAGGTCTTCCTTCAGAAGTATGGTAGCACCAATTGTGCACTTTAGATGCCTTTTCAAACTCTTTATGGCCGCTTCCCATAATCCTCCAAAGTTTGGCGAGCGTGGTGGAATGAATTTGAATTCAATTCCTTCAGAAACGCATTGCGTTGTTATCGCTTCTTGTGCTTGTTGCGTTTTGAACAGATCGTATAGTTCCTTCAGTACTCGAGCTGCTCCACGAAAGTTTTTGGCGTTATCGCATTCTATCAGTGCTGGCTTACCTCTTCGAGCCACAAAACGTTTGAGCACTGAAATAAATGCTTGTGTGGACAAATCAGCTATCAGTTCCACATGAACGGCCTTAGTCACCAGACATACGAAGACTACCACAACGGTCCACATAGATCTACTCCGGTATTTAGAAAGGGAAGGGTAGGAGTTACTCTTTCTGGGGGCAGATCACCCATTAATTGCTCCATACAAGTAGGTTTGCTGCGAAAGCATTTTACACAATTATGTACAACCCTTCGAGCAAGGTTGCGCGCACGCAGTGGCCAGAATCTTTCTCGAACTATTGAAATCAGTAGTTGTGGAGCCGGATGCTTAAACTGGTGATGGTACGATTGCATAATCAACGTGGTTAATGGGTGATTAGGATCCAAGATGATTGGATGTTTTCGAGTTTTCGAAACGGGTGCATTTTGAAGCCTTCCGCCCACTCATAAAATATCAGCTACTAATATAGGGGCTAGTGCTGCTAGCTTGGACGATCCCTTAACTTGACCTTTCTTCACGTTCTTGATCTCTTCTGCAAAGGTTTCCGCTTGTGCCATCCGCACGAGTACATTACAGGCTTGCCTCAACTTTAAGAGCTGTAGGACTCCGCTTCGTCGTTGGTGTCGGTTTACCCTCTTGCTGTTATGACAGAACCGTAAAATGTTCGCCACTAATCGCAATAAGGCTGTGTACGATGACCGAAGAGCGAATAAAGGATTAGTAGCTTTGGATGTAACTGTCATTGCTATAGCGCGTTCTTCTAGTTGTTCTGGTGTGAAGCTTACATCAGAGGCAGTGATACTTGATGCCCATTCGTTGCTATGCCTCAGCCATTTGGGTCCGTGTCACCAACAATTCCACCACTGTGCAACAATTCACTGGGGGACATGCCTCTGGATATACAGGGTTTACCAGCATAATAAACAACTGTCCACTTGTTTATAACAATAGTCGTTTTGAATAGACACCGCTGTCTACCACTTGCTCACACGTCAGATGGTGTAAGCTACTCTGTCCATTTCAATAACACAATTTTCGCCTTCGATAAGCAACTGTCAGATTCGGCACAGTTTGTTTTGTTTTGACAAATTTTGCAAAAACAAAACATTTTCAAACACGTTTCTTTTATGCAAGAAATATGCAGTATAAACCATACATTTCAATAAATCAAAACATTAATTTTGTTAAGTATACAACAACCACAAGAAACCGTGCCGAATCCAACCGTTGTGCAATCGAAGGCGAAAATTGTGTTATTGAATTGGACAGAGTAGCTTACACCATCTGACGTGTGAGCAAGTGGTAGACAGCGGTGTCTATTCAAAACTACTATTGTTATAAACAAGAGGACAGTTGTTTATTGGACTGGTAAACCCTGTAATATCTGCCGGATTGTCTTCACCAGATACATGGAACCATTGTGTCCGATCCGTGATATGCTGGATCTCTGAAACCCTGTTCGCTACAAATGGTTTCCAACGAGATGGATTGGCAGCTATCCAGTACAACACAATTGTAGAGTCCACCCAAAATACTCCCTTCGTTTCTTGCTTCAAGCTTGCTCTAACCTTCTGCCACAAATGGCACAGCAATAAGGCACCTGAAAGCTCTAGTCTTGGAAGGGTTACTCTTTTTTGCCTTTTGCCATTTTCTATTGGTGCTACTCTTGATTTGGCACATAGCAGCTGTACTGTGATGGTACCATTCGCCGAAATCGTTCGCATATACAAGCAGGCACCATAGGCCCTTTCTGATGCATCGCTAAAGCCGTGAATCTCAATGCTGTTTGCTGCATCTACTATCGCCCTTCGTGGGACCGCGATCCTTTCAACGTCTTCTATGCCTTGTTTAAACTTCTTCCAATTTACGCGTAGTTCTTCCTCTAATGGTTCATCCCAGCCGACCTTTTTTCCCACAGGACTTGTAAGAAGCATTTTGCCATTACGATCACTGGCCCGATCAACCCCAAAGGATCATACAAGCGTGCTGCGTCTGACACAACCGTCCGTTTAGTAATGTTATCCTCCTTATGCCATTTTGGGATGCTGAATGTAAGCACATCTTGTGCCGGATTCCATTTCAGACCCAAAGTTTTTATCGACTTATGGGGATCAATCAGCAGCTCCGAGCCCATTTCTCGAAGATCGGGTGGAAAGGAATTCAGTATCTCTACGGAATTTGATGCCCACTTCCTCAAATGAAATCCTGCAGAATGCAATAATTCTGACAGCTCATTGCAAACTAGCCTCCCTTGTTCTACCGTGTTCATTTCGCTAATCATATCATCCATATAGAAATCTGACTTCAAAATCTTTGAAGCTATCGGGTATGATAAATTTGACTCGTTTGCCAGTGCTTGAAGACATTTTGTCGCCAGATACGGAGCTGACGATGTCCCGTACGTTACAGTCTTAAGCTGAAACTCTCGAATTTCGCCACCATTTTCATCTCCCCACAGGATACGTTGAAGTGGACGGTCTGCCTCTCTTATCCATATCTGTCTATACATCTTCTCGATGTCTGCGGTCAATGCGTATCTCGGGATGCGAAAACGCAGTACGATACTAATCAAATCGTCTTGAATCACAGGGCCAACTAACAAAGCATCGTTTAGTGAAACTCCAGACTCAGTTGCACAAGAGGCATCAAAAACAACCCCCAGTTTGGTCGTAAGACTGTCCGGACGAATAATGCAATGGTGTGGCATGTAATACGTGGGTTCGTTTATGACTTTAGAGCTTGAACTTATCTCTTCCATGTGATTAAGTTCTAAATATTCATCTAGAAATTCCGGATACTGTTGTTTCAATTCAGGATTGGCGCTTAGACGACTGTTTTGAATTTAAACATTAAAACTTGGACTGCTGTGAAAATTCTTTTATTTTGACCGATCGCGTCGAGTGCTAAAGATGGACTGCCCTTTTATTTCATACGCTCATGATAGCAAACTTCTGTGGTTTGTCGCTTAACCTATGAAATTCTAAGAAAGGCCGATCGGCCACCAAAAGCGCGCACGTGCCTTAGCGCAGACAATTGTCTTTTGTTTTACAAAGCAAATACAGAGTTCTCGGTATTGTTTTCGCTTCGCTCACACCATCTGGCGCCCCTAGTTCCTAGCATCGTATTCTTTTGCTTCGACATACTCCCCCCCGGTTGAATTATTGAATTCAACAGAATTGTTTTCGGTTACAGGCAAAATACAGATTTTTGATATTCCGCGCTTGTACAAACCATCTTTCGTTTTGACGGTAACTACTCTTATGTTCCCATCACTTCCCGGAAAAATCTCAACTATTCTACCATAACACCATTTCAGGGGTGGTAAACCATCGTCTTTCACAAGCACCATTGTTCCGACGGAGATGTTGTTGCGTTGACGGGTCCACTTTGTCCGTGGTTGTAGACCGGACAAATACTCAGTACTCCAACGTTTCCACAGCCTTCGAAGATATTCTTGTACTTCCTGCCATTGATTCAGCTGGTTGATTGGAACCGCTTCCAGGAATGGTTCGGCCAAGGCAGAAAGCGGACGATGGATCAGGAAATGTCCCGGCGTCAAAACGTCAAGATCAGCTGGATCGGTTGATAGTTGAGTCAACGGTCGAGAATTCATGCAACTCTCGATCTGCGTTAGAAGCGTGGTGAGCTGCTCGTAGGTCAGCAACGCGTTTCCCATCGTAGGCCTAAGATGATTTTTGAAGGATTTGACAGCCGCCTCCCATAGGCCGCCAAAATTCGGAGAACGAGGGGGGATGAACTTAAATTCGATGCCTTCATCGCTGCACTTCCGAGTTATGTCGCCTTGCCATGCCTGATCCTTGAATTGCTGAGCTAGGACAGCCAATTCTTTCGATGCGCCTACAAAATTCTTAGCGTTGTCACATTCAATTAATGAAGGCTTACCTCTGCGCGCGATGAATCTGCGTAGGGCCGCAATAAAGGCGTCTGTGGTCAAGTCTGTAACAAGATCGATGTGCACCGCTTTCACGACCATGCATACAAAAATGACCACGTATCCTTTTAGCGGCTGCGATTTTCTATGGGGATAGCGGTATGCTATCGGGCCGCATAGATCCACTCCAGTGCGGACGAATGGTAAGGCTGGAGACACGCGTTCCATTGGTAAGTCGCCCATAATTTGTTGAAGCGATGTTGGTCGACAGCGGAAACATTGCAAACATGAGTGCACTGTCTTTCGGGCTAAATTTCTGACTCGCAAAGGCCAAAACCTTTCGCGCAGGCTCGTGGTCAGAAATTGAGGGCTGGCGTGCAACATTTTCCGATGAACGAACATTGCAATCATGTCGGTGAGGGGATGATTGGTTGGAAGTATCATAGGATGTCGTCGATCGTTAGATACTTCTGCATGACGTAGCCTGCCACCTACTCGCAGTATGCCGGCTTCGATGTATGGATTTAACGACTTCAATTTGGAATGGTTTGCAACGAAACCATTTTTTTCAAGATTTTTAAAATCTTCCGCAAATGATTCATGTTGTGCAAGACGGACGAGACACTTGATTGAATCGTTTAGTTCTTCAGTGGTCAGATGCGTATATCGTCGTTGATCACGATTTTTGAGTTTTGCGTTGTGAGCAAATCTGAGTATCCATGCTACAAGTCTTTTCAAATCGCCGAATGACGAACGCAGTTTAAAAATGAAACTCGGTTCAATAGAATGAGCTGCCAACGTAACTCTTTCTTCGAGATCTTCCTTAGGTAGTTCAACCTTACTTGCAACCTTTGTAGGGAAAATCAGAGGTTCTTCATTTAGCCAATTCGGGCCGTTCCACCATAATGTGGCATGCTGTAGCTGTACTGGATCCATTCCGCGAGAAATTATATCTGCTGGATTTTCTATACCGGGTACGTGATTCCATTTTCCATTTGCAGTGAGATGTTGTATTTCCGATACACGATTCGCAACAAAAGTTTTCCAGCGCGATGGGTTTGCTGCCAACCAGTGTAGGACAATACTTGAATCCGACCAAAAATATGGTTCTATTTCAATTTTCAAGGCACCGGAAACCTTTTCATACAGATTTGCCAAGAGTAATGCGGCTGATAGCTCTAAACGAGGTAAACAAACTCGTTTTTGTTTACGCGAAGTTGCCAGAGGAGCTACTTTAGATTTAGCCGTTAGTAAATTCACTGTAACTGTATCATCGCTGGATACAGATCTGATGTAAATACAAGCGCCGTACGCCTTTTCAGACGCATCGCAAAATCCGTGTAGCTGTATTTGTTTTACAGGCGTGTGAGAAAGAACCCAACGTTGGATACTTATGTTATTAAGTTCTGCAAGATTTTTACGAAAATCTCTCCACTGTTTCTGTAGTGGTGGGTTGAGAGGTTCATCCCAAGACGTTTCATTGCGCCAAAGCTCTTGAAGATACATTTTAGCTGCCACTATCACAGGACCGACCAATCCTAAAGGATCGAAAAGTTTTGCCGAGTCTGATACAGCAATGCGTTTCGTAACTGGATTGTCATGATTGCTGTACTCAGGTGTTTCGAAGAGAAAATTGTCGGTTGTTGGTTGCCATTTCAGACCCAATGTTTTGATGCATGATGTTGGCGAATCAAGATCATAAACAGTTCGATCATCCCGAAGATCAACGGGAATTTTTTCTAGTAGTTCGGAGCAGTTAGATGTCCATTTACGAAGACAAAGACCAGCAGATTGAAGTAAATTCAATAATTGGTCACTGAGTTTCTGCCCTTCCTCTACACTATTGACTCCTGTTAGCATGTCGTCCATGTAAAAGTCGTTAGCTAAAACCTTTGTTGCCTCTGGGTAAGTATTTGCTTCTAGTTTTGCTAGATGTTGTAGAGTTTTAGTTGCGAGGTATGGTGCGCAAGAAGTACCATAAGTGACTGTGCTCAATTCAAATGTACAAATTGGTTCGGTTGGTTTATTGCGCCATAGAATTCGTTGCAAGGGACGGTCTTCGTCAGCTACCAAAATTTGTCTATACATTTTCTCAATGTCCGCCACGAGTACAAATTTTGGCATACGAAATCTTAGCAAGATAGACATAAGATCGTCTTGAAGGATTGGGCCTACCATCAAACAATCGTTTAATGAGACTCCACTGCTGGAAGAGCACGACGCATCAAACACCACCCGAAGCTTGGTGGTAGTTTTATCGGGACGAAGCACACAATGGTGCGGCATGTAATAGCTTGGGCTAACTTGTCCTGTGGTGTTTTCTGTTATTTGTACCATGTGGTTAAGGTTTATATATTCTGAAACAAACTGTGAATATTCTGCTTTAAGTTGTGGTCTGGTTTCTAAACGTCTTTCTAATGCTAGGAATCTGCGCAAAGCAATAGATTTGGATTCGCCCAGCTGGGCAATTTTGTCGTCGCGTGTTGGTAGAGAAACCACAAACCGACCTGCGGTATTACGTTTTGTTGTTCTATCAAAATATTGTTCACATTTGCTTTCTTCCACCGATAGTTTGCTGTTAGTCTGGCATGCTTCAAGTTCCCAAAATTGTCTAAGCTGTGCGTCGAGGTTGCTGCTCACATGAGCCACTACTGATGTTTGCTCACTTGGTTGGCAAACGGTGGCTCTTCCAGCTATGACCCATCCTAGCACAGTTTTTTGTACTGCCAATGCACCTGACTGCATTTTCAAAAGGCCCTCTTCCAAGATTAGATAATACAGGTCCATGCCGATTATCATGTCGATTGGTCCGGGTTCATGGAAATTAGGGTCTGCTAGTTCGATGTTTAGAGGTAAGGTTAGCTTTGTTAGATCGACTGCACTTACCGGTAGATTTCTTGTGACTTGGCTGAGCACATGAAATTTGGATGTCGTTCTAAAAGCACTGCAATTTGACTTGATGCTCACCATGACCGATGAGTAAGACATGATTTTCGACTCACCAATACCGCCGATCGAGTGTACTTCCTTGATGCGAGGGAGTCGAAGACGTTGTACTAGTCGTTCTGTCACAATATTCAATTGTGAGGCTGAGTCGAGCAGAGCTCGCGCCCAATACTGCGTTCCGTTGCAGTCACATACCTTGACCACGGCCGTTTGAAGCAAGACCGTTGAAGATACCTGATTAGAAGCCGGTGGCACATTCACAAAACAATGATTTAACGAAGCTGGAGTTTCTGGATTAGACGAAGCAGGAGTGGAAGGACCGGGTTGGCATTCGGGTATCGTTTGCTGTTGCAATACTTCCTGAACTGGCATGGCATTCGATTGTTCGTGTAACATGGTGTGGTGCTTCTTGTGGCAAATACGGCATGTACCTGATGGACAGTCCTTAACCGTATGACCCAATGATAAACAATTGAAACACAGTTTCTTGTTCTTCACTAAATCCTTTCGATCATTCACTGCCATGTTTCGGAACATAACGCACTTGTAAGGAGAATGTTTCACGTCACGACAAAAAACACACTTTTCCGCTGCACCTAAGGACACTGTCGAATACGCTGCTGTGTTCTTCTGGACCGTTTTGCGTCGAAACTGTGATGAGGTTTTGTCCGACGGATCTAATTTCACTGATTCCACAGATTGTAACACTCTACAATGATCTCGGAGAAACTTCACTAACTCGTCGTAGGTAGGAACTTCAATCGAACGCTTATGTGTTTCCCACTGTCGCAAAGTAGCCGGATCCAAACACGATGACAAGCGAAACACTAACAACGTACTCCACCCTTCAGGCCGTTCACCAAGCTTTTCTAACATTTTCAAATTTCGCTCAAATTCATCCACCAGACGCATGATAGATTCCGGACATTCCTTTTTAATCGGAGAGATGGCAAAAATAGAGTCCACATGAGATTTCACTATTAGATATTTGTTCTCATATCTGGTGCATAGTAAATCCCAAGCAACGCTGTAATTCGCTGTGGTAACTTCTATCACTTCAATCACGCGCTTTGCATCTTCCGTTAGACATGAAATCAAATACGTAAATTTGTCCACTTCACTTAGCTCCGGCGCCGCATCTATCAGCGTTTTGAAATTATCACGAAACGTCGTCCAATTTTGCAAAGAACCGTCAAATTTCGGTAATTTGATTTCCGGTAGCTTCACTCGCGATGTTTGCTTCGAAACGTTAGAAGGTAACACTTCTTTCACTGTAGCAGCTGCGATTCGCTGCTTTGCGTTTCGCATTAATTTATACAACTTCGTCTCGAAGCGTGCATAAATTTCTTCCTCTTCTTCGATTGTGTCCGACACTTCTAAAATGCTCACATGCACTTTCTCGTATTCCGACTGCACCGCCGCAAGTCGGTCCGCACATTCGTTAAGCTGGGAAATTTCCAGATCCGCATCGCTTAGAATGGTATCCAGTCGGTTCATCTTTCGATCGAGATGATCGCGCACTCTGGAAGCCTTTTCATGTTCCAACATGTCACTTTTTCCCGTTCCGAAACCTTTGAACGGGTCAGAGAGATCCATCTTAGACGTCGACGGCAATTGTTCACCTGGTGTGTCACTTTTTTCTTGGTCGCCCACTAGATCGGCAACTTTTACCGGCGTGCGTTCCACTGACATTGTTCTTATTGTTCATCAACACTTTCACTGTGCACAATCACGTTCGCGGATAGTGATTGTAGCTAGCATTAGGTTTCGAATCGAACTAAGCAAAACTGCTGTTGGAATTCGTTTCGAGTAACCAAATGTTCGAATACGGTTAGAAGGAACAAAAAATGTTTTGAATTTAAACATTAAAACTTGGACTGCTGTGAAAATTCTTTTATTTTGACCGATCGCGTCGAGTGCTAAAGATGGACTGCCCTTTTATTTCATACGCTCATGATAGCAAACTTCTGTGGTTTGTCGCTTAACCTATGAAATTCTAAGAAAGGCCGATCGGCCACCAAAAGCGCGCACGTGCCTTAGCGCAGACAATTGTCTTTTGTTTTACAAAGCAAATACAGAGTTCTCGGTATTGTTTTCGCTTCGCTCACACCATCTGGCGCCCCTAGTTCCTAGCATCGTATTCTTTTGCTTCGACAACGACAATTCAGCGAGTGGAGTCGACGTTTTGCTATTTCGTAAGAGTTTCCTTTTCTCCTAACCTTTCCACATCTTTCGGCAATGCTACTATGAATTTCCCATCGATTCCCCGTTTTGTAGTGCTTTCAAATATCGCTTCGCAATTCGATTCTTGAGGCGAAAACATATTCCCTGACTGGCACGTTTCTATCTCCCAAAACTGCTTTAGCCTCTCATCTAACGATTCATCGATGCACGCTACGTTAACCAGACTTCTTTGATTTAAACTTCTGCATATCATAGATTTTCCCGACACTACCCATCCAAATGAAGTATCTTATGTTTATGTTTATGTTTATTTGTCTATCGATGGACAATAATGCCCTCTCGAACCATTTTAGCAATGTTTTACAATGAGTTCTTTACAATGGATTACAATAACATAGAACATAAAAATGTGCACTATGGAACCAAATTTAACACAGAAACACGATCATTAAACTCAGTTGGCGAAATCCTCGGCTCAAAAGCGTCGCTGACTGCGTTGAAAGCACGGCACATAAGTAGGAACGGGTCAGAGGAGCCGAATTGTGTTCTACGGTCGTCGAGGGCCTACATTGCCCGAGTCCGGAGCGGCCTGGCCGGAACGTACAGGTTGATGGCAGCCAGTAGTGACGGAGAGTGGAGAAGTCCCGTGATGAACGACAACCTGGCTTTTCGTATTCGCTCACTTAGGGTGGGTAGCCCGAGTAGTAAACACCTAGTCCGGTAATCGAGCCTTTGGTTCCATGAGCGAAGTGCAAATCGTGAAATTTTGCGCTGGATTGATTCCAATCGAGCTAACGGACGCGCTGCAGTTGGCCACCATACGATATTTGCATATTCCATCAACGACCAGATAAGTGAGCAATAGAGCGCCTTGGTGCAAGGTATATCATTAAGCTCGCGAGTAATATTGATAACTAGTCCTAGCATTCTATTGCTGGTGGCTACTACGTGATCCAGCTGATCCTTAAATGATAGTTTTGTATCGAGCAAAACACCTAGATCCTTAACACATAGTTTTCGCACCAAGGACTGTCCATCAAGCGCATCTTGCAGTAACAAATTATTTTCTCCCGATCGTAGCCTAACTAATCCGTTCAATAATATTTCATTACACACCTCCTTTCCGAGAAGCATATCGATTGCGCCAATCTCTGTACAGGTTGGGTCAGCTAGCTTAACGTTCGGTGGTAGTTCCCATTGTTGCTGATCAACCTTAACTGACGGAAGGTTCCACATGATTTCAGGTAGCACGTGCAACCTTAAAGGAAAGCAAAAATTAGTACATTGCGAATGAATCACTACATTTACCGAATGAGTTGATGTTTGGCTGCCTCTGCCCACTGCTCCAATCGCGAGATGATCTCGTAGCCTTTGTGCTCGTAAACCTTGCACTAAACGTTCGGTGATGAGATTCACTTGCGTTCCTCCATCCAGTAATGCGCGTGCGATCATTTTGTTGCCATTCGATGCGACGACACTTAGCAGGACAGTTGGCAACAATATAGATGTTGTAGGCACCGGTTGGTTCGCGGTCGGGGTCAGCATCACCGTATTGTTCGGTTCGATGAAAGATGTCACTCTCGTTGATGTTGTCACCGTACTCTCAGGAACACTCGCGGCAACCGTAGACGATGGTTCAATCGGCGTCCGATGTAACATAGTGTGATGCTTCAGCGTGTGTAACACGACACGTGCTGGAGGTGCATTCTTGTATGCGATGGTCTGGCGCCAAGCAATTATTCAAAGTCCTTTCTCTTTCACTTTGTCGTACTGTTGATTTACAGGCAGGTTTCGAAAGGTGTCACACTTAAAGGCGGAATGGTTCTCTCGGTTGCAGAATGTACATTTCTTTTCTATAACGTTTACGGTTGCACAAGCTTGCTTCCATTTTTGTCGACCGTGGTTAGCGTGTGCGTGAGGGGCAGTTTCCTTTGCATTGGGCAAAGCTTGTAGGACCATAGCGTGCTGTCGCAGAAAATTCACCAATTCCTCATAATCTGCTACTTCACTACTTCGATGATGAGTTTCCCATTCCTTTCGAGTGTTACAATCCAATTTGTCGCATAACATGTGCGCCAAAAGCACATTCCAACCATTCGTACAGACACCAACTTTCTCCACCATTTTGATCGTTCGCTCGAAACCGTCTAGCAAAATGGTGAGGGACTCGTAACTTTCACGTTTTGCGGGAGAAATGGCGAAAAGATCATCCAGATAGCGCCGCACTAACACTTTTTATTTTCGTAGCGGGTTTTCAGCAAATCCCATGCAACGCTATAATTTACTCCTGTCGTTTCTACTGCGACGATCACTCGTGCTGCTTCTTTGGAAACCACTCGTTTTAGATTAATTAATTTATCTACATCCGATAATCCAGGATGCCCATCAATCATGCTACTAAATGCATCACGAAACGTTTGCCACGATTCTAGCGCACCATCGAAATTAGGTAACGAAATTTCCGGTAAACACACTTTCGATTTGGGGTTCGACACTCTTGGATCCTGCGCATCCGTATTAGGCACCGCATACTCCTGGGCTTTCGTGTTAGACACACACATCTCTGCTTCACGCCGCTTCAGCAGTACCGTTAGCTCGAAGCGACGTTGCTCGAACTCATCATACCGTTTCTCTTCTTCCTCCCACTGCACTTCCTCGCCCGTCTCCAGCAACGAAGCGTGCCTTCTCTCGAAGGCGGCCGCAATTGTCGTTAACTGCTCCGTACACGCTTGCAGGTATGACAAATCAGGAACTGCAGCTTCCACTGCTTTCACGAGGGAATCCATCCTACGCATTAAATGCGCTTGAAAACGTCCGACTACACTTGCCATCGATGTTGTTTCCTTTGGACTTGACTATGCTTGCACATCCACAAAAGTAGATATTTCCGGATTCGACATTTCGGCACTTTCACTACTCCAACTAAACAATTACTTAAAACGGTAAAAGTTATCAGCAATACTTTATAATCCGGTTCGAAGGACCAAATTTTATGTAGGGGAATTCTTGATACAACTTTTGCTTTTTCTGGTTTTAGACTAACTTTATTTCCTATCATTCTTTACATGTATTCGCTTATTCGGGCACGATCAGTGTAGCGCCTGGGAACGATCGTGTAACATCGGGTTTTAGGCTATCTGTACTAATTCAATACTTAACAACATCAGCAAATCAATTCACACCATAGCAACATATCCAGACCATACCGTCCATAGAAAAAACCATTGATCAGGATAGGACTATGCCCAACCAACATCTATCCACTCATCATTTAAAGAGTTTAGTTATGTCCCCCTACCCAAGGTAAGGCCTCTAAACTCCAACTTCGAACAAAGTGTTATTTTACCACAATGCATGTTAGGGAAACACTGACCTACCGCGACGGTACTCGATGTACAGTTGTACGATCATTACATTACATGGCGACCGTAACTATCTCCGAACTCATTACAGCATGTGCCCTGCGTAGGGATAACAACGCCAACGGCATACGTTGATACCATCCAAAGTGATGGTTGAAATCGTGGGTAAACGTGTAAGACCATATATTGTGGCATGTAAGAATTTAATCATTGTTAAATAGTACATTTATTTATTTTATTTTATTTTTATTATTGCTCGGCCACGTTGGGTTACAGCAATAGTGCTTACTGACTATAGTATACAATTATTCACGAAGGAGTTGGAAGGAGTTTATGGTACGGAAAAGGAGCGAAGACGGGATCGGTTGACAGGATATGTTGAAATCGAACAGATCAGAAGTACTATTAAAAGACGACATAGCTCTTACAAAAGGCTCATTGCGAGCAAAACGTGTACGACATATAGGTAACTGGAGACGAAAACGATAACGTAAGGTGCGACAAGGTGCATACAAATGTAAGCGCGACAGAAGTGAAGGAGTATCAATCGTATTGAGCAATATGCCAGCGACGAAAGAAGCCTGAGCGACCGAGAGGCGGTGCTCCAACTTGGCAAGGCCTAATAAAGTGCATCTATCGTCATACGAAGGAAGCGGAATAGAGTGATGACCCAGCGACCTACGAAATACGATCCTTGTAAAACGTCTCTGGATCCTCTCAATCCTTTGGAGCAGAGATAGTTGGACAGGAGACCAGATGACACAGGCATATTCCAGTACGGAACGGACCCAACAACAATAAAGGGTCTTAAGACAAAAAGGATCACGAATTTCAGTGGATATGCGACAAATATAACCAAGACTTTTGTTGGCCTTGTTGATGACATAGTCCGTGTGCTCCTTGAAAGAAAGACTCGGGTCAAAGAAGACGCCAAGATCCTTAGACAAGGACGCACGGGGAATAGGGGCATCACAGACACTATAAGCATGAGTTATACTTGTAGAAGATCGGAAGAAAGACAAGACAGAACATTTTTCAGGACACAGGACTAAACCGTTAGAAGCACACCATGTAGAGAATTTACAGAGCCAGGATTGAAGGACTAGACAATCAGCTGTAGAAGATACAGGAAGAAAAATTTTAACGTCATCCGCATATAGCAAGAAGCCGTTAGGAGGAAGGATCGAAGTACAGTCATTGAGGAAGAGAATGAACAGTAAGGGACTAAGGACACTACCTTGAGGGACACCCGAAGAACTAAGAAAACATTCAGAGAAAGAGCCAAACATTTTAACTGCATATGAACGATTCTCAAGATAGGAGTTGAACCACGGCAATATAGAGCCACCGAAACCTAGTTTTCGAAGCTTAGCAACAAGTAATGATAGAGGTATACTGTCAAATGCCGCTTTGAAATCGGTATAGATAGTGTCTACTTGCTTACCACTAGACAGATAGTGATATAGAGAAGACAAAAAACACATTAGGTTGGTGGACACTGAGCGATTGGGCATAAAGCCGTGTTGTTCCGTAGAAATATAATTTTTTACACAAGGCATTACAGATAAATGGACAATTGACTCGAGGATTTTAGAACACGCACAAATAATAGAAATGCCTCTGTAGTTTGATGCTAATGTGCGGTCACCTTTCTTATAAATGGGAACAAGCCAAGCTAGTTTCCATTGACTAGGAAAAATCCCTACACTAAGCGAGCGAGAAAAAAGACGAGTGAGAATAGGAGTGAGGGTATTGCCACATTTTTTCAAAACACAAGCAGGGATGCCATCGGGGCCTGGTGAAAACGAAGTTTTAAGTTTGGATAAAGCGGATTTTACTAGGCTTTCACTTACAACGACTGAATTACATGATATCACATCAGAGGGCGTGTAAGACAAGCCTACGTCCAAAGGAACCTTAAAAGTACTAGGATCGAAAAATACACTAGAGAAATGTTTGGCAAACAGGTTACATATATCAGGATTGGACGTAGCAGAGGACAGATCAAGAAACAGGGTGGATGGAAGGCTAGCAGAGCGTCGCCGAGAGTTCGCAAAACGAAAGAATGACCCAAGATCAATAGTGAAGCGCATTTGAAGACGCCGAACGTAGCGACGATACAGATGGCGATTAAGAAGACGATAAGCCTTAGCCGCATATTTATATACACAAAGATTGTTATTTGTTATTTTTTGTTATTTATTTATTAAAATTCAACGGACCGCAAGTGGCCCACTTGAAGCGAATTCATTTACATTAATTCATTATAACATAGTCACATTACGGTCATTCATTTGTCACGCTTAGTCTTAAGTAACATAATTAACATGTAAAAGGTCGCACGACACGAATACTATTCAACAATGCGGTGCGCGACATGTCAGGTTGATGACGATCACAAATAACATTAAACTCACGGCACATACGAATAAACGGATCAGAGGAGCCAAAGCGAGTGCGGCGTTCCTCCACGTCAAGTAGCGATCTAGCTCGGAGCGATCTCGGCGGGACATACATGTTGAGCCTCGAAAGAAGCGCGGGCGAGTCGATCCGATTGTCAAGAAGTCCCGCGACAAACAGCCTCTGAGCGTTGCAGATCCGCTGCTTCAGCGTCTCGATGCCAAGCAACGCACAGCGTCCCTCATAGTCAAGTTGGACACTCCAGGAGCGCAAAGCGAACCGCGTGAATTTGCGCTGGATCGACTCTAAACGAGCTAGGGGACGAGCAGCTGTAGGCCACCATACTACAGAAGCGTATTCTAACACTGGTCGCACCAAAGCACAGTATAGCGTCTTGATGCAAATCGGGTCAGTGATGTCTCGTGCTATTTGTTTTAGTAAGCCGATCAATTGGTTACCCTTAGTGACAACGTGCTCTAGCTGGTCGTGGAAGCTCAACTTTTCGTCAAGGAGCACTCCTAGATCCGTGACACAGCTTTTGCGACCAATGGTAGATCCATTTAACGCATAGTCATACACTAAGGGGCACCGCTTTCTCGCAAACGTAACGACAACACACTTCTCGACGCACAATTCAAGACCATTCAAAGAGCACCATGACTGGAAGGCACTTAGAGTGGCTTGAAGGCGGAGTTGGTCTGACCGGTCGCGGATAGGCAGGAACAGCTTCGCGTCGTCTGCATACAGTAGGTGGCCGTCAGGAGGGAGCAACCGTGTTACGTCATTCAGGAAAATGACAAACAGCAGCGGTCCAAGATTACTCCCCTGCGGCACCCCAGATGAAGCATCGATACGGCGCGACGTATGGGGTCCCATCTTCACGCAGTATGTGCGACCAGTAAGATAGGAGCGCATCCAGGCCAGCAGCTGCACAGGCAGACCAAGCGTTTCGAGCTTTGCGAGCAGCAAGGCGTGCGGAACGCTATCGAAGGCAGCCTTGATGTCCGTGTAGACTGCGTCGATCTGCGAGCCGGCATCGATGGTCCTGTGGCAGAGGCTAACGAACTCAACCAGGTTGGTGGTGGTTGAACGCTGAGGGACAAATCCATGTTGAGCTGTGCTAATGTAGTTCGAGGCAGCTGCGAGGAGAGGTTCGTACACCAGGAGCTCGAAGACCTTAGCGCAGGCACAAAGCGATGTAATGCCACGGTAATTACATGCATTTGATTTGTCCCCCTTTTTGTGCACTGGAACAAGCCACGAAGTTTTCCAGCAGGCAGGATAGATGCCCGAACGCAGCGAGTCGCGAAAAATCGAGGCCAGGATAGGCGCGATGGTGGTGCCACAACGCTTAAGCGTGGAAGCCGGGATCCCGTCAGGCCCTGGAGCAAACGAAGATTTCAGCCTGTCAATCGCTTTCGAGACTGAATACTCATCGATGATCGGCAAGTTTGGGGCCATAGCATCCACCGGTACGTTTGATAATGCGTCGGCTATCTGCCTCTCATCAGTTACAGCTGGAAGGAAGGTGGCGGCAAAGCGCGAGGCAAAAATATCACATACAGCAGACGGATTGTTGCCGTTGCGCCCGTTGTAACTGACGGAGCTAGGAAAACCAGAGGATTTCCGACGATTGTTTGCGAAGTTCCACAGTACACGTGAATTGCCGCGGCAGCGCAAAACCGTACGCCGTACGTGCCCCAGGTAGCGGAACCTGTTATAGCGCCGATAGAGAGAGTGCGCAGTGTTATAGTTGCGCAATGCAGCGGGACACCTACGCAACAAATAATCGCGATACGCGGCAGCTTTAGCCGTTTTGAGCCTGCGCAGCGTTCTGTCACCCCAAGGGGGGCCTCGTTTAGGTCGTTTCACCGGCGTGCATTCATTCAGGGCTTGCAACATGAACCGCTCAAAATCTTTCACAGCGAGGTCAAGAGTGGCGTAATGGGAACAATCGAAGACATTCGCGAACGAGGCGATCATCGGCAGGAGCCTGTTAAAGTCCGTCCGCGCGTAGTCAAGGCGTGATGTTAGCGCAGGAACGGCTGATTCCTCTCGTGGTAGCGGGATGGCCAACTCAAGCGCCGGGTGATAGGTGTCAATTGCTAACAGCGGGGTGAGGCAAAGTTCAAGCGGAAGGCAAACAGAAGCAACAGCATTATTTGCAAACACCAGGTCTAAGACGCGTCCGCTGGTGTTAAGATGACCATTGATCTGGAAGAGTCCGCTATGATGCATCTCGTCCATAAACAGAGCGGAGAGAGCCGATCGCGTACGTGGCTCATAATGCAGAAATGGCAAATCCGGATCATGCTGAGCGGCTGACCAGGAGACGAGAGGTTGGTTGAAGTCTCCTAACAGGAGTAAACCGTCTCCGGGATGCATAGTTGAGCATAATGAGCGAATGCAATTTTCGATTTCACGGAGCGTGGCAGCATTTGCGGCAAGTCTAGGCGGGAGGTATGCAGCAATGATGAATAGTCGGGAATTGCCTAGTTGTATTATAACGCACACTAGCTCAAGCGATGGATGCACCGTTGTGTGCTCCCGTGACGTCAGAGACTGAGAGCACGCAATCAACACACCTCCACCGCGGGAACATGTACTGTTGTCAACACTACGATCGCATCGGTAGACTCGGAAGCTATCGTCAAACAGCAAAGCCGAAGGTAGACTAGGATCGAGCCAGGTTTCCGTAAGCACTATTACATCGAAATTGGATTCCAACACCGACAGGCGAAACTCATCGACCTTCGTGCGCAGTCCCCGCACGTTTTGATAGTAAACAGAGGCAGTGGAACGGGCAGTGCGAAGCGCATTAGCAGCAGGAACATAACAGGTAGGTGTTTGTGCAGACTTAACAGAGGTTCGTCTATTCGTGAAAGAAACGGTCAAGTGTGGTATGTTGTAAGTAGGTGTTGGAAGTGCGGCGAATTAAAAGCGGGCCGTCAATGAGTGTTGAATTAGGACCATGAGTAGTGTCGTTCAGCGTGTGTTCTCCCAATTGTGGTGATGTTAGTGTTTGAGCCTGTGAAGTTGATGCGTGTGCCGGTGCGTGATAGACAGTGGATGTTGGTGTGCGAGGCATCGATCGGCGATCGATGACAACAGGTGTGCGTGTGAGAGAACGGTGTTTGATGGTGATTGGTGACGATGAGTGTCCATGCTCTCGTTGACGGGATTGTACAAATTCACGTACACCAATACCGACAGGCCAGGACGATGGGGCGAGTGCTGCGTCACGAAGGGCGGCCGGTACTCTCACTTTGAAAGAAAGCCAGTTTACGCTGTCAACACTGACTCCCTTCCTCAGCAAGCAGTATGCTAGGACGTCATCGGTGGCTAAACGGCGTTTCACAGAAGCGACCACTTGCTCCACGGTGACGGCAGTGGACAAGCGAGATAGTCGGATCCATATTCTGTCTGTGGCCGGCTGGGGAAACGCTGCTCGAAGCGGTGACGATAGCGAATCGGTTCCCATGAGTTCTTCCGGTAGCGTAGACGAGGGTGGGATGCCGACTGTAGTGTTAGTGTACGCGCTTGGCGATGACGCTGCAAACATGTTATTTTGACGAATGTTTACGTTTTTGTTGACATCAGGGGACATAGAATCCTCGATGATACGCCGCCGCTTTCTACCCGCAACGGGCCGAGGATCGGTATTGCAAAGCTGAGGTATGGGTGCATTTTGCAGTAGAGTAAATCCACTGCGCACCTCTGCGATAATCGGTTCAATAAGCTTCCCCACAGCCGCAACAGTTGAGGTGAGAGCAGCTTGAAAACCGACCTGAGCCCCGATCTCTTTGACTGATCGGCAGCGCGGATTTTTCAGGATATTGGTGCACCCAGTGCAGCTCCAGTGCAGATCGATGTGAGTCAGGACCGCATCAATCAGCTCGGAAGGCAGCCTGCAACAACCGCGGTGAAAAGTAGCCTCACAGTACGCACAGCCGACGATACAGTCGGCAGCATCCAGTGACACAGCACACGCGAAACAGATAGCCGCCATCGCGAAATTATGTGCGGTTTTGATCACACCACCGTTAACCCGGATTAAAAACGTTAATACACAGTCGTGGGTCAATGAAATAACACACTAACGCGCAACAGTAACAGGAAGCAGTTTGGTAGTCAGTTGAACGAGTATTAACTGGGTACGTTAGAAAATACACTTAAATATTTTTGGAAAAACGCGGAGCACAGCGATAAGCGACCGAGCAGTTAGACGTCAGACGTCAATGTAATAATTAATAATGTAACGATTGTGTAAAGTATTATTTAAACGGTAGGCGCGTTGAGCGCGGTTTTTGTCCGATTTCAATAGACGTAAAGCTCTGTTCGACCACTTAGGATTAGGAGCGGGTTTCAGGAGAGGACAGTAGGAAGGGAAGGCGGAAGTGATTACATTAGTAAACGCTGCTACAGCTTCATTTATGTCACAGTCAGCATCAATAAAGGACCAATCGGTATCGGCTAATATACGATGAAGCTTTTGGTAGTCCAATTTCCTAAAATTGAACATACGAGCCGTAGGTATTCGTTGGGAGGATGCAGGGCGAGAGTCCGTAAGGAGCACGCTTGTCTCAAGAGCAGGATGGTGATTGTCTAGCGCGATGAGTGGAACAGGTGAAGCTATGACGGGGGAGCAGCACTCCAAGAAGGCAGCATTGGCAAATAGAAGATCTAATTGTCTTCCGCGTATATTTTTTATGCCGGATAATTGCAGCAAACCGTTTACCGACATTCCATCAAGCAGAGAAACATTTTCACGAGATACACCAGTAGGAATGAACTGATTAACGCACGATGCCGACGGTTGCCAGGAGAGTGATGGTGAATTAAAATCACCAAGTAACACCATAAGATCATTTGGTTTAAGTTTGCCAGCAACGAAACTAATACTCTCATGTAAAACGTCAAGGACTACTTCGGAAGAACGCAAATCGGGTGGGATATAAACGGCGCCGATATAGATTGCAAGGTTTTGAAGCTTAACAATTGTCCAAACAGACTCCAGCGAGTCGAACGGCAGTGATAAAGTTGACGTGTTCAGCACGGAAATGCAGGCAATGAGTACACCACCACCACGGCAACGGTTACTGTTGAGAGAATTTCGGTCGCAGCGATAGATGACATACGCATCCTCCAAGATAAGAGAGGACGGAATTGAGCCATCGAGCCATGTTTCAGTTAACACCAACACATCCATATCAAGCTCAGATAGAGAGAGGCGTAACTCGTCTAGTTTTGTGCGCAATCCTCCTGCGTTTTGATAGTAGATGTTTAGTCGATCGATCGAAGGAATGAGAGAGCGAGATGCGCCGGGAGTGCTCTCGCTGCAAGTTATTAACGGCGGAAGAGAGTCGGACGGATTGTGTGTATTAGATGCAGGGTTAGCTTCCATCAATTCGGGTAATGTCGGTAGTTCATGAAAATCTTCAGCCGGATCAGCCGGTTTACGCTTGCTGAAAGTACTGCGTATAAGGCAAGCTCATAGGACCATGATCGGGCGAAATAGTGAAATCAGCGTTTCGCAGTTGTGTCGTGTGGTTGATAGAAGGTGGCGATGAATGATGATCCGATTCACGGGTAACAGGCGCAGAAGGTGCATGGGATGCTGCAGTAGTGGGTCGCCAAACATTGACGGAGCGGGGATTAAGGTCGATGAACTCCTTAAAAGAGATCCCGCGAGGCCATGTTGAAGCAGCTAAAGCAATTGCCCGGTGCGAATCCGGTACACCAATTTTAAAAGATACGTAGGAGAGCGTAGAAAGATCCCGGTCGCGTCGTACAAGGCTGTATACCAAGATGTCGTCTGTCCCTATGTTGGAACAGGCGATTTCACGGATCGCTTCAATCGGAGTATCAGGAGCAATACGGGAGATAAAGACCCAAGTACGTGGTGGGCGTTCAGGAACGGTCGTAATATTGTCAATCAATCGACGTTTGGAAGGATTCTCACCAACAGCTTGATGGGTGAGCTTAGAGGCCGCAACTGGATTCGTGGTCGTTGCACTCGATGTAGTAGTATGCGTGGCAAGATGAGAGTTGAGCTTGTTCATTAGTGAGTTGAAGGAAGTGAGAAACTCACGGTGCATGAGATCAAGCCCCTTGATGCCATGCTTAACTTCATCAAGCGTTGTGAGTAGTGGAGCCTGTGAGTAGTTGCGTTCCATTGAGTGAGAAGCAGTAAGTGAGTCGATGAAATCTTTCACGGAACGAATTGATGATGCTGACTCCTGTTTCATCAAAGCTATCTCGTTTCTAAAACAATCCAGTGAAGAGGAAAGTTCAAGTCGCAAGCCAGCTGATGTCGCCTGCACAGAACGTGAGGTATCGCGGAAATCGGACTGCAACGATTCCAACAGGTAGGCAGCATCACGAGAAAGGCCGTGCGAGAAGTGTAAAGTGTCAACGGCCCGCAAACGCTGAGCACAATCCGCGCAAGCCCAGAATAAATTTTGTGACTTCTTAAAATCACGCAGGAGCGGGGTTGAAAGTCCAATGCACTTATCGTGGTAATAGTGTTCACACAGACCGAAGCACGGAATTGGATCGTTGCTAATAGCACCTTCACATTTCTTACAGATCACGGACGCCATCGCAAAATAGCGCAAAGTTCAACTGCACAGTGAGTGGTCACAACAACCGCAGGCGGATCGCAATGTTTATTTGTTGAACCGTACAATTCACAGGTGCCGCACAAATTTGTGATACGTGAACGCGCGAGTGCAAATTAACCGAACTAAAACAGTTCAAGCACTTAAACACCAAGAAAAACGCGGTAAAAATCAACTTGGAAATAGCAGAGTGAGAAAGCACAACCAGCCGCTATGAGTGACAAGTGAATGTTTTATCGTTGTACTGGACAATGTGCATCGAAATTTAAAAAAAAGTGTGTGTTATTATTATTATCATTATTATTATTCTTATTATTAATATTATTTATTCCGAAAGTTATCCAGCTGGCATAAGCTTACATAACATACTTATTTCTATAATTAATGCTAAAGAACAGTGCTAAAAAAACGCATCGAAAAACAAATTTAACTGTCAATCAACCAAAAAAAAAACAACATAAACTTTGAATGTGTCATATTAAGCTATGTAAAAAGGTCCGTAAATTGTTTAAGTTTAAGTTCAAGTAGACATTGTTTCCTAGCGAGTTATAGGCACTTATCATTTTTAATAAAGGATCGTTAGATCCAAAATTAGTCGATCTGAATTCTATGTTGAATAATGTCCTGGTTCTTAACATTCTACTGGGGGCCTGAAAGTTCAATTTACTCAGAATTGACGGGGCGTCTAAAGATCCGCTAACAAGTTTGTGTATAAATAAGCACTGTGCCGTCTTTCTTCTATGTTGCAGAGGTTCTAGTCCAAATAACAGGCACCTTGTACGGTAAGATGGACAAACAGAATTACGAGACCACGGGAGACGATAAAACAATGAACGAGTGAGCTTGCGTTGAACCGATTCTAGCCTATCTATTAAATATTGCTGTGTCGGAGTCCAAATAATACTAGCGAATTCTAGGGTAGGACGGACAAATGCACAATAGTTAGTTAGTTAAACGTATATTTGTACTTTGATTTCCTTTACAGTTGATTTTCCAAGTTTTACAAGATGCAGCACGTATGCTTTACAGGTTTTTTTTTCTTATACGTCCTATTTTGCGGCTTCACTTTCTTGCTGTATTTTGATACACTGTAGTAGCACTATTAATAGAACTGAGAGTTTTACCTTAACCTAATTATCCTATCTTAACCTAATCTACGCTAAACCTAAAAGAAAAATTCAAATAGAGGCGATTTCACGTACTGCCCTGTGTGTAGAATCTCTACATTTTTCAATTAGTTTTGTCGTTTGCTGTTGTATGTAGCTATCGAGTGGAGTTACTTCGCATATGTCATAAAGATCTGAATTCCTAGTGTATCGATCGCAATTTGCTATCATTCTTAGCATTTTGTTCAGCATTACCTGTATTTTTTGGCGATGTACCCTGGCACATGTTCCCCAAACCTGGCAACCATAGAGTACCGCTGGTTGAATGATTTGTTTAAAGACAGCTAGTTTATTCACAAAGGAAAGTCTGGACCTGCGCGATATCAGTGGGTATAAACTCATTAAGAGAGTTTGACCCTGTCGTAAGATACTCTCAACCTGTCCGTGGGAAAGCATCTTACTATCCAACGTGAGACCCAAATATTTTACCTTGTTAGTCCTTTCGACCATAACGCCGTTAACCTCAACCCTGCTGTGCATAGTTGGGATCAAAGACCGTTTGCGTCGATGTGGGACAATCATGACCTGACTCTTGGCCACGTTGACACGGGTTTTCCAGCTTGAAGCATATTGTATATAAATATCAAGGCAGCGCTGAGCACGACGACTCACCTCTGTCAGAGATCTACCCTTCACCGCAATGGCAGTGTCATCTGCGAATAAGAAAATTTTTCCATCACAAGGTAGTGCCGGAATATCCGCAGTGTACAGGATGTACAATAGTGGACCCAGCAGACTAACTTGTGGCACCCCGGCCGGAAGTAAGTGTACGTCTGAGCGCGTCGTACCCAGGGCTACCCTGAACGTCCTTTGTTGTAGATAGTTTGAAATTATCTTTGTAAGGTACATTGGAATGCCAAACGTGACAAGTTTGTGTATAAGTCCACCATGCCAGACATTGTCAAATGCCTTTTCAACATCTAACATTGCGACTACCGTGGACCTGGGCTCTCTCTTGTTCTTTTCGAAAAGTTGTTTTAACCTAAATAGCTGGTGAGTAGTAGAGTGTCCGGGACGGAAGCCAAATTGCTCCTCAGGGATAAGATCAAGTGTCTCCACAGTTTCCTGAAGGGACTCAAGAATCACTCTTTCAAACAACTTTCCTAGCGAGGAAAGGAGACTGATTGGGCGATAGCTTCCGGGATTCGTGGGGTCTTTACCGGGTTTGAGAATGGGCACTACTCTTGCGCACTTCCATGCATCAGGAAAGTAGCCCAACTCAAGACACCTGTGAAAGATATTGCTTATCAAACAAATGGCCCTCTCTTGGAGGTGCTTTAGTAGGATGTTAAGGACCCCATCGAACCCCGGAGCCTTCATGTTCTTCAGCCGCCTCAGCGCTGTCCTGATCCGCCCAGTTGTTACTCTACCTTCTGGGGGTACCGTGGACTGCGCCTCATCGACTAGGGATAAGCTAGCTGCTACTTCTGCCTCATGTGGGCTAGGCATATTTGCGCCTAGCGTGTGCGCACTGGCAAATTGCTTTGCAAGTGCATTCGATTTGGCTTCAGGTGTAACCGCCATTAGGTTGTCAACAGTATTGACTAAGGGAGGGATAGGCTTAGGCCGTTTCCTCAAGACCTTGGTCACTTTCCAGAATGCCGGGGCCCTTGTGTCCATTCTTGCCATAGAGTGTTCGAAATTTTCATTTCGAATCACTTCCAGACGAGCGGATATTTGCCTTGCAATAGCCGCAGCTAAACTTTTACAGGTCACATCTCCAGTGTTATGATACTGGCGCCTAAGTCGATTACGTTCCACGATAAGCGCACGTGTATGGGGATCTAGCTCAATGTACTCACCTCGTACAGGATATTCTCTAACGCAAGCTGCTTCTGCTTTTTTAATGGCACGGTCAAATTCATTAATTGCCCTGTCTATGTCTTCCACAGTACGGACGTTTGTGTCCGTAACGTCGTTATCAACTAGCCTACCAAATCGCACCCATTCAACGTTGTGGTAATTTTTCCGAAAGACGAGAGGAGCTTTAGATATGGAGCAAACAACCTCTGTCACAATCGGAAAATGGTCTGAGATTAACTCATCTAGAGTTGTCGGTTTGTCAAGATCAACGTTTGACAGGAAAAAATCAATAGTAGACCCGCTCCTCGGAAACGTTGGCGTATCAGGGAAATGAACAGCGTAGTGCCCTTCTTGCGCATGCTCGAAGAGAGCCACACCATTCATGTTGCTTCTGTTGTTGTTCCACGCCGGGTGACGTGCATTTAAGTCGCCTCCAATGATGAATCTCGATCTAGATCTCGTGATGGTGATGAGATCTCTTTTGAATGCAGCTGCAAGTCCATTTCTGCGGTTGCACTGTACCGGACAGTACGCCGCAACAAGGATAATGCCGCCACTCGATGTTTGTAGTTCTATGCCGATCGCCTCAATGATACCCGTCCGGTAATGCGGCAATTGCCGGAATATGATCCCACGGCGAATGATGATGGTCACTCCTCCTCCTCTTCCAGGGTGTCCAGTTGTACGATCCAATCGAATTAGATGATAGTTGGCGAAAGAAAGATTGTCCTCGGGGCGGAGAAATGCACAATACAGAGCTTTTATACTGAATGGATCTTTGAAGTCTTTCGCAACACGCAAAATGAATCCTAACAAACGGAAAGCTTTTGAAAGTATTGCTTCATAGTGGTTTTGTAACGTTAGTCTGCTATCTAAATGAACGCCTAAATCGCGAATCTTATTTTTTCGCGGCACTGATCTATCATCAATTTTATAATCGTAAACAATGGGAGTTCTTTTTCTAGTATAGGATATAACAGAGCATTTAGATATGTTGAGACGCATACAATTTGAATTACACCATGAGTCAAATCGAGTTAAACAGTTTTGAAGAGTAAAACAATCGGTTTGATCTGATATCGGTAGGAAGATTTTCATATCATCTGCATAAAACAATTTTTCGCAATCTGGTATAACGTAAACAACATCATTTATGAAAATGTTAAAAAGAATAGGTCCGAGAAAACTGCCTTGTGGAACCCCGGACGTGTTGGTGAATGGTGCAGATAGAGAGGAGGAAATATTCACTGTTATGTGCCTATCACTTAAATAACAGGAGAGCCAATGAACTAGCGCCCCATTTACTCCGTAGCTTGATAGTTTTGAAATTAGCATTGAGTGATTTACGGAGTCAAAGGCAGCACTGAAGTCGGTGTAGATTACGTCTACCTGTTTACCGTTGTCCATTGCAGGATAGCAGGTGCTCAATAAAGAGAGAAGGTTAGTTTCAATTGAGCGGTAAGGTAGAAAGCCGTGCTGATCATTGGAAATTATATTTTTAAAACCACTTGATAGGTGTTTCAAAATGCTGAACCCGAAAATTTTGCTGACTGCACATAACATATAAATACCACGGTAATTATATATGTCATTTATATTTCCATTTTTGTAAACCGGGAACATGAATGAAGATTTCCAGGCTTGAGGGAAGAATTTCTGGTGCAAGGACTTGTTGAACAATGTGGTCAAGACAGGAGTTAAAGCATCTCTGCAGCGTTTGAAAATAGCACTGGGTATAGCGTCAGGCCCAGCAGCAAATGAAAGCTTCAACTCGTTGATAGCCGAAGGAATGTCAGCTTCAGAAAGAACAGGAAGAGGAATGTCAGCAGTATCAGGTATGACTGATTTCAACATTACCGGTGTACGATCTTCCATTCAGAAGCATCATTGATGGATCATTATTGTTACTATCGCGTTTTTGTCGACCAAAACTAAAAAACGTTCTTGGATCCCTTTTTAATCGGTTTTCTATTTTTCTTACGTAGTTGGTGTAGGCTCGGCGATTAAATGTCTGGTACAGACGGGCAGCTTTGATAAATATTCTTCTATTGACCTCGTTCTTATGTTGACGGAACATTTTATGGAGTCTTTTTTTCTGTTTTCTCAGGTTTTTTTACCGTGAGTTAGACCAGGATGGCTTGGTTAGGGTCCGATTACTGTACATAAGGTACAAACTGATCGTAAAAGCTTGTGATTTTGTTTGTAAACAACAAATTGTTTTGGTTGAGATCCGGGTCTCTGGTGATATGGCTCCAGTCAACGTTGGTAAGAGCCGATGAGAGACCTATAAAATTCGTCTTTCGGAAATTCCGACTCTGGATATTTGATGTATGTTGTGGTGTTGTAGTGTGGTTTGATTCAGAGAATATGCGGAGAGCAATCACCAGATGGTAGGAGTCGGGTTGAATCCAAGGGTCAAGAACGAGCTACAACTTTAATAATTGGTAAGGAATCCCATCATCAGCCAAAATAAGGTCCAGTATAGAACCGTGAGGATTCATGTAGCTGTTTAGTTGACAGTCCTGCATAGTTGAATTCATCGAGGAGAACTGAGCAGGAAGAATTAATCCGGGATTCCGATGTGTTTAATACAGCAACATTTTCATGGGATGTGCTCCATACGAGCTGACACTGATTGAAATCCCCCATAAGGATCATCGAATCATCAGTATATTTATCCCGCACACACCGAAGAGTGGAGCATAAAGCATTTATTGTGTGGGTGTCGTTGCAACGATCCGGTGCGAGGTAGATAGCACCTACTATAAGAGAATTCGTAGGGGTTCTCAGTTGAATAAACAGACTCTCAGTAATGTTTGAGAGAGGAATGCAAGGGCTAAAGGCAATTTTTTTTAACTGCAATAAGAACTCCCTCTCCTCTTATATTTGTACTATTAGTAGTAGAACGATCGGTACGGTAAACTGTTAAGCGGTTGTCGTCAAAAAGCATCGTCGAGGAAATAGCATCATCGAGCCATGTTTCAATTAAAACTATAACGTCATATTCCGATTCATAACTTGCTGCATATAAATCAGCTGTTTTAGTGCGTAACCCACGCACATTTTGATAATAGATCGAAAGTTCACTCAGGGGAGGCTGAGAGTGTGTGATCGTTGGGAGAGTGTCGGAGAGCGTAACAGTATCCCAAATAGCATTGGAGCGTTACGTTTCGCGATTTTTGTATGGAGGCGTTACTGCTCGCTACCTGCTCATAACACTGCTCGATAGCAGTCCTTAGTGAGCAGGTAGCGTGTAACATTCTATGTAAGCTCAATGAAAGCTCAAGCGTTACTTAGCGAGTGCTCGAACCATAGTATAACGCTGTGGGTTCTGTATTCGGATGTAAACAAAAACACACACACTTTTTTAACATTTCGATGCACATTGTCCAGTACAACGATAAAATGTATTTTATTTAACTATTATTCAATACTTACATGCCCCAATACACGTTTTACACGTTTATATACGATTTCAACCATCACTTTGGATGGTATCAACGGATGCTGACGGCGTTGTTGTCTCTGCGTCAGGCACATGTATTGTTGCCGCTTCTAATGCTCGGGTCGTTTTTTCGTTAGCAGTAGCACAACGATTAAACGCACTAATTGTACCACTTGCATAGCGATACAAATAAAGTAAAACACATAATACACCGTACAACACACTTCTTAACAACACTTGCACATAAAAACCACTTGTCGATGCGGTGATCCAATGTCCTGTTTGCAGTGGAAAAATAAAAATGAAAGATTAGAATGCTTTCAAATATGACATTATTTTATAATACTTTCCTTTCCATGCTATTTTGTGGTGTATGGCAACGTTGGTTTGCTTGAAGATACACAACGACCGGTGTGTTGGTCCAGTTGAGAATGTGCCGATCACGATCACAGCCGGCTTTAGTGATTGTTGTAGAAACTGTAACAAAGATCAATATCATTAAATCTGCATTATTTTTACAATTCATTGTGATTTTATGAAAAAGTAAAATGAAAAAGTAAAGTAAAAGTGAAAAAGTAAAACATTTCATCTTACCGGCGTCGTATTTCGTCGGCATACACACACACAGCTGCTCGATCATACTCGGACGAATGTTGCCAAATTTCGGGATGAAATGATGTTTTTCCTGTGGAATAATGTGTTCAAACATTAAAAGATAGTTTATTTACTGAAATATGCACAGAACACTTACTGTTGAAGAACGTAAACATTACAGAACGTAAACATTGGGGTGACGGGACGACTCATGATAACGAGTAGTGGTTACACGCGCGAGTCGGAAAGTTGAAAAGCGTAGGCGGCGCAATTCGCTATAAAAAGGGCTGGGCTGGCGCCGTAGGGCCTTTTTCGACGGAAATTTTCTGTAGCGTGAACAACCACTAGAAGTGAGTAATATTTTGGCGTGGGTTAATAAAACGCAAAGCACCACTTATAATATTAACACTTTTCACACACGACCTAAAAAAGACTCACAACACAATCCGAACGCTACATTCCAAAATATTATTCGAACTTTTCCGTGCTAATTAAAAGAGACTAACCGAGTGAAAGTGAGTGCAGTGAAATGTTTGGAGCTAATGGTGATAACCAGGAGACGGGAGCCGACTCGATGGCGGGACGCGTAGAAGTCCAAGCCAACCAAGCAGCGCCATGGAGTGAGCCAGGCCCCTCGACTGCGGAAGGGTCACATCGGGCATTGACCCCAAGGGTCATTGACCAGCGAGATGAGCGTCATTTGCGGTCACCGCTGCCCGGTCCTTCGAGGATATCTTTCGTGTCGCTTTATGATACGCAGGACACGCCTGATCAGCGTGGGAGTGTTGGCTCGGCGGCGGGACGCGCTAGCGTTCACGCTGATCAAGCAATGCCAAGGAGCCCCATCACGCCTGTTATGTCAGAGGTAACGCAACACGGTATAAGCAGCGCGAACAGTCGCCGGGTTGAATCACAAACACGCACACTACCGAACGAAAATACCGCGGAACGCAATTTCACTAACGGTCATCGGGATGAGCCGCCGCATCAGGCGCCATCGGGCGAGCACCAAGCGTACTTAGCTGCGATACCGATGGAGTCGGCCATTGCAATCGAACAAGGTTCGATTTCCCGAAATGCCGAATTGGTTCGGAAAAGGATTGAGGTTGAAAGAAGGCAGATTGAGTTGAGGAAGATGGAGATTGAGTTGATTGAGCTCGAAGAGGCTGAAATGATGGCACTAGGTGGCAGCATGCGGGACAGTGTTCAGCGGCCTAAAGCCGAGCAGTGGGTAACGGCAACGGATCGCTTCGGTATGGCTTCATCGTTCAGAGGGGTACCTGAGACACCCCAATTCGCGAGTACAGCCCACGTACCACCGCCGTATGATTTTCAGGGTTACTCACGATTCCCAGACTACTACACTTGGAGGAGAAGTCACGATAGCGCGTATCGTAGGGCATCGGTTATCCCGCCGGTGGACCACACCATACCACCACAGCATCGTACGCGATCGTATAGGGCTCCTACCCAGTACGCTAATGCTAGCAACCTGTCGGAAGTACAGTGGTCGGCCCGACTGAGTGGAAACGTGACTGAGTTACCAACGTTCAGTGGTGAATCGCGAGAATGGCCCATGTTCATCCGCATGTTCGAGAAGTCGACGGAAGTGTACGGGTTTACCGACGAGGAGAATCTGCTACGGCTGCAACGAGTCCTGAAAGGAGAAGCAATGGAGTCAGTTGGTCATTTGCTACTGCTTCCAAATAGTTTGAAGGATGTCCTTGAAATGTTAGAAGCGCAGTACGGGCGACCGGACCAAATAATAGAGGCCACGATCGAAAAGATTCGGAAGATGCCCGTGCCAAAGCCAGACTGCCTACGTTCTCTGGCTAAGTTCGGGTTTGCAGTGAGAAACCTCTGTGCTACGATCGAATCGCTGAGGTTGCCGGAGTACGCCTATAACGTTGCGCTTCTCAGGGAGCTTGTGAGTAGGCTTCCGTCCGAACCTGCACGTGAATGGGCGCGACACAAGAGGCAATTCGGGTGTGGTAGTGTTACCGATTTTGGCAGATGGATCAGCGAAGTGGCACGAGACGCGATAGATGTCAGTGTGGAGCCACTGCGCCGTGTTACGAACGAGCGTAAGGAAGAACCCGGCAAGCGTGAGCAGAATTCTCAGCAACCGCATCTGCCTGTTCGGGCTGACCGATCAGGAAATCATCCCCCTCGAACAACATACTGGAACGTGCACACGTCTCGGTGTTCGGAGTCTCTACCGGTTGCTGCGGCCACCACCAATACAGCGTCACCACAATGTCAACTGTGTAAAGGTACGTGCAGCTCACTTTCGCAATGTAAACGGTTTCTGCACTTTTCAGTAGCAGCTCGAAGGAGCCACGTGAAGGAAAAAGGTCTGTGCAAGAAGTGTCTCGGCAGACATAGGACCGGCTGCTCGATTGTAACAGCGTGCGGCGTAAACGGATGCAACGGAATGCATCACGTCCTGTTGCACATCGCAGCGCCAGATGAAGAACGCGCTCCAGAGGTTGGTTTGTGCCACACGCATTCAGGAACCGTAGATCGCGCTCTTTTAAAATACGTGCCGATCAAGGCGTATGGACCGCGCGGTGAGGTCGAAACATTTGCCTTTATGGACGATGGTTCCTCTTCGACGTTCATCGATAGCTCCTTGGTAGAGGAACTGGGGCTAACGGGCACACCTGTGCCGCTTTGTATCCAGTGGACCGGCGGAGTGACGCGCCAAGAGAACTGTTCCGTGCGCCTTAACCTCGAAGTATCTGGAAGAAACGGGAGCCGTAAGTACGACCTGATCAACGCGAGAACGGTAAAAATTTTGGGGTTACCTACGCAAACGGTGGCGGTTTCTCAGTTGGCTGACCAGTATTCGCACCTGAGAGGGCTGCCGATCGCCTCTTACAGCAACGTTCAGCCTCGTATTCTCATTGGTGTCGACAATTGTCGAGTGACCAGACCATTGAAGACGGCTGAGAGGAGCGAACACGAGCCAGTCGCCTCGAAAACGCGTTTGGGATGGATTATTTACGGCCCGTGTCCGATAGCGGAGAACGTGCCCGGAGCAGTGTATAATAGTTTCCACGTGTGCCTGTGCGACGGAGTGAGTGCGGAGCTGTTGAACACCGAGGTGAAGAAGATGTTCTCCCTGGACACCATTGCTGTTGAAAAACCAACCAGCGTGTGGCGCTCGAAAGAGGACGACAAGGCGATGGCGATTCTAGAAAAGGAAACGGTGTTGGTTAGTGATCAATATGAATCGGGACTGCTGTGGAAAGCGGAAAATATTCGACTGCCCTGTAGTAAAGCGATGGCTTTGAGACGATACCACTGTCTGAAACGGCGTATGCAGAAGGATCCAGTACTGGATGCAGCGGTACGAGACACGATACGGAATTATGAGAAGAAAGGTTACATCCGTCGCTTGACGGAAGCTGAAGCGGCTGAACGACATCCCCGAGACTGGTACCTGCCAGTGTTTCCTGTAACGAATCCAAATAAGCCAGGTAAGATTCGTTTAGTGTTCGATGCTGCCGCTACCGTTAACGGTATCAGCCTTAATAACAATCTTCTCACCGGACCGGATCTTACGGCTAACCTGTTGGAAGTGCTGTTCAAATTCCGGGAGTTTAGCGTGGCTGTGGTCGGAGACATCCGCGAGATGTTTCATCAAGTGTTGATAAAGCCGGCCGATCAGCGAAGCCAGATGATATTCTGGGAAGGAGATACTGCCAGTGACGAACCCGTAACGTATGCTGTTGCAGTGATGACCTTCGGAGCCGCCTGTTCACCGAGCACCGCGCAGTACGTGAAGAAACACAACGCAGAGCGGTTCGAGTCGGAGTATCCACGAGCGGTGGAGTGTATCAGAAACGAACACTACGTCGACGATATGCTGTTCAGTGTCGAAACGGAACAGGAAGCGATTTCTCTGGCGGAACAGGTGCGATACATACATTCTCGGGGTGGATTCGAGATACGTAACTGGATTTCCAATTCGTCACGAGTCATGGAACGTGTGCAGACCATCACTGAAACGGAAAAGAGTTTCAACATGGGTAACGAGTTCAGTGCGGAAAAGGTGCTTGGTATGTGGTGGGACACCCTTACGGATACCTTTTCGTTTCGGCTGTCCAAGAAGTACGATCAGGGCATCCTGTCTGGAGGACAACTTCCAACGAAGCGAGTGGTGTTGCGGACGCTAATGAGCATTTACGATCCGATGGGACTGGTGGGACAGTTCCTTATGTTCCTGAAAATGTTGCTGCAGGAAATTTGGAGAAGTGGTTATGATTGGGATCGTGAAATCGACGGCCACATTGCGGAAAAGTGGTTTACCTGGCTGAAAGTATTGGCGAAAATTCCGCAAGTGACGATCCCTAGATGTTACCGTCGTGTCACCTCTACCAGCGCTAAGATCGAGCTACATATTTTTTGTGATGCGAGCGAGCACGGCATGGCTGCCGTGGCTTACTTCAGGTTCGAGGAGGGCGGTGTCATCGAATGTGCTCTCGTTGCGTCAAAGACCCGTGTTGCGCCACTAAATTTTTTATCAATTCCCAGACTCGAGTTGCAAGCAGCAGTACTAGGCGCGCGACTGAGCAAGGCGATCATCCGATCACACCGTCTGGAGATTCATCGCACCACGTATTGGACGGACTCAAAAAACGTTGTCAGCTGGCTAAATTCCGATCACCGACGCTATCATCAATTTGTCGCCTTTCGGATCGGAGAGTTGCTTGAGACGACAGACGTGCAACAATGGCGATGGCTACCGACGAAGTACAATGTAGCGGATGATGGAACCAAGTGGGTGAAAACCCCCGATCTGTCACCCGGCAGCCGTTGGTTTCGAGGTCCTTCTTTCCTGTGGGAACCTGAGTGCGAGTGGCCCGCGGCGGTGGAACCTGTTCACGACACAACTGAAGAGCTTCGGGTAAGCGCGTGCCACCATCAAACTGTCGACAAGGGTGTCGAAGCAGGTGGGTTCATCCAGTTTGAGCGATTCAGCAAGTGGAGAAGGCTTTTATGAGCCGTTGCACATGCTATCCGCTTCATTTCTAACGTCCAGAACAGCATCCGTGGAACAACGAAACAACTGGGACCCCTGACGCAACCAGAACTGGCCGAAGCAGAACTGATTGTGTTCAGATCGATCCAGCAGGAGAGCTACCCCGAAGAGATCCGATGCCTCCGACAAGACGAAAGGAAACACCCGTGGCAGACAGGCATCAAGAAAGAGAGTCCACTGTTTAAGCTATCACCCGTCCTTGACGATAGCGGCGTAATAGTGATGGGTGGTAGATTGGCTGAGTGCAGCGCAGTGAGTCCGGAGATGCGCCGTCCCATAATCCTTCCCCCCAGCCATCGTGGTACCACATTACTAATCACAGACGCTCACGAACGTTTCAGGCACTGTAATCATATGACGGTGATTAGTGAACTTCGGCGAAGATACTGGATCCCTTGCCTGTTGAGGGCGTACCGGCAACTGCGCAAAGCATGTCCTACCTGCCGAAATCGCGAAGCAACACCCAACCCGCCGATGATGAGCCACCTACCCGACCCCAGATTGTCCTTGGGACAGCGACCGTTCACCTATACCGGGGTGGATTACTTTGGGCCTCTCCTTGTCGCGGTAGGACGACGCGTCGAAAAAAGATGGGGTGTCATCTTCACGTGCCTCACCGTTCGAGCGGTGCACCTAGAGGTAGCGCACACCCTTAGTACCGGATCGTGTATCGCTGCTGTTCGCCGATTCATCGCCCGGCGCGGCGTTCCCCGCGAGATCATCAGCGATTGCGGGACGAACTTCGTGGGAACAGCACGAGAGCTACGGGACGCGATTGCCGGTGTGGACCACGAGGCGCTCATGACAGAGTTCTGCAGTCCGGAACTGAAGTGGACGTTCAATCCACCGGGAGCACCACACTTCGGAGGCTGCTGGGAGCGTTTGGTGCGATCGGTGAAGAAGGTGCTTGGACATCTTAACCTTCCCCGCCGACCGACTAACGAGGTGCTCGAGACTGCGCTGGCTGAGATCGAGCTGATCCTAAACTCCCGGCCTCTTACGTACGTTCCGGTAGATGACGCAACGCAGCAGCCTCTTACGCCAAACCAGATCCTGCTTGGAACAGCAGACGGAAGCAAGCCACCTGTGGCTTACAGCAGCGGCAGCGATGCGGTCAACTCGTCCTGGAAAGCAGCACAGCATATTGCGGATCTGTTCTGGAAAGCGTGGGTACGAGATTATTTGCCGGTGCTTGGGAAACGAACGAAATGGTTCGAAGCGGCGGAACCGTTAGGAGTAGGAGATCTCGTTCTAATAGTGGATGAGAACTTACCGCGCAACTGCTGGCCTAAGGGTTTGATCGAGGAAGCGATAAAAGGAAAGGACGGCCAGGTGAGACAGGCAGTAGTAAGGACCGCTAAAGGTATATATAAAAGACCTGCTACAAAAATCGCAAAGCTAGAAACAACTCGTGGTGATCGGATTTAGGATAAAAGGGACACGTGGAACAAAAACGTCAGGAGATAAGGCAATGTTTACAGTGCAGGAGTGAGATAGCCTCACTGCGGAAGGGAATGTTGAAGAACGTAAACATTACAGAACGTAAACATTGGGGTGACGGGACGACTCATGATAACGAGTAGTGGTTACACGCGCGAGTCGGAAAGTTGAAAAGCGTAGGCGGCGCAATTCGCTATAAAAAGGGCTGGGCTGGCGCCGTAGGGCCTTTTTCGACGGAAATTTTCTGTAGCGTGAACAACCACTAGAAGTGAGTAATATTTTGGCGTAGGTTAATAAAACGCAAAGCACCACTTATAATATTAACACTTTTCACACACGACCTAAAAAAGACTCACAACACAATCCGAACGCTACACTTACCTTTTCCCGAGTTTTCACATAAAATTCTACGATTATTCTGCACACAATCTTTACGGGCGGTTGTCCGTGTTTGTTTACGTTTCTGACTTGACAGATATGCGAGCTGTCATGTGACGAAGTCAAATACATTCAAACCTCGCCAATTGCAAGTCTGCTTTTTCAATTGCCCAAGTAGCCTTAAGAAACTCTATTTGATTATTAACAGTATTTTAAGGCCGTTAAAAATCAAATAGAGTTTCTTAAGGGAATATGACATTTGCTTGCGTTACAGTGTAACGTTTGGAAGCGTTACACATATTTTTTTCCTTGCTGTATTGTAACGATACAGGCAGCAATCAACAAATGCAATTAATGTTTTAATTAATTAATGTTAAAATAAAACAAATATATTTCCAATTATAAAAAAAAAACAAATATTAATACAATTTTTCATCATAAATGTATAGTTGTTTTACTGTTGTTTATTCTTCTTTGATTCGTGGTGAACTACATTATCATAAAAATCACCATGACATAAATCAGATTATGACATATTTTCAACTTTCTTTGGTAATAAAACAACTATTTTACTCAACGCATGCGATGCTATGCTAAAAAAAGGTTAAATACGATGTTTAACCTCATATACTCGTATAGTTTATGTAGAGTGAAGCGTATGTTGATATCATACTGTACATGATAAATGCTTATTGAGGTTATGTGTTGTTTCGTCAAGCTCAACGCGTCTCGTGTGACAGGGTTTTTAATAATAATATTTTAGTTTTGCCATGGTGCCTGTGTATGTTTCTCAATTGGTTTAGGAATCGTTTCAAGATTTTTGAACATTCCCAATATGATTTGCATCATTTGTTTCAAAAATTGTTCGATAATTTCAATTAATTGGGGAAACAATTTAAAATAAAGTGAGAGCAAGCAATAAATCATCACAAGAATAAAAAAGGATATCGAGCAAAACACGACTAGAAACCCTGCAATGCACTCTCCGATCGCGTGTCATGTCATAATGCGTAATACACTCGCGCGTCTTTTCATTTCATGTTAATACACTCTCAGTGAACAAGCCGTCTTTAACATTAAGTCCGAAAACCAAGAATTGTTTAATATCTTGGTTATTTCTTTCTAATGCATGTGTTGTGAATCTTTTTTTTCTCTGTTGTAAATCTGTGTTTATCAAAACATGTTATCAAAACGTATAAAAAAAAGTGGCCAGTTGTATAGAGCTCGCGACCGGGTAGAACGAGTAAGACGCATTAATGGTGACCAATACAATCAACTACTGCATACAACTACAGCTAGACCATCTGAAGGTATCGAATATGGAATTTCTTAAAATGGTGGACTGTGATGCATTATGAATGATGATTCTTTTTCGTGACAGGTTTATGGCATTAATGCAAGTATTTTTGTTTCAGATAAAGTTCATAAAGTGTACGTGCGTGTTGCTGATCGATCTGTTTACGACAATACCCTTACATATGATAATGTGTCCGACGCTATTTGTGAAAGTACTGGAAGTAAACATGACAGCAATATTTCAGAATCTAATACTTCTTCGAATAACAATGATGATATGTTCAGTGATGTAGAAAGCATGTCTGATGATGAAACAGGATTGGATAAACATTCTGATGACGATGCAATGTTGGATGAGCCTGATTTTGATAAAATGGACACGAGTGATTGTTTGAAATATTGGGCATTGAGCACCAAACAAACCCATTATTCAATGAATATGCTGTTAAAAATATTGAGGAAAAAAATGAACATGTGCCTACCAAAGGATGCTAGAACTTTCCTGAAAACAAATAGAAATGGACCAGAAATATCAAAAATTGGAGATGGTCTGTTTTGGTATCGCGGTGTTAAAGAGGGCCTCACCAAGCATTTGCGGTAAGATGCATATTGTTAAAACATTTTCCAATGATTCATCAGTTTCAGTCTCTTTCAGTTTTGTTAAGGTGCCAAGCACTCTTTCGCTGAACATCTTTATAGATGGACTACCACTAAGTAAAAGCAGTCCAACGCAGTTCTGGCCTATATTGGCAAATATTTATGAAATGCCTCAACTATCGCCATTTACTATAGCAATTTATGCCGGAAGATCAAAGCCAAATGATCTGGATAAATATCTGAAGCAATTAGTGTCAGAATTAAATACCCTTATTGATGGAGGAACAATTATTAACCAGACAAAAATAGCAATTCGAGTGCGAGCCGTCATAGCAGATACTCCTGCTAGATCGTTTATCAAAGGTAGTGTAGCAAAATAATTTTAAACTATTCAATTGTTAAGTTACTAATTTTATCGTTTCGACAATTCAGGTGTAGCGAATTTTAATTCTGCCGATGGATGTCTCAAATGCACATGCGAAGCAGAATTTAATGAGGATGGTAGGTGCATGGTTTATAAAGGAGTTAACGCCCCTCCAAGAACTGATAAAGGTTTTAGAGGTGAAGAATATGGAAACCATCACAAATGTAGGTCACCATTCATTGATTTGAAAAAATTTGACATTGTTAAAGGCATACCAGTAGCAGATATTCTTCACTTAATACATTATGGTATGATGCGCCGTTTTGTTTTAGGATGGAGGGATGGAAAATTAGGATTGAAAACCAAGTGGTCAGCCCAACTTGCGGAAGAAATATCTTCTTTGCTAGTCAAAATTCGACTTCCAGTAGAAATACATAGGTCATTTCGAGGAGTTGATATGGCGCGTTTTTGGAAAGCAACGGAGTATGGAAGTTTCCTCAATTACGCCAGCATTGTAATTTTGAAAGATCGAATGTCTGAAATGTATTTCGAACATTTCAAACTGTTTTTTTGTGCAATTACATTGATGTCGTCAAAAGCATACATAAATAATTGGAAAATGGCAGGAGAAATGCTAAATAGATTTGTAATCGATTTCGAAGCTCTTTACGGGGAAAGATATTTAACAAGTAATATTCACAATTTGCAACATATATGCGAGGAGGTTTTGAAGTTTGGTCCGTTGTATTCCTTTTCTACATATCCGTTTGAAAATCATCTTCAGATATTAAAAGCTTTAATGAGGTCAGGTTACAATGAAATTCAACAAGTTTTCAAAAGGTTATCAGAGTTAGAGGAGTTTCATATACCAACTTCGTTTGCTTCGAAAAAAGTGTCTAAGCCAAGCATATTTGTGCAGAAGAATGGAAAGATAGTTTTAAAATTACTAGATTACATATTACGTAACGATGAATGCAACTCATGGTTTTTAACCAAAGAAAATTGTATTGCAAAATTTTCAAACGCAGCACAAGTTGGAAATTCGATTCAAGTATGCGGAAGAATGCTCAACAACAAGTCCGATTTTTTCAGATCACCATTTCCATCAAGTGTTTTAAATATTTACAAGGGATTCTCAAATGATTTATCGTTGAATGATATCCAGTTGAGTGTGAGTGACATAAAATGCAAGCTTGTTGCAGTAAATTTTGATCTACTTTCGGAAACAGTTTTTATTCCATTAATTCATTCTCTTAGCATTTCTTAACTTCAAAAACTCTCATTCTTTGAATATATCATAATTGATTCTTTAAGTTCTTTGAAAAATCACTGCCAGAAATAAACATAAGTTCGATTAAGTGTAAGAGTTGTTTAGTATGTTGCGTTAATCAGTATGAACGCAGTATGCAGTATAGAGGGAATTCAAGCAATATTAACGGTTTTTTTTTTAATTTTTTTCAGTCTGCCTCTTATGGTTGGTAGGTTTACGCACTCCTTGAATATTCAATCGTTGTTTTACTTGCTTCAATTTTCGTTGAAAAAATTTTGATAGCATATTTTCGCTAACCTTATGAAATTTAGTGCTTCCAATAGTCTGAAACAAATTCATCAAATTTCTCAACAGTCTAATTTCAAACTTAGTGCAACCTTTCCCTATACCTGTCCAACTACATTCTACCAATAGTGTTTTTTCGAAAATTAAATCAAGGGCTTCCAGCATCCTATTTTCCGCATCCGTATCTATGATTTTAGATTTCAGCCAATCCAACACCTGTTGAAAATAATCTGTTTCTCCTAATCTTTCATCGCACTGCATTAGATCTTTCTTATTAGTTAGACGATTGAATTCAAATTCTAATATATTACTTCCGTTTACTTCCACAGCTTGGGCTGTTGTGTTAAGCAGCATTTCATCTTGGCGTTCTATTATGCTCATCTTTTTCAAAATTTTTTGTTGCCCTTTTTGAAGATCTTCATATGCTTCTTTCTGGAACTTTACTAATGCTTCGAAACATGGACAATGAGAACATTTCGAATTTTCTTCAGGAACATTTTAATTTTCTAGGTGATCGTTTAAGTATTCCTCATGAAAATTAGATGTGTCGAGATCGTAGTTTACAGTTTCCATAGCATCGTTTTCTAAAACGCGCTGTGCGAATATTTGCTCATAATTTCCAATTGTTATATGCTGTGTTGTGCCTTGTTCCATATAATCGGTTGATGATTCGTCAGACATTTCAGCTAAAATTTTCGTCCCAGTCTCGTAAGACGAAATGTTTGATCTTTTTACACAGCATTCTTGTCTGGTCCATCCACTTTCAGGAACACTGTTAGCATTTCGCACCAGTTTGGATGCCAATTTTCCGGGAATATTGGGCCATAACAAGTAATATTTTCCACTACTAGTTCCCTGCACCCATCCATCAGGCACAAGACATAATTCTTCATATCCCTTAGGGCCTAAGGTCTCCACAATGGAAAATCCCATTGTTATGATCCTTTAATAGTGAAAAATGAACAATTACTTTAAAACTAAATTATATGTCTTACTTTAAATATTACCTTACACAGGACACTAGGTTATCAGCTGACCAAGAGCAAATTTAAGCACAATACCTGCAGAATTGCAAAATACGCAGTGCATGTGGTATTCAGCCTCATACAATTGAAAAATAAAAAACTTGCTCCTCTGACTTATTGTTTTATTCTGTGAGAACAATGCATGCAATGTACCAAATTTTCCACGAATTCTTTATACTCGAACGATTCAGTTCGAGGGCAAAAAAGGAAGCTCGAGGAGGTTGTGGGTATGAGAAGCAGGCAATAAAGTAATGGAGCAGGATAGGCATATATTCCATCCTTTTCGTAGTTTCGTTAAATTTGATCATTTTCGTTAAAAAATGCCGACGCCATTTTGAATTTTAACGAAAAAATGAACGAAAATCGACGAAGAAAAGATGACGTTACGCAGTAATTTAAGCCCTGGAATTACTGCTGTATGGAAAGCTAAAAGTAATACTTTTAGGCATACTTTTAACGGTTTATTAACAGGATTGTGCTACTTGGGTGAATACAAAAAATCCGAGTTGTTCACATAAATATGAGAAAAAGTCAGTTAATCCACATTGTATAAAATAACAAACATGACAAAATACGCAGACATTAGTCTTGTTACAAAATGTCTTTCTAATAAACAAAATCTATTTTTTTTTTGTAGACATATGATATAAATGCAATTAGCGAGTTCTAATTGTATCATATACAGTCTGTTCCCGAGTTACACGGTTCTCGACTTACGTGGATTCGGAGATACGCGGTTTTCGAAGTTAGACAGATTAAATGTCAAATCAGTACAATTTGCTTCAAGTTCGGTATAAATTGCATTTTTGCTAACAAATTGAAACCGCTTAAAAGCCAGAAATATTAGAATTTTCTGCACGAATCATATCAAATAAATGATAAAGTGTATAAAAGTATGAATTTAAATCAAAAACTGCGAGTAGTAAATAGTATTTTAGTCAAAAAACATGAAATTCGACTTACGCGGATATTCGAGTTACGCGGATTCGTCGGGAACGCAGAAACCGCGTAACTCGGGAACAGACTGTATATTGCTATTTTCAAAGCGGTTTAAATTAAAACACACATCAGTGTTTTTTTTTAAATAATGAGAAAGATAATTATAAACTTATTTTACAATTTATGATTAAAATGTATTTTATTACATTTATGTACAACGATAACCTAACTAGTAAGCATGTTCATGCACGTGTGTAATTGTTTGATATTTTTTTGTGTGATCCCATTATGAATGTTGTTAAGTTGTTAAGACAATGAACTCTGTTCCTTTTTCAATTCTTCAAGATAAGCTTTTTTTTAATAGAAACATGAAAGTATATATATAGATATATATTTATTTTGATATACAGATATATATATATATATATATATATATATATATATATATATATATATATATATATATATATATATATATATATATATATATACATTTATTAATATGGTATATTATATTATATTATATATAATATGTTATATAAAAGTTGTTAACATAATTATTTTTATATCATTATACCGATGGCGGAAACCTTTAATTTTTTCATAAAATTTTAGTACAAGTTTCTGTTAATTTTGTTTTAAAATATGTGATCTGAATCGTTATGAAATATCCATCACTCATCTTTTCCAAATTCAGTTAGACCATCTCACTTTGATTTGAATTCTAAGTCAGAATGTATGGGGTGCGCGGTACGGGTAAGAAGAACATAGGGGCGGGGGTACAAATAAACGCATCACAACACCAAAGTCTGGGTGAGACGGTGATGGTGTGAAACGCTTCTTGCTTCAAGCTCTTGCGGTAACAGCGTTAAAGGCAACAACAACAACAGAGAATAACGCATCGCGTAGAAACAAACACACCGTTCGTGGGTATGTCAGGGGGGGAAACAACGGGAAAAGCTGAATTCTCACTCAGCGATGCCGCTTGGAGAGTGTGCGCACTGTGCGAAGAGTGTGCAATGTGCCCACAGCACACTGATTTGTGCTACTTTACCCAACACTAGTTCCCATCTTGTGACGCAGAAAAGAAGTGGAGCTAGGTAACTCAGCTGAGAATAGGCAACTTTTTACGGAACGATTGTTTGATGGCGAATCTTTCCCCTTCCTTCGTCAAAAAAAGATTCGCGAATCGTTTTGCGCTTCCATGACACGATTGTTCTGTGGATACGAAAATGGCGATTTTTTTACGTATACACATTAACACTTTTTTACCGTATAGAAATCACTAAAAAACTTGAAACGAATGTTCTCAGATGCACAGGGATCCCACAAATAAGTTTAAAGCCTATGGTGGATGTAATAAATTGCACGAAAAAGATTCGCCAAACTCTGTTAAATTTTCCGTTGCCATGGGAATCTCGTGATATTGACAGAAGTTTTCAAGCAGAAATCGTTCCGTTGAAACGCGGCTAATCACTGCCCATTTATGTTATATACTAGTTAAAATGGCCCGGTTACAGGGCTACGCAACGTTTATTGCGACATATACGTCTTATCAACGATATAAGAATTGCACTTCAAATAATCATTTTGTTTTTAAATCCTTTGTAAAAGAATTTTTTGTGTGCTAATATTATTTGTAACAAACTTTGCAGCGTATAGGATTTGATAATTTTCTTTATTTAATATACTACAAATTGAATTGTGAGTGGTGTACCGGTTGGAATAATTTTTTTTATCAAAATACACACTGTTTGCGATGAATTTGATCTTTCGGGTCATATGTTCCAGGTAACATCAAGTTCCGTGGTATCTTGGCATACGCCTTATCGAATCCCGGGAATGTCGTATTCTACGAACTCTTTCCGCTCCTCAGCATCTTGAACAGTCTGGGCTGTCGGCACACGCATGTTTTCCCGCAAACACAATGCCCTAAATTTGCCTCCCAGCATGCTCCGCCGGATGCACTGCTGCAGGACCTGAACGTTGGTACCAAGCGAAACGATTGGCAATATATGTCGAAAGTCGCCACATACCAGCACCACCTTATCACCGAACGTTCGGCGATTTCCCATAACGTCCTGCAGGGCGTGATCGAGGGCGCGAGCCTCTAGAGCATTGGTCTCCAAACTAAGGCCCATGGGCCGCATGCGGCCCTCGAGAGCCTATTATTAGTTTATAGACCCCTGTTCTAGAGCATAGCAGCTGCTCATGAATGTCTCGTTCCATAAGATCAGTGATGCCTTTTGCATCAATTCAGCCTGTGCTGACTATACATGGATGTTACAGGAACTGTTAGCGTCCAGGTATAGCGATAGCTTGAATGAAGAGTGAAGCGTACGTCCCCCGGCCAGTAGCATAGCAGCAATTCCATTTGGAGCCACTGCGATTACAATTTTTGATTGGCATCCCGTGTACGCAATAATAGTTTGGAACAGAAACGGCTTCCCGGTGCTACCAGGTCCATCAAAAACAAAGTTATGTCCATGGGTCTTCTCTCGGCTGGAATGTTCTGTTAAACCGTAACTATCCACTGCTGCGATAATTACATCGTAATTTATTATTCGTTGTTCAAACGGTTCACGTATACTAATATGTTGTCCAGCACACCGATAGCATAAGAGTATTCCGCGTCCATCAGGGAAAATATTTCGGCAACAGATAAGGCGCATTGTAGCAGGTATGGGGTCCTATCTGCATAAAGTCGGATACCTGCGGCATACTCGAAAACATCGTCAGCGTCTTCTGAGGCGCTATTTCGCTCAGGTGCTGATCAATGAGTCGCCACACTTTGAGGTGCTTGACAGCGCGCAGCAGCCGATTCTGCTCGGAGTGTGTACGGTGCACCGGCTCTGATTTCGCCGGTAAAAGTCTTCCGAACGACGTTTGCGTCCTACAATAAAAGAGGATTCTGGGACATTCCCTCCAACAATATAAGGGAAAATAGGTGACGCAGATGTTGAGCATTCCAAATGAAACTGCTTCCTGTAGGGTCCTGGATATTTTGGTGTCGTCCTGCAAAAATCCAGACATCAACAGTACACCATGCGGTCAATAACGATATCAGTCTGGCAGCGGTGTGTGATCCACTTTACGGGTTACCCGTACCAACATACCATGGAAGCTGCTGCAATTAATTTTATGCTTACTTGTACTTATTTAATTTTTTAAACTATTTAGATCACTTCATAAATATTACACAACATATTATTCGTATGTTTGTTTGAGGTAAACATGGTTGTCGTTTTTCGTGCAACGCCTACATCGATGAATTGCTACGTCGGTGCAAAGTGTGCGAAAAAACCAACACGGTACAAAAATCATCCAAGCTATCCGTACCTAACATCAACGCACTAACCTACATCGTCTCACTATGGAGTGAAAAAGTAACGCTCTATAGTGAGAGATTGAAAATGAGATCCTTTTTGTAAAATTTGTTATAGGATAACAATGGAGAATTATGTCCATGGCAAACTAAGTCTGAGGTAGCGAGAAACAGGTTGTGGCGAGCGAGAAGCGCGTTTAACTCAGATAGAGGGGATGAAATAGAGCAAAGTGTATCAGACCAAGTGGTCTAGTCCCATACAAAATGATAACTAATTTCGGAAACAAAAAAAAAGCTCATTTTGACAGAATCGGTGAAATGAATTTCCATAGGAACGGTTCTCTTTTCTTAGCAACACATACGTAGTAGGGGAAGGTAGGTAAAGACGGACACGGTAAGGGAAATGGTAAAAATCTAGGGATATATAAGTGCATCGACCATGAAAATGTGCATACATTATCTTACACTCATGTTTTATCAGAAAATGTGTTGAAACAATTAAGTTTCCATCGATTTTTGCGTTTTTCTCATGAATGGTAACCATGATTTTTTTCGTGCTGTTTTGAAATGTTCGGGTAAGACGGACACTTGATATGGGAAAGATGGACACCATAAAGGCTAACATGAACACCGTTAGAAAACGTTGGAAGTTGAAGAGTTTTACAGTATTTTAACAAATTCAATTACTTTTCACGTCCTGGTACGTTTATAAACCGATTATTGGAAAATTGCAACGACAAATCATTCAGCCGTGAATTTAGCAATTTTAAGCACCGCTTCTAATAGAACGTAGAATGCAGCATCTAAAGCATTATTCGAACATCGCGCACTAATAACTGACGTTGCTCCAGCTTACAGAACAACAGTCTAGAACTTCGTTTAGGAAATTACTCCGCGAAAAGTCCACGACCCCAGTATTTTTTGAGGGACTTGTTAATAGTTAAAGCCATTTTCCATTCAACAATTAATATTTGTAATCCCACAGCATTTCTCATCTATTCCTGAACGATGTCGTATCAATGGCTCATCAGTTTATTGCTCAAGGTTGTCCAAGTCGTGACAAGATATTGGATTTCGCAAAGCGCCTCATCAGCGTCGAGCGAGTAATAGCATAACGAATGACTACTATTTTGACCGATGTTTCATTTCTCGCTTATTTCAATACTTTCTCTAGTTGCTGAATGGTTAATAGCTTAGAAATACCCTTATTTAAGATATTTGAAGAAATCTATTTATCACCAATTGATATAAGTAAAATAAACCAATAAATTTGGTGTCCATCTTTCCCAACAACAAAGTGTCCGTCTTTCCCTCTTGTCAAGATGTTTAAACCACCAGAAAACAATATTTTGTATTGCTTTCATTCTCGTTCTTTCGCCAGTTTTTTCATTAATGATCACTACAACTCATGCATGAATTAAAACTTCCGGAAATATAAACAATACAAATTGTAGAGTTTAAGATCCGCAGTAGTCAAATTAGATCCACAAGGGTGCACACGATTGAAATTTTATTTTTTTCGTGGATAAACAATGTTGCATATATTACGCCAAAGATGTTCTCAAATGTGTTGTTTTACTTTAGGCTAAGATGCTGCATTGTTGATTTTTCGAAAATTAGCTTTTTCGTGCATTTATGAGAAGTGTCTATCTTACCCGCAGTGTCCGTCTTTACCTACCTTCCCCTATACATTGGTGTCCTCATCGGCGGCATTATTTTGATCCAAAAATGAGTTTTAATTAGTTCAGATTTGGTTTAGCTTACAATAAGAAATATGTTGTGTGTTTTTTAAGGTATTTCAGTGCAAATAACGAAGATTCTGTGATTGATTGTGTGTGTATTCGGCAAGTCACTAGAAAGCTTGTTTGGGGAAAAGTTTTTACCCATACTGTCAAAAAGTGACGTTCAAATTTTGTCATAAAAAACAGTCTTTGAGAGCACCTGGTCTTCATACACTTTGAAATAGAGAAGGAAGCGAAGAGCTACGAACGGAGAGACATATGGAGAGCGAGAATGCCATGGCGAGGAGTAACAAAGGAGGAAGAGATTGTACAATATTAGATTTATTGTTTTATTGTATTTTTATATTGTATTGTTGGCCTTATCACCTAAAATTAATCTAACTCTTACGACTAGCAATAAATAGTACATAGAAGAACGAACCAAAACACGAAGGTTCAGTAAGGTAATTTTAAAGTTAGTCGCATGATGCACGTCAAAACTATCATAGTGAGCGTTGAATTTAAGAGCCATCGGAATTATTGGGTCGTTTTCACTGTACGCTCATTATACTTGTTGGGTTCTGAGAGGTCGGTAGTTGCGAAAAGTTCTAGGTGGTTCATTCATGTTGATTCTTGCTAGTAGCTCGGCGCGCCCTAGTAGTAGTCTCACCTATAGTAGTCTAGTAGTCTCACCTATAAGTAACTTAGTTATAAATTCCTGCTGTGCAACGTCACGTCTCTCTTAACGCGTTTCTAATCCTAACAAAAAACAGCATGTTTCATACGAAGGACGAGGTGTTACATTACGATGTGCTGTAAAACGCCGGACAAAAAGTGTGAGCTTTCTCAGTACAGAGTACAGAGACAATCAGGATAGGACTATGCCCATTCAATATTTATCGACTTCTCATTTAAAGAGTTTAGTTATGTCTTCCTACCCAAGGCAAGTTCTCTAAACTCCAACGTTTCCAGTAAGGGAAACCTCCTAAAGGTTTCTATGATCGCCTGGACGATCAAGTGTCGAACGTCCGCTTCGAAACAGTATCCACCTCAGTTCTACTTAATTCGGCAAACGATGACGAAGGCCACCCTGACCAACGCGAGTTCAAAGTTACTACATGGCAACCGTCCCAAAATCGAACATACCGTGACTATCTCAAAACATACCACATGGCGACCGTGACAGTCATCAAACATATTACACCGAGAGGATAGTTTGGTTTAGTGAATGTGATGACTGAATGACTGGCGCCGTGGCCGAAGTTGTGAGAATAGGAATTTCCATAGATCGTTGGATACGAAAAATTTGTGCTTTGTTGTTCATTGCGATGGTCGATAAATTCACGCACCGAAAGCCCAAGTGGCCAAGTGTCACAAGAAAAGATTGTGACAGAACCTAGCGACATACAAATCTTGAACAGCTCAATATGTGGGGTTTTGGAGGACGCATTACAACGTATCTTCAAAGCTTCCTTTCAAATCGCACTTTTAAAGTTTTAATTGGAACTCTATCTTCTGACCTGCATGTCCAAGAGAATGGAGTTCCCCAGGGTGCCATTCTCTCTCGCACTCTTTTCCTGATTAGTGTAAAATCCCTCTTCCACCCCATCCCCAGTAACATGAAATGTTTCATGTATGCTGATGATATAGTTCTTGTCTCAGTATCTAATCATCAATAGCTGGCTTCAAGCAAAACTACTCTAAGGCATCCAAATAGTTTCCCCGTAACGGGAAAATTTCCAAAAACAAATTGCAACACTCTACCATACCGCCATCCGCTGTGCTACTGGGGCTTTCGTCGCGAGCCGCATTACTTCTGTGTGAAAGCGGCCTTCAACCCTTCGACCACATCATAACCGACAAGATAGAAGCAGCTGCAGGACGATTGATGGAGAAAACCATCAATCCCTTATATAAAGAGCAAACGCCGAATTCACCACACTAACATATTAAACACTCACCTCAGTCACCAAACTTATCCAAATCGGTAGTCGCTCCTGGTACTGCCGCCCACCACAAATAGACGGGACCATCAAAAATCAGCTCCGGGCTCGTTGCAAAAGTGTCATTGCTAACTGTCATTTTGCTGCAAAAATACCATAACCATAATTCACAGACGGATCAGTACAAAACGGTTCCTCTGGTAGAAGAATCTACTCCAGCATCGACAATAGCGCCATCCGACTACCAGACCATACCTCAATCTTCACCGCAGAAGCAATAGCCCTGGTTATTGCAGCTGACAAAGGCCTACGCAGAGATAAACCCAACGTTATCTTCACCGAAAATGCAAGAGTCCTTCAAGCACTTGAATCTGGAACCACTCGCGACCCGAACATTCACTAACTCGGCAATATACCGAATTCATCCCAAGTCGCATTCTGCTGGAATCCTGATCACACAGGTATCCAGGTAAACGAAATAGCAGATCGACTAGCCAACGCAGGACGTAATAACCCGGCCTGCTGCGATAATACTCTTCCACGTCGTGACTTCATTCGCCTTAGCAAAACCATCATCACCAATAGCTGGAATGATTATTGAGTTAGCAGCGGCCGCTCTTTCCTGATAACCACAGATTTTCACAGGGTATCTTAGCTGAAGCCGCGATGTTTATTATTATTATTATTATTCAATTAAGTTTAAGGGCTTTTAGTGCTTATTTAACTTATTTATCTTTGCTCCTCTTTAGAATTCGAGCCGAATTATAGATTATTCATTGAGTATGCTGTGTGATGCCAATCTGCCGAAGCGTTTTTGGGGTGAAGCAGTTGCGACGGCATCGTTTGTGATCAACCGATCACCACCTATCGGACTGCAAATGACACCTGAAGAAGCCTTTACTGGAAAAAGACCGAATTTGGCGCATCTTCGTATATTTGGAGCAAAGGTGATGTGTCATGTTCCGAAAGAGAAGAGACAGAAATGGGATGCCAAATCCGAGTATGGCATTTTAATGGGATACAGCAGCAGTTCCAAGGCGTATCTAAATTACAACTCGAAGACGAAGAAAATCATCGTCAGTCGGGATGTCATATTCCTGGACGAGTGTGCAACGAATCGAGCTCCTGAGGTGGGAGAATCATTGTCTGAAGTTGATCTTGGAGAATTGTATGTACAGCCTGTCATACAGCATCAAGAAGAAGTACGTTTGGAGACAATTGAAGACCGGAATAATATTGACGACGATGACGGCGATTCAGAGTACGATGATGCTAATGGCGATGAAGCAGCAGCTGTTCAACATCATTAACCGATCGAGCAGCTTGCCGCGCTCCCTCCAGAATTAGAGGACCCACATAAGTTGGTAAGGCGCAGTGAGAGGGACCGCATTACCCCAGGCAAGTACCGGGATTTCGTAATGAATTGCAGTGCCGCGGTTAAAAGTTCTTCACAGTTTTCAGATACGATGAGAAATTTGGGGGAATCCTGTACCGTAGTTCCGGTGATCACTGATGAACGTATCGAGAAGCTGTTTCCAGTGAAGATTGCAATCGTCGGAAAGATGCTATGAAATCAGAATTTGATGCCTTGCAAGAAAATCGAACATGGGACCTGACGAGTTTGCTTGCTGGTCGTAAAGCCTTAGGATCGAAGTGGGTGTATACGGTGAAAACCAATTTAGATGGCTCGGTGGAGAGATTCAAAGCCAGGTTAGTTATAAAAGGCTTCTCTCAAGTCAAAGGTGTCGATTACAACGAGACATATGCACCTGTTGTTCGATTGGCTACCGTGCGATATGTAATGTCTTTTGCTGTCAAAATGGACCAAAAGATACTGCAGATGGACGCAGTGACAGCGTTCCTCCAAAGAGATCTGGAGGAAGAGGAAATATACATGGAGCAGCCAGAAGAGTTTGTGAGTAAAGAAGCACCGCACAAGGTCTGTAAACTGAACAAAGAGCTATTTGGGTTGAAGCAAGCTAGTAGAGTATGGAACTTGAAGCTAGATGCTGAGCTGAAACGCATTGGGTTGAAGCAGTCCATTTACGATACTTGCGTGTAATATAAGATTAATGATAGAAGCGTTCTTATAGTAGCAGGTTACGTAGATGATTTGTTGATCTTCTCGAACAATGATAGCTGGGAGAAGAATTTAAAGAAACAGCTGACGAAGCAGTTTAAAATGAAGGACTTGGGTCTCGCTAACAAAGTTCTTGGAATACGTGTGACCAGAGCGGTTGGCGTAGTAATGTTGGACCAAGAACAGTACACAAATGCACTTTTGAGTTGTTATGGTGTAGCAGATTGCAACACTGTGCGTACGCCAGCGGATCCAGGACAGAAACTGTCCAAGCAGATGAGTCCACGGACAGAAGAAGAGCACAAGCAGATGAAAAATGTACCATACCGGGAACTAATAGGTGGCTTGCAGTACTTGGCTCAAGGAACTAGACCTGTTGCAAACTATTGCAACAGCACTCTTTCTTTCGCCCGTAGTAGTATTAGGTATTAAATAACAAGCGCTTTCTTAAGCAGTCTTATAGTATTATTTTATTGCGACGCTAAAAATCAATCGCTTGACTCGAGCTAACGCGAAGGAGTGGCCTTCGGTCATTGCCTTAGCCACGATGTTCGGGAGCCTTTGAGCGACCGGGAATATTCGGCACGAACGGTATTGGATGCTTCCCACACTGCGCGTTTGTACCGCGCTCTGTCGGGAATCACGATAGATAACACCGACAGATCGAATCTAACGTTAATTATTATGACCAAGATATAAGTTTTGCTGTGAATGCTGTGAGTCACTACTGCAATGATCCTGGAAAAGCTCACTGGATTGCAACGAAAAGAATTCTTCGTTATTTAAAAGGAACAAAAACCATGAAGCTTATGTAGAACAGTACAAGCGATGGAAATTTCAAAGGTTTTTGTGATGCAGATTGGGGCAATGACACAGATAACTGTTATTCTATCACTGGTTATGTGATGAAGCAGGCTGGAGGTCCAGTTGCCTGGAATTCCCGTAAACAGTCAACAGTAGCACTTTCAACGACGGAAACCGAATACATGGCAGTTTCAGCAGTTACTCAGGAAGCTGTTTGGTGGAAAGGGTTTCGACAAGAACTGTTGGGATGTGTAGAGCCAGTGACGATTTATTGTGATAATCGGAGTGCTATCCATCTGGCAGAAAAGCAAATTGGTTACTCATCCAGAAGTAAACATATCGATATAAGACACCATTTCATCAGGCAGAGCATTGCAAGAAATTTAATACAGCTGAAACATGTTTGCTCTGAAAATCAAGAAGCAGACTTGCTAACTAAGGTACTTCCTATAAGCAAATTTGAAACTGCTCGAGAGGCCCATGGAATTAAACCAATTCTCGATTAAGGGGGGATGTTAGAATAGTAACCATCGAATTGGAGTAGCCTTTGGTTATGGGTTAATAAATGTTCATTCTGTGTTACACCTCCAAACCTTACAGACGTAATATTCAATAGATATCAACAATTAGACCTGCTGAGTCAAACCCGCCAAACAACATAAATTTTCATTTCTCTACATGTAAATCGTATTTAAAACAAATTAAAAAAAGAAGTGGACATAAAATCGACGGTTAAAAACAAACCACCTCGGGCGTGCGAACGAATCACGCGCTGAACGCGTTCATTTCACTGAGCGAACTGGACCATCTTTATTATTTTTTTTTTATTTATTCAACACCTTGTTCAAGTAGTTTATACAAGTTAAATTATTAATTTTTAATCATACTTGATGTTACGCAGATTTCTGAGAAAATTTATTTTACTTAAAATCTTCTACTCATATAAAGTAATTACAATATATTTTCTTAATATGTGCATAACCGTGTCAATCCTAAAACAGAAGAGGCACATTTCTACAAAAGCAACCGTATTTAAAATGTACAGAAAAGAAGTAATCTTAACCTTGACTTATCTTATGACCTTTATGGGGTCTGTTGTGGATTGAATTATGTCGTTGTGCAATATATGTTAAAAATGTCATGAAAAGTATTATCTGTTAGCAAGGGATATGACAATGTTTTCAACATTCACTCAAACATTTTTTTCGTTCTTGAATTTTCCCTTTGGGTGAGCCTTTTTGTTCCGTTCTAAATGTAGTTCCTATTCTTGTGGGGGTTTCCGTATTTTTTGTGATTCATTGATATCTACTGCTGAATCTTCCGCTAGATCAAATTTGGCTTTGATCAAAAATGTGTTAAGTAAGTATTGGAAGGGTCGGATCGTAGATTTGTGCTTGTATAAATTACACACGCTGTGTATGTTTGTCATTAACTGGAGGCTATTGGTGGAATGATGACAGGAGAAGTATCCATTACTAATACAACGTGGAATGGAAAGTACAATATTTTGACAAGCGTTTAATCCATCTGGTACATTCGTATAGCTACAGTGCGTTGCAAGCGTTTCCAGGAAATATCTACAATATCTAAAGGATCAGTGTCATTGCAATCGGTCAAAGGCTGCTAATAGCCGTTGAATTGTTTATTCCCTTCATATGATCCGTTATTTAAATTAGCTCAAAAGGTTACTGATAGCCGTTGAACTGTCCATTCCCTTCATATGCTCCGTTATTTGAATTAGCTCCGTTTCCAGTACCGATATCTTCATACGTGATTGTTGGCCGGTATCCATTTTGGTCGGCTTCATAGTTTACAACCTTGAAATGATATAAAAGAAATTATTTTAGCCTGTGGATTATCGAGTTTTTTGTTTTGTTTTATGTTGTATTTATACTCCGTTTTAAATCTATTTTTCTTTCCAAGCCATAAAATCATAACGTTTGATGCACATGTCACAATGCAGATGTCATTTGCCATTTTTCCATTATATGGTGTCCCTAATCGACTGTGAGGTTTAATAAAATAGAGAAGGAATGAGAAGCAAATTTACTTGTGAGCAAGGTTGAGTCCCTTTTTTTGGGGCCCAACGCGGCTTTTTGCCTAGCGCTTAATCCACCCTTGTGGGTCCATATCTCGAAATTTCAACCAATCATATGCGTATTTTGATTTTAATCGCTCTATCGACTCTTTAATCATCTTGACGCTAGCTCTTGATAGAATAGTTATTATTAGTTCATAATAGTATAGGATGGTTTTTAAGTTGCGTAGGCCACATAAAAGGCCATGGGGATGTTTTTTTTTAAGAAAGAAATAAATAAATAAATCATTAAAATTTCACTTACTTGCTTGCGACCGTCGGGAAGAAGAACAAAGTAGCGTCCAACGGTTCGGTCACCATCACGGGATTCCATGTGTCCAAAGTCGTTGCCGGAGGTGAAGTCTTGTACGTTGTACTCGAATGAGTATTTGGCAGGTTGTACGTTAGCATCTTCGTAGTTGTATCCGCCGTTCCCGTCATTTCCCAAGGGCGGTCCGTACTGCTGCGATGTTGCTGGGTAATTTTCCCCATTTGACGAGGAGGGGTAGTTGTAACCATTGTCGTTTGAGTTATAGTTGTAACCATTATTCCCATTGAATGATTGGTTGGGAGGTAGATAGTTGCTCGATGAAGAAGTGAAACCGTTACGTGGAGCTGGTGGTTCGGTAGCGGCAAGAGCAATCAAAGCGATTGTAATAACAGCAACGTAAATCTGTAGTTAAAATAAAATGATGAAAATCATGAACAAACTAGGTTAGTGAAACAATCGAAGCAACCGTAACAACAGCAGCGTGAAGCTTACTAAGAAGTTATGATTCCAAAAGATGTAATGCAACTGAATGGTGACCAAGTCACCTTCACCGCGTGAATTGACGTCTCGCTTGACTGCTCAGGCTGTTGTTGTCACAAACAGTTTTTTTCTTGCATGTATTAACAGTTTTTGTATACACTATTTTTTATATCAACCTACGTCATACAGACATACTTTTGTACAAAAAAGTGAATGGAAGAAGTTGCGACAAAAAATGACGGAGTTGTGATTTTGTGAATTATAGCACCCCGAGAGCAGGTATAACAGTGGAATTTGTAGCTAAACACCTAAATTTTTACATTTTGTTTTGCAAAAATACAAAATTTATAAATAGCGATTTTTTCCACGAATAACACCACAAAAAAATAATTCATTAATAAAAAAATAAAGATTATTTAAAATACCTTAAGATTTCGAGCAGATGATTCCACTCGCAACCCACGCAATGTTACACGGGAGGCCTCATACGAGCTCACAGAATGCTCGAATTTGTTACGCGGGATGAAGAGAAATAAAAAAACAACACGTATTTTAACCCATTCAGTGTTTTCAGAGTGAGACTCGGGCTGTGCTTTTGTTATCCGTTTTGATTAAATCGTCGTGGGGGGTGAGAGGGACGGAGGTATAAAAAACGATAATGACACATTTTTCACATCATCTTTTGTGTAAGGCAGTGCACAATGGAAGAAGACCGGGATGAAAAATGTTTGTTTTTTTTTTTTTAATTTTAATGCCCAGAGTATGTTTGCTTTTGAGTAGATACTATTACATAAAGAAAGGCTAAAACTTAGACTTTCAACCCCAAGTATCGCAAGGAATAAATTTTCAAACATGAATAATGTTTCAAATCATTCAAATTAAGGTAAAAGAAAGATGCATCTTTCGACTAAAAAAATTCAAAAAGCAATGCTTTGATTTTCAGGATTAACAATGTTTTAGAATGATTATTTAATAACCTTTAAAACGAATGCTTTATTTAGAAAATAACTATAAAGTCAAGAGAGTTATGGCAATAACCAGAACAAGATAATTAAAAACATATAAAATGTCATGGATCATCGAGTTCATAGAGTTCAGTATATTCATGTTTTCCGTAGTGTTTCCGTAGACATTGTAGAATGTCTTATTATAAAATTTGTGTACAAAATCAAGTGGCACTTTTCGCAAATTTAAAGTTACATCATATTTAATGTAAGAAATAAAACATCGGTACGTAAGAAGTAAAAGCCATATTAATTCTTCTAATAGTATTATATCGGAAGGGATAATAAAGTACGAAGTTAATTTTAATAGCAGGCTTTTGAATTATATGGTTTCAGAACTGCAATCATATTTATACAACGGTGTAAATGCATTTGAACAAACTTTCAAGAATAAGATTATAAGTTTATAGTAAAAATCACAGCTATAATGTTAACATTGTTTCGAAACCTTTTCATAGACGTAATTAAAACAATAATATACACGCAAGTAATATTTACAGCACGACTTATCATATACCGTGAAATATTAGTTTAACCGCTTTCATTCTAATAACTTAATTCGTTTTTATAGTGATGCGACTGGTTTTTTTTTTAGTTTTGATTTTACTCATGATTTTGGTTGATACCAATTTTAGAGAAATAATGTTATTTACATGTTGTAAGACCTTGCAAAGACTAATATAAATTCACTCTCTCATGACTATTTTCAGATGAATGGTGCTTTACATTTCGGTCGTAATGTACGTTTAGGACAGTTAATTTACTGTACCAGCATAAGGAAACTGTTACAAAAGCATTAAACAATTGAAATGTAGCTAATAATGTAAATTTTTTATAATTTTCAAGTCAAAATAGAGTATAATATCCTATTTTAATAGAAAATATTCATGTTTGCTAAAAACATATTATTATCCCGGTATTTAAATTGGCTGCTTTCACTTTTACATTTTATTATTAAAATTATTTTATTTTATTAATTTTTTGCCATCATTTCATTATAAGTTTGTGCATTTTCTAAAAATTACGAAACTGTCGAAGGGTTAATTTTGTTTTTTATAATTGTTTTTTTACAACAACATTGGGTGGTTTAGGGGTGCCATTGTTATCTGTGAATTGTGGATACACACAAAGCGGGATAGTCTGTCCTATATATTCGGAGCTTGCTCCCAAAACCATAAGTTGACCAGCAATTAATTGGATGCGTTAGAAACAGTTAATTAAACTTTTGTTTGTTTTGTTTAAGTTTGTCCATTAATTGACCAACTGCTTATAAAAGCTTATAAAATAATACAAAAATAAATAACCAATCATTTAAACAATGTATAACATTGCACGTCAAATCTATATATAAAAAGGGAAGAAACATCTCAAACGCTAGAAATGATTACAGCATATGATACTTCAAACCCTGTGTTTTTTTCTATCCTTGTATAGCTGTTTTAAAAAAACATAACAAAGTCACGTATGCTCATAGTTTACTTTAAAACCGTTTACAGTAGAATATTCCCAAGATTGTAAAAGCAAAATAATGCATAATATTGTATTCAAGCCTATATTGCACCCTTCTATAATTGACACAGAAATAATCTATTGAATTTAATACTTATTTGAAAAGTTCATAACACTTTTGATCATAAAATCTGTTAAATCACGTGAATGCGAACGGACTTTTTCTGACACGTTTTTAAACATTAAAATTAATCGAGTCTTTTAATCGAAATTATAAACATTTAAACATAACATAGATCACCACAAGGAAAGTTCTTAAGTTTTTATGAAATGCTTTTGATTTACGGTGTTTTTCATCCTTTTAACGCATACCTTCATTTTGTACCGCGGTGAAGAAAAATTAAACTCTTTAAAATCTGGTTTAAACACTGCACGTTCAAGTACACTGATGCTTCCTAATTCAAGAATAGCTAGATAAAATAAAACACACAAACAATGCAACTGTTCTGTTTGAGCTGCGCTAGACTTTGTACTCTTGATGACGGTTAATTTGTTTATGGTTTGATACAATCATAGCTGCGTTATATATACGCGTTTTGGGTGAAACATCGCTAACTGCGAGCTGTCTGTACTTTCAGTCCATTCAAGTTTACTAAATAAATGAACCTTCTTTTCAAATGCTATCTCTTTTTGGTGCTGAGACAACCAGATATGTTTGAACGTAGTTACTACAGACATCAAGCATTTTCACACCGTCTAGAAGTATACCGAGGTAGACTTCCAAATCTGTACCCACATTAAAAGGATGAGTAGGAGGGCATGAATGAATGAACATGGCCATCACAAAACGCAAGCATCTCACTTTTGAAAGAAGCAAAAAGCCTACATGAACTATTAAACAAATGTATAAAAACTAGAGAATGGTCCCAGCTGCGATCGATGGACGTGAAGATTGAAGAAGATCAAAAGAGAATGGAGTGCTCATCAGACCGCTCTCTGAAAAGAAGGGAGCACTTCACGAGTGGTAGTCATAACATGCACGTGTCGTGCGAGAAAGGAAAAAAACGGTGTACAACCAGACGAATCCAACATGAATGTTAATTTGAAACCCATAACAAGACCAGAACTGTACAATCTATAACATTCATCAAATTAAAAGATAGCGAATAGCTAAACGAAGGGCATTCTCAATGTTCACATGTATTTGTCAATGTCCTGACATTTAGCATACAAAATTCTAAAATTACAAACAATACAAACCATTTTAAAGATCTAGTTCTTTAGATCTAGATCTTTAGATCAACAAAATAAGGAAATTGTTAAATTATAGTTTTTTTGCGATTTTTCTACCTTTATTGTATATATGTGGTAACTGAAACCAAAGTTATGGCTAGTTTTTATTAGTACAGCGGAACCTCTCTTAACGAGTTTAATTCGTTTAAGTGACACACTACGTATTAAAAAAAACTCGTTATGCGGCAGACTCTGTTCCAATTAATTTGTATGAAAATTGGAAAAAATGGTTGCTGGACCGAATATGTGCTGGTTCCGAAAAATTGAAAAATATTTCTGTTATGCGAATACAGTCTGAACTCACTGGTTGAACTTCGATTTCCTGCCAACTATTGAATATGTGCTTTTTAGTTGGCACGTTTTTCCATACAAAAAAAAATGAATTTTTTTACGGCAAGCCATGAGATTTTTGTGAAATTTTTTACAACCGGTTTTCCCATACAAACGCATTCTTTTTAATTGAACTGTCAGCCAACTATCGAGCGTTCAACTAAAAAGCATGCCAACTAAAAAGGGTTCAACTATTGAATTCTGAATTCTGTATTTGGAAAGATATTTGTACAGCCAGAATTCAATAGTTGGACGCTTTTAGTTGGCATGCTTTCTACTTAAACGCTCGATAGTTAGCTGACAGTTAATTGAATAAAAAAAGCGTTTGTTTGGAAAATCGGGCTTTTAAAAAAAGTCACAAAAATCATGGCCTGTTGAGATTTTTGTTTAAGTATGGAAAAATGTGCCAACTAAAAAGCACATATTAGCCGCGTTTACACACGGCATATTCTGCTGGAACATATCTATCAAACACACAACATCCTTTGGAAAACCTTTTTCGAGTATTCCTAACTATACATCGCTGGACGGATAACAAAAATATTTGCTTGCAATCTTTTGATAGAAATATCGTGTTTTTTTGTGTTTTCACATATTTTTCCGATCGCCCCGAACCCGAAGTGGTATAACGATTGTATATTGTTCATTTCTTAGAACAAGAACCCGTGTTTTACGATTGTTCTTATTGAATTACGAAAATTGTATCCAGCACAGATTCGTGGTTTGTGAACGCAAAAGTATTGGCGAATCTTTTTGACACTTGTATTTGTGGTAAGTAAAAGATTCGCGAGGAATGATATGACTTATGAGAACGTACCTTTTCAATAGTTGGCAGGGAATCGAAGATCAACCGGTGAGTTCAGACTGTAGTTCGCCGCTATTTTGCCAATAATTCATTCATTAATACTTTTATTTGTCTACCTGTTGGGTACACAAATACTTAACTCATATACATACCTACCAAACAAATTCTTTAAAAAAATATAAAAATTAAGGCATTACGGGATTATGGAGGTCTCGGGAACGGAAAGGGGATAACGGAAGGTTTAAATCAAACTCATAGTATAGGAGGATAATCCACCCAGGATTTGGCATATTACGGAGCAGTGTTCTCAAATTGATCCGACCGGAGAGCAGAATAAAATATTCACGCACATTGGGTCGAAGAAATTGCTTGCAATTCTCTTAATCTCAGTGCTCTCCAACCTTTTAAGGATCGCGGACCACTTGGTTTTAAAAATACATTTGCGCCAGCTCACATCCGTTGAGGGCATACATTTCAAAGACTTAATTCAAAGTTTTTGATCAAAAATATGTTTAACTCTTATTCTAGACATACCTGTTTAAAATAATGTTAATCGTGGACAACGTCTGTAAACGTCACGGACCACGAGTGGTCCGCGGATCACATGTTGGAGACCCAATGTTTTCCACGCTTTATTGATCTGAGTAAATGTGTGGCTGAAGGTCTTTGTCGAGCCAGATACCGAGATCTTTTATCAAACAGAATTACATGACAGAATTAAAAATGTACGAGTGCATGATTGAACACTGCAAACGACTAAACGAAATGACGTTACACTTATCCGGGCATAAAGTGGGGGAATTATGAGCACACCAACAGGAAAAACGATCAAGCATGTTTTGTAGGGAAGTACAATTACTAGGAGACTATATAGGGAGAAAGAATTGTAGGTCGTCTGCGTAGCAGAGGAAACACTCAGGAGGGAAAACAGTATGAACATTATTAACAGTTTGAGGGCCAGACCATTTGTGTTTATGTTTCCCCCCATGTTCCCGAGTTTTAATTTTTATAGCTATCAAATATGATAGCCATGGCCCTAGGGCAGTGTAATTGAATATACACCTGTTTCCAGCTACGTTTGAATCTCGTGCCGTTTGCATCGAATCGCAAACCGCCTGTTTCAAATCGCATGAAACTGCGATTGAATGCGTGCATCTACGGTTGAATCGCGTGCCAGTATGGCTGAATCGCGTTCCACTACGGTAGAATCGTATACCACTACGATCGAATCATGTGCAGCTACCATTGGATTTCTGATAGATAGAGCATAGTATTTTTTTTACATTTGAAGGTTTCCTTCTCTGTCGAAGGCATTTCGTTTGTAAAATATTAATGCTAGGTAATTAGCCGGTAAGTACAGGTAAAAATCACTAATATTAGATGAAAACAATAATATTACCACCAACAACGAACACCAAATATTAGTTGAAAACAAGGATTTTACCAACAACAAGGGACCACGATATTAGTTGATTACAAGGAGTTTACGTGTAGTCAGTCGTTTTATCCTAATGCTTTTATGTGGATGTATTAGAAATTCCGCCGAAATTCGCTCACATTGAGTTTTGGCGCCAGCACTTGCCGCTGCGAACCAGTGTATGCGACTTCTGCTTCCTGATATGTTTGTTTATGTTGATGAACCACTATCGACAACTTCTCTTGGCATTCTGTTGTAAAACTACATTGTTTTATGAAACAAAGACTTTCTGGCTCTAACCGTGGTATAGTCAACCAATCTTGGTGCATTAGCTCTCCATTGTTCCAATCGCTTCACTCACTGTATTTTGTCGAGGGCTCCGAACTGCAGAAAACCGGGGCCCCATACTACTCAAAGCAGCACATTAAATGTTCGAAGAAATCTGCCAATACTGGCATCAAAGTCGCAAGCGAAGAACGCTGCGACACGCGCACACAGCTCAAATCAATACCTCATCATCGTTGGCGCAAAGTATTGGACAGAGCGAGAAACCGTCAATTTTTGCTGGTGTGAATGGCCTGTGCACGAGCCACCCAAACCCAAAACCACGCAGAGCAACTTGCTGCTAAAATGGAATGCACAGAACGCTGCGCTTAACTACCACCAAAAACCCGTTACACAACACAAGCATACAACACACCCAAATAAAAATTTAAAGGCCCCGAAACACAATATCAATACACCGGCTCGTAGCCGGTAAAATTAGCAGGAAAAATTGACTAGCATCAAGCAAGCAACGGTGCTCCAGTGAGTAGAGGTTTCATTCGAGAAACTATTCCATCGATATCGATGTGTGCGCTTTTCAATTTGGCTTGGATGAAACGTGCCTGTGCTTGGCTGGGGGCCCCTATACTTGTTTTGCAGATGTGTGCCGAAAACAGACAACTGTTTTCACACGAAAAATGGTATTCACATCTCAAGCCTAAGATCGAGGAGCGTGCCTGCTTTTAACGCAAAACCTTAAATTTTCACGTGGGGCCCTACTCAACTTTTGTGGTCAACTGACAAATAGGGGAAATCGGGAAGGGGTGGTATTCATATGTCCAAAAAGGAACTGGGCCATTTTAATATTAAAATGATGTTTTATCACTATTTACATACAACTTTTTGCGTGAAGACAAGATAAAAAACCGTTACAGCTATACTGAAGCCAAAACCCAAAGGTGGTTTACGGGGCCCCAACGATTATGTGGACTCTTCGATGAAGGGGCCCCGTCGGTAAGGAGGCCCCGTCAATAAGGGGCCCCGTCCATTTGGTGTCTTGGTGTGGATGGACGGTGTACGAGCTCACCAAAAAAACGCGGAGACACTTGCTGCTACAATCCAATGCACAGAACACAGAACAGAACGCTGCGTTTAACCACAAAGAAAACCCGTAACAACAGCCACAAGCACACATCATACACAGACGAAAATTTAAAGGCCCCTACACAAAATTTCAAAACACCGGCTCGTAGCCGGAGAAATTAGCAGGAAAAATTGACACCAAGCTCGCGTCGCTTTAAAAAGCCTAGGAAGGTCGTTTGGTCAACGGTGCTTCGGTGGTTTGAGGTTTCATTAGAGAAATGGTTAAATCGATGTCATTGTGTGCTCTCTTGGCTGGGATGAACCGTCCTGTTCTTGTATACGGAGCCCCTGCTACCGTTTTGCGATTGTGTGCCGAAAGCAGACAGCTGTTTCACACGAAAAATGGTATTCACATTCCTGGCTTGGGATAGTGGATTGTGTGTGTCTTTTAATGCAAAAACTAAAATTTTCATTCTTGGCCCTAATCGAACACATCAAGTTTGTGGACCGATGAGAAGGGGAAATGGGAAAAGTTTCAGTTAGAAGGAAGGAGGGAAGGGTATAAAAATACTCAAGGAATCTATGGACCATGTTCATTGATACATGGTTTTTATCGACTATTTCAATTTTTGCGAATGCAACAAGACCAAAAACCGTTACAGCTGCAGCTACATACAGCCATACACAGCCATAATACGAAGAACAATCTCCATTGCATCGGCCATTTGGGGCCCCGTTGATGATCCCGTCAATTGACGAGCCTCTTCCATTTGGTGTTGTCAACCCAATATAGGGTTCCCCATTTTCCCCCCGAGGGTTATGTTTACAATCAGATTTACTATTACTACCAGACCTATCAGAAGCATATTTATTCTATTTATCAGAATCAGAAAACATTTGCCTTTTTAACATGTGCAATATTTTTACCTTAGTTGGAAGCACAAAACGCTGCGACACATGCCCACAGCTCAAAATAGTATCATTTCATCATCGTTGCCCCAAGGCGTTGGATCAAATGCATTGAACGCTACGCACGAGTTGGGTAAAGCGGAAATCCGTCACAAGAGATGCCTCACACAAACTACCCCAAGTAGCAACCGAAGCTTTTTTCTCCCAGTTTCAACCCCCTTATGTCCACAAACTGCCTTCGCTTACTATTCCTATCCCGTTTCTACATTCTACAACGTTTGTTGCGTTCTCGCTCATCAGGGTGTTAGTCAATTCTCTCTTGCCACACGAAGAGAATTATCCTGCACACTTCGTGTGTTGGATTCTACCCATCCCTGTTGAACATACGTCATTTTCTTCCATCGCACTCATCAGGGTGTTTCCTCTTTTCCATCCAAGCCAAAGAGCGACTTCAGTGTGCTCTGAACCGTGGATGTGGGAGTGTGTGTTTGTGTGCTGCGTGAACTATTTTTCCTGCGTGAAACACCTTCCATACTGCGCCATCCGCGGTGTTCTTTCTGCTTTATCGGAGGACGAATTTTTAACATCTAATTGTTTGGGTAAGTGTCCTTTTCTAAGTGTCTAGTGCTATGTGACATTTATTCTAATTCTAATATTATTCTAATATGCAATGTTTTGCACATTACAAGTTTCAGATGTGTGCTGCTACCGCTAGCTGTTCCTCAAACTACTTAAAAAGTGTGGCACTGTGTGCACAGGCGTTCAAGGTTCAATTGATCCTCAAGCACAAAGGTAAGTTTGTCGCATCTTTAAATGAAGTTTAATCTTTTTAACAAAGTGTGTCTATTAATTGTGTACTTTCATCAACAGCCTTCATACAACACCGCGGTTGAGGCGCGCCAAATCTGATGACATCTTTCCTGAACCAAGCAGGTTGAACACGCGCACCACCACGGGCTCCAGCGCGGTGTGAAGAGGGAAGAAGAAAAGACAGAATTGGAAACAGCCGCACCAGGCTTCCAACCACCGTGTGTGTGTGTATGTAAGTATGTGAGAACACATGTGTGAATCCTCTTGTGGGAACTGCAAAAAGAAGAGAATAAAGAGCGTGAAGCAGCTAGACTGCCGCAACCAAATCAAGAGAGTGAATTCTCATTTCAATCCGAAAAACTGGGAGAGAGTGATGACATGCGAGAGAGAATAAAACTAGAAACACGAGAGAGGGCCACACGAAGCGCTTTCGGGTTTTTTCGCCTTCGCGCACATTTTGCTTTATGCGCGCGAAAAAGTGAGCCTTGATCAGCGCGATGGCTCCCATACAAAGGCCTTCGGCTTTGCTATCTGGGTACATGCACATACGACATTAAAAGGCCCCGAAACCGATCTCAACACAACGGTTCGTAGCCGTAGAAATTAGCAAGAAAAATTGGCTGACACCAAGCACGCATTTTTTATCTGTTGAGGTTTCATTCAAGAATCGATTCCGATGTCGATGTGGGCTCTCTATAATTTGGCCTGCCCAGATAGCAAAGCCGAAGGCCATTGTATGGGAGCCATCGCGCTGATCAAGGCTCACTTTTTCGCGCGCATAAAGCAAAATGTGCGCGAAGGCGAAAAAAACCCGAAAGCGCTTCGTGTCCTCTCTCGTGTTTCTAGTTTTATTCTCTCTCGCATGTCATCACTCTCTCCCAGTTTTTCGGATTGAAATGAGAATTCACTCTCTTGATTTGGTTGCGGCAGTCTAGCTGCTTCACACTCTTTATTCTCTTCTTTTTGCAGTTCCCACAAGAGGATTCACACATGTGTTCTCACATACTTACATACACACACACGGTGGTTGGAAGCCTGGTGCGGCTGTTTCCAATTCTGTCTTTTCTTCTTCCCTCTTCACACCGCGCTGGAGCCCGTGGTGGTGTGCGCGTTCAGCCTGCTTGGTTCAGGAAAGATGTCATCAGATTTGGCGCGCCTCAACCGCGGTGTTGTATGAAGGCTGTTGATGAAAATACACAATTAATAGACACACTTTGTTAAAAAGATTAAACTTCATTTAAAGATGTGACAAACTTACCTTTGTGCTCGAGGATCAATTGAACCTTGAACGCCTGTGCACACAGTGTCACACTTTTTAAGTAGTTTGAGGAACAGCTAGCGGTAGCAGCACACATCTGAAACTTGTAATGTGCAAAACATTGCATATTAGAATAATATTAGAATTAGAATAAATGTCACATAGCACTAGACACTTAGAAAAGGACACTTACCCAAACAATTAGATGATAAAAATTCGTCCTCCGAAGCAGAAAGAACACCGCGGATGGTGCAGTATGGAAAGTGTTTCACGCAGGAAAAATAGTTCACGCAGCACACAAACACACACTCTCACATCCACGGTTCAGAGTACACTGAAGTCGCTCTTTGGCTTGGATGGAAAAGAGCAAACACCCTGATGAGTGCGATGGAAGAAAATGACGTGTGTTCAACAGGGATGGGTAGAATCCAACACACGAAGTGTGCAGGAGAATTCTCTTCGTGTGGCAAGAGAGAATTGACTAACACCCTGATGAGCGAGAACGCAACAAACGTTGTGGAATGTAGAAACGGGATAGGAATAGTAAGCGAAGGCAGTTTGTGGACATGAGGGGGTTGAAACTGGGAGAAAAAAGCTTCGGTTGCTACTTGGGTGTGTCTGTGTTATCACGCAAAAACTAAGAACTCGTGCCCCGGCTAACCTTTGGGGCCCCAGTCAAAATTGTGGACTGGACGAAGTGATGGTGGAAAGGCAAGCTGTTAATTAAGCTGTCGGTAGCGGTCGGCAAAGTCCGCCTCGCCACAATATGCAGTCAGGCCCGAGAAAATATTTGTGCGATTTTGAAAGATAGGAAGATCCTATTCATTAAAAATCAACTGAACATATTTTAATATGACAATTCATACCGTTGAACTCTTCCAAATTTGATCATCATAACATGGATTGTCGGACCAATCAATATGGCCAAATTTGAGAAAAAATTAGAAAATTGAAACGAATAATTCCATAAAAACCTGACTGTTGATTTTACGAGAACAATGGTTGCACACTGTTGCTTTTTAAGGATGCAACGATTTTCTGGGAGCTTTTTTTTGAAGAAATGCGCTATCAATTTGTCTGACCTGACCTTACTTGTCCGTGGCCTCATAATAGTACTGAACGCCCCATACGAGTGTACGTTTGTCTCGATCATTTTTCAGGTGTTAAGGTTTTTGTACCATCTTCAGATATATCCTGAAAACAATTTGCAACATGGGAGGTACATTGAGAAGCGATATTGCGATTTTCCTTAATTGTTTGGAACTTTTAATGACTTTTGTATACTATGCTTCTGACTCTTAATTGAAGAATCTTTACAATCAATTTTAGTAATTGTAATTTAATAAAATGAATTTGAAACTTGCTTGGATGATATAATACTTTAAGAAAAACAACTTTATAACCAATCGCATTGTTTAATATCATAAACCAGTTATTTTATGTATTAACTGTAATAATATAATAATTTATGTGTAAAAAATTGCATTCTCCTGGCCCTCAACGCTCGATCATTTAGAAAGCAGCTGATCTAACGCAGTGGTCTAAACCTGTGGTCCGTGGATCACTTGAGACAAACATACTGCAATACATGGTATTTCCAGTTACTTTCGAATGAAAATATTGTTTTTCCTGCGTGCAAGTAGTTATCGCTCTGACCGATTGAAAATGAAGTGGCCGTAATTCGAAGACGGTACTTCAGTATTCATTGCATAGGTAAACACCAACGTAAAAGCAAAATATTGTTTTCATGTTATGCTCACGATGACGATTTTTAATCAAAACGTCCGTACTATGAAATACAGGGTTTTCGAGGATTACAGGGTTTTCAACGGTTATATTGACATGTTCAACTAGCTATTGAATCGTTCGAGCATATAATTGACAAGTTCAGACAGTTATTGAATTGTACGGAAGATGCCCGCTGCGCAAAGCGACGGAAGAAATCATGGAGTTCTGAGAATTTTATCATGCCATCTTTTTCCCTCCAACGGCAAATTTGTCAAGCAGCTCGTCGAGCAACCCGTCCCTGGCTCCGCTTCATACCCCTCGCCTGAGCGCGCTGTCGAAGGTTTGAATGTGTTGGTGCGTCAGACGGCCAATCGCTGTCAGCCGTCGTCCATGCTTTTTCCCTCCATAGCGCTATCTCTTTCTCGCGTGTGGTCAATGCTCGCGAGCTGTTGTGGCGCCTAAAAATGCCGTTAACAAACATTGCGGCGATGAAGTTGCATTTTCACAAATCAAACCAAAAAAGCGCAATAAGTTCAATTGCTGCAATGTAAAAATGACTAAGGAATCGCTAGTGCACGGTAGAGGGTTTGCTGTGCAACGCGCAGAACCCTAATTCGCATTTACACGTTCAGCCCGGAGCTGATTTTCATCAACTTTTCTATCCGCCGGCATTTAGAACGCAAGCTGATTGTGAAACCGGCATACTGGAAAGCTCACTTGCAGTCCCTGGGGCATGTCATCGTGCTGAACGTGTTAAGCATTAAGCATAACTTTGTTACCCTAAGTTTTTGCTTTCGTATGCTGTAGATTACATAGATGTCCTGAGCCATCTGCGCGTGGGTGTGAGCGTGCGTGTGTGTGCAACACTTTCGCCAAATGTGTTTTCTTCCGGCATGTTATGATCCATCGATCAAAGAACAGAAGGTGTTCATGAAAGGCGGAAAGAGGAATTGAGGCCACTGTCAATGGTAACTGATGACCGGGAGCAGGGGGTACTGGCACACAGCTGTTGGAAGATTGAACGGTATACTTAAATTGCCGGTGGAAGGGGGGTGGCCATGGGACCCCTACGATCATCTTTCCGGGGGCCTTTGTCGCTAATACTTGTAGACATACGGCATATCACAGACTAGAAATCTTCGGCGACCGCCTTGTCCGCCTACCGTTAGGTCCACCGCTGGTTCATGACGGTGTTTTTTTATCGTGGAGGTGCATCCTTCCTCCTGCCTGCAGCGTATGCATCGAGCAGGAGACAGTGTGGAAGTATGCAAGTTGCACGCTGGATAGGAGCGGGCCCGCGGCACCGCCATCATTCCTCACATCTGCATGCCCGTCGTGGGTTCTAATCGCGTATGAACCGTCCGCCGTAGCAAGGGTTGACTATCTGGCTACGTTATACTCAAGTCCTGAAAAGACCGGCATGATCGCGTAGGCCATTACGCCAATAATAAGAATAATAATAAAAAGAAGAAGAACTTAGCATAGCAGTCCACACTCGGGGAAGGTTTTTGTTTTGACTTTGGTGCTGCCGGGTCTACTGCTGTGGCGCGACAAATGCACGGAATGCACTCGACTAAAACATGAACCTACCGATCCGAACCCATTCCAAGGCATTGCCGGTCAATTGGCGTCATGATAACTACTCCAAACCAACAAGCCATCAGATTCTGGACGGATAGGTGCAGAACCATACGCGAACCTTAATAAACAAATCCAGAATCCTCTTTTGTATGGATTCAATTCAAAATGTTGTTTCCACTTGCGTCCGCTAGCTGAATTAGAAATAAATGTGCAACAAATCACACGCACGTTTGCTTAAATCATGTGTCTTTTTAATACCCCCAACAGCAGAGCCGATCGCAAAGATGCCAATGCCAATGGTTGTGTTGTCTCTCAGGCAGCGAGATCGAAAATGCTTGGTGTTTTGTAGACGCAGCGGATGAAAATGTACACATCAGAATCAAATAGTTTTGGGGTTTCCAAACGCACGCACACACACAAACACACAAACACGCGCGCGCAAATTCGCACACACACACACACACACACACACACACACACACACACACACACACACACACACACACACACACACACACACACACATACACACACACGCACGCGCGCGCACATATCCATGAATGCGCGCACGCCAGCACGCACGCACACACACACGCACGTACGCGCGCCCGCGAGCATGAAAGCGCGCACGCCAGCACGCACCCACGAAAGCGCGCTCGCGAGCACGCACCCCCGAAGTCGCGCAAGCACGCACTCCCCCCCCCCCCCCCCACTAGACCATCCCCCCCCCCCTCCACGCATGATCGATTACGGCTACCTTATCGGTAGAACGGTTGGTTCAGCTTTCTTGTAGCATCCTCATCCCTAGCGCCGGGCGGAGTGGGGAATCGCGACATGATAGAGTGAACGGTCACTTTCCCCGCGCTGTGTGTGTGCGTGTGTGTCACGAGACCCGAAAACGCGAGACAGATTTCGGCACATTAAAAAATATATTTTTTAGTCACTATACACTGTGCTTCATGATGCTTAGAAGGTCGTTGAAGCATCTAACATGTTCAAATTAAAAAATATTAGATTAGTGTTAGACGTTCTCCTACGCTTGTTTTAAAAAGGTTTCTTCATCCTCAATTGGCAGGGGCATCGAATGGTCTCATCAGCAGCGGCACGAAATAAAATAAACCATCAATACACCGATAACACTTTGAATCCCAATCCAGCTTCTCCCACAGCGTCTCAAGGTCACACACAAATTAATAAATGCTAACACCCACCAATAACAATACACAACCGCAATGCACATATATGAATCAACGCATACACGAAGGCACGGGCAGAAGCGCAAGTAAGGCAAGGCAGGGTGAGGGAGGGAGAAGAAGCGGACGAGAAAATAGGCGCCAATATTTTTAAATTTTTTGACCGTTTTTTTTTGCTCCGCCGCCATAAATAGTTCGTCCATTTCGCCAACAGATGGCGCTAAACTTGCTCGACCCAGCGCAAGAATCGCTAAAGTCCAGCGCGGGGAACGGGCCAAAATCTGCGCTGGCCAGCGCAGAATTTGGTACATTTTCTGCGCTGGAAACTGCTCGAATTTGCGCAGCGGGTGGCGTTGACAAGTTCGACACATCTGTTGAATACAGGCGGTCCCCGAGATACACGGTACCTCTTATACGCGGATTCGGAGATACGCGGTTTTCTAAATTTGACAATACTTTGAGCAAATTGTACTGATTTGACACATCAATTGCAAATTGCCAAATAATTTCCGTTTTGATCGAATGTTAAAAACTATTTCAAAAGGTTTAAATCTGTTATATTCAGTCAGAATCATATCAAATAATTCATAAAGTGAATAAAACTGCCTCCTACTTGCAAAATTACACGAAAAAAACGCATTGTTTGGTGGCCAGCATCTACTCGGGCACTTGGGCGGCTAGAGTCCATCCAACGGAAGGCAACGCGCTTCGCCCTTCGTGATTGGCCGCGTCGTCTCGACTACAGAACTAGATGTTTGCTGCTTGGGATCCCGCTTCTCGCCGAACGTGTTGAGCAAAGTGGGTTCATTATACAGGTGGGCTTATCCCGAACAATTTGACAGCCGTGCTGTAGAAAAATGAAAACGAAATGACAGGAGGGGATTCGATCATTTGTTGATGTATGCGTGTGAATTCCAATGGCTGTTTTGGTTGATGTGTCGTAGTGTGGGTGAAAAACTACGTATCACAATCGAATCCCCTCCTGTCATTCGTTTGTCCAACATGGCCTTCCCGCCAAACCTATAAGCCCACCTAGTCCCTATACCCACTTTGGTGTTGAGCACACCTGACTGGCATTTATCACAGGAATCTTAAACGGAACCATCGACTGTCCCGAGCTGCTTTCAAGGATTCACCTCTATGTTCCTGCCAGAATACTCCGTCGCCGAACAATGTTGGCAGTCGCTGAAATCCGAACAACATTTGGCTCTCGCAACCCCCTTCTTTGTATGTGCCGTCTATTAAATTCAGCTGACGATATTTACGAGCCTGGAATGACGATAACGGAACTGCCTTCACTTTTAAGTGTTCGGAATGCGTTCAACAATAACAATATATAAATGTTCTGTTCGTTACCTAATGTGTATTGTAAACAAATTTTGACTCGAGAGGGCTTCATAGTCCATCGATTAATAAACTAAACTAAACTAAACTAATAACATTTTGTTGATAACTTTTAAGTTAAACAGCACCTACCACAACTATATGGACAGTCGTTTTTGACGATTTGTAGAAAATACGTAAGAGATAGATGTTACGGCTCTCGGTAAACGACTTTTGGAATTTTTAGAATCTTTGACTTTACTGTTTAGCGCTGGGTTTAAAAACATGTCCGACTTGTCTGGTTTACCGATCAAGAGATCGATCATATCCGCCTGGATAATCGTGCTTCCTGTTCTCGTCTTCTACCAACGACCTGCTACTTCATGCGTTTACAATCGAAAGCCGAGTTTGTTCGCACTAACAATTGATAAAAACAGTAAACGTGTGAGTTGTTCAAACTACTATTTCACATCGAATATTTTTTTTCAAATTTTTTAAAACGTTTTTACCCTACTTATTACGAAAACACAAATTTGTAGTCGCAGCATAACTATAAAGACACTTCGAAAAATAGGGTTTTTGTGCTAACTTCTTCTTCTTCTTTGGCACAACAACCGTTGTCGATCAAGGCCTGTCTTGTACCCACTAGTGAGCTTGGCTTTCAGTGACCCATTGTTACCATAACAGGCTAGTCAGTTCTACGTATGGGGGCACAGTCTATTCGGGGCTTGAATCCAAGACGGGCATGTTGTTAAGTCGTACGAGTTGACGACTGTACCACCAGACCGGCCCATGGTTGTGCAAACTAACGCATTTTAAAATCGTTCAAAAATATACCCAAGTGCCACAATTCCACTAAACAAACACTAAACGGGTTCTAAACGACTCAAGCTCCCAAACTAAACGGAATATAAAAAGACTTCGTTTAGCAGACGGCAAACGACTCATGCATTCTAATACAGGGTTTTCCATTCCAATTAACAACTGTCCAGAGTCTACTAGCAATCCTCGATTTGAAAAACACGATTGTCTACCACTTACAAACAAGTCAAGCCATTTTTGGTACACTGTCCATTTCAATTTCACAATTGTCGTCTTCGAAAACACACGTCAGATGCGGCACGGGTTGTTTTGGTTTTGGCTGGAACGTGTATCACTTGTCTGTAAGAATTGAACCATGCTATAAACAGATCTTGATTGCATTAGAGAATATGGGAAAGTTGAGCAATATGGACATGCTAAGCAGTTTTATCATTTGGTTTTAGTTATACTTGAAGCGTTACAATTTTTAAGTTATTTTGGGACGCTGTAATATTTTTTTTACATTTACTACCAGTAAAAGCACCGATTAATGTACAAATTTCTGCATTGTATTGAAAAAATTAAGTACAGATAAAACTGCCTAACGTGTCCATGTTGCTCAGCTTTCCCAACTTCAAGTGATACACGTTCCAGCCAAAACCAAAACAACCCGTGCCGCATCTGACGTGTGTTTTCGAAGACGACAATTGTGAAATTGAAATGGACAGTGTACAAAAACGGCTTGACTTGTTTGTAAGTGGTAGACAATCGTGTTTTTCAAATCGAGGATTGCTAGTAGACTGTGGACAATTGTGAATTGGAATGGAAAACCCTGTAAATTCGACACAAGCCGGGAATTTTGTAGTTCTTGTTTAGTTCTATTTCGTCTCAAGCGTTGTACACCGAATGATCGTTCAGTGGCCAAACGTCACATGAATGCGCGCCCCGCATTGGCGTGCCATAACCCAACCGGCATTATCGCGCGATTTTTATGTGTATCTATCATTTTTCTCATTCTAACATTCAGAAAAATTTTCATTCTGTCTTGCTCTTCTGGGTGTTGGTCAGTTTTTGCTCGCAACTTGGCTGTGTCACACCAACCATCCTCATGTTTCATATGGTTCTTCTCTTTCCATCGTTAGAGAGAAACTCTTGCGTCTCGCTTTTCTGGGACTTGTCCAATTTCGCTTGCTACACCAAGCGTTCACGCAAGCGATCTTCTCTCGTCCGCTCTTTGTATCATCTTGCAGGTACTCCCCGATATACGCTATTAATGCGGACCGGAGGCAATAGCGTATCTCGAATATTAGCAAATGTCGAGTTTTCAGTCAAATTATAGCTAATTTTCGTATAATTTTGCTTGAAGTGGTAGGATTTACCACTTAATAAGTTATTTGATCTGATTCAACTGAAGATTACAATTGTACACCTTTTGAAATGGCTTTTAATATTCGATCAAAAGGGAATTTATTTAGAATTTGATATTCGATGTGTCAAATTAGTACAATTTGCTCAAAAAACTTTAAAATTTAGAAAAAAAGCTTATAGCGAAATCGCGTATATCGAGTATGGCGTATATCGGGGAATACCTGTATAGCCACCAGAGGAAGGCGCTGCTTCGCGTTCACATGAAAATGTGGTAGTGTGAAATCAAGTTTGCAAGCGGTAGGCTACGTCGATGCGTGCCCGTTTTTTTCTCTCGTGAAACCAGTGCGGAAAAACTATTTGGTAAGTACAGCTTTTAATAAAGGATTGTATCAATCTGTATCAAACTGAATGGTATTAATAATTGGTGATATCAAATCAATTTCGTTTTCTATAGCAAATCGTAACACACGCACAAACGGAAGTGAGCACGGACCACGATAGAAATAATTAATTGGTTGGTAAGTATCATGCTTCGCGTTAAATGGAACAGCGGTTTTCAAAATAGATAATATTTCCCTCTTTCACCAGCAGTGCCAAAAACAAAAGGACAGGAGAGGCAGGAACGATCATTCAACGCGTTAGCGCCGGACGAAGGAGAAGCGGCAGGAAGGCAGGAACGATCCCCCAACGTGCTCGCGAAGGCAGGAACGCGCCTGGTAGAGGAGAGGCGGCAGGAAGGTAGGGACGATCATCCAGCACGCTAGCGCAGCACTTGGGAACAGCGCGGGGGAGGCAAGCAGGAATAATTTTTAACGCGTGCACACCATTCGACGAAGACAACGCTGGATGAAAGGAAGAACGAGGAGAGAAGGCAGGCAAGACGGGTACGTGTGTATTCCGCACCGGTTTTCGGCAGTGTGAATTGTGTGAGTATGTAAATTTGTATGTGCGAGTAAGAAGGTAAAATAAAGAGCGTAAGCATGTACGGAATCGACAAATGAGAGAAAGAGCTTTGTAGGGAGAATGAAGAGAATGAAAGAAATTGAGAAGGGATGTAGCATACATAAACCAAATGTATGATACACGCTGTCGCACGATTTCAAAAACCTTCTCTATAGTTCTGCTATCGAGAACGATTTGACCGCGCTATAGAGAACACTTTTTCTATACAAAAAAAACCGCTTGCAACGTGACAATGTCGGTTGGGAAGGCACTGGTCTAATCTTGTTGCGCGCAACATTGTTGCTGGCAAAATTTATGGATTTTGACAGCTAGCGCAACTTTGTTGCCGGCCAAAATCAAACCAATAAGCGAAAGCCCACGGGAGTGACAAAATGCTGACAAATTTTTCAAAATGTGAGCTTTTGTCACTTTTTTGAGCTTTTGTCAAAATTTTGTGACCTGGAGCAGCCAGGAAAAAAAGTTGACAAAATTTGACGTTCGTGAAAAAGCGTAAACAAACAGCTATTTGGCGCAGTTGTGACCCATTGTTATGATAATAATGCTTAAATGCATGATTCTAATTGATTTATGTACCTAGTTAGTGTTTCTTAAACAAAATATCGATGATATTCAGATGTTGGAGCTTTTTGTCGCTCTTGTGTATGTTTTTGGTGCGGCCACGAGAAAAGCTCTTTTTTGCAGTTGACAAGCAATTTTGACAAAGTTGAAAAAATTTTCAACATTTTTTCAGCTCCGTGGCCATGCGCTAAATTTCATTTTTGTCTGGCAACATTTTCTATTTACCTTGGCCATGGTAATCGGGTGTATGAAATGACACAGCAGCAGTGTGTGTTTTGTTGACATCCGCTAAATTTGGATTTTAAGCATTTATAATACATTTTTTGGTGCATATTTTGTTTTTTCAACACTTCATTCAATAAGTGAATGATAAAAAATAAACTCTGAGCTGTTAATTGGCAATTTTTTACGCTATACAATGTCAAAGCGAAATGTTGCCAGCAACATTCATAGACCACCTCAGCGATATGTTACCGAGCAACAATGTTGCGCGCAACAAGATTAGACCGCTGCCTAAGCCCCCTATACACTGTTGTGCATATCTGTCATAACCCTTGTGACAAGATGATGGAATGTGACACATTCTAAAAATATCACAAAGCTGGGGGCACCATCATCTGTTTGGTGGGATACCCAACCAGTGGAGCTTCCTCGCTTGGAGTAGAGCTTTCACATTCCCTCTGTTCTGTTTTATGATTTCCCATATGCATCGCTAGAACTAGAACGGCGATACGATTACAGTCTTTCCCCGAGTTACGCGAATAATGCGTTCCGGAGACATTCGCGTAACTCGGATTTTCGCGTAAGTCGAATATCACATGTTACAGCAAAAATATACTTTATTTATCATAATTTTTGATTGAAGTTAGTTCATTTATGTAATTTAATACTTATTTGATGCAATTGGTGTAGAAAATTTGGTTATTTATCGGTAATTATTTTTCATTTGACAATTGATGGAGAAAATTGTACTGATTTGACATCTGAACTGTCAAAAATAAAAATTCGCGTAACTCGAATTCGCGAGATTTTTGCTCAAAAAATTATAATGCTACTAGCTGATTTACCCGGTGTCACACGGGATAAAATTGATGTCTCTCTTTAATTAAAAATAGAAGAATTTGCAATCCAAGGAGTACAAAAACAAAGATTACAATTATTACTATGATTTTATCTCAAAGCTTCGATTCTTCTTATCGGTCGTAATAACAGTAGGTAATTAAGATCTGCAATCATCCGCTTGGGTAGGGTAAATGTAGGGGAAAGCGGGGCAAAATGGGCATGTGGGGCAAAATGGGCACCCTTTATTTAAGCATTATTTGACTACAAAGCTACTTTCCAATGCTCAAAATGTATTCATTAGAGTGTTTTATGAACACCATGTAAGCTTCATAACCCTAACACAACAAATAACCAAGAAAAGTGCAAAATAAGGTTTAGTAGCATATTGATGTAATGTTTGTCACTTCGAAAATAAGCTTAACCCAGTGTCACAGGGATGCGTTGAAGTTTTTCATGGTATATTTTTAAAGATATGATATTTCTATACAATTTGTCTGAAGAAAGCAAGGCGATTGAATGCGTATTTTTAATAATATAACAAAAAATACAAAAATGCTGCACGTGGGGCAAAATGGGCAGTTACGCTTGGGGCAAAATGGGCAGATACTTTTGACAAATGGCGTTTGGTGAGGCTATGGTGTTGTATTTGTCGCCTCAATAATGATAACAGACACAGCTTCAAAAGAATCGATTTTGTAGATTTAAACGTGTAAAAACTGTTTTAATTTTGATAACATATTTTTGGAAGAATTTTAAGGGCTTTCCTGACCAGCAAAACAAAAGATAGAACGAAAATACAATTCACGAAACGGCGCGCAAAAGCATAGACCATTACCTAAGCGCAGTTGTTGTGGCCCATTTTACCCCAGTGTTTTGACGTTTCACAGTGTGTTTACATATGCCCATTTTGCCCCAGGGCTATGCCCATTTTACCCCGCGTGTCAAAATAGCTTCTCGTAAAACATCAACTTTTATTTTACACTGTTTTCATGATTTTAAGTTGTTTTCATTCTATGTGGCAATTTTAATCTATAGATAAATAGTGGAGGCATACAATAATGCATGAATAATTGTGTTTTGTGGCATATTCAATGGAATATTCAGTAAACTGCTTAACATGCCCATTTTGCCCCGCTTTCCCCTACCAATAGTGGTGCAATTTGTAGTGGTACCGATGTGTTTTAATGGATTTAAAGTGACAGGAAGGACAATTTCTGAATATTTTAACACATATGTTTTGAAATATGTTTTATCTTCGCAATCACAACCATTTTTACCCTGAAATACATCAAATTTACGAAAAAAATACATATTTTTGTGACTGCTTCGTTGTACCTATAATGGTGGTATGGTTCCTATAGTCGTCGTATTCTATAGTCGTCGTATTGTGTTCCTATAGTGGTGGTAAACAAAGATGCATAAAAAACGGTGTATAATATCAATGAAACTTAGTTTCGAAGCTGTTTTCGTATGAATAGCAAGGATTACTGCCATAATATTGGTTTCTTGCGTAATTTGATCGTAACAAAATGTATAAATTTGATTAATGAAACTATTCACTAAAGTACTGCATCACACCTGTTGTCAACCTACACCCGGAAAAGTGTGCTTGATTTGAAGTCAATTTTTCATTCAGGCAGATAAGCGATTTTTGGCCTGTTTTGGTAAATTACCTACATAAAACTTATTTCTTTTGCTTATTTTAGTGTAAACAGTACGACATGACAAAAATTTCCTCGAATAAACAGAAAACGACCTGTTTTTATTGATTTTATAACTATAACCACTATAGGAACATGCCTGTTTTGTGTACCTATAATGGCACTATGGTAAAAAACACTTTAAAATGCCCTAATATGGTCAAAAGGCAAATAATTTTAGTAAAACAATAACATTTCATAACAGTTATGTTGAAAAACTAGTAATTGCGTGGTTATATGGTCATTTAGAACGTTAACAGAAATATGAGTTTCGTTATGAAATCCTAAGGATTTTGGAAAAATGTTGACACATTTCACAAAATAATGGATATTTCGGTCACTAAGTAACGAAATGGCCCCATTTAACTTTTAAACCCTTTGTAAAAGGCTAAAGAACATTTCACACTAACGTAAATAACTTAATTACTTTTCACTTGCCCTATGAACCGCATTTTAGAGCAATAGCACCACTATTGGTACTACCACCACTATAGGTACATTTACCCTACCACTGAGTTTTACGTTTACCACGGAGTTTATTGATATACCATATATCATATACAGTCACTCCATGATATATGCTTTTAATGCGGACTGGAGGCAATCGCGTATCTCTAATATTAGCTATAATTTGACCATAAAAACATCGAAATTCGACTTAGGCTAATCTTAGTATCATTCTGCTTGAAGGGGTTTTAGCCATTATATTAATTATTTGAACTGATTTCAACTAGAAAATTGAAATTTTGTGCTAATTTAAATGGTATTTAAAATTTGACGTAAAGAGAATTTATTTTGAGTTTGACATTTGATGTGGCAAATTAGTATAAGAGCTGTCAAATTAAGAAAATCTAAAGAAAATCAAATTAAGATAAGGCCCCACTCGACAAACAAGTGCTCGAAATTGCATACAACTCCCTAATTTTGTGGCACCGAACCTTGGGATATGAAAAAATGAGGTCGTTTTTGTTCGGACTGCGGGTAAATTACCCAAGGACGCAAAAACCGACGGCGGCCTGTGTAATCTGAGCTCTCCACAAAGCTCTCGTTTGAAGGCTTGTCGAGAGCTTCGCCACAGGCGCCCGAACCATCCGTCACGCACACATCTAAACGTTCTGCCCTACAAACAACGAGCGGGATATTTTATCATGGTGTGTGTAAAAACCTCCCACCGGTCACCAGCACTCAGAGATCCGCTGAGATTGAAGCTGGCTTTGAAGCTGAGTTGGCGAAATTATTCAACCGATCCGTCGGGTCCCGAAGCCGAAGCAAACCCGAAGCCGAAGCAAAACCCGAAAGGGGGTCTGCACGAACCTTCGTTTAATTAGCCCCCTCCCCCTTTTTTGCCAGGATTTCTTTCCGAAATGATACAGTGCACACCATTAAACTATCTTAAATCGATTTATTGAATATCGAACCAACAATACAAAAAAAAAACACAACACTTGCACAATAATCACTGCACTTAATTATAAATCAACGCACATAATTTAAAAAAAAAACACTTTTTACACTCGCACAGTGAAAAAAAAAAACAAATTCAGCACAGCACTTTCTGCTCCTCATCGCTGTTGCTCCTGGTTTTTCTCGCTGCACTGTACGGGCCACTGCTCCAACACTACGACACAGCCACAGGTTTTTGTTGTCTCCGTTCGCCGTGAAACACGCATGAAATGAAAAAAAATGATATTAATTAGAAGGGGGGATGTTGGTTGATAATTTTAATCACTTTTACTTACCTCAAATTAAACAAAACTCCATTTTTTACGGGGTTTATCCGCTGACTACCAAGCGCTGAAACACCACACAAGCACCAACCTCACTGGACTGAAAGTAAAGCCTACTGCGTGAATGTGTGTATGCGCTTCTGCCAAGCCAACCGCGCCGTACTGCGTGTGTAGCCAAGTGCGTGTGTGTGTATATTTGCACCACTGGACACAGAACACAAATCTCACCGCACAGCAGAGCGTGTGTCGCCAAGTGTATGCATGTGTGTATTTGCACCACTGAATTCTGAACGTCCGCCGCACCGCACCACACACCGTGTATCGCCAAGTGCGTGGCTGTGTGTTGTATCACCGTGGTGTGGCCAAATGTGTGCATGTGTGTACTTGCTCCACTGAAAGCCGGTATCGCACCAGATTTCGGGTGTCGCCTTGTGCGTGTGTGTGTTATTGTCACAGCACACTCGTTCGTCATTTTTTTTTCGTTTTTTCGCTTGAGCCACTCGATTTCGTTCTTCGCTGATTTTGGCAGCGCACGAAGGGGGTTCGGTTTCAACTTCCAACAACAACAACCACACGAGGGAGCTCGTGGATACTCACGAAGGGAAAATCACTCAAATTAGAGCGAGAGACAGATAGAAAAAACGAAAGGTCAATATAAAATCTTCGGCTTTTGACTGTTGGGCTAGAGTTAAGCGGAGAATCTGTGTGAAATACACGGAGGCGAGAGCGCGTTTTGGTTTCGACACAGTTTTGGCACTAACACAGTTACACATGTGTAAATGTGTGCGTTCATTTTCGGCCAGCTCGCTCAGTTTGATCTGCTCGCAGCGCTGTGCTGATGTTGGTCTCTCGCTTGCACTGCTGTACCGAAAGTTCCTCTGTGTGCTCTCGTTCTTGCTACCACACGAAATCGTCAGTACAGCTCAAGGATCGACAGCGAGCGGCCGCACGTGCGTCAGCCTAAGTCCTGGACGATTGATGTTATGATTTTGTAAAGTGTTCAAGTGTTCAAGTGTTGTGCGAATTCAAATGAAGCTGCGCGAATGATTCGTAATGCATGTTATGTACATCGCGCAGCTTCATTTCGTACCTTTTTTACAGTAATCAACGTGTGCAACAGGATCTACGCAGATATTCGACAACTTCAACGTTTGCATCGATGGAGCGATCAATTTTATTTTAGTCAAATGTTGTGTATCAACTTACGTTAATGTGTGAAATCGTGTAAAGTTAAAATGTAAATGTTTCAATAAAGTGATGAAAAAAAAATCTACGCGTGTTTGTGTTTTTGTTTAGCTTTAGATAACAAAAAAATACGCAGCGAGTGTGAGCGAGTGAAAGAAACGCACACAGCGCAACACGAATGAAACAAACACAAGCACACGAAAGGATGCTCGCGCATGGGCGCGAGCATTGAGAGAGCGCACCGTATATGTTGTATGGGAGCGGGAGAGAACCGTGGTACCCGTTCCCGCCCCCTTTTTTAAGCCTAGGAAATCTTCCATCTTAACTCTAGGTTTTTACGCACACCATGATAAAATTACCCGTTCTTTGTCCGTAGGGTGTTCACATTTGCTTTATGCACACATTCGCATGCTGTTTATTGAATAATATCCCTCTCCCTTCCCACATGTGTTTTGGCATACTCCCGCTGTGTAGACGGCATAACGCTTTCCCCCTTCCAAATTTACCGTTCTTCCTCCTCTCGTTCTTCCTTCCTCCTACTGCGCTCGGGGTACCATCCGTGCTGCGCGTGTTCAGCTGGCTTCAGTTTCGTGATGACGTCATGAACAGGAGCTGCGCGTGTTGAACCGGCTTCTGTTAAGTAATGACGTCCTCACCGGGGGCTGAATGAAGCAATAATGAATGTAAGTAGTATGTATTACTATGGAGAGTTTAGCGCAGAGGATTAGATCAACACTTATCTTAATATTTTAAAACTGGAAAACGTTTTCTTTCCGTCGCTCACTTTGAAGATTGTTGACGAGGCTAGCAGGTAGTCGTTGATAAATAGCGCACACACCTGTAACTTTTTAGACGCCAAGGGTTAGTTGAATGTACCTGCACAAGCACACAGCAAGAAACTTACCTCAACAATTTGCTAGGATAAATCATTCCATAACTGAGGAAGAAGAAACACGGCACAAAACGTAAATGAGCAAAGTACGTCGCACAAGAAATCGCACCTCACTTCAGTACATCCTTCCACAGGGAAAGTTCTGGACAGACTGAGGATGCCTAACACCCGGATGAGCGCGATAGCAGAAAAATCATGGTGGATCGAGAGGGATGGGTAGACTCGGTCCAGCGATATCCGCTGGTAAATGCATGTGTGTGTGACGAACGAAAGACTTCAAACCCCGCTTCCCCCGTATTTCATCCATAATTTTTCGTCACACGCACACAACTCTGCACGGGCGGCGGTTTGCCGTCCAAAATCTAGAGAGAGAAGACAGGGCCTCTCGCTTTGGCACACAGCAAAATCTCTCAACAACTTCGGCTCTGCTACTTGGGGTGTGAGTGTACGCGCACCGACCTTGATATACATGTATTGGTAAGGTACGAGGGTATTTACATATGTAGTTGTGATAGCCGGTTTCGTAGTACAGTCGTCAACTCGTACGACTTAATAACATGCCCATCATGGGTTCAATCCCCAAATAGACCGCGCCGCCGTATGTAGGACTGACTATCCTGTTATGGGGGGGGAATCAATTAGTCATTGAAAGCCAAGCCCACAAGTGGGTACAGGCAGGCCTTGACCGACATCGGTTGTTGAGCCAAAAGAAGAAGAAGAAGAAGTTGTGATATCAATTTTCTTTCGGTGCCAAATGAAATGTCACGTTTGAATTCAAAGAATTTAAGAGATTGTATTGTTCACTAGATTCACTTCGTGTAGAGCTTCTCATTGTTTGACAAAAAAGCTTAACTGGTCGATATAGATTTGCATACACAAGGTAAAACAATACTCATAGGAAACGTTTAAATACTCTATGAAACTCTATAAAACAAACATTTTTAGATGGAGGACAAAAACAACAACGTGCTGGTACAGTATCGGACATAATGATAGGGCATTGGTTTTTTCAACGCACCATGCAACCGTTGGGACAGGTTTATGTGTGGTTTGTATGTGTTTGTGTTTGTGTGTGTGTGCGCATGTGTGTGTGTTTGTGTCACAAGTATGTCGTTTCAGATAGATTTGTTAGTGGTTTTTTGTGTTTTGGGTTAGGGTTTTGTTGTAATAAGCAGGACCACCGCCCTCGCGATCAGTGTTTCTTCGATATATTAACGATTTTACGGTCTTTTTTCACCGTGGTCTTCTGAGGACGTCCGGTTGACTTGCGCTTTTCAGTTGTCCAAGCGCGTTTCGGTTGTTCAATCACGTTTCGGTTGTCCGAAGCACGTTTCCCACAAAAGTGCGCGATCGTTCCATTAAGAACTCGATCGTTTTGCGCTTAATGCCATCAGCCGCCATTCCCTTTACGATATGGCGCTGATATTCGGTTCAATGTTTACCTCGACCCATTGTTACTAACATTGCTTGCTTGGACCGTCAAGAACGCGCTGGTTAAAAACTTGTACACGGCTGATCCCGTGCTCTGCCTGCGTTCTGCTTCTATACGTGATGAATTACATCGTTGTTGAGCAGCGAAAACATGCGTATGGATAAAAACTATCAATGAGTAAGCAGGTGAGCGTCTACCCATTTAAATCGAGAACAGAATACTGCCGCGCTCATGAAACAAAACGCCCATTGAAAAGAACAACTGCGCGCCAGCTCAATGCACGCACAAAGTTTCCTATGCACACACGAGCTTCAACGCAGAGATGCACGCAGGCCTTTCAATGGCGTGCCCTGAAGAAACACCTGTGAGGGAATGCCGAGTTCATTGCTATTGTGCGCGTGTCCATGTCGCTGTCGCATGCAAATTCAACAATCAGCACACCTGCGTTTTCCGAGGAACAAGCGCTGCTGTCGATGCAAACTTTAGCTTTTAACCAAGTGTGAACGCACGCTGTTTCACATGATAATAGTGTTGGGCATTGTGCGCGTGTGCGCACTGTGCGCACAGCACACCTCATTGTGCGCACTGCACAGCACACTTTGTACTGTGCGAGCACACTTCGCACAGTGCGCGCACTTCGCACTTTTCGCACAGTGCGAGCACAATCCGCACTTTTCGCACACTTCGCACAGTGCGGGCACTTTTCGCACACTCCGCACAGTGCGCGCACTTTTCGCACAGTATGAGCACACTTCATACTGTGCGAGCACACTCCGCACAGTGCGCGCACTTTACACACAGTGCAAGAACAGTCCGGACTTTTCGCACACTTCGCACAGTGCGAGCACATTCCACACTTTTCGCACACTTCGCACAGTGCAAGCATGTTTCGCAAATTTCGTGCAGTGCTTCACTTTGTACGGTGCGAGCACACTTCGTACCATGTTACAGGAAGTCAGGTGGTATGGTACTGAGCATATTTTGACAAACCGCCTTTAAGCATCAGCATCAGTTAGCATTAGCGACTCCGATCCGTTGGTGCTACGAGTTCAAGTCGGGGCGAATCAAAGATCCATAAATCGCTTGCACACATTCATACCACACACATGCCCATCGCCCCCCCCTCCCCTTTTGCCCTGTCCCATGTCTTCTCTTCAGTTAATCACAAAATTTGACTAGGGCTCCGAGTGAAAATTGTAATTTTTGCATCAAAACATGCGCTGCTATCGCAAGCCTGCGACGCGAATAACAGTTTTCCCGTGAAACCAGCTGTCTGTTTTATTGCACAATCGCAAAGCGGTGGCTCCGAGTACAAGCACAGACACGTTTCATCTCAGCCAAATTCAAGAGAAACCTCAACCCACTGGAGCGTCGTTTACCTACGACCTTCACAGTTCATAGTTGTTTTCAAGAAACGCGTGCTTGATGTCAGCCGATTTTTCCTGATAATTTCTTCGGCTATGGACCGCTGTGTTGATATTGTGTTTCGGGGCCTTTAAATTTTTGTCTGGGTGTGTTGTATCCTTGTGTTTGTGTAACGGGTTTTCGATCGGGATTCGAAGAGGTCAGGTGTCCGCCAAGTTCATCCACTGTTAGACGAACCCGATGGCTGAGTAAATGAACTCTAAGAGAAAAAGCTGACATTGGTCGTGTGGTCGTGGTCTTTGTGTACGTACCACCATGGTACGAAGTGTGCTCGCACAGTGCAAAGTGATGCAAGTTAAGCTTGCACTGTGCGAAGTGTGCTCGCACTGTGCGAAGTGTGCGAAAAGTCCGGACTGTGCTCGCACTGTGCGGAGTGTGCGAAAAGTGCGCGCACCGTGCGAAGTGTGCTCGCACTGTGCGAAATGTGCGGAGTGCGCGCACAGTGCGGAGTGCGCGCACAGTGCGGAGTGCGCGCACAGTGCAGAGTGCGCACAGTGCGGGGTGCGCGCACAGTGCGTAGAGCGCGCACAGTGCGAAATGTACACCGCACACTGAGATGTGCGTGCGTGTGCGCACAGCACACCTAATTGTGCTCTTTTTCCCAACACTACATGATAACACACATTATCAGAATACTAGCCATACCTTTAATTGGACAGGAGATATAGGTGATATTTTTCATGAGGTATTGCTTAATTAATGCAGGTCGTTCTCGAATAATAGAGTATACAGTTGATGGTGAGAAAAAATCAATACACAAAAATACACATTTTTTACATCTTCGATGGGAGCAAAACAATCACTAATGAGTTTTCATTTCATTAATTGTGCTCCCCATTTTTTTGATCCGTGGCATCTGTTCATTAATGAAATAATGATCTTTTTAGCAGGAATGAAATAATAACCAGGCAGGAAGAAAAACAAAATGTCACTCTGTGAACGAATGTTACACAAATCATTATTATAGTGAGTCTTTAAGCAATAAGGCAAAGCTGTCCTCCTGTTTAAAAAAAAACATAGCGTACGGCAATTGGAATACTTTTTTTCTATTACAAAACAACTGATATTCTTTATCGTAATGACTGGTTTTCTGCAGCGAATACAACGAAGAAATTCAGACTAGGTAATATGTATTATAACCACTATAAATCCGATTTGTGTATGTCGAAATATACCTTGCTTTTTAAAAACCAGCTGTTTATCAGCGACTCTACAACCTAGCTCGCGAGTGCACTGTCTATCAAAAATACGCAGTGAGAAGAACAGGGTAGCTCGCGAGCGGCCTGTATAGCGGAACTTGGGGCAAGTGTGCCATCTTAAGCATTTCAAGTTATAACTCACTAAAACGTGTTTTTCAAAAGCCGATTTAAATCTCATAACCATTTTACATCTATTTCCTCACTTATAAATGAGTTTCGCTTGAAAAAAGTGCAAATAAAACAGTTTTTGAAGCGTTTTAAAAAGGGTCCAAAAAGACGTTGTTTTTTGGGCTATGGGGCAAGAGTGCCACTCGTATGGGGCAAGACGGCCACCTGGTTAAAATAACCGTCATTCTTAGATAATAGGAAATAATTACGTTTGTACCACTAGTGTATGTATTCCTACATGTATTTAGTCACCAATGAACCCTTTTTGACCACCAATTGTACCACAATATGGTTTGTTACTGTTCTGTTTTTCTGGCGTGGAATCCGCTCACAATAGCGCACCATTCCGCAGCACGCTACAACAATGTTTACATTTTTGACAGCTCGCGCCTATGAAAGATGGTGGCACACTTGCCCCAAACAGAGATGGCACACTTGCCCCAAAAGTTGTAACTTTTTTGAAATTGAATTTTTCAGTGACAAAAAGAAAGTTTTTTTCAATTAACCCCACAAAAAATTTCACGTTTTCTCAGCTATACGGTGGTGTAAATATTTTCTCGGTTGATTGTTCGCATGATTTTTGAGAGCTTATTTGATTGGATTCAAAAATTATAATATTCTGCTCAATTTTGAAACTCAATATAAATCAGTTCAAAACAATGGGGAATATCGATTGGTCTATATGAAATTCGGCTCAGTATACCTAGTCATTCGAAAGGAACCAACTGTATACACAATTGATCATTAAACTAAAGTTTTTAAGGAAAAATGCTTGGTGGCACTCTTGCCCCGTATAGCACACTTGCCCCAAATTCCGCTACTTAAAATCCATGCAGAAAAAACTGGCTAGCTCGCGAGCGCACTACCTATCCAAAATCCATGCAGAAAAAACAGGGTAGCTCGCGAGCGCACTGCCTATCCAAAATCCATGCAGAAAAAACACCTTAGCTCGCGAGCGCGCTGCCCTTACAAAATACGTAGCGAGAAGAACAAGGTAGCTCGCGAGCGCTCCTTCTCTTCTCACTACGTATTTGGTCCAGGCAGCGCGCTCGCGAGCTAGCTTGATCCTCTCACTATGCATATTGGCGCTCGCGAGCTGGGTTGATTTTTTATGCATGGATTTTGGGCCAACCGATCGCTCGCGAGCTACCCTGTTCTACTCGCTACGTATTTTGGATGGACAGGGCGCTCGCGACCTACCCTGTTTTTTTCTGCATGGATTTTGGATAGGCAGTGCGCTCGCGAGCTACCCTTTTTTCTGCATGGATTTTGGATAGGCAGTGCGCTCGCGAGCTAGGCAGTTTTTTCTGCATGGATTTTGGATAGGCAGTGCGCTCGCGCTACCCTGTTTTTTTCTGCATGGATTTTGGATAGGCAGTGCGCTCGCGAGCTAGGCTGTTTTTTTCTGCATGGATTTTGGATAGGCAGTGCGCTCGCGAGCTACCCTGTTCTTCTCGCTACGTATTTTGGATGGGCAGTGCGCTCGCGAGCTCTTCATTTAAAAGTTCTTAAAATTAGTGGGAGCTCTGATATAATCTAGATGAACTATTTAATTAGAATTGGAATATCAAAAAAGAATTCAAATGAAGTAATACTCACTTATTAGAGTTGTGTAAATGCATTATACAGAATTACGAAATAAATCCTTGCTATGAGAAATCCAAAGAGCTGTAAAAAAGTGATTCTTCTTCTTCTTCTTTGGCTCAACAACCTATGTCGGTCAAGGCCTGCCTGTACCCACTTGTGGGCTTGGCTTTCAGTGACTAATTGATTCCCCCATATCAGGATAGTCAGTCCTACGTATGGCGGCGCGGTCTATTTGGGGATTGAACCCATGACGGGCATGTTATTAAGTCGTACGAGTTGACGACTGTACTACGAGACCGGCAAAGTGATAAGATTGCATTATTACTGAATATATAGAAGTTGAAATATATCAATAAAGAAATGAATAAATGAAACAATAAATGTTAACTTACTTCTTATCTAAAAAACAAGCGGAACTGTTGAGACTGGAAGAAATGCCATAGTAAGCGCAGTTGTCACGTAAGGGGATAGCTTTTCCTCGATGTATCCTCGTATGGGATGCGAAACACGTTGAATAGTATTATAAAAAAATAGAAGTTGGAGATTAGTACGGAATGCTCAAAAGATACCATACGATCAATCAACTATTCTATTATTTTAGTTATAACTATCGTGGATCTTACACTACTTATGGATCACAGGTTGATTGAATAATTTGTTTTAAAGATTGGCATTGTCATTAAAATGTAGTAATAAGTCCAAATTACCAAAAATAATTGTGTTCACATAAAAAAGTATCAACAAACATGAAATGAATCCCTTGGTTTTGTCACTAACTTTTACAATCTCTATTATAAAATTCTAGTAAAGGCTGATCAGCGTTACTTTCCAGCGGTAGCTTGGATGTTTTTTGCTTAGTTTACATCCATACAATGGCAACCACATCGACTATAGAAAACGCAACGCTGACTTAGTTTTTGGTATTTTGAAACGTATGGAGAACAATGATACAAATTACAGTCAGAATTGAATAATTGAACTTTTTTCCGTGGTCTTTTTCTATGCATGGGCCTAATTTTTGGTTTAACCAAAGCTAAAGAATGTCTTCTTCTACATGTAAGTAAAATGTTCCAATCAGTGGTCCAAAGAACTGGATCTGGATGTATGAAAACGTTGCGAAAACATTTATACGAAAAAGTAACTGAAACAAATAACCTTCTTTTAGGAGTAACAGGACATGCCGGTCTTTACAGGCTTTCGATACTTAGTACCACTTAGCCGGATAGTTAATCCTTGATTAGGGCGACGGTCCATGGGACGGGCATGTTATTAAAATGTCCGAGTTGACGATAGTACCGCGGGACCCCTCGATACAACAAGAGATAAAAATAGGAAAATTGGACTGGGTGGTTCGATTAGTGAATCAGATTCAGGTACTATTCAGGTCCCGAAATATATAAGGAAGCAGTATCTGGGCTAGGAATCAGGATCTGTTCCATGACAGACATGGAATCTTAATCATTTCAAGGATCAGTAGGGGGTTCTGTTCCAGTACCGAAATGTATATGTTGCAAGATCTGCATGGATTCAGGATCAGTTCCAGGACCGTTATGGGTTCAGTGTAGGATCTGGTGTGGGTTTGGGATCAATTCCAAGGCCGGTACGGTTTTTGGAGCTGTTATACCAATATATATACAATTTAAGTACCGGTAGGGTAAAAATATCAATGTAAGGGTACAAATGTACTTTAATAGATTTAAAGTGTCAGGAAGGTAAATTTATGAATATTTTAACAGAAAGCAATGGGAATATGTTTTAACTTCGCAATCACAAGCATTTTAACCATCAAACACAACAAATTTACGAAAAAAAGTATATTTTTGTGACTGCTTCGTTGTACCTATAATGGTGGTATGGTTCCTATAGTCGTAGTATTGTGTTACTATCGTGTTGGTAAACAAAGATACCTAAAAACTGTGTATAATACACACGGAACTTAGTTTGAAGCTGTTTTCAAATGAATAGTAAGAATCACATCCATAATATTGTTTTCTTACATAATTTGATCGTAAAAATGTATTAAGTGTAATTAGCGATTGAAATATTAACTAAAAAACTTTATAACTGTAGTCTTTAAAAACCAGTAAGAGTAAGCTTGATTCGAAGTCGGTTATTCACTCAGTTGAATATACGAATTTTTGAATTTTTTTATTAAATTACTTACAGGAAACTCATTTCCGTTGCTTATTTTAGTGTAAACAATACGAAATGTTAACAATATCGCGGAAACAATCTAAAATGTTCGGTTTTTACTAATTTTATAATTATGACCACTATAGCAACATGGCTGTTTTTTGTACCTATAATGGCACTATGGTAAAAAAAAAACAAATAAAAATGCGAAAATATGGTCAAAAGGCAATAAATATTAGTAAATCAATAACATTTCCCGAAAGTTGTGTTAAAAAAATAATAATTGCATTGTTATGTGGTCATTTAAAACGTTAGCAAAAATATGAGTTTTGAAATCCTAAGGATTTTGGAAGAATGTTGACACATTTCACAAAATATGTTGTGTTTCTATCACTGCAATGGAATGGCCCAATTTAACTTTTAAAGCCTTTTTTAAAAGAACAGAGAACATTAAACAATGAAATAAATAAGTTAATTGTTCTTAATAATCTTATTATCACATTTTAGAGCCATACTACCACTATTGTTACTACACCACTATAGGTACGTTTACCCTATAGGGTCAAGATAGTTTTCAGATCCGGTATGGGAATGGGATCAACTTCCCGACCGGAATGGATCAGGATCAGTAAAAAGGATCAGTAAGGGGTTAGGATCAATAAGGGGTTAGGATCAGTTCCACGATCAGGTTCATGACTAATTATAATACCTATACGGGAATGGAATCAGTTCCAGCACCAGAATAAGTTCTATAAAATTTCAGGATTACATGGGTTCGGGATTAATGCATCACTTGGAATTAAAAACCACATGGAATTTGCGTTGTATTTTAAGAAATCCGTTGCCTGCAGGTTATTATATACCCCAGAAATTATCTTGCATAACCCTGTAACCGGGCCAAATTAACTAGTTATTATAAAATGCATGTACATGCGACAGTTCGTGCTGATCTGATCAATAAAAAAAACTACAATGAAGTCGCCTATAGATTAAACAAATTTCTTTCCCTGCTAACTCTGTAATGAAAACTATTTTATACTTTTATTATTGTTCTAGAAGCAAAGTTCTTTCTTCAACTCAAACTTAAACGTGATCTTTTAACTCGTAGTTTACTGCACTACTTTATTGAACAAAATCTTACAACGTAGCAAAGTAAGTTTCGCGGCGGATTGGTGGTTAAAAAATTTCACGTACGCTTTCTTACGCTTTCTGACTTGATCTCATGGCGCTCGCGCGATGGCCGTTTTTCGATTCGCGCGGCGATGTTTTTTTCTGCTCCCTCTGGTAACGGCAAATCGGCGACGTTTCGGTTCGGCTGTCAACGGCTTATCAATAAACACAAATTGTAAACAACAATGTGTCACTTTTCGCCGACCTCGTTGTTTTCTACAACATTCTCCCGCCCGGTACGTTGCTGGTATACGCAACTTACCCTACTAAAGTCGGCGATCTACTTCAGTTCATCGTTCAACCGTTACGCTGGTGCCGCATCACCACAAATACGTTCTGAGTTTGGTGGGTTGACCGTATCGTTCTTCATTTGTTAGGTCTACGAACGTCCAACACGGCTATCTTCGTTGCAGGTCTTTCGATGATTCCGCTTGCTGTCTGCACGGTGGCTCGCCTTACTTGGCCGTCGTTGGCTTTAACCACTTCTATCACCCTTCCTTTCGGCCAACAATTCCTCGGTAGGTTGTTATCAGCAATCAACACTACATCACCTTCCTCGATCGAACGAGATGGAAGGAACCACTTTGTTCTGCGGGTCAGGGTCGGAAGGTACTCGGCTATCCATTTTTTCCAAAACAAGTTGGCGTTACACTGCGACGCTTTCCATGTCGACTTTACGGCCGTCGCTGTATCATCGAACGGTGCAGGTGGCTTGATGCCGTTTGAGCTGCCCAAGAGTAAGTCATTCGGTGTTATCGGTGGTGCCAAATCGTCGTCTAACGGCACGTAAGTCAGCGGTCTCGAATTGATGATCATTTCTATTTCAGCCATGGTAGATTGCAATACTTCGTCGTTAGGCAGACGTGGCAATTCGAGTTGAGCGAAAACCTTTTTCACTGACTGGACGAGGCGTTCCCAGCAGCCTCCAAAATGTGGAGCGGCCGGCGGGTTAAAGGTCCACTTCAAATCAGGGCTAGTAAACTCTTCTATCAAAGTGTTTTCGTCGACACTCTTTCTGGCCTCCTTGAGCTCTCTCGAAGCTCCTACGAAATTCGTACCTCGATCACTAATGATCTCTCGCGGCGTTCCACGCCGAGCGATAAAACGCCGGATCGCCAGGATGCATGACGAACTCGTCATTGAATGCGCGATTTCTAGGTGGATGGCTCGTGTTGTTAAGCAAGTGAAGATCACTCCCCAACGCTTCTCCACGCGGCGACCAACTACTACGTTGATCGGCCCGAAATAATCTATTCCGGTACATGTGAACGCACGCTGAGCTATAGCCGTTCTTTGTTCAGGAATGCACCCCATCAACGGCGGCTCGGGAACAGCTTTCCGATTAAGGCAGTGTTGGCAGTTTTTTCGTACCCGTTTATACTCCGATAGCAATCGCGGTATATAGAATCTGGATCGCAATTCATTGATGACGGTCTGATGGTTGCAATGTTGATATATCACGTGGTAGTGATGAATGATTAAATCTGTCCCTACATGTCGCCTGGGCAGTATCACGGGCATCCGAAGCGGTTCGTCCACTGCAGTGCAGTTTGCAAGCCGGCCACTTATTCTCAACACACCATGGTCGTCGAGTGTTGGTGAGAGTTTGTACAGTACGCTACATTTTTCGATGCCTTTTGACCACGGATGTTTTAATGTTGGAGGATTCTCGAGGCACTTGATTTCTTGCGGAAATGCTTCTCGCTGAATTTGCTTCAGTATTATCTGTTCAGCTCTTTGAAGCTCTTCTTGTATCAGCGGTTCTGTTGCGATCGGTGTTTTATTGGCCCTATGAGTGCAATTGTTCAAAAATCGAACGACATATCCAACGGATCTCAGAAGTCTATTCCACTTAGAAAATCGATCGATTTGGATGAGTGGCTTAGTTGTGACATGGAACAGCAAGTTGCGACGTAGTTCTTCTGCTGTATCATCTGGTCGTGTCGGTGAAGCTGGCCAATCGCTCTCCGGTTGCCATAGAAAGCTCGGACCCTTGAGCCATCTGCTGTTAGTGCTTAAATCGGGTATTTTTGCCCATTTCGTACCATCGTCTGCAACATTGGCTTTCGTTGATATCCACTGCCAATCGTCTACTTTGGTCAACTCTAGGATTTCTCCGACTCTGAAGGCCACGAATTGACTGTATCGTCTGTGATCTGAACGTAACCAACAGATGACGTCCCTTGAGTCCGACCAAAAGATTGTTCTTGTGATTATTAAACGATGTGATTTGTGTATCGTATGTGCGAGCCGTGCGCCAATCACTGCTGCCTGCAATTCTAAACGGGGAATCGATAGAAACCGTAGCGGTGCTACTCGAGTTTTTGAACCTATTAGAGCGCATTCTATTGTTTCTCCTTCTTCAAATCGGAAATAGGCAACCGCTGCCATCCCGTTTTCACTTGCGTCGCAGAATATGTGAAGCTGTACGTTACGAGGTAGGGCCGACGTACGCTGGCGGTAGCACCTTGGTATTTTGATCTGGCAGACGGCAGGTAAAATGCTAGTCCACCTTTCCCACTGTTCTGCTAAACGGCCGCCAATCTGCTCATCCCAGCCGACACCACCGCGCCATATTTCTTGCAGCAATACTTTCAGGAACATCAACACGTTCCCCAATAGACCCAAAGGATCGTAAATCCTCATAAGGATACGCAGCACTTCGCGTTTAGTCGGCAGTTTCGCTCCTGCCAGTAACTGCTCGTCGTTTCTAGGTGAGACTTTGTACATGAATGTGTCGGCTTGTGTGTCCCACCACATTCCCAATACCTTTTCTGTTCTCGCATCTGTGCCAACGTTAACATCCTTCTCTATCTTTACAGGTACATCAAGCTGTTCCATCACCAAATGCGAGTTCGAGAGCCAGTTTCTAATCTCGAATCCGCCATTCGCATGCACGTGACGTACGTCCTTCGCCAGCTTAATTGCTTCGTCTTCAGTTTCGACACTGGCGAGCATATCGTCGACGTAATGCTCCTTGACAATACATTCAAAGGCACGAGGAAACTCATCTCTATACTTTTCAGCGTTCAAATTCTTTACATAATGCGCGCAGCAGGGCGAGCACGCCGCCCCAAACGTCATAACGGTAACAACATACACGTCTGGAGCCTTATCAGTCTCGCCACCGTTCCATAGAATCATTTGACTGCGCTGATCCTCGGGTCGCATAGCCACTTGAAAGAACATCTCCTTGATGTCTCCTACTACGCCTATTCGATGCTCTCGGAACTTATACAGGACCGTCAGGAGGTCTACCAGCTGATCTGGACCTTTGAGCAGGAACGTGTTTAAACTGACTCCGTTAGACTTGGCGGCTGCGTCGAACACTATACGGATTTTTCCTGGCTTGTTAGGATTCGTTACCGGAAATGTCGGCAAGAACCAGTCTGTATTCCGTGTATCAGCTATTTCGTTTGGTGTGAGGCGCCGGATGTAGCCCTTTGTTTCGTAATCGTTCATCTTGTCGATGATAGCAGCTCTCAACACCGGATCTTTTTGCATTTTTCTTTGCAGGCATTCGAAACGTCTTATGGCCATGAGTTTACTTGGTGGTAGCTGAACATTGCTATACTTCCACAGTAAACCTGTTTCATAACGATTTCCTTTTAAATGAGTCGTGGTTGCAAGGATCTCCAACGCCTTTTCATCATCTTTAGAGCCAACTGGATGGGGCAATTTGGTAATGCCCATCGAATCGATCGCAAAATATTTCTTAAGCTCAATATCGATTCTATCGTCTGTGCTATCTACACACGGGCAAACTTGTGGGCTATGATGGTTTAGGAAGCCATTCGCGCCATTACCGGTATTCGTTGGGTACGATCCATACACTATCCAGCCCAATCGTGTCTTGGCGGCAACAGGTTCATGTGGCTTTCCCTCACGGTATGTCATCGGATTACCTAGATGGCAGTTATCCATACCAATGAGGATCCTAGGCGTGATGTCAGTGTATGAATTAAGCTTTAAGCCTCTCAAATGATCGAATGTGCTTTGAAGTTTCTCTGCGCTAAGTGACTGTCTCGGTAGCGCCAGACTCTGTACGGTATGCACATTTGGTAAGACATACACCTTGCCGATTTCATCACGTCCTGACAAACTTAACGATACCCTCACCGAATTCTTCTCCTCTCTTTTCTGATTTCCGGTCCACCAGAGGCACAACGGATGAGGAGTTCCTTGCAGGCCAAGTTCTTCTACCAAAGCATGTTCGACGAACGTGGCGGACGAGCCGTCGTCCAAGAACGCAAACGTATCAACTTTGCGGCCATTGCCATGAAGTGTTACCGGGACATAACGGAAGAGTGGCGGCTTCGCTAACGCGGTTTGGTGGTGGTTGCTCATATGGTGTCCGCCGGTTCCGGCTGATAGCGCTTCGGCTGTGGTTCTCCGACCATCATGAAGCAATCTGTTGTGTAGGAAAACGCAACCATTTGTGCCACACGGCGTTCTTCTTTCACAACGATTAAAGTGTCGTTCAAGACATTTGCGACAAAGATGTTTCTCTCGCACTGCTCGCCAACGGGCGTCTATGTCCATGGCAAGAAAGTCAGGGCAGCTTTCTACGTTGGCGCATTGTTGTTGGCATACTGGGCAACGTGGTGTGGCTCTGCTGGAACTCGATGCAGTGTGTCGCGCTGGAGCGGCAGTGAGATGCGCATTCACGTGTCGATGTTGCCTGTTCGCTGTGGCATTCGATGCAGTTCTTGTATACGGACTTTCTGGGACGTGTACCGAGGAAACAGTCACCAAACTGGCTGCTTGGACCAAATGATTCAGCCAATCATTGAAGCTTGACAACGTTACACGTCCCAAGTTCATTTGATGACATCCCCAATTGAGCTTTAGCGATGAAGGCAAGCGCTCCGTCAGCTCGTATAACAAAGCCACGTTGAACATGTATTCGTCGAGACCTGTGGCTGTGATTGTCGCACAAAGATTCTGGACTGCGATCCCAAAATCTATCAGCGTATCGAGACGATCCTGTTTAGGTGCGGGCATGGCGCGCACCTTGTTTACTAGCTAGTGAACAATAATCTCAGGACGACCGTAGAGCATTTTTAATGTGCTAATAACATTCGGTACATTGGACGGATGCATCAAGAGGCAACGTACTGACTCCAACGCCTTTCCCTTCAGAGCCTTTTGAAGTCGGTCTAGGTTGTCCACATCACTGTAGACGTACTCCTCCGTGGTGTATTCGAAGGAGGAAAGAAACATCGGCCACTCTTCGGGGTTGCCGGCAAACGTCGGCAAGTCCCGTAGCCGTACTCCACCGTGTCTGACCGTGTATTGCATGCGTGGTTGCTGAGAAGACGTTCCCTGATGACCAGTTGCGCTTGTTTGCTGATGCGTTGTTCCCTGATGACCGGTGGCCTGGAACGATTGCATCAACTCGTTCCGTTCTCTGAGCTGCTTGATCTCCAGGTCTTCTAAAGCTCGCTGTAGGTCACGATCTCGATCAGGCTGCGTGGCTGGAGGCTGGCTGGGTCCAGCGTTCTGGTCTGCGTCTCTACGCCGAGTCGCAGAAGTGCTAGCTCGCGCGTTGTAACGCAGAAAATCCGGGAAAGCAATGCTCGATCGAGACGGTGCGCTCGCAGGTTCACGGTCCGTGTTGCCGCGGCCAGGTGTACCTTGCGTTAATCTCCGCGGTACGGGCACGGCCGAAGGAAGGAGCACATCTTCGGCGGTTCCCTGGCTGACTGGGGAGACCGTGCCTCCACATTGCGCATTCAGCGACACTCCAAGGCCCCGTGACACACTCGGGCTTAACTGAGCGATTTGCGCGGTTAACCGGATGAAGCTTTCGTTAGCCTCCCTGGCTTGCTGGACCAAGTCCTGTATCGAAACAGTGTCTTCCTCTAAATCGTGCACCGGGGAAAGTTGTCGCACTGTCGAATTCGCGGCGGGGTTGGACTCAGCGTTCTCGCGGTTCATGTTCACTCAACTAAGCTTCACACGGGGCTTTCACAAATTAAGAGGTGAAATTTTTTAAAATGTTCTAGAAGCAAAGTTCTTTCTTCAACTCAAACTTAAACGTGATCTTTTAACTCGTAGTTTACTGCACTACTTTATTGAACAAAATCTTACAACGTAGCAAAGTAAGTTTCGCGGCGGATTGGTGGTTAAAAAATTTCACGTACGCTTTCTTACGCTTTCTGACTTGATCTCATGGCGCTCGCGCGATGGCCGTTTTTCGATTCGCGCGGCGATGTTTTTTTCTGCTCCCTCTGGTAACGGCAAATCGGCGACGTTTCGGTTCGGCTGTCAACGGCTTATCAATAAACACAAATTGTAAACAACAATGTGTCACTTTTCGCCGACCTCGTTGTTTTCTACAACAATTATGATATACCCTCTTTCAAAATGTTATGTAATACATCGTCAACCTAAACCCTCTACATAATACATTATATGATATATTATATATACCATGATATACCCTCCACCAAAAGTTTTGAAATAAACCCGTAAACCTTTGAAAAAATCAATAACATTATAATTTACACTAAGACAAAACAAGTCACAATCATGATTTTAAAATAAAAAATATGGTTAGTTTGGAAAAAAAGTGTGTAATAATGGAAAAAATAATATAGATGGAGGCATAGAATCTTGAAATTCATCAACATCAAAGTACACAAGAGGACGAGGGGGTAAATTAACGGCAACTAACTTACATTTAATAGACTTAAGGTCAATTGTCACCATAGTAGATGGTGAATAAGAATTTAGTTTATGAATGTTCAGTTCACTAGACTGTATCTCTACAAAAGATACATTATCTTTAAATGTAGCCGTAAAATAATTGTTCTTATTATCATACTTGATTCCAACGATAACCAACGAATTCTGCGGAGAGATTTCTGCTCTCAAAAATGTCACTATACCATTTGATTTTGTTAAAAACCATTGATCCCGAAATTTTGGTTTTAAAACAAAGCTTTCAGTTACATGCACTCCACAGCCATCTATAGTCAAACAGGGATATTTGTTTTCTTTGGGACCATGATGCACATTAATTGAGGCACATAACTTGCATCTGCCCGCTACTTGTTTCACACATTTTGAGCCTGTCTTAACATCTCGTTTAATAAACTGTAAAAAGTTTTCATAATCATAAGAAGACCAATCGTCCAATGGACCAAGTTCTTCAACGTCATCAAATACGTGGAGAAGATTGTGTACATTACTGCTCATATGGGTGCGATCATAGTACAGTGGGAAATCAATCAATAGTTTGGCACTCGTCCACCAGCCTAAAAAATTTGGTTATTAATTCCATGTTAGAATTTCTAACATTCCAAAAAATTATTTCGAGCAAACTATACCGCCTTTATAACCGCGTAACAACACCGAAAAATCCGCGTCCGCATTATTCCGTGTAGTGGCAAATTTGCAGTGCAAGTAAGACAAGATGGAAAACCAGCAGGAGGTGTGCAGGGCAGTACAGGAGTGCAACTCTATACCCATCGTAAATCCGGCTACGAGGCGTGAAGGAGTTCAAGTAACCAGGGCGTCAACGAGCTCGATTCCGGAAAGTGAGAGTACGCGGCAATCCCCTTTGGAAGCGAGCACGAGCCAGAGCAAATTGGAAAGGCAGGTGGAGGGCGAGACAATGAGGGATGCTGAATCGAAGATACCAGCAGTTCACACGGGCTGCTCGGGTGAGTCTTACAACGAAGGCGAGACGGGAAGCGAAAGGAGGATAGTGAGTGAAAGTTTACGCGTGTCTACGTACCAACGACGCCAACGAATGGCTGAAATCGAACAAGAATTCCGTGAGCTTCGCGAGCTTCTCGAACTCGAGAAAGCGGAAGAATGGTGCCGGGAAATGGATCGTTTGGGGGCGCCAACATCAAAACCGCTGAATTCCGAGGGTCGCGCTGATCGAGAAGCGTTTGAAGAATGGATTCTTGCCATGGAAAGTTCGATGAGGCGAACCCCACAAAAAGAAAATGGCTTGGCTAGAGGTCAAAACCCTTCGACCCGAGGGCAACGAGTGACGTACTGTGATGGCTACGGAACGACGTCACTAGCGCAAGGGCCGTGTGACAAGCGCGCGCCCTACGGTGTGATGCCCTATGATGAACGCACCATGTATCATGAACGCGCGACGTATGATGACCGTGCCACTTACAATGAACGCGTTACCGCTAACGAGCGCGCGGCATATGATGACCGTGCCACTTATAATGAACGCGTTACCACTAACGAGCGCGCGTTGTATGATGAACGTAAGGGTTATGGTACCAGCGATATTTTTGAACGAAGAGGAACGGGTGTACCCTGCGAATCAGGACCATCCTTGTGCACTACACACACTGAACCGCACACATCATACGCAAACTACACACAGCACGCACCACAAAACACTTTTTTGAACCACTCACAAATAACTGCACGGCAGGGTTTCCCGCGGGATTTACCTACGTTTGCAGGATCAGTTGAAGAGTGGCCACGTTTTATCTCCACCTACACCCGTACCACCATTGCCTCCAATTATTCGGACGACGAGTGTAGTGAGGTTACAACACTGCCTGAAAGATGCAGCACTAGACGCTGTCGGGCACCTGTTGCTGTTGAGTGAAGTAATCAGCACGTTGAAGGCCAGGTATGGAAGATCAGATTTGATTGTGGATCGAGCGGTAGAGAGTGTTAAACGGCTACCCGCCCCTAGAATGGAGAAATTGGACACGATTGTAGAATTCGGGTTCGCAGTGAAGCGTTTGATCGCGACGGTCCAAGTCTCGGGACTGGTAGGCTACATGTACGACGTGGTGTTGCTTAAGGAGCTCACGAGGAAGCTGCCTCCAGTACTGTGTATTGAGTGGGCTCGATTGAGAAAACGATCACACGAAGTGAAAATCTTCTTGTTTGGACGATGGATTGGAGAATTGGCGGACGATCTCTGTGGGGTCATTGATATGCCCGACACTGAAGTGGGCAAAGGCATTCATCAGGCTCGTCCCAATCAATAGCAACCCCCACGTACGACAGCTGGGCCGAGCTATCGATCCGGAATGGGACGTCCAAGCAACGCGTACTGCAACACTAACGTTGTGCAGGTAGACCGCTCTGCCAGCAAATCTTTGGTTGACCTTTCATCGTCGGTGTGTATCCTGTGCGGAGGTACATGTGGTTCACTGGCCAGTTGTAACAAGTTCCTGAGGACGTCGGTAGCATCAAGGAGGGCGTTCGTGAATGAACGCAAATTATGCCGCAAGTGCCTCGACCATCACTACGGCAGATGCCCCGTCACGGCCTCATGTGGTGTTAATGGGTGCGATCTTCTACATCACGCGTTACTGCATCAATTCGAAGGCTCACTCGCAGGACCCGGGACGACGTCGCATGAAATGAGAGGCACACACGTTAATGGGATTATTTGCCGACTAAAAAAAGACTTAAGTGTTTTTGCAAAGATACAGCTCCGTCAATTCTTTTTATGGCTAATGCAGGACAAATGACAAGAATGCAAAAACTGCAAAACAGAGCGATGCGAGCTATTCTAGGATGCGGACCGAAACGTGAATCGTCATAAATTGTACAGTAACGGAATAAGGAAAAAGTACGCTGTGAGATAGTTTTGAAAGTGGTTCTCTATCGCCATTAGTTGGTTGTAGGTTGAACCGGCTATACAAGAGAAACGAAAGCAGGTACCATGTATTGAGACCGACCATGACTGCTTCATAAAGAGGAGAAGAAAGAAGTTTTGTAGCCACCACGTTCTTGAAATACTTACTTGCCTTATGATTTGATTATTTGCTTAATTACTAATTTACAACAACACAATTATCGATAAGATACAATCGTTCCTCTCAATACTAAATCGGGGTAAGAGGTGGGACTCATCATCATCATCATCAACACACATTCAAGTACTAACGAAAGCGTTCTTTTAAAATACCTTCCAGTAGTCCTGCATGGTCCGAAAGCTAAAGTCGAAACATATGCATTTTTTGACGACGGCTCCACATCCACCTTCATGGATCACGACCTGCTCGAAGAACTAGGTTTGAAAGGTACGCCACGTCCGTTGTGCATTCAGTGGACAGGAAATGTCACGCGGGAGGAGCACGATTCGGTACAGATAGCAGTGCACATATTGGGGAAGCAGAAGAAAACAGCGCCCTACGAGCTGTCAACTGTACGCACAGTTCACAAACTGGCACTTCCTAGGCAGACCATGGATGTATCCCAACTCGCAGCCGATTTTGCACATCTGAGGGGCTTACCGCTGGAGTCTTATGTCGATGTAGCACCACGCATCTTGATCGGCGTTGATAATTGCATCCTGGGACAACCGCTGAAAAGTTTAGAAGGAAGAAATGACGAGCCAGTTGCGTCTAAGACCCGTTTGGGATGGGTCCTGGGAGGGCCGTGCTCGGTAGCGACCGCCACGCCAAAAACATACCTACCGTTGTTCCATATATGTTCATGCGACGACTCTGATGAAACACTCAATGCTGCAGTAAAAGAACACTTCGCTTTGGAATCTATCGGCATCGATAAGACTGTGGACGTAAGGCAGTCCAAGGACAACGAACGTGCCCTTTTGCTATTGGAGCGCGAGACAAAATTCGATGGCCGGCGTTATGAAACTGGTCTCCTGTGGCGCTACACCGACATCAAGCTGCCATGCAAGCTGCCGCGTTAAAAAGGTATGAGTGCCTGCAACAAAAAATGCAAAAAGATCCCATTTTAGCAGAAGCAGTTCGGGAAAAGATGGAGGACTACAAGAGGAAAGGGTATATAAGACGCTTAACCGAATACGAATTGGACAAAAGATACGACAACGATTGGTACCTGCCCATCTTTCCTGTAACCAACCCAAATAAGCCTGGAAGGATACGGATGGTTTTCGACGCAGCAGCAAAGGTACGTGGAGTCTCACTAAACTCATTCCTTCTAGCTGGGCCAGACATGTTAGCCGGTCTACTTGCTGTTCTGTGCAAGTTTAGAGAGTATCGTGTGGGGATAGTAGGAGATATCCGCGAAATGTTTCATCGCGTGGGCGTAAAAAAGAAAGACCAGAGAAGCCAAATGATATTTTGGGAAGGCGACGATCACGAGGCTAACCCGGTTGTTTACGTCGTTACCGTAATGACGTTCGGAGCATCTTGTTCGCCGAGCTCTGCACAATATGTGAAGAACCTAAACGCAGACCGGTTCGAGAAGGAGCATCCCCGCGCAGTCGAGTGCATCAAGGGCGAACACTACGTTGGCGATATGCTGGCCAGCGTAGAAACTGAAGAGGAGGCTAGCGATTTGGCAAAAACAGTCCGCTACATCCACGCCAGCGGAGGCTTTGAAATCCGCAACTGGGTTTCGAATTCGTCGATGGTTGTGGCATCGTTGCAAGAAACGTCGTGTACTGAGAACAACGTCAACATGGAATGCGGCTCCACAACAGAGAAGGTGCTAGGTATGTGGTGGGATACTGTATACGATTCATTTACCTTTCGGCTATCTCCGAAGTATGATCGAGATCTATTAACGGGAGAAAAAACGGCAACAAAACGAGAAATCCTTCGAACACAAATGAGCCTATTCGATCCGATGGGCCTGCTAGGTCATTTTATCATGTATTTGAAGGTTCTCCTTCAAGAAATCTGGCGTGGCGCATACACCTGGGATCAGCAACTCGACGGGCGAATAGCCGAAAAATGGGCAACATGGTTACGTGTTCTTCCGGAAGTCGAAAAGGTATCAGTGCCAAGGTGCTATCGAAAACTATGCACAACACAGGCAAATGTACAACTGCACGTATTTTGCGACGCGAGCGAAAGCGGGACGGCGGCGGTGGCGTATTTCCGTTTTGAAGAGGAGGGGAATGTAGAAAGTATTATCGTGGGTTCTAAGACGCGTGTAGCACCACTAAAGTTCTTATCCATTCCTAGACTCGAGCTACAAGCAGCGGTTATAGGTGCTAGATTGGCTGATACCATACGTCAAAGCCAAAGAATGGCAATAAGTCGAACGACCTTCTGGACGGATTCACGAAATGTGCTTAGTTGGCTACACTCCGATCATCGACGGTATAGCCAGTTCGTGGCGTTTCGTGTAAGGGAACTCCTCGAAACCACAAATGTCAACCAGTGGAGGTGGACCCCGACCAAGCTCAATGTTGCAGACGACGGCACCAAGTGGACTAAGGTACCAGACTTATCGCGAACTAGTCGATGGTTCTATGGCCCTGAGTTCCTTAAACATCCCGAGTCTGGTTGGCCAGCAAAGGAAACACCGATGAGCGACACTACTGAAGAAATACGGAAGAGTATATGCGTCCACAAAGCTATCCAGCAATTCATTCGGTTCGACCGCTTCTCTAAGTGGAAGAGAGTATTGCGGGCGACAGCATTTGTCGTACGGTTCACCAAGAAAACACGATCAACGACGGACAACACGTTCAAAGGACCACTTACTCAGGAGGAGCTGGTGGAAGCAGAGGTGATCTTGTTGAAAACCATACAACGAGAGGCCTACTCAAGCGAGATCGAAAGTCTACAAAAACCGGCCCGAGGGCGCATCCATGGAAAAAAGGGATAGATAAAGGTAGCTCACTTTATAAAGTATCACCGGTAGTCGACAGCCGCGGAATATTAAGGGTCAGAGGACGGCTATCTGAATGCATTGATATCAGCGAAGAATTACGTAACCCAATTATTATTCCCGGAAATCATCGGGGAACGTACTTGCTGATGCAGGAATACCACGAAAGGTACATGCATGGCAATCACAGCACGGTGATTAACGAGATACGGTCACGGTACTACATTCCGAAGTTATTAGGAGAATATCGCCGAGTAAGGTGAGCATGTCAGCACTGCAAAGTAAAAAACGCACGACCGGAACCGCCTTTGATGGGAAACGTGCCTTCTCAACGTGTAGCAGTAGGACAACCTTCTTTCTCATTCACAGGTGTTATTATTTCGGACCGTTCCTAGTCGCTGTGGGAAAGCGCGTTGAAAAGAGATGGGGCGCAATATTCACCTGCCTCACAACCAGAGCCATATACCTGGAGATAGCCCACTCTCTCAACACTGCGTCATGCATCATGGCTATCCGAAGGTTCATTGCGAGGCGCGGAACGCCTTTGGAGATAATCAGCGACCGGGGGACAAATTTCGTCGGAGCATCTCGAGAGCTGGGTGCGGCTTTGAAATCGGTCAACCAGGAGGAGCTAATGACAGCGTTTTGTGGACCGAACATGAAGTGGACTTTCAATCCGCCGGGAGCCCCACATTTTGGTGGGTGCTGGGAGCGGCTAGTTCGGTCTGTAAAATCGGTGCTGGAAAAATTCGACCAGCCACGACAACCAACGGACGAGGTATTAGCGTCAACCTTTACGGAAATTGAAACTATTATTAATTCCAGACCCCTCACGTACGTGCCGCTGGACAACGAGATGGCTGGACCGATCACTCCTAATCATCTACTGCTAGGGAGTTCGAACGGAAGCAAGCCCTCTAATGCCTTACATGAGGGACCAGCAGCGGTGAAGTCAGCATGGAAGGCGGTTCAACTTAATGCGGACATATTCTGGAAAAAATGGGTTGCGGAATACTTACCAACGCTTACACGAAGAACGAAGTGGTTCCAATCGGTCCGGCCCATCCAGGAAGGAGATATTGTTATTGTGGTTGACAACACGCTTCCGCGAAACTCGTGGCCCAAAGGACGCGTCAAGTCCGTCGTGTGCGCCAAGGACGGTCAGGTCAGACAGGCGACCGTGGAAACAAGCAGCGGAATTTATGTGAGTCACTCAATAGTTTGTGCTGTGTCATCGTTATGCAGTGCTCTACCTGCAATGCACCCACCGATAGTGCTAATTCGATGTCCTGCGCCGGTGTTTGTGGTTCCAAGCATCATACCCACTGCACGGGTTTGTCCCGTGATTCTACTCGTGAGCTTGGGCGGAATAATCAATTATGTGGTTGTGCAAAACATGTAACGAGTTTCGCAATGGCACAAACTCACTTCTAACAAGTGAGATAGCAGCCCTACTCGATTTGGTGAAAGCAGATATTCTTACCACTACAACCATCTTACTAAGCCGACTAGTGATATTAGTGCTGGAAACTGCCGAACAAATACAAAATCATCTTCTGATCCTGTTTTGAACCATGATACCACGAACACTGGCATAGCTGAGAAAGTATGGTTATACTTCACGAACATCAAATCGCATGTCTCCGCTGATGATATGCGTGTGTCACGAAAAAGGGTGCGAACCTTGATTTGATGTCCTTTATATCGTTTAAAGTGAGTATTCCTAAATCACTTAAGGATCTCGCGCTTCAATCTACTATTTGGCCAGTTTCACTTACTGTTCGTGAGTTTGTTGATCGCGGCCTACCAAAGCAACGTATACATGAAAGGGCCCGATTTGACCCTTCTGCGCTTACTTCGCATCGTTCAAACAGTGCAAATTGCTCTTCTGCTGCGCCAAAAACAACTATTTTCTCAGCTTATGCAACAACGGGAACAGCAGCAACCTACACCAGTGACCCATTATAGTGAGCTTCAATCTTCCGCGAAACCCAGCAATCCGGAGCTCATCCTCGAAGCTCTTGCTGGCAACTTTACCGAGTTTCATCATGATGCGGAAGCCAACATCACATTTGAGTCATGGTACGCGCGATACGATGACTTTTTTGCGCAAGATGCATCCCGTTTGGACGACGCAGCAAAAGTTTGACTCCTTGGACGAAAGTTAAGACCATGCGAGTATGCTCGTTTCACCAATTTCATTTTACCGCGTGCCCCCCGTGACCTTTCATTTTCAGAAATGGTGGAAAAGCTCACGGTGCTTTTTGATGAAATGGAGTCAACCCTAAGCAAGCGGTATAAATGTTTGAACATCACCAGGATCATCAGGATTTTTTGTCATTCACCGGCCGAGTAAACCGCGCATGCGTCGATTTTGAATTTGCATCTATGACGGAAGAGCAATTCAAATGTCTCGTCCTGGTATGCAGACTGAAGGATGAATGGGATCGTGGTATTCGTGTCAGCCTGCTTGCTAGCATGGAAGAGCGCACAGATGCAACCCTAGCGCAGCTAGCAGAAGATTGCCACCGGCTAGCCCGAGTTAAAGCGAATAATGCTATGATCGCGACCGATACGAGTGAACGTGTGCACGCGGTCCATGCGGGAGATAAGCAGCGGTACCAGAGGAACGACGAGCGAAACTCCAAACCGTTTGACAGAAGCACTGGTTCCAAACCCCGTAATCCGTGTTGGCTTTGTGGTGCATTGCATTGATCCAGGGAATGCACGTACAAGGCGCACAAGTGTCGTGATTGCGGTCGCATCGGTCATCGACCATCCGTAGCAACCAGAGTGGTACGAGTCAACGTCTACAGTGTCCAGCAGAACAGAAAATTTGTGACCATCCAGATCAACACCAGTAACGGTAAGAGCCAAAGCAGCATCCGGTGACGTCCTCAGACTGGAAGCTGAGTTCATAGCGAACGTGTCCATTGCAAACCGTACAAAGCGAGCTACCATAAGAGTGTCCAAAATGGAGTTGGTGTTGTTGGGAGCGGACATGGTTAATCTTTTCGCCCCAGGAACGATCCCGATGGAAAATGTTTGCAACAACATCAAAGAAGTAGATCCACGGTCGTGGAGGACAAATTTCCGTCGGTATTCCATGGCACGGGGGTCTGTCAGCGTTCATCTGCAGCTACGAAAAGATACCCATCCAGTGTTTCGTCCCAAGCGCCCCGTTGCAATTGCAATTGAAGAGATTGTCAACAAGGACCTCGATCGGTTGGAAGGCTTAGGCATTATATCACCTGTCAATTACTCGGATTGGGCAGCACCAGTCTTAGCGGTCAGGAAGGTTAACGGACAGATACGACTATGTGGCGATTATTCGACCAGCCTGAATGCAGCTTTACACCCTCATGAGTATCCACTTCTGTTACCACAGGATATTTTTTCTAAACTGGCTAGATGCAAAATATTTACACAACTCGATCTTTCAGATGGGTTTCTCCAGGTGGAAATTGAGACAGGATGTTGGCCATTGCTCACAATTAACACACACCGAAGCCTTAACCACTACAATAGACACCTACCTCCTACCAGGCATCAAAGTAGCACTGGGAGCATTCCAGCAGATCATGGACAAGATACTCGCCGGAATAATCGGAGTATCAACCTATATGGACGACGTGATTATCGGTGGTAAAACGCAAGAAGAGCACGACATCGCCCTGGAAGAAACAATTAAACGCATACAAGACTATGGCTTTACAATACGATCAGAAAAGTGTTCAATAAGCCACAAATCCGCTATTTAGGGCATATTATAGACACCCAAGGCCTCAAACCTGACCCGTTGAAGATCGAAGCCATTAAAAAACTGCGCAATCGCTGTTTAAATCAACTACACCGAGGACATTCGGGAATGCAGAAGATGAAAGCCATTGCACGTAATTACGTATATTGGCCTAAGTTGGATGACGACATAGCACGCTACGTGGCTTCCTGCGAGGTGTATGCAGCAGCGGCAAAATCACCACCAAGGGCAACATCAATGGCGTGCCCAAAACTTTCGGCAGTTTGGAACCGAGTTCACATCGACTGCGCGGGCCCTTGGGAGGGTGTTCATTTCCTGGTTGTAGTCGACGCGTATTCCAAATGGCCGGAGATCGTCAAAACTACTTGCACCACCACAACAGCCATGATTGCCATTCTAAGGAATATGTTTGCTCGTTTCGGTATGCCTGCAACCTTAGTCAGCGAAAATGGCACACAGTTCGTTAGCGGTCCGTTCAAGGAGTTTTGTCAGCACAACGGAATTGAGCATATTACTACGGTTTCCTTTCACCCACAGTCGTACGGACCATATTCTCTAATTTAATCAAGATCTGTTTATAGCATGGTTCAATTCTTACAGACAAGTGATACACGTTCCAGCCAAAACCAAAACAACCCGTGCCGCATCTGACGTGTGTTTTCGAAGACGACAATTGTGAAATTGAAATGGACAGTGTACCAAAAACGGCTTGACTTGTTTGTAAGTGGTAGACAATCGTGTTTTTCAAATCGAGGATTGCTAGTAGACTGTGCACAGTTGTTAATTGGAATGGAAAACCCTGTATTAATTCAATATCCGCCAAAGCAGACTTAAAAACTAAACTAGTCTTGACCTAGCAAAAAAAAAAAAAATAAAAGAAAAAAAAATATAGGTAGAGCGTAGAGACTATCATAAACTTAATGAAAACTTAGAAGAATAATTAAAGAGAATTTGAAGAAAAAATACGGTTACGGAAAAAGTTGAGATGGTAAAAGTGGTTAAACAACCTGAAACAGGATAGAATAGGATCATTGAAAGTATAAAGAGTATGACGTGTTTCAATTGACAGAGGATCATGAGGACGAAGGGAACGAGAGGGAACATACAACGAGATGGACGAGAGTAAATCAGGAGCATCAGTATCAGAAAGTAATAAGCCACCAATAAAACATGCCTGAGACACTTGGCGGCGGAAGCTTAAAGAGTGAAGATTGAATAACTGCAATCGCGTTTCATAGGGAGGTAGTGAGGCAGCACCGAACAAACGACGAAAAGCAATCCTGGTAAAGAGGCGCTGAATGCTTTCAATTCTCGAACAGCCTCGAATAGCATCAAGTTGGGTACCGACCTCAAAAGATCTAAAAATATTGGACACAAAAGACATGAGATTAGTTGAGGTAGACCTACCAGGTATAAACCCATGCTTTTTAGGGCTAATAGCTGAACTACAACTTTGAAATATGGTTGGAAAGATACATAGCTCAAAAGTTTTGGCTGTGGCACATGTTTGGGTTATTCCACGATAATTAGAGACAATGCTACGGCACGCCTTTTTGTGTACCGGAAAAAGCCAACAGGATTTCCAAAGAGCAGGAAAGACCCCGATAGAAAGTGAAAGGTTAAAAATTTTAGCAAGGTGTGGAGCAAGCACGTCCTTACAGTTTATTAAAACTGAGGCAGGAATGCCATCTGGACCATTAGTAAAAGAACGTTTCAACCCAAATAATACCTGTACAACTGGTTCAGAAGTAACCGAAATATCAGAGAGATTAATTAAGTTCTCTGGCGTGTAGAGTAGCCCACCCTCGATAAGGTTAGAGTCACTAACCGGTGGCTCAAACATTTGGGAAAAATGAGCAGAGAAGAGTTCAAAAATCTCAACAGGAGTAGAAGCAGTTAGAGAATCAAGTACCATTTCATTAGACAACGTATTGCACCCTCTTCGTACCCTAACAAATCGCCAGAAGGATGCTGGATCAGAACGAAATCGCGATTGCAGTCTACTCGAAGAGGCCTCAAAACGAGCCCTGTTGTACAATCGATGCGCAGAGGCAGCGTACTTAAACGAAAGTTGTATGCAGATCGGTTCAGACGATACCTGCTAAGATATTTCATACGATCCTTTTTCAGGTTGTGAAGAGTACGATTGGACCAGAAAGGATTAGGAGGGGATCGAAAAATAGGTGTACATGAAAGGAGTGCAGAGGTTAACAAAGCATTAAACGATTGGACAGCCTCGTCGACCGATGTACATTGATAAAAAAAGACCAGTCGGAACGAGATAGAATAGAATTAAGTTTACGATAGTCAGTGAGACAAAAATTATAACGAACACTCCATGAATTAGGAGCAGAAGGCAATACATTCCTAACCCTACTAGCCCTAAATAAAGAAGACGGTAACGCAATTTCTAGAGCAGGATGATGGGCATCATGGGGCAGGAGCAGTGACGAAGCAGGATACACAGAACAACAAGCAGCAGCAGCAGAGTTGGAGAGCACCAGGTCCAGATAATGATTTAAATGGTTATGCACCCCGTTCAGTTGATAGAGTTCATGCAAATTTAACACATCCAAAAAGCAGGAACTGGATGAATTCGAAGAAATATGAGGCACATAATATCTCATTAGTAAAAATGAGTCTGACCTTACTGCGGCTGCAGGCGACCACTCTAACGCCGATTGATTGAAGTCGTCAAGAAGGATAAGATGATCATTCGGTTTCATTTGCATGTATGCATCGCTGATGAAAGCAGAAAGGGATTCAAAATAGTTGCGGTCGCTGCTCAAATACGGTGGCACATAAACAATCCCCACAAAAAGCCGAAACTTAGGAAAAGAAACACGTATACATAAAGCTTCAAGCGTGGGTTGATTCATGTTAAGTGCCACAGACGGATATCGACTGGAATATGCAAGCAGCACACCACCCCCACGCGATCGTTCATTGTTTAACCTGCTGCGATCGCAACGGTATATATTGTAGGAATCACTATCCAGGACCATGTTGGATGGAATCGATTCATTTAACCTGGTTTCAGTAAGGGCAAGCATTTCAAACCCTGATTCATTCGCAGAAAGGCGCAATTCATTATATTTAGTGCGAAGGCCTCGAACATTTTGGTAATAGATCACGAAAGGGTCTATTAATTGTGAGCTATCCGTTTGGCAAACGGGCTGATCTGTGGTAAGCGGTTCGTGTTGCTGAGATTGATCTGTGATTGAAGCCCCACCCCCGGTAATAACTGAGGCGGTGTGGGAGGAAACTCCAGTTGAATAGCTTCTAGGATCTCGGTCATCTGGGATAGCGATTGAATCCCGCGCTGTGGGGATGGCGATCGATGTTCCAAAAAATGATCCGGATTAGTGGTAGTTTTTGGCGCAGCAGAAGAGCAATTTGCACTGTTTGAACGATGCGAAGTAAGCGCAGAAGGGTCAAATCGGGCCCTTTCATGTATACGTTGCTTTGGTAGGCCGCGATCAACAAACTCACGAACAGTAAGTGAAACTGGCCAAATAGTAGATTGAAGCGCGAGATCCTTAAGTGATTTAGGAATACTCACTTTAAACGATATAAAGGACATCAAATCAAGGTTCGCACCCTTTTTCGTGAGACGGTAAACATCTATGTTGTCGGTTGGCAGCACAGCTTTAAACCACACACGCATATCATCAGCGGAGACATGCGATTTGATGTTCGTGAAGTATAACCATACTTTCTCAGCTATGCCAGTGTTCGTGGTATCATGGTTCAAAACAGGATCAGAAGATGATTTTGTATTTGTTCGGCAGTTTCCAGCACTAATATCACTAGTCGGCTTAGTAAGATGGTTGTAGTGGTGAGAATATCTGCTTTCACCAATTCGAGTAGGGCTGCTATCTCACTTGTTAGGAGTGAGTTTGTGCCATTGCGAAACTCGTTACATGTTTTGCACAACCACAATAATTGATTATTCCGCCCAAGCTCACGAGTAGAATCACGGGACAAACCCGTGCAGTGGGTATGATGCTTGGAACCACAAACACCGGCGCAGGACACCGAATTAGCACTATCGGTGGGTGCATTGCAGGTAGAGCACTGCATAACGATGACACAGCACAAACTGATGAGTGACAGGAGCAGGAACGAAGCTAAACAATATCTCGGCAAAAATGACGAAATAATAGGAGACTAGGTGCAAGAACTGCAGTGCAACTTTTTATCAATCGAAGGCACGCACTAGCCCGTACAAACAACTCAACAGCACCAACGTTGCAAATGTTGAAAATCAGGAAATAACACGGCAAAACAGCATCAAAAATCAGGAGCACAAGGAAGACACAACCATTCGGTTTGACAGTCGATCTCTCTCTTCTTTTCAGTTGTATCTTTGTACCACTTTGTATCTGGATAACTTGAAAGTATTCATTCCATATTATGTAATATATTTTTTGTGCAGTAATCACACAGTTTCAATTAAAATAAAGCTGAATACTTGTATATTGAATGAGTAAAACTATTCTTCTACTAAAAGAAAAACGCTCAACTTAAGTAACCCGCTATACAGTTCCTTTTTCACTAAAAGGTTAAGGCATTTTGTTGTTTTTGTTTTTACTAAAATTGATCATTTTTCCCTTTTTATACCTCTATATAAAGAAGTAAATCAGAAATTTTTTGCAACGAATATGAAATTTTGATGCAAAGCAAAGTTCAATCGGCTTTTTTTAAATATGGTATGGATTAAATTACACTACACTGATTGAATTGATATTTCTTAATGGAAGCAAATAGCACCGAATAAAAACAGTCTATTTTTTTTAAAATAATCCGATAAGTTGTATTCGTAGGGTTGACATTATACTGTACGGTGGACTACCGGTGTGAAAGTGTCTGGTAGTGCACTTTAATTGTCCATAAGAATAGCGCTGTTTCACGGGACGATAAACGGCGTTAAAGAAATTATTGCGGAAGGCTAAACGTGTCGTGCACCCTAAATATTTAGTTGCCCAAAGAAGATCTCACGAAAAAAATTAAACGAGTTCATTGGAGATGTATTTGCAACGAAGCAGCTTAGCACCCAACACATAGCAATTCATTGACTACCACAATCCAGTCCAAATAACGCACCTATACTGATAACATCCATATGGCAGAAGAGAAACATTTCATTCATTGCGCTTACCGCTAGTGCAGGATTGTCTCTTTAAATTTTGGCGATTAGCTCCCACCAATCACAAATCTCTATCCTTTTCTGGCTTCATGGCTCAGGTGTTGTACCGTTATCTCTTTGACTGAGAGAGTATGGCTTACGCTGTTACCACTCACATAGACAGAATGTGTGTGTGTGTGTGTGTGTGTCCATACTAGAAAGAAGCAAAAGAGAAGAGAACGCTGTTCTTTACCGGAACGAAAAGAACGCTGAGAGAAACAGGTACAGATTTCAGTTGCTTCCTTTGTACGTACCAAATCGGCCCATCGTATGAAAGAGAACAGATCATCGAGCGTTCCAGACCGGATCGAAAAGAACGCTGAGAGAAACAGGTTTAAATTGAACCTGGATGATTTGTTTACAGCAACTCGGCTCATCAACATAAAGAGAGTAGAATGTCGTGCGTTCTAGGCCGGATCGCAAAGAGCACTGAGAGCAACCGGCCCAGCACAGATCACAGAGAACGCTGAGAGCAGCCGGTTCAGATCGGATCGATAAGATCGTTGATAACAGCCGGTTCAGGTCGGATCGCAAAGACCGGTGGAAGCAACAGGTTCAGTTTGAACCTGCTTGGGTTAAAAGTAAGGATCGCGGTCCAGATGCTTGCAGGCTGGAACGCATCGCACCTGGCAGGTTCAGAACGAAATGCGCATCACTAGTCGGCTTGGAGCCTATCAGCTCAATTAACAGGGAGAAATGTTGTGTAAGCGCGGTCTTGCAGTACTGGCTGGGCGCAGTACGCAGCCACAGGTACTCGGTGTTGTCTGGGAACCGACAGCATTCGACGTAGCCGAAGGGTTCGTCGTTACTTCGCGCGGCGGCAAAGCGAGAGAGATCGCTCTTTCTTCCAATTCGGGTGCCGTCGTAGCAGGACGTATTTCTACCGCGTATCGTTTATATGTTTATATATATACAAATTTTAATGTGTTAGTTTAAAAGTATTTGTCGAATAAAAGCAAATCAGTATCAAAACACAAAAAGAACTATCTTTCATAGGTACGACGGAGTAAATGGCTTTATAGTATTCACGCTTTAGTGCTCTGGTATTGTCCTATCTATCTAGCAACGCTTTCCAAGTGGTTGAATTCGGCTGCAATGTCAACATACTCAAACCGTTTAGAAACTTCGGCCTTTAACACTAGAACCGCCGGACTTTTCAACCTTACTAAAACCGCCATATGGCAAAATTTTGCCCCATTATTATGTGTACATATTTAGACATGTTTATTATTTCCTAAGGGTTTCATGTGGCAAAATAATGAAAAAACTTCATAATTAGGTATAATAAATCTTTATAAGCAACTCAATCAATAATTTAAAAAACGAATTGCGATCATATCAACCACATACCATAGATTTGTCTTTGCATTAATATAACAGTATTGGGCTTTAAGTGATAAACGCTAATAGGTATTCCTTACAGAGTTGAAAAAACAGTAAATCTAGGCTTATGAATTACTCAACGATCAGTTTAACGAACAGCTAGAAGCGCCACTAGCAGATAGTGTCATGCTACTGCCACCTAGCATTGAAGAAACACAAAAGGCTATCCATCGGCTGAAAAATAACAAGGCACCCGGAACCGACGGAATTGCAGCTGAACTGGTCAAAAATGGAGGTGCACGACTAGAAAACGAGATTCATCAAATCGTTACTGAGGTGTGGGATGGCGAATCGATGCCTTGTGATTGGAATCTCGGCATCATCTACCCCATATACAAGGAGGGAGGCAGGTTGGACTGCAACAACTACAGGGGTATTACGGTGTTGAATTCCGCCTATAAAATATTCTTCCTGATCCTTCAGGATCACCTTGTCCCGCACGTCGAAGAGATAGTCGGAAATTATCAAAGAGGATTCCGAAACGGAAAATCAACCACTGATCAGATCTTCACCATGCGGCAGATCTTGGAGAAGATGGCTGAATACAGACACAACACATACCATCTCTTCATTGACTTCAAAGCCGCCTATGATAGCACAGCCAGGGTAAAACTGTATGACGCTATGAGCTCTTTTGGAATCCCGGCCAAACTGATAAGGCTAGTTAGAATGACTATGACCAACGTCACTTGCCAGGTGAGGGTAGATGGAAAACTCTCAGAACCTTTTGCTACCACCAAGGGACTTTTGCTGTGCCAGGGGGACGGGTTTGCCTGTCTCCTATCAACTTGGTGATAGAGAGGGCCATCCACGACTCGAGGGTGGAGACTACGGGAACCATCTTCTATAAGTCAACCCAGATCCTGGCATACGCTGATGATATAGACATCGTTGGTCTGCGGCTCTCTTATGTAGCAGAAGCCTACCAAGGGATCGAGTAGGCAGCAGAGAACCTCGGATTGCAGATAAACGAGGCAAAGACCAAACTGATGGTGGCAACATCAGCGGGCCTACCAAGAAATAATCAGAATCTACGTAGGCGTGACGTGCAGATAGGTGAACGCACTTTTGAAGTCGTCCCACAATTCACCTATCTTGGGTCAAAGGTCAGCAACGACAATAGCATGGAAGCTGAGTTGCGCGCAAGGAGCCGGCTGCCAACCGGTCATTCTACAGCCTGAAAAATCAGTTCACCTCAAAGAACCTGTCGCGACGGACGAAGCTGGGACTATATAGTACCTATATAGTTCCGGTACTCACATACGCCTCTGAGACATGGACACTGTCCAAATCTGACGAAACCCTCTTAGCCGCGTTCGAGAGGAAGATGCTCAGAAGGATACTTGGTCCCGTATGTGTGGAAGGACAATGGAGGAGCCGCTATAATGACGAGCTATACGAGATGTACGGCGACCTCACTATCGTGCAGCGTATCAAGCTCGCCGGTGGGCTGGCCATGTTGTACGCATGGAAACGGACGACCCAGCCCGTAAAGTCTTTTTAGGCCGTCCACAAGGACAGAGGAGGCGTGGTAGGCCCAAATTGAGGTGGCAAGATGGCGTGGAGGCGTCCACCATTAAGGCCGGGATAACGGACTGGCAGACGGAGGCGCGAGACCGTGAGCGGTTTCGGACACTCCTGAGGCAGGCCAAGACCGCAAAGCGGTTGTAGCGCCGGATAACAACAACAACAACAACATCTTTAGGTTTGTTGGTATCAGGACCTGGCTCACATGAACGCATACGTACGCTATTTTTTTTAGTACATTTTTTACATAGTGGTCTGTTGTATGTGAAGCATTCGTTAGCACTTTTGCCCTCGTAACAAAACATTTGAACCTAACAGCGCCGACGAGAACCTCCAGCATTTGACACAGGCAAGTTAGCGTTGGCATTCTTATTTTCAACGTACTCTTCGGCAAGTTCTTCGCCTAGCTTGAAAAGAAAATCACGTCTTGATATCTTTTGTTTTGTAACTTCTTTGTACAAGACCCAAGCATTGATTCCCGCCAAATCCAGAATATTAAAAAATGAATGAACAGGCCATCTTCTACTAGCACTTTTCAAGGAGTATTTTCTACATATTTGGTCAACTACATCAACTCAGTTCTTGGTCAAGTTGTAAAATGACCCAGTTTCAGGCTTTGATTTTTTATCGTTTCCAGTTCTTATATCACGATGCATTGAGCTCAGTAAAACGACATTTTTTTTAGTTTTTCCTTGATAGACTGTGAGAGCTGTGTCATCGCTTTTGAACGCTTTGGTAAAGTAAAGTTTCTTTTTGGCTTTCTTTACGCAGATCGGCACTTCCCTTCTAGCCTTGTTGACTGTGCCAGCTATGTAATGAGTTTTATGATGTCTGCTTTATAACTTGTACGTCTGTTGCTTTCTAGTCCTCAAGCACGTCTGCTCAACGATAATGTATTTAGAAGGTTGATTTTTATCGCTTTTGCTGGGCGACATTGTGGGGGACATCTGTCACTCTCTGCATACACATTTCACTACCCCGCACCAGCCCTCCCCGATTTTTATACCGGAGCCCCCGGAAGAGAAATGTCAAGTCGAGAAATGTCATTTTGCTCTGAACAACTTCACCTTGTCATTTATAACACCTTGCGTCTGCTGGATCATTCCCCAAGCAGCCAGAGCTGTCATATGCCAGTGTTGCCAGCAACCTTGCTTTTACAAATTAAGCTAGTTTTTTTTTTATTTCAAAACATTTGCTAATTCTAATGAGGTGAAAGAATTATCACATGTTACGTTCCTTCCTCTGTTTAAGTACGGATCTACTAACTTTTTGACTACAAAATCTCCAAGTCTCTCCTCTGCAGGACGTTCATCATTTTTTCCGAGACAAGGAAATATATTGACTACATATTTAGAATCTACGTCAACAGCCATCCAATACTTTTGCCCGTACTTACCCGGCTTCGATGCCATAAACTGCGTAAATGGGCATCTTGTCTTGGATGGAAACAATTGTTCATCGACATAAATGTGAGGACCCGGTGCGTAATTGGTTTGACAGTTTGAAACAAATCTTGAAAACACATCTGATGTTAGGGCAAATTTGTCGGTTTGCAATCGTTGCGATCGTGTGAATTTTTCGTCAAATCTCACAATCCGAGGTATCCGACAGACAGCGACAATCTCTCCGGGTCGTAAACCAGGCTGGCGCGTCATATTGAGATGGTGCACAAATAAATATTGCACCTTGCAAACACTTGCAATGTCCTAAGTGCACCAGGCAAACTGCTGCATCATTGCGCCGTTGTTCGGAAAGCATACACAGCGACCAAGCAAACCGGCAATCGAAACGTGTAGGCTACTTGTTTAGACCTGCAAGTATTGTGCGGGGGTTCCCAATACGATCTAGCCACTAGTTGAGGCTTTGGGTGGAGAGCGGAGGATAGGGACACTCAGACGAACCAGTGCTACTAATAAAATTGCAGTAGAGTGTACGGTAGAGTGCTTATATAGACTAGCCGATTGAATATAGCGAAAACATAAGCACGTAGTAAGCAAGAGTAAAAGCACGTATGCAGTGGCGCGTTAAACGGTGGGAGGATTGGGCGGCTGCCAGGGGCCCCGGCGATGTAGGGGCCCCGTCATTGTGGATGTTCTACTTCGTATCGATTCTACCCCCCCCCCCCCCCCCCTCTGGATGGGACTTTTACCATCTATTTGAAAAAGACTAATTTTTAATTCATTCATTTTTCCCATCGCTTCACTCACTGTATATTGGCGAGCGAGACTGCAGAAAACCGGGGCCCTATACTACTCAAAGCAGCACATTAAAGGTTCTATGAAATCTGCCAATACTTGCATCAAAGTCGCAAGCGAAGAACGCTGCGTCACGCGCGCACAGCTCAAATCAATACCACATCATCGTTGGCGCACAGTATTAAACAGAGCGAGAAACCGTCAGAGCAACTTGCTGCTAAAATGGAATGCACAGAACGCTGCGCTTAACAACCACCGAAAACCTGTTACACACACTTAAAAATATTTCACGATCTCGGTTAAAAAAACTGCCGACATTCGTCGGCTCTTTCGATTCTTGCTGATATGTCAGTTGAAAATTTCCCATTGCCGATCAGTACCATTTAAAACTGAAATATCAGTTAAACAAATATTTTAACCGAAACTCGGCAACACAACATACCGATTACGTACGTTAAAACTGCTGTCACCGAGGTCATCCGTCAAAATAACCGAAATTTCGGCTATGCTATTTGAGTTAGCCGAGGCTCAGTTTTCTATCTGTCATTCATCATTTTGTCGATGCAGAAACCTTTCGGAGTGATTTTGTGTTATAAAATTAATAGTGTGAAAAATAAATGAAAATATGACACCCAGCGTGAAGAAACCGATCATCAGTAGCGTACGATCGGACACGGGTGGGCTACGAAGCTCTGTCAACGCACGTAGCCAGTGCACATAAGATCGTCGCTCGAAGCAGTCCTTATCCAAGGATTACCGGATGCTAGTCCGATTGGACCAACCTTTGCCGGCCCGTTCGGACTTCCAGGTTTCATTTCCAGTTACCTTTACGAGGTAAATATCCAAATACTCGACCACGTGACTTCTAATCAGGATTCACTCAGGCTTGTTTCACTCTGCCCGCTTTACAGAACCGTGTCTGTACCGGTTATATATAGTGCCGGTGTATATATTTCGGTCTGTGCGACCGAAATTCTCTCAGCAGTAACCGTTGCCGTGGTGGTGGTGTACTCATTGCCTGCTCTTCCGTGCTGAACACGTCAACTTTATCACTGCCGTTCGACTCGCTGGAGTCTGTTTGGACAATTGTTAAGCTTCAAAACCTTGCAATCTATATCGGCGCCGTTTACATTCCACCCGATCTGCGTTCTTCCGAAGAAGTCCTTGACGATTTGCATGAGAGTGTTAGTTTCGTTGCTGGCAAACTTAAATCAAATGATCTTATGGTGTTACTTGGTGATTTTAATTCACCATCACTCTCCTGGCAACCGTTTGCATCGTGCGTTAATCACTTCATTCCTACTGGTGTATCTCGTGAAAATGTTTCTCTGCTTGATGGAATGTTGGTAAACGGTTTGCTGCAATTATCTGGCATAAAAAATATACGCGGAAGTCAATTGGACCTTTTATTTGCCAATGCTGCCAATGCTATGCCTTCTTGGAGCGCTGCTCCCCCGTCATAGCTTCACCTGTTCCACTCGTCGCGCTAGACAATCATCATCCTGCTCATGAGGCAAGTGTGCTCCTTACGCACTCTCGCCCTGCATCCTCTCAACGAATACCTACGGCTCGTATGTTCAATTTTAGGAAACTGGACTACCAAAAGCTTCATCATATTTTAGCCGGTGCCGATTGGTCCTTTACTGATGCTGACTGTGACATAAATCAAGCTGTAGCAGCGTTTACTAATGTAATCACTTCCGCCTTCCCTTCCTGCTGTCCTCTCCTATCCTGTCTACCGATCCCGTCTTCGCTCCTTTTCCGTACCATAAACTCCTTCCTACTCCTTCGTGAATAATTGTATACTATAGTCAGTAAGCACTATTGCTGTAACCCAACGTGGCCGAGCAATTAATAAAATAAAAATAAATAATTAAATAAATCCTCAACGTGAACCCCTCTCGAACGAACGTGCGCAACCGTTCCGAATATAGTGTAGAATAAAAATTCATTGTTACATACTCACGAAACCCAACGCGTTCGCGACATAAAAATAGGGAAAAGATAGATCCGAACTAATCTACCCCATAAAAATCCATAATAAGACCCCCCATAACATGCTTTGCCTGTCTGGAACAGTTATGCTAAAACACATGGCAAAAAACTGCACAGAACACAAATAAGTTTTTAGAGAAAACAATAATAAATGTACCACCATGGTTTAGAACAAGAACCCTTCATTCAATTTGCCAGGTTCAGGCAACCGAAAAAATCAATACAAAAATAGTTCAAAAATTCAATAGAAGATTTATACACAATAACTTCGACGAGCATAATTAGCAACAATTAGAAATCTCGTCTAGTCTTACTATACCACCTAAAAATCCGCAATTCTACAATCCCAATACTCCTATTGCATTGAAAACGTTAAAACAAATCTAAGAACTTAAAATTGAACTGTAAAGGAAATCCATAACGTTAAGAATTAGAGTCCAAGTAAGCTAAGTAACATTTTTTTTTTCTTTAAATGTGAAGTAAGTTTTTGATGAAAAAAGTTTTCCTACTCAAGTTTAAAAAATAACCCAGTTTTTATTACCTTCATGTTTTACCATATTTGAAATTTTGAAAAATATTTGAAATTTGCCATGAATTATAGTATTTTTTGTTATGACAATGTGCTCTTATAACCGCTTTTTCAAATATCCTCCTCATAACGCAATGTCACCTTTGTATGGAACTGTCATTTCTCGACAGCACGGATAAACGGAAAGCCGGATAAAATGTACCCGTATAAACGGCGCTCCACTGTAATAGACTCTTTCAGCGAGATATAGAATTGTTCGGAAGTAGGCGTTGACATATTCGGTTAAACTGTAGAGCTGTCACTTTCGTACACTTTGTACGGACGTCACACGATGCGTAAACTTTGGCGTAAATTGGATTTCAGCCATACAACCCTGTTACGTCCGGTGTTGGGGTGATATGGGACGGAGGCCTATTAAAACTCCGGACACAACGTTTAAACTTTACAAAACATATATTACAAAACTGCTTAAAGCTAACACGCTAAAAAGAACTGTCCGCGGCACGTCTGTGTTCCCTCGCTGCTGAACCCCGAAGAGCACGATCGGCTTTCGCGCACGATCGCAGCCTCCCGATCGCTGACACCGAAACGTCTGACAGTTGTCGCACGGTCACGACAACCCAGAGTACCAATGTCGTGCGGCGCTGCTAGCGTCCGCAACATCTCCCCCTTTAGGATAATTGATACGAGTCAAACCTTCGCGGAACTCTTCTAGGCCTAGAGGAGCGGCGAGGTGGCGGTATCTGTTCTGCTGTACTCTGCTCTGGAGGGATGAAGTTGTCCTGGTGCTGATGACGAATCTCTACTGTCTGTTCTGGCATCAATGATGATGATGATGATGACTGTGCCGACAGCCAAGAAGCAGGCGAGGATGTAGATGACGAAGACGATGACTTAGGTGACGAAGATGATGATGGTACAGACGATGATGTGGATAGACCCCAAGTATCCAACAGGACGTTTAATGGCATGCGACTCGCCAACGTGCCTACTGCTTGACGAGCACCCGCTATGACCCTTTTACGCATCTGATTTACATGGCTTCTTAATACTCTTTGTTGCGTATTGGTTTTGACTAAATACATAACGTTTCCGCATCGTTTGATAATTACTGCTGGAGTCCAACTCCACGAATTCCGCTTGTACACCTTTACATACACTGGATCGTTAATTGCAAATGCTCTTAGCTCTGTATCGAATGATCTGTACTGGGATTTTGTTGGTGGGCGCAACAGTTCGAAACTTGTTCTTAATCTTCTTCCAAACATTGGTTCTGCTGGCGTTTTGCATTCTTGTAATTGTGCGTTTGGTGTGGTTCTATAAGCCAATAAAAATATATCAATTGCTTCTTGCAGAGACGTGTCTCCGTTCCTGATTTTCACTAGTGCTCTCTTGAATGTATCGACAAAACGCTCGGCTTGACCGTTCGATTGCGGATGAAATGGTGCTGTTCTTATATGATGTACTCCATGCGCTGTGCAAAAATCATGAAATGCTTCGCTTGTAAATTGTGTTCCGTTATCTGTGACTAATGTAGTTGGCATTCCAAACCTAGCGAATATGCCTCTTAGTATAGCTACCGTTGCTGCAGTTGTGATACTATTTGTTTTAACTATCTCAGGCCATTTTGTGTGAGCATCCACAACAATTAGAAAATGATCCCCGTCAATGGGACCTGCGTAGTCCACATGGACTCTCTGCTATGGTACTATTGTTTTCTCCCAAGGCAATGGAACCTCGTGTGGAGGTGACTTGGCTGCAGCTGCACAAGATGAGCACGTACCCACACATTCAGCAATGTCTTTATCTAAGGTGGGCCAATATACATAACTGCGTGCCAACGCCTTCATTCGGTGCACTCCCGGATGCCCTTGGTGAAACTGCTCTAGACATCTCTTTTGCAGATTCTGTGGAATAACAAGCCTTTCACCAAATAAAATACTTCCATCCACTATGGAGAGTGCATCTTTTCTGCTGTAATATCGAGCAAACTCCAACCCAAAAGTATTATTTTCTGGCCAACCTTGCTGAATATACTGATATACTTTTCGTAATAATTTGTCTGTTTGAGTGGCGTTTGCAACATCTCTGAAGTTTAACGGAAGCGTACATAACGAGCTCACGGCAACTGATCGTATATCTTTTTCCAACTCAATACTTGCTACGATATACTCCTCCTCCGGCTGAGTTCGCTTTTTGATTAATCTTGATAATAAATCAGCATCTCCAAAATGATCAGTGCGAACGTAATCAATATCGAAATCATATAGTTGCAATGTAAGGGCAAATCTTTGTAATCTGTTTGCTGTGTACACTGGGATTCCCTTCTTTGAACCAAAAATTTGGAGTAACGGTCTATGATCTGTTTGTAGTTTGAAATGACGCCCATAAATCATTTTGTGAAACTTTGTCACTGCAAATACTATCGCTAGTCCTTCGCGATCTATCTGACTGTACTTCTTTTCTGTCTCTGTCAGTGCCCTTGATGCATGCTGAACGACTTTGACGCTGCCGTCTTGAAACTTGTGACTTAATGTGGCGCCTAGACCAACTAATGACGCGTCGGCTGAGACTATGATGTCTGCCTTAGGATCATAATGCGTGAGTAATAGGTCTGAAGAGAGAGTTTTCTTAAATGCTTGAAAACTTTCCTCGCATTGCTTTGACCATTGAAAATGCTCACCATGCTTGAGTAGACTGTCTAAAGGGTAGCGGAGGTCTCTCATTTTTGGCACAAATTTGCCGTAATAATTAATAGCTCCAATAAACGAACGAAGCCCTGATATATCTGTTGGCGGTGGTAGGTTTAAAATTGCTTCGATCTTTGCCGGGTCTGGACGAATACCTTTTCCATCTATAATGTGACCAAGATATCGGATTTGCTTCATGCCAAATACACATTTATCCGCTCGGATTGTGAATCCGTATTCCTTAATGCGGCTTAAAACTTCTTTCACATTCGTGTCGTGTTCTTCTTGTGTCACACCTCCAACTATCAAATCATCCATGTACCCGCATACCTTTACCATGCCTATAAGCTTGTATCTATAAGCTGTTGGAATATTGCAGGGGCTACCTTTATTCCTGGCGGAAGGCGGTTGTATTGGTATAAGCCACGATGTGTATTTATGCTCAGTACTGGCCTATATTGTTCTTCTACTGAGACTTGTGCAAAAGCATCAGAAAGGTCTATGGTTGTAAAAATATTGCATTGTGCCAGTTTGGTAAAAATTTCCTCCGGAATTGGAAGGGGATACTCGTGTGCTTGAAGTGCCTGATTTAAACCTGTCGAGTAATCACCGCATATACGTATCTTTCCGTTGGATTTCCGCACAACCACAACAGGTGCTGCCCAGTCTGAATAGTTAATGGGAGTAATCACACCGTTTTGCTCAAGTCTATCTAATTCCTTTTCGACTACTTCTCTCATAGCATAGGCCACTGGCCTTTTGGGTCGAAAAACAGGGGTAATATCATCTCGAAGCTTTAATTGCACCTGAACTTTTCTACATACTCCTGTTCCATTGAAAACTTCTGGAAACTGCCTTTGGAGACTTATCATCGTCATCTTTGCTGAATTATTACTGATATTGTTGCAAAATACATTCATTGGCACGGACCACAACTCGAAAAGTTCGATAACATCTGCACCTAACAGCTTTATATCTGCTTTTGCCACCCGAATTACTGCAAAACGTTCAACACCATGAATTATGATATTCGCCGAGAACTCTCCGTATAGTTCAAAATTCGTGCCTGCTGCTGTTAGTGCCTTCACTGTTGGCCTATTCAATTGCGGTTCGCCTATCTGTCTCCAGGACTGCTGTCCTATTACCGTTATATCAGAAGCAGTATCCAATTGTAACTGTAACGACATTCCGTTCACGCACACTGTCACGTATTTTCTTTGTTTCGTTATGCAACACGCATTCACGCGCACCACCCTTACGTGTGCATTAGAATAGATTGTTTTCTGAGGGCTCTTTCGATTTCTGCAAAATCCTTCCTTGTGACCTACTGTTCCGCATTGCTTGCACTTGTGATATTTGAATGTACAATCACGCACCCAGTGCTGTATACCACAATACCAGCATGGGGTTTTTGGTTTGATGCCCGATGGACCTCCTCCATTTTGCAAACGTTGCTGACTACCATTTTGAAAACGTTGCTGAGTACCATTTTGGAAACGTTGCTGACTACCATTTTGAAATCGTTGCTGATTGCCATTTGCTTTTGGCAGAAATTTCGAGTTTACTGACGGCCATTTTCTTATCGCAGCTACCTTTCTGTTTGCACTGTCTTCAATCATTGCGCTATCTGCGTGCAAATTAATTATGCCTTGACATTCGGTAGATAATTGTTCCAAGGAAATTTCTGCGTGCTTTTCGATCATATTTAATAACCGCGTTCGGTACTCTAAATCATTTTCGTTCTTGAGACCACACACGAATACTAATGCCTTTAGTTGATTTTCCGTCATAGCTTTCAATTCAAAATCCTCACACGCACGGTTAACCCTACACGCATACGACATAAAGTCTTCCGCTTGAGTTTTCACTATTTTCAGACACTTGTAACGCTTGCTTAAAATTGTCTCTTTCGCACTAAATAACGCTTTCAGTTTGGTCACCGTTTCCGCAAACGAAAATTCTCCGGGATGCTTGGGTAGCACAAAGTTCATATAACGCTCGTGTTCACTTGTACTAAGCTTCCTCAGAAGCACCCTAACCTTAGCTGCATCCTCTATGTGTAAAGCATCTTTCTCAAAAAGCTCCTCATAACGTGCGTACCACGCGGTAAACGTTCTGTTTTCTTCGGGTTCATATTTGTACTCACTGATTTGTCGCGCAATGAAATCCAGCGTTGTTTCTACTGGTGATTCACTGCTTAGGCCGGGTGTGGAGCGCTGCGTAAGCCTGGTTAGCAGCTCCTGCTGATGAGCCATCTGCTGCTGCATCAGTTTCATCATCTGCATGATGGTTGCATTTGTGTCGCTTGGGCCGGCCGTGGCACTGTTTGGCTGAAAAACAGTTCCAATACTGTGATTAGTTAAATTTTGCCTTGGTTGGGAGAGACGCCTGAGATTCTCTTCCACTTCGAACTCCATTGCGTTCGGTTCCATTTTTGAGATGGATAAACCGCGCTACTGATAGCGGTTTCTGCTGCAAGGCGGTGAGTGTTTTGCGCGATGGCGCTTTTCTTCACGATGCTGTATGGGTCTTCCTTCTGTTGCCTTTTCTCGTCGCCAGTTGTTACGTCCGGTGTTGGGGTGATATGGGACGGAGGCCGATTAAAACTCCGGACGCAACGTTTAAACTTTACAAAACATATATTACAAAACTGCTTAAAGCTAACACGCTAAAAAGAACTGTCCGCGGCACGTCTGTGTTCCCTCGCTGCTGAACCCCGAAGAGCACGATCGGCTTTCGCGCACGATCGCAGCCTCCCGATCGCTGACACCGAAACGTCTGACAGTTGTCGCACGGTCACGACAACCCAGAGTACCAATGTCGTGCGGCGCTGCTAGCGCCCGCAACAAACCCCGAGATCTTTTGACAGGAAGTTTACGCTCTCCCATACAAATCAAGCGTAAACTTTTTGAGTTTGCGCCTCATGTGAAGTCCGTATTGGACTGCAACTTGGATCATTCTCATCAAAAGGTAAACAAACGGTTCTCTAAAAAATATGTTTGTTTCAACTTATTCATGTATTAAACAGCTTGGGGAATGATTGTTAGCTACTTTAATGACATTTAAGAATGAAAAATTAAATGTCGTTCACTACTTTTGACTGCACACTGTTTGTCTGCACACTGCACCTCATGAATTTGTTTGTCATAAGTTCATATTAGCGTAAACGTACCTATAGTGGTGCTAGTACCAATAGTGGTGGTATTGCACTAAAATGCGTCTCATACGATAAATTAACAGTAGTTAAGTGATTTATGATAGTGTGAAATGTTCTCTAGCCTTTTACAAAGGATTTAAAAATGAAATGGGGCCATTCCGTTTCTTAGTGACCGAAAAATCCATTATTTTGTGAAAGGTATCAACATTTTTTTCCAAAATCCTTAGGATTTCATAACGATACTCATATTATTGTTAACGTTCTAAATGACCACATAACAACGCAATTATTAGTTTTTTAACATAATTGTTATCAAATAATATTGTTTTATTCAAATTCATTGGCTTTTGACCATAGTTACGTATTTTTAAATGTTTTTTTACGATACTGCCATTATAGGTACACCAAACAGGCATGTTTCTATAGTGGTCCTAGTTCTAAAATCAATATATTTTTTAACAGCGATTTTTTTCGACGACATTTTTGACATGTCGTACTGTTTTCATTAAAATAAGCAACAAAAATTAGTTTTCTGTAAGTAATTTATGAAACAAAGGCCAAAATTCGCTTATCTGGCTGAGTGAAAAATCGACTTCAAATCAAGCAAACTCTTCTGAGTATGGGTTGACGACAGGTGTTATTCAGTACTTCCGTCAATATTTTCATCAACCAAATTCATACATTTTTTACAATCAAATTACGAAAGATATCATTATTATGGCAGTAATCCATGCTATTCATACGAAAACAGCTTCAAAACTAAATTTTATTGATATTATACACTGTTTTGAGGCATCTTTGTTTACTACCACTATAGGAACACAATACGACGACTATAGGAACCATACCACCATTATAGGTACAACGAAGCAATCACAAAAATATGTATTTTTTCGTAAATTCGATGTATTTCATGGTAAAAATGATTGTGATTGCGAAGATAAAACATATTCCAACTGTTATGTGTTGAAATATTCAGAAATTGTCGTTTCTGACACTTTAAATCCATTAAAATACATCTGTACCGCGACAAATTGCACCACTATTGGTACATTTACCCTATCTAAGTTCGGAATAAAAAGGTACAGATTACTGATCAGTTTTGTTTTGATCAGCTAATGACGGCTACCGTTTACCTGGTATTACGTAACGCAAAAATTGCATAATTTCGACTCCCTCCCTAGTGTAACTTACTGTAACATTCTAAGAAACTACCCCTCCCCCAAATTACGTAACAGATGGACCCACCTCCCTCAAATAGCTTAATTTATTTAACAAAATCAAATGTTTGTTTTTCTTCGTTTTTACTTTTTTCTGGTAGATCCACATTTTTTTAAATTAACCAACAAAAAAATACATAACATTTTGTATAATGAAAAACCGTCCCATGCAGCAATCTAATTCATAAAGATTCTGATAATCGGATCCTCAGCACAGTTTGCAATGTACTCGCATCATCATCATCAGAAGCGTTTTTCATCCAGCCATCTTCCTGGTCCTCCATAAATATGTCCATCTTTACAGAAATGTTTCTTTGGCTTAGGATGTTGTATCATCATCAAATTGATTATTCTATCTCACATAACATGTGATGTTTAATATGTTAGGCATGTCTTACAAATTACGAACAAAATCGGTAATGTTTGCAAGAGTTTCGGCTACATTAACGATGTATTTATAAAATTACGATGTAAATTAAAAATAGAGTTGATATTAAATTTACGACAAATGATCAACTCTGATGAAAAAAAGGCTGAATGCATCAACTCCATCTTTAATTTGTTTGAAACGAATTGGGTTTGCCAGGAGCTGGATTGGTATAACACATGTTTACAGCGTTACAGATGATTCTCGTGCCAATTGCTTCCAATCGAGTGGCACGCACACTGTGGTCGTCAAAGAAACGTAATACAGAAACGGTACTGCGACGATCCTGTGCTAAGTTTTTCCATTCGACCGTCCGTCCGTGGTAACCAAATTCGACGGACCAAATGACGCTACAAAGTAGCGAGATCTTTTTAATACCGGCATAACCGCGAAGGTAGTTAGGTCCCCAAGAAGAATCCTCGATTTCTACTCATTTTTTTTCGAAAAAAAAATATCTAAAATTTTGTTTTGCGTTACGTAACCAAATAAAACTCCCCCTCTCCCCTATGTAACAAATCGTAAAGTTACCCCCCCCCCCTATCAGTGTTACATAATTGATGGATGACGCCTAATTTACATACAAATAAAAGTAAAGAAATATACAAATTACTCGCTGCATTACTTAAACAAGTCGTAATAGTCTTTTGAAAGCTTCAATTTGCTCTTTAGCATACTTACCGCCCAACAATCAGTGTCGTACACACGAAAGTGTCTTTCGGAGCAGCAGCTTAAGACAGTCACAGTACACGCCGACTTAAGCACAATACAGGGTTTACCTAGCCAATCGGGCGTCGTTAAAGCGTTATCGGTCGGCGTAAATACTTTTTCGGGCGATGTAAACCCTCAATTGGGCACTGTCATTTCTATTCGGGCCTTGTGAAGGATGAATCGGGCATAGAAATTCTAAAATAATACATAATAAGTAAATACATATTTTTAAACAACTTAATGGATCAAACACACCGAAGCTACCGATTTGACACCTTCAAGAGTAGGACGCTTTCATTCTGTACTTTGCCCGATTCATACTACACAAGGCTCGAATAGAAATGACAGTGCCCAATTGAGGGTTTACATCGCCCGAAAAAGTATTTACGCCGACCGATAACGCTTTGACGACGCCCGATTGGCTAGGTAAACCCTGTAATAGACGCACCAACTGGATCTTGGCAAATAAACAATTCATTAATTTATGTCTTCTTCTTCTTCTTTTGGCACAACCGCTCCGGTCTAACCGCTGCCGCTCAAGGCCTGCCGCCAGTACCCACTAGTAAAGTGGGCTTGGCTTTCAGTGACTTATTGTTACCATGGCAGGATAGTCAGTCCTACGTATGGGGAAACGGTCTATTCGGGGCTTGAGCCTTGACGGGCGTGTTGTTAAGTCGTTCGAGTTGACGACTGTACCACCAGACCGGCCCAATTAATTTATGTAATTGAGTTTATTCTCTAAAAATGCTGACCGTCGTCGATCAGCATATTCTTCTTAGCATATGTTTTCCATTAAATCGTCTGACCGTCGTCAATCAGCATATTCTTTTTAGCCTATGTTTTCCATTAAATCGTAAAACCAGCGCGCATCGCTGGCGCATTGCAAAACGTATCTAACGTAGCTAGTCAGCATTTATTGACCTAGCAACGCTTTGTTTTAAGCCTAAATTATCGTCAGCGACAATCAGAATCAAAACACGTAAATGACACTAAGGGTGACCCATGGACAGTAGATCTTGAGACACGATCATGTAATTTATTTTGATTATTTCTATTTCATATTGTTGTTGCACTAGTTTGAAATGTAGTTCATGAACATGCTGTTTAAGTTTCAAATAATTTTAAATTTTAAATAACACTATCGAATAGAAAATCGAAGCAGTTTGGTTGATAAAATTTCAGTCCATTGCGACTGCCATAAACCTATAGTGTCTTTTTCTCAGAAGGACATATCGGTTTCACATCGGTGCGTATTTTTTTTAAAGTCAGCTGGTAGGGGCGCTTTGGTTTAAGGCAGGCTGTAGAGGCTTGGTGGAGGGCGGATGTGGAAATCGCGCTCAGAACGAAAATTCTCTCATCACTGCGATGGTTGGAGCGTTAGGGTATGGAAGGTTTGTGGAGTGCGAATGTGTCTGATGAACAGCGCAACATTTTCACGAACACTTCAATTTTTTTATAGAGGCTTTGAGCCAATTGGCCACATTCGCCTCTTAAAAACACTTTAATAGTGGGGGCGTTCGGGTGTGGAAAGGCAAGTGTAACGAAACGAAACGGAACGGAACGGAAGCATTAGTTGTTACGGCAAGCGTAATGGTAACGCGTCACCCTTAGTACACCTAGATAAATATCGTGCAGCTCGAATCCGCGTGCAGCAGCTCGAATTCCCGAATTTCTGAAGTATATAGCGGGTGATTTTTTTCTGAATAAAGTTAGTCAAGTTTCTGAGTTCAAAGCAAGAACATCGTGTCTTCATCATTTTCGCAACTTCGTCTTCATAATTAACACTAGTGGTATAGACAGAACTGAGAAGTGCCAAAGAAAAAGAAGTAAATAATAAGAATGTTTGAATCCAACTCATTTCACGTGAACTTTTTGACGGATCTTTTATTTATTTGACTTGTTTGTATAATAGACGACAGGTGATTCACCATAACATAATTCCTTCCTGACGCTTTAACATCTCGTGTAATAGAGAAATAGCTAAAAGAGAAATAAAAACGCAAATCGAGGATGTCACATAACCAAACCTAGCTGGAATAGTTTAATTAGAAGGGCAATTTCAAAAGACTATAAAAGAACTTTTTTTCTTTTCTGTACTCTCTGGTGCACTAATAAATAAACTGCCATACCTTCAAATTCTCATTTCTCTGTGACTCAAGTTTCCTAAATTGTCAGATAGATTTCGCAAAAAAGCCTAAGTTAACGTTTGCTATAAATATGCCTTCCGGCAACACCTGAAAATCGTATGCAGAAGAGACAACAACTGAAACCATATATTTCGTATGGGTATCACTAACAATACAATATTATATATATATGAATGTAAGCACAAAGAAAAATGAAGATTTTTATAGGATAAGCAAAATTTGAACATAATAAAATTTTACGTTGACAAACAAATGGTCTTAATTCAGAGAATGTTGTTTGGTAATACGTATCTGCCACAACAAAACATGAAATAATAAAAAAGTCCTTCTTCTTCTTCTTTGGCTCAACAACCGATGTCGGTCAAGGCCTGCCTGTACCCACTTGTGGGCTTGGCTTTCAGTGACTAATTGATTCCCCCCATAGCAGGATAGTCAGTCCTACGTATGGCGGCGCGGTCTAATTGGGGATTGAACCCATGACGGGCATGTTGTTAAGTCGCACGAGTTGACGACTGTACTACGAGACCGGCTTAAGTCCAACATATCGTTCGTATCGTATTTATCAACATATATAAAAAAGTCCAACATATCGAAAAGTATAACGGCAAGTTAAGCAGAAGAGTGTCAGGACTTTTCTGTTTGTCTTCATAATTTGTAAGCTAATCATCTTCATCATCTTCGAATTTCATTTCATCATCCAGCATGTCATTAGTGGTATCATTGAAGGCGAGCATATCCTGGGTAGATAAACTGTCATCATTATCAGGACCGTTGTACAGAGAACTCATTTCCCAGTCATCGACATCATCTTGCTCGAACCCAAGACCATAAGCTAAGCAAAAATAAAAAAAAAATAGTTTATTACCACACTGCCTGCCTGTCACAACAAAAGTTCATGTACAAACTTACCATCAATATATTTTTCGACAGCTTTTGGTACCATGGATTTTATCTTTTTAAGATCTGTTTCCGAGTAGTGCCCTTTTTCTAAAGCTAAAATAAAATAATAAAACATAACTATTATAATCATCATTATCAACATCATTATGCTTAATTTCTCAATGAAAAAAAATTCTTTTTTTTCTTTGGCACAACAACTGTTGTCGGCCTACCTGTACCACTAATGGGCGTGGCTTTCAGTGACTTATTTATTACCGTAGCAAAATAGTCAGTCCTACGTACGTGGGCACGGGTCCATTCGGGGCTTGAACTCACGATGCCCGTCGTCTTTATTAAGTCGTACGAGTTGACGACTTTAAGACGAGACCGTCTCACTTTGTCTATCGGGAGCGATCTCCTACTCCCGGCAATTACGTTCGGGTGCAATATATTAAGGACCTGTACGCATAATCGGACTGGTCTGGCCGTACCCCCATACGTAGGAATGACTATCCTATTCTGAATAAAACAACAAGTCACTGAAAGCCAAGCCCACTTGGTGTACAGGCAGGCTTTGATCGACAATGGTTGTTTACGCCAAAGTAACGCACAATCTCAAAAAAAAATGTCTACTACGAGAAGGAATGTATAAATGGAAATGTAAAGGAAATTGTTGAAAATTAGGGATATATAAATACAGCAGCCATGAAAATATGCATGTTTTATCTCACATTTGTTTTATCATTTAAGTTTATATGTTAAAACTTGTGAGTTTCTATTGATGGTTATGTTTGTCTAATTATAGCATAATCATCAAAGAATTATTGAAATAACAGCCACTAAGAGCTGACGCTAACAACATTCTATCGACCTTAGCAAAATTTTTGGATCGAAAAAATTCGATCGATCCGGCTCTCATGTTGGTGTCATTTGACACTCACTTCGCCGCCAAGGTGTTCATTTTACTGGTCATTTTGAAAACTGGTATACCAGTTTTACACTCACGAGCAAAATGAACTATGCTACAAAAATTCGATCGTTCCGCATGATAAAAAATCCGCAACGCATTGAGCTGCGAAAATGTTAGAATATCAGAATAATTCCATAAATCAAGGTTGATGTTTTTGAAAAAAGTTTTGTAAAAGCGGGTTGGTAATTGTTTGTTTTTTTTCAATGTTTTGGGAGATAAAATAACTTATTAATTATTTGTAAAAATGGTTAGCCTACACTAAAACTAGAAGAGAATCGACTTCATGTAGGGATATGAAAGGTCACAAGAGGTCATGTAGGGCACACCATACCAGAGATGCGCAAGAATCATGAATGAATCATGGTGAAAGTAAATATTGAACCAGTGCAAATGAAGCACATATATTGGGTACCATATGTGAGATACGGAAAATGTTGTCCATACAGATTTACTGGCCTGTGATAAGTTTGGGAACAATATACAAAACATCCCGTTAAATTAAAATGCATTTGGCACGATGGTTAACAGTGATCAATAAAGATTGTGATAATTTTCCTTTTTTTTTTGGAGAAATTCCCAGTTTTTGCAGGAAAAATAAAATTTCTGGCTAATTCCCGGTTTTCCCTGTTGAGTGGCTATCCTGGGATTAATGTTTTACTTTTTTCACTTTTATTTGTCGTAATTATCATTTACTGTAGTTTTGTTGCTTTAGAAATAAAATAAATAAAAATAAATGGTCTGAAGTAATTTATAACTGGCGACATTTTCGCAGGGTGCTATAATTCTCATTGCTAATCCTATGGGACAAAAAACTGCTACCTTGACAACCTGCCCGCTAGGCAAAGCGACGAAAAAACTCATTGCCTTTCGCGCATTTTCTCATGCCTACTTTTTCCCTCCTACGGCAAATGTGTCAAGCAGCTCGTAGAGCTACCCGTCCCTTGCTCCGCCTCCTACCCTTCGCCTGAGCGCGCTGTCGAAGATTTGCATGTACCCAAGCGAAATTTTTCGGGGATAATGAACACAAACTCATGCCATCTCTTTTAATTCATCAGCCTTACTCTCCCACACGCATCGATGAACTTTTACACATCTCTTTGATCATTGTACTATGTTTGAAGGGTTTAAAACTGATAGATAACGATTCATGTTCATGAACTGGTAATGGTCAAATGGTAATATTTGTAATATTTGTACTAGGCATGTGTAAAATGAACGAGAATCGCACCGTTCGAACAGTTCGGTAAAGTGCACGAACGAACGAGGTTCTTAGCAAAAAGAACGACCAGGACTTTTGGAAGAATCTGACTACACCGAACGCGTTCGAACGTTCCGTTCAGCGTTCGACGGCACACATAAATGTGGCAATAAAACGTGCAAAATCATATTGCTTTCTCGCTCTTTCTCGCACCGTGCGAACGGGTCATCAGAGATCAAAATGTACCCTGTTGGTGTTGAAATCGTACCCATACAACTCAATTCCTCGAACGCCGTCGAATTTGTCCAGCAGTGTTCGATACGTGTGCTGTTGGTGTGGAAATCGTATCTACACAACTGAATTCATCGAACGCGTTCGAACTGGTGTTCGATCTGTGTTCTGTTGGTGTGTACATCGTACCTACACAACTGAATTCATCGAACGCGTTCGATCTGATCCGTTAGTGTTCGATCTGTGTTCTGTTGGTATGTAAATCGTACCTACACAACTGAATTCATCGAACGCGTTCGAACTGGTGTTCGATCTGTGTTCTGTTGGTGTGTAAATCGTACTTACACAAATGAATTCATCGAACGCGTTCGAACTGGTGTTCGATCTGTGGTCTGTTTGTGTGTAAATCGTACCTACACAACTAATTCAACGAACGCGTTCGAACTGGTGTTCGATCTGTGTTCTTTTTTTATTCAGCAGGGACGGCTTTGCCGTATTGCTTAAAAAATCTGTTGTGTTCTGTTGGTGTATAAATCGTACCTACACAACTGAATTCATCGAACGCGTTCGAACTGGCTCATTTGTGTTCGATCTGTGTTCTGTTGGTATGGAAATTATACCTATACAATTCAATAGATCGAGCCTGTTCAAACGGATTAGTCATTGTTCGCGAATGAACTGAACTGAATTGATTGCGCTCATCATGGTGATCCATATTAAATAAGTTTTTTTTTAAATAGAATCCTTGAGTGTGTATACGGCATGGGGTACAATATATGCAGGAGACGTTTTTGCTCGTATTAGTTTTTTACATGCTAGTTTTTGGTCGGTTTTGCGATGGATTGTGTTGACCAGACAGCCGAGTGTTTAATGTTTTTAAATGATTGGTTTCAACCGCAGAATGAGTACTTCTTTGGCTACAGTATTGTAACAGATTTACTACTAACAGTAGGTCACATCTAACTTAGCATTGCCAAAAGCCAGGTAAAAAGACGTTAACCACCAGAAGCGCAAGCGCATAGCCAGCAGCCAGGTAAAGAAACGTTAAACACCAGAAGCGTAAACGTTCTCGTGTTTTACCCCAGAACATAAATAAGGAAAACGCGCCACACATAAGCAATTAAACTTCCGTAAAACCCAAGCATAAACAGGAAAACGTTCGCTACATCCACAATGCACGGATAGTTGATAAAACACAGGCACGCTAGGTATAATTTAAGAAACACCTGTAAAAACCCAAACCCGGAAAACCAAATGAAAGCTCACATTTGACAAACATCTGGTTGCCAAATGTGTCACAACTTTCACACCATCTTTCTTATAAATAAAGCTCGAATTGATGGCGAAGTCAGTTCACCTTCCATAGACACGTAGATCACTCGTGTTCTGGTGCATCTCACCAATTTGCAGATTCCGCCGAAGGCTCTACTCAATTTGATAATCATTTTTGGTTATCAGCTGTTCAGTCAGTTGACCGATCAGCATTACCCTCATCGAAATAAAGTGCACGTTTGCACTAGTTCCGCCCAACTTCTCCCACGGTGTCCGATTCCGCCTCGGTCATCAACTCGACGCGCAAGGTCGATCCAGTCCGCGATTCCGCCGACGTAAGCAAGTGCTTCTTTTCGGACTTAGCGTAAGTGCGAACAGGTTGACGTAACCGATACGCGACAAATGTGTTTACATTTTGGTGTCGCGTTCCGTACGATCCCCTTCCTCGTCCCACACCCTTTCACTGTGCTCCGCGCATTGACTCACCGAAACGGAAATTTGTACTATGGTCGACCTGAGTTCAATTCCATTTTTATTGCTTTCATTGATGTTAAAAATTTTCTTTTATTTATAAAACATCTAGCTCCAGAAGCTTCAGACCCCTTTACTCGTTGTTAGAAATGCGTGTTTAATAGTCAATCTGTTATTTTTATTGTATTATTTATTTCTTATAATTAATTTAGTATCAGTACCCCTTCATACAACAAAACAAGCAAATAGCACGATCATGAATAATCATATGGTGGCACAACTGACAAATTGATTCGAAGTACAGTAGAGCGTCGATTATCCGGACAGCTGGGGACCGGACGGATGGCGGTTAATCGATGTCCAAGAAATGTCAAACGCATATAAAAAATATGCAATTCACTAGTTTTATGATTAATTTATGAATAATTAAACATAAAAATAAAAATAAAAATAAACATAAACATAAACATAAACATAAACATAAACATAAACATAAACATAAACATAAACATAAACATAAACATAAACATAAACATAAACATAAACATAAACATAAACATAAACATAAACATAAACATAAACATAAACATAAACATAAACATAAACATAAACATAAACATAAACATAAACATAAACATAAACGCTGAAATGTAAAAATGACTAAGGAATAGTTAGCTCACGTTGGAGGGTTTGCTGTGCAACGCACAAAACCCTACTTCAAAGTAGCGCACGCAACACAGGTGGCCATTGTCGTGCACAGGAAAGCTTAAACCAAATTGCATAAAGCATAACTTTATGTGACACAATTCTTTTCCTTTCGTATGTTGTAGATTACACAGATAGGCTGAGCCATCTACACATGGTTGCGAGTGTGCGTGTGTATGCAAAATTGTCGCCAAATATGTATTCTTTCGGAAAGTTATGATCCGGTCAAAGAAAGGAAGGTGTTCATGACAGTGTTTTTTTTTTTTGCTTCTTCATGCTTCCTCATGGGGAGGTGCATGCTTCCTCCTGCCTGCGGCGTATGTATAGATCGGGCAGGAGACAATGTGGCAGAGTATGGAAGCTACCCGCAGAATAGGATAGGAGCGGTCCCACGGCACCGCCATCATTCCGCACATCTTAACAGTATGCCCGGCGTGGGTTCTAATCGCGTATGAACAGTTTCTGTCACTCGGCGTTATGAAAACGACTCCATGCCAACAAGCCATCAGATCCTGGACGGACAGGTGCAACACCATAGGCCGTGGGGCCATGGGGTTTCTCAACGCTCATTTTCTTAAGCACTCATGAGTGCTTTTGAGAAACCTACGTTCTCAACGTTTGTCGAATCGGAACAAAATCGGTTTTGAGAATCTTTGAGAATCTTTGAGAAAGTTGACGATGCAGCGATCGGCTAACTGAAATATGGAGAATTGCGCTATTTGTTTATCGGAAATCACTTTGGAAAATGTATTCAATGTATATAATTGAAAAAATAAAAAAATGCGATCAAACACATATTTTCTATTTAAAGCTCCAAATAAAGCTTGAGTGGCAATAACAATTTCTCTGAGGGAGAAAAACTGACGACGGCCACGGGCTCGCGTCTGAGAACAAGATTTGAGTGCTTGAGAAACTTAAATGAGTGTTTGAGAATGTTTTCTCAGCTTGAGAAAGCCCCATGGCCCCGCGGCCATACGCGCACCGTATAAACAAAACCAAAATCCTCTTTGGTTTGGATGTGGTGTGAGTGTGTGTGAGTGTGTGTGAGTGTGTGTGAGTGTGTGTGAGTGTGTGTGAGTGTGTGTGAGTGTGTGAGTGTGTGTGAGTGTGTGTGAGTTTGTGTGAGTGTGTGTGAGTTTGTGTGAGTGTGTGTGAGTGTGTGTGAGTGTGTGTGAGTGTGTGTGAGTGTGTGTGAGTGTGTGTGAGTGTGTGTGAGTGTGTGTGAGTGTGTGTGAGTGTATGTGAGTGTGTGTGAGTGTGTGTGAGTGTGTGTGAGTGTGTGTGAGTGTGTGTGAGTGTGTGTGAGTGTGTGTGAGTTTGTGTGAGTTTGTGTGAGTTTGTGTGAGTTTGTGTGAGTTTGTGTGAGTTTGTGTGAGTTTGTGTGAGTGTGTGTGATTTTGTGTGAGTTTGTGTGAGTGTGTGTGAGTGTGTGTGAGTGTGTGTGAGTGTGTGTGAGTGTGTGTGAGTGTGTGTGAGTGTGTGTGAGTGTGTGTGAGTGTGTGTGAGTGTGTGTGAGTGTGTGTGAGTGTGTGTGAGTGTGTGTGAGTGTGTGTGAGTGTGTGTGAGTTTGTGTGAGTTTGTGTGAGTTTGTGTGAGTTTGTGTGAGTTTGTGTGAGTTTGTGTGAGTTTGTGTGAGTTTGTGTGAGTTTGTGTGAGTTTGTGTGAGTTTGTGTGAGTTTGTGTGAGTTTGTGTGAGTTTGTGTGAGTTTGTGTGAGTTTGTGTGAGTTTGTGTTTGTGTTTGTGTTTGTGTTTGTGTTTGTGTTTGTGTTTGTGTTTGTGTTTGTGTTTGTGTTTGTGTTTGTGTTTGTGTTTGTGTTTGTGTTTGTGTTTGTGTTTGTGTTTGTGTTTGTGTTTGTGTTTGTGTTTGTGTTTGTGTTTGTGTTTGTGTTTGTGTTTGTGTTTGTGTTTGTGTTTGTGTTTGTGTTTGTGTTTGTGTTTGTGTTTGTGTTTGTGTTTGTGTTTGTGTTTGTGTTTGTGTTTGTGTTTGTGTTTGTGTTTGTGTTTGTGTTTGTGTTTGTGTTTGTGTTTGTGTTTGTGTTTGTGTTTGTGTTTGTGTTTGTGTTTGTGTTTGTGTTTGTGTTTGTGTTTGTGTTTGTGTTTGTGTTTGTGTTTGTGTTTGTGTTTGTGTTTGTGTATCGGTCGCCATTCATACTTTTTCGAGCGGCGTAAATTCTCAATTGAGCGCTGCTTTTTTCTACTCGGGCCTTGTGGAATATTTATCATTCATCTTTGCCCCTCTTCAGCATTCGATTATTTATTGTGCTATTAGCACTTCAACCTGCTCCTCTAAGATCCTAAGATCCTCTGTGAAAAAACTCCGTATAATGGATGAAAACGAATTCGGCGGAATAGACATATGTTCGTGAACATTATTTCGGGCCAATAAAGTAGCACGTCAGAATACAAATACGTCTTAATTAAGATGAATTGTGCAGATCACATCGCCTGAAAAATATGTAAACAAACACTGATTCGCCGCAAGCGCGATCTCACAATGGATTGATTTTTTTTTAAACGATAATTTTTATGTCAAAGGTAAAAAATGGTTTCATCGACTTTTCCTAAGTTGAATAAAAGAACCATAGCAGCCAATTTCAAACAGAAAAAAAGAAAAGAAAAGAAAATTTTAATGAATTTTATTAGTACATGCTGTCCCCAAGATACGCTATTATTGACAACAGAGAATAAACCGCGTATCGCGAAATTCCTCGTAAGTCGGATTACGCAATTTCCAGCCAAAATATCCAGCTGATGTAATGTAATTTCCATGCAATAGGTAGTTTTAGTCATTCAATTAATTATTTATTAATTAATGCTGGGGGTTTACTAGCTGTTGAACCAATGAAGAAACCCAATTTACCCGGAAATACCGTTTTTTACCAGGTAAAAACTCGTGGATGTTTTCATTTAATTGGAAAAACCCGATTTGATTCATCCCTGCCCATGATCTAGATTCCAGAACCAACACACGTTACATAATATATGTAGAATAAGTTATACATAAATAGAATAATTTTCTGAATAATTACCTAATGATAATCCAATACGCTTTAAAATTTGTACATCATCATGAATCTCAAAGGAATCTTCGAATTTGAAGGAATATTCAGATCTGTGTAAAGATGTAAGAAGAAAAAATTAGTCGAAAATAGTTGCAAAGGTACGTATATACATTAAGATGAAACACTCTCCAACTTACTTATCATTTGAAATGTTGCAATTAATGTTAGATTTTCTATCAGTATTTACGATAATAAATGGCAATTGCACCGCAGAATTGGGATTAGGTATCAGCCCTCGTTCTTCATTTGCTTTGTTGCGTGCAATTAGAGATTTCAAAGCGACATGCTGTTGAACCAGATCAAGAAGTTGTTGTTGTTTTATTTCAATCCGACGACGGGCTTTTTCATTTTCTTTCTCTAATTCCTCACATTCCTGTAAAGTGTTACTCGTTGGTAAACCGTGCCAACGAATTTCTTTTTTTTCCTTGGAAATAATTTTCATAGCCATCAACACGTTTAAAGCGTCATAAACACGTCGCCTGATATTTTTTTGGTCATATGTTCCGGGATCAACTCCTTGATTATGATTTTGAGTTTCCTCTGCGACTAATTCATTGGCTACCTCGTTATAGGTGGTGGTTCCTTTTGCTTTGACCTTTTCACATACCTTCATTGAAAAATGTCGCAAACCTCGTCCTGCTTTATCCGCTTTCTGGCGTCGAGATGCAGGAGTATGGATTTGACTTGTAGATGTTTTTTTACTGTATGAGTGCTGTTGCTGTTGGTGGTCTTTATAACTGTGATTCGATTGTAGGGATTTTACTGCGGATGCACAGGACAGCTGAAGGTAGGGTGGAGAATCATTCCCACTTTCATTATAACTCTTAGAAATTGTTGCAATTTTGGTGACTCCTTTTTCAAGCGACACTATTTCGCTGATTGTATTCAGTGGTTTATTTAAAATAGATGCAGTTTTACTGTCGCCATTATATCGCACCGTGGTGCTAAATGGGTTGCTGACAACGGTCAATGATGATGATTTCGTCATTACTGGAGAAGAGGGAATTCGATTGGAAGCACCCACACTCAATGTTTTAGCAAAAACTGTATTATTTGTATGAACGGCTGTTACGTTGGTTTGTAAAGAACTATTTGCAGAAGGAGAAAATGTTAAATTTCTACTGACAGAATGTGATGAAGAAGACGTCGAGATAACCTTGTACTGTAAAGAAAAACAAACAGCTATTATTATACAATCAACATAAAGGGCATAATCAATTATAATAAACAAACACTAACCACTTTTGGGGCAAGAACTACTTTGCCATTTGCATTTTTGTTAGACGGTGATGTAGGAAGAAACAATTCTGTTGAAAAATAAATAAAATAAATCATTTTCTTTCAAAGTGTGACTATTTTGAAAAACATACTGGGTTTGCCACCAACAGGGATTATTTTTTGTCCAGGAGAGAGCTTTCGTACCAAAGGCATCGTAAAATTCTGAAATTATGTGATAAGATGATTCCAATTTCATCCGATGAAATCCATAAATTGAGTGCGTAAAGGGGCAAATAATTTAGAAATCGTGGAAAGCGAGGCAAAATGGGCACCCTCTGAATTTCAATGCTCAAAATGTATTCATTGGAGTGTTCTATAAACACCATGTAAGTTTCATAACCCTTCAAAAACAAATAACCAAGAAAAATGCAAAAAAGATTTAGTAGCATATTGATGTAATTTTTGTCACATCAAAAATAAGTTTAAACCAGTGTCACATGGATGCGTTTAAGTTTTACATGATATATTTTTAAAGATATGATATTTCTATACAATTTGTCAAGGCGATTGAATGCGTATTTTTACTAATATAACAAAAAAAAATACAAAAAATGGGGCAAGATGGACAGTTACGCTTGGGGCAAAATGGGCAGATGCTTGTGACATTCGACGCTTGGTGAGACTATGGTGTTGTATTTGTCGCCTCAATAATGGTAACAGGCACAGCTTCAAAACATTCGATTTTGTAGATTGAAACATGTAAAAACTGTTTTAATTTTGAAAACATATTTTTGGAAGAATTTTAAGAGCTTTCCTGACCAGCAAAACAAAAGATAGAACGAAAATACATTTCACGAAACGTGCGCATATTGCCCCAGTGTTTTCAAATTTTAAAGTTTGTTTACATATGCCCATTTTACCCCGCGTGTCAAGATAGCTTTTCGTAAAACATCTACATCTAAAAGGAATATTCAGTAAACTGCTTAACATACCCATTTTGCCCCGGTTTCCCTTACTCGACTGTGATGATCGGAGATGATACTCACACAGCTTGTGTGAACGGATTGGTGATATTATTTCAACAAGCTTTTGGTCAGTCACTTGGTCGAGACCAAGGACTGTGTAGGAACGAGGTCAAGTAATGTAGAACGATTTGACAAGTAGCCATAAGTTCGTTACAATAGTTTGACATCTTAAAGCCCTTTTCGATTCAAATTTTAATTATGATTTTAATAATGGAACGGGCTGGTTAACACAAGAAAATTGTTAATTCTTTCATTAATTTTACAGGAAAAGTATGTATGCCTGTAGTAAATATATATGTTACAGGGTTTGATGAATTTTCAAGGGCTTTCTGCTGTGGCATTCAAGATGACCAAACCAATTTTAGCGAATATTTGACCTCGTTCCTACACAGTCCTAGGTCCGAACCCACTTGACTATTGTCGTAAGACCAATGGCTTGAACTCGGTTTAATCCCATTCAAAGATCAAGATACTTGTATGAACGCGCGCGGGGCTTGTACATGAGCGTAACCCTGATATAGCGTATGGCCACGGAGGTGACAAAAAAATGGCAAAACAATCTAGAATCTAGAATCTAGAATCTCGAATCAAAGTGTATGTAGTCCAGGTGGTTTCATAGTATTTTTTTATATCCAATTTTGAACATCACTTTTTTACAGGACCGGTGAAAGCTTTGCTCAATCAAGCGTTCTAGTAGATTGACGAATACACAAAACACTCTTAAAATCTTCATTCAGAAGCAGAAGCGATAAAAATCATCCTTCTACTAAATTCATTCACATTGGGATAAGCCCACCTGTATATTATACCCACTGTTTGGGATTGAAATGCGCCAAACTGTAGGCAATTTGTTGTGCACGTGAATTAAGGCATAAACCCAATAGCAGCGCCATCTCGAGGCAATGACACAATTACTCCCAACTTCACAGTAGCGCCATCTGCGTGATTAGTTATGCATATCATAGGGTCAAAGGGTGATGATATTGGCTAATAATTAGGAAACATTTGTATGTCCACGGAAAGAGGGGAAATTAAGCCAGCGTACAAACCCAAAAATGTAAACATCGCTAACGGAACACAGCAATTTGTAATGAGTACCCCAAGAAATACATTCCGAATTCAGTTAACAGCACAGATTTTGGAGCCAGAATTTAATTCTACATCTTCATATCACCTTGCTAGCAAATCTTGCATAGAGTCCTTGGCGGGTAGGGTAGCTCTTGCTTGACACTTGTTAGCGCTCTCCGGTGAATATGGTAACTGTGCTGATTTTTGCTCCCTTGGAAAACTCGAGTCGCGAGTTTTAACTATCTAGTGTGGGGCGCAATCCTACACATTTTGGTCCTTCGAACCGGATAGCCGGAAACCCTGAAATTCCGGTATGTTACGTAATAAAGTGAAGTAACAGTGAAAAAGTGAAGACATGCCAACCATGGCGGTAAACATTCTTCGAACCAGTGACGACGACATCTAATGCAGAACTTCCCTTCGTGGTGCGCGTTGACTCGGACAACGGCACACGGCTGGCCAGCGCAGGTTCATCCACTGGCAGCCGACTCATCCCTTCGTGGTGCGCGTTGATTTGGTCAACGGCACACGGCTGGCCAGCGCAGGTTCATCCACTGGCAGCCGACTCATCTCTTCGTGGTGCGCGTTGATTTGGTCAACGGCACACGGCTGGCCAGCGCAGGTTCATCCACTGGCAGCCGACTCATCCCTTCGTGGTGCGCGTTGATTTGGTCAACGGCACACGGCTGGCCAGCGCAGGTTCATCCACTGGCAGCCGACTCATCCCTTCGTGGTGCGCGTTGATTTGGTCAACGGCACACGGCTGGCCAGCGCAGGTTCATCCACTGGCAGCCGATTCTTCCCTTCGTGGTTCGCGTTGACTCGGACAACGGCACACGGCTGGCCAGCGCAGGTTCATCCACTGGCAGCCGACTCATCCCTTCGTGGTGCGCGTTGATTTGGTCAACGGCACACGGCTGGCCAGCGCAGGTTCATCCACTGGCAGCCGACTCATCCCTTCGTGGTGCGCGTTGATTTGGTCAACGGCACACGGCTGGCCAGCGCAGGTTCATCCACTGGCAGCCGATTCTTCCCTTCGTGGTGCGCGTTGACTCGGACAACGGCACACGGCTGGCCAGCGCAGGTTCATCCACTGGCAGCCGACTCATCCCTTCGTGGTGCGCGTTGATTTGGTCAACGGCACACGGCTGGCCAGCGCAGGTTCATCCACTGGCAGCCGACTCATCCCCTCGTGGTGCGCGTTGATTTGGTCAACGGCACACGGCTGGCCAGCGCAGGTTCATCCACTGGCAGCCGACTCATTCCTTCGTGGTGCGCGTTGATTTGGTCAACGGCACACGGCTGGCCAGCGCAGGTTCATCCACTGGCAGCCGACTCATCCCTTCGTGGTGCGCGTTGATTTGGTCAACGGCACACGGCTGGCCAGCGCAGGTTCATCCACTGGCAGCCGACTCATCCCCTCGTGGTGCGCGTTGATTTGGTCAACGGCACACGGCTGGCCAGCGCAGGTTCATCCACTGGCAGCCGACTCATCCCTTCGTGGTGCGCGTTGATTTGGTCAACGGCACACGGCTGGCCAGCGCAGGTTCATCCACTGGCAGCCGATTCATCCCTTCGTGGTGCGCGTTGATTTGGTCAACGGCACACGGCTGGCCAGCGCAGGTTCATCCACTGGCAGCCGATTCTTCCCTTCGTGGTGCGCGTTGACTCGGGCAACGGCACACGGCTGGCCAGCGCAGGATCATCCACTGGCAGCCGATTCTTCCCTTCGTGGTGCGCGTTGACTCGGACAACGGCACACTGCTCACTCAGCGTGAGATTCATTTCATCATTTGGCACATTTCGTTGGAAATCATTGTATCGCAAAAAATCAGCGTCGAATTAAGTAATGCCGACAACTCGATCCACATCGAAGCGTACGGAAAGCCAAGCAATGCAATCAGAAAACGCAACACCTCAGCCTGAGATGCAAGCCTCGCACTCAAAAACACAAGCTGAAGCCATGGAGTTCGCCAAAGCGAAAGCAGTTGTTTAACAATCATTCCATGATGCAGAGTTGTCTACTAAACAACGCGAGCTGAAAATGTTGCGACTGCATCATTCTAGTCAGCAACGAAAACTCGAAAAGTTGGTGGAAGACGTCACAACAACACCAGTAAATGCAACTACATACAACGTGAAATACAGCTACCTGCAAGATCTAGAAGCAAAACAAACAGAGATCTTTGAGAAAATAGTAGCCCTGGACCCAATAGACATCGAAAACGACTTTTTTGACGACGAAGCATGTGCTTGTATGTACATGAAATTAGACACCATGATAGCAAACGGAACTCCAATTGCTGCACCTACTGCAGTGACTCCTGTGGTATCTTCTTCATTACATCATCTGAACATTCCAATGCCAACATTTGATGGAACATATGAACAGTGGCCTAAGTTCAAGGCCATGTTCCTGGATATTGTGAAGGAATCTAGTGCATCGGATGCGGTGAAGTTACATCACCTTAACAAGGCCTTGATTGGAAAGGCTAGTGGCGTGCTGAATGCAAGTCTTATCGCCGGAAACAACTTCGCAAGTGCATGGCAATTGCTGGAGGATCGCTTTGAAAATCCTCGCGTGATCGTGGACAGACACATCGCGGGATTATTGCAGATGAAACCCGTGGTCAAGGAGTCTGCACGTGGGCTGCGCGAGTTGCTGGAATGCTGTAGAACTCATGTAGACGGTCTATCCTACATGAAGAAAGAAGTTGATGGAACCAGCGAACTAATCATCACCCACATCTTGACTTCATGTTTCGATCCTGAAACAAGGAAGCTGTGGGAGCGGACGATGAACAGAGGAGAGTTTCCGAAGCTGAAGACAACATTGGAGTTTTTATGCAGACAGTGCGAAGTGCTGGATCAGTGTGCCTCTGAGAGAGGAGAAAGAGGCGACAAAGGCAAAATGGTGAGCGCCAAGGTGTACACAGCTTCCATTCAAAACTGCAAGCTCTGCAACGATGATCAGCATAACATCGTTCACTGTCCTGAGTTTTTGGCGTTATCAACACGAGAGAGACAGATTAAGGCTCAAGATCTTCGGCTTTGTTACAATTGCCTTGGGGCTGGTCACTCTTCACGACGATGCGAATCAAGGAGGACATGCCGTAGATGCAATAAACAGCATCACACGTTGCTTCATTTTGAGCAACCTGTTGAAATGCCAAGTTCTGAACATGTAGCAACCGCGTCACATCAAGAAGAAGAGACATCAGGCACAGGGTCATCATCTTCAAGCAGCCCATCACCACCTCAAATTGTCTTGAGTGTGCAAGGAGCAGCAAAATCTACCGTCCTGCTATCGACAGTGCTTTTGAACATCGTGGACGATCAAGGAACGAATCATCAAGCTCGTGCACTGCTAGACAGTGGCGCACAATCGAACTTCATTTCTGGACGACTGGTGCAGCTGCTACGATTGCCACGGAAGATAGTGAACATTCCGTTGTCGGGCATAGGTGGCAGTTCAACCATAAATGTGCGACATTCGGTAAGAGCTACAATACGGTCACGTTGTTCCGAAGACGCCTTCACTTTGGATATGTTGGTCTTGGCTACCCCGTCGGCATCTTTACCAACCCAACCGGTAGACATCAGTAGCTGGAACATCCCGGAAGACTACATCTTAGCTGATCCCACCTTTAACCAGCCGGGACGTGTAGACATCATCCTTGGAGCAGAACTGTTTTATGAATTCCTGAAGGAGCGCCGCGTGTATTGGACAACGCTGAAATGTCCTTGTCACATCATCAGTTATCAGCAACGCAGTCATCAGACATCGTAGTGATCTTCAAAGTGGCCTGCGCAACGGAGTAATCGAAATTCAGAATCACGAGTTAAGGGTCGGACGGACCAAACGAGAAGGAGCATCCGTAGCTGACGTCATCTATCCTAAATCATCAGAGAGAGCAGCTGAGACATCTACCAGTGATTCTACCGCAGTCTGTCTTGATGGCAGTGATTTTGGTGGCATCATATCTGCAACGGGTATACCAAGAAACCACGATTGGGAACTTTGGGCAAGATTGGGAACATCACTATAATTGATACGTAGATCAATTTCGTCGTGCACACGTGTGCCATTTTACATGAATTTTGTCATTATTTCACAGAGTTAGTAATCTTTCATATTGAACTAAAGGAACATGAATCAGGGTAGATCTATCACAGAGCGAGATTGCTTTTGCATGAAATTAAATTGTTCCAATTTAAGGTGGCAAGATGTTTGGGATTGAAATGCGCCAAACTGTAGGCAATTTGTTGTGCACGTGAATTAAGGCATAAACCCAATAGCAGCGCCATCTCGAGGCAATGACACAATTACTCCCAACTTCACAGTAGCGCCATCTGCGTGATTAGTTATGCATATCATAGGGTCAAAGGGTGATGATATTGGCTAATAATTAGGAAACATTTGTATGTCCACGGAAAGAGGGGAAATTAAGCCAGCGTACAAACCCAAAAATGCAAACATCGCTAACGGAACACAGCAATTTGTAATGAGTACCCCAAGAAATACATTCCGAATTCAGTTAACAGCACAGATTTTGGAGCCAGAATTTAATTCTACATCTTCATATCACCTTGCTAGCAAATCTTGCATAGAGTCCTTGGCGGGTAGCTCTTGCTTGACACTTGTTGGCGCTCTCCGGTGAATATGGTAACTGTGCTGATTTTTGCTCCCTTGGAAAACTCGAGTCGCGAGTTTTAACTATCTAGTGTGTGGCGCAATCCTACACACCCACTTAGATAGCTGCTCGAAAACTGCTATACAATGTAAACAGCTGACAGGCTGAAATTTCAGCCTACGAACTTCAAATGGAAAGAGCCCCAATATTTGAACACATAGCAATTGGAATAAGTTTTATCTTCACAATCAAAGCCATTTTTACCACCAAACATAACAAATTTACGATAAAAATCAAATTTTTGTGGCTGCTTCGTGGTACCTTAATGGTGGTATGGCTCCTATAGTCGCCGTATTGTGTTCCTGTAGTAGTGGTAAAAAAATACCTAAAAAAACTTTGTGCAATATAAATAAAGCTTTGATTTGAAGCTGTTTTCATATAAATAACAAGAATTACTAAAAATATTGACTTAAGTACAGGGTTTTTCATTTGATAGAACAAAAGTATCTACTATTATGACAAGCGTTGCCGATGATAGTACAACCGCTGCAGATGCAAAAACCAAAGTATCATGCATATGATAACCGTCGCAAATGAAAGCCTAATTGTATCCCTTGATGTTACAAAGCTGGTACGACGCTACCAGCAAAATGTCGTCGAATCAAAGACATTTTTTGAATTTAGAATGAAAGAGTGAAAACTGAACGCGAAGCTTCAATTCATGTCAAAATAGGCAATTTCAAGTCGAAAGAACGTCACCACTAACAAAACTGATTGTGAGCATGTAAATTAAAAAAAAACAACCCTTTGTGGCAAAATTTAACCCTTCGCGGATATATTCGGGAAAGCAAGAATTTTGCTAGCAGCGTCGTATCAGCTTTGTAACATCAAGTGATACAATTGTGCTTTCAACTGCGACGTATAGCAAACGTATAGCAATCAAAAGAAAACCTTAAATTATCGAAACTACTTCCTTCCTTCTTCCCCTATATTTTTGTCTCCACCCTGGTCAGGACACTACCGCCCGAGATAGTACACCGTGTTTTAATACTTTTAGTGTTTTACTCAAAATACGTAGTTTTCTTAGTTTTCTATCGATTTGATTTATTGGAACCTCATTGGAATTTTCTCCTTTTCCGGACTTCCAAATGGATCGATAAATGGCTGAGTAAATCGAATCTTAAGGAATTTACCTACAAATTTGAGAAGTTTTGGATTACGCGTCTTTCGAGTTGCATGTCTCGAGAAATAGTAGTCCGATCGGGATGAAATTTGATAAATGAATCAGCGAATCAACGAATTGAACGACCAACGAAAATGCATGTGACTACAGCAGATTCTGGTACCAGTGGAATCCGAACGAACCCGGACGACCCCGGACGACCCCGGACGGATTCGAATCATTCCAATCAACAATATCAACATGCTTAATCATTCCAGCTGTAATGTCTCAACGCACATGTGATCACGGTAATTTTACTGTACGCACAAGTTTATTGGCTTGCGACTTAACTCCTTCGCATATTTCATCCGACGGACCCACTCCATCCGGTCACAAAAATTATAGCATTATTCCCTCTCTACCTCTCTTTATATCTTTATTCTTTCTCTGTCCCCCTTCACGTGGTCCGGCGAATAACAGCAACTCGCTTTCATCGCTCTTCTTGTCCGCCCAATCACACAAGCCACCCGCTTGCATCGCACGGATTCACGGAATCCTCGTCGGTGTCGATGTATTCGAACAACGATTGTTGGTGCCGCCGATCTAAATAATTGTCGTCAAAATAAATGTCACTCGGATAGCTTTCCACTCGCTCCTTAGACCGCCCTTCTCGCCTGTTGCTCAGAATGCACATCTCGCTCGTTCCATCGGAATGGAACACCAGCCAATAGACCATCAAAGCAGACAGATCGAGAAAGCATGCCCATTTTTTTTAACATTGACAAAAACATTTTGCAACACTGCACGTAGCCATCTGCTTTTAAAAATTGGTCGTGTATGCAAAAATGTTTTTAAAAATTCGAAGAAAAAAAGAATAAGTAAGATCGTATTTTGCACAATTTATAGATTCACTCTTTTTATCTACCTCTTCCGGATTTTTTGCAAATCGCAAAAAAAACCTCTGTCCATATAGTTATAGTTATGCAGGCGGTGTACTTAGAAAAACGCAGTAATCTTTAGGCTGTTCCGTATTGCTTAAAAATTTTACCTAGTTTTATAGCGATAAATTCTGCAAGGATAATTTAGATATTCATTAATTTAATGTGTAAATGCTTCCTTACTAAGTAACAAAAAAGGATAGTAATTTACATTAAACCTTGAATTGCCATTTTCCCATTTACTTTGCACAACTGCAGGACAATTCAACAACATGTTCAACGAGTTGTTGATTCGTTCGAGCATATAATTGAATCTTTCAGCAAGATATTGAATTGTACGGAAGCAGGCGTTGACATGTTCGGCGATTCTATAGTGCTGTCATTTGTTTTGTTTACACCCTGTGCCGCAGCGTTTAATTTTTCATTTTTAAATGTCCTAAACTAAGCAAATAATCATTCCTCATGCTGTTTAATACATGAATTAGTTGAAACAAACATATTTTTCGAAAATCGTTTGTTTACCTACTGATAAGAATCATCCAAGCTGCAGTCCAAGGGGTACGAAAGTGACAGCTCTACAGTATAACCGAACATGTCAACGCCTACTTCCGAACAATTCTATCGGGCTCAGCACAATTTTTCAATCAAAAAAGAATGAATAAGCGCTCACGTAAAACTGACAGTATAACTATTTCTTTTATACTCCTACATGAAGTCGATTCCCATCGAGTTCAGTATTTAGTTTAGGAAAAACATTTTTTTATATTTAATAAATAATTTTTATCACCCAAAATATTGAAAAAAAAAAAACAAAACATTTACCAACTTGCTTTTATATAACATTTTTCAAATACATTAATCTTGATTTAGGAATTATTCTGATATTCTAAAATTTCCGTAGCTCAAAGCGTTGCGGATTTTTCGCCATACAAAGCGGAACGATCGAATTTTTGTAGCATAGTTCATTTTGCTGGTAAGTGTCAAGGTATACCAGTTTTCAAAAAGACCAGTAAAATGAACACCTTGGCGGCGAAATAAGTGTCAAATGACACCAATATGACAGCTGGATCGATCGAATTTTTTCCATCCAAAAATTTTGCTAAGGTCGTATATCTCGCTGAAAGAGTCATATTATTTGCTATATGCTATATTATATGCTCAAACGAATCAACAACTCGCTGAACATGTCAATAATATCATTGAAAACCCTGTAAATGCTAGAGTACTAAGAATGTACTTGTGACGTGTTACAAATAGTAGATTATTGATGAAAAAATAGTCAATCAAATTTTAATTTTCACATTTTAGTTATTTTAGGATAAAATGAATTACAATGAACAAATCTTACCTGTCCACCAATAACGGCCGTGGAGCTAACATTGCTTGCTGTATCGACAAAACTGTCGGAAGTTAAACCTATTCCTTCCTTTCTATGGTTTGACAAACCACTAAGTTTAAGATCTTTTGTGACAAATGATTTCATGGCTGTAACTCCAGCAGTACGTGCTCCTGTTGTCGTGTTCACAACATGAAAAAATTGAGTTTTGCCTAATGAATGAAAATAAATGAAAAAATAAAGAAAGAGAGTTATAGTAAAAAATTACAAACAATAACACTACATTTACATTATAAAGAAACAACACTTATTTCATATTAAAAACTTATTAAAGTACAGTGAATTTTCTCTAAGGTTCATATTCAAGCGACCTACAGTTCCGAGATATTCACCATTGGGAATTAACTCAACGTGTATCCTATGGAATATCCAGGCTGTAACTATAAATATATGCCTGAATTACTTATTACTTTAAATTACTTTTGACGGTTGAATTACTTATTACTGTAATTTACCATTCATGGTGAGAGAGCATTATGCAACCAAATCTCACATATATCTTTGTTATTTATTAAACTTTCGCCTTTTATTCATTACATTTATAAACGTGCATTATAAATAAACATAACTGACACGTACAATGAATACTTTAAAAGTACATATGCGGTGACCGGGCACCAGCCGCCCCGAGCGCCCCTGCCGAGAGCTCTTGCTTGATTGGCCGTTACACACACTATAATCGCTTGGCGCCGACACACACTAAGCCTCGCACGCTTAGTGCGTGCGACAGTGTGTGCGACAGTGTGCGTGATACACTGTCGTCCTCCTGGACGTTGACCAGCGACAGCGCAACTGCCACGTTAAGACCAAGGGTCGGCACGGCTGCCCACAACAATCCTACAGATTTTTTCCTTGGATAGATTCATCTCGAAGAGTCAAAACATGTAAAGAATATGACATGATTGATTAACAATTCATGATAATTGAATTAATTATTGACGATAATGAATCCTACCTTTTCCCCGACAATGGATTGAAAGGAACGTATTTGTCATTTGGATATTTAAATTTACAAAACATTCTTATAAACCGCTCAATGATTGCACACTGCGTATAAATTGTTTTTTATCCAAATATTTAAAAACATTGATGGAAGTTAGCATTTTTCCTTAAAGAATGAGCTTTGGTGCCGCATATTCTACTATTTTTTTAAGAGCACTTTTTCGATTTTTCAAACACATTTGAAAAAAATCTGATTGATTTTTATCAAAACGAATGGATTCGTACATCACAAAATAAGGTTTATTTCGCCCAGTGAATCACTTCAACTTTAAATTTTATTTGTAATCAAACAAATATAATTATTTCTCACGATTCGGTAGCAAACATTAGGATTTTTTATTAAAAAAAACAGTGATTTCAATCAACAGTTTACAGGTCGGGGTACATTGTCCGTAATCGCGAGGGTAATTTTGATTTTCACTAGCGCATCTGGCGGCGACTGATAGAAGCTTTTTTTGGTCGTCGAGAGAATGACCGGATCTCTAAATTAAATATTATTTTCGTCTTTTTTTTTGTTACGAAATTGGCTGAAATGCATGCAGAACAGAACATGTGCAGAATAAAAAAAACATGGAAAAATAGCATATTTTCTGAACCGGCTCCAAATTGTTTGACAAAATGCTTCGGTAGGCCGTCGCCAGATGCGCTAGTGAAAATCGAAATTACACTAGCGAGTACGGTAAATGTACCCCGGTCTTAATAATTGTAACAAAGAGAGTGCTTCAATCCTATTTTTTGCACAGCCTAACACATCATCATTTTGACAGTTTTTTGTTTACAATTAGCGTGCAGCAGATGTGCAAATTCGCTACATACAGGGTTTACCAGTATAATAAACAACTGTCCACTTTTTTCCACATGAATAACAAAAATAAATATGTTTAAATGAATTTAAAAAATGAACCTCAAAAATCATGAGAATGTTTTGTACGGGATAAAATCCCCGGTATCAAAATCCATCCAGCGCGGTTAAATCATTCTCGATAGCAGAACTATAGAGAAGGTTCTTGCAACCGAGCGACAGCGTGTATCATACATTTGGTTTCTGTATGCTACATTCCTATCAATTTCTTTCATTCTCTCCATGCTCCCTACAAAGACTCTTACTCTCATTTATCCATTCCACACATGCTTACGCTCTTTATTACCTCTTTACTCGCACACACATATTTACATACTCACACAATTCACACTGCCGAACACCGGTAAGGGATACACACGTACCCGTCTTGCCTGCCTTCTCTCCTCGTTCTTCCTTTCATCCGCGTTGTGCTCGTCGACTGGTGTGCACGCGTTAAAGATTAGTTCCGTCTCCCTCCCTTCGCTGCCCCCACGTGCTGCGCTAGCGAACTGGATGTTCATCCCTATCTTCCTGCCGCATCCCATGTACCAGACGCTAGCGCATTGAATTATCGTTCCTGCCTTCCTGCCACTTCTCCTTTGTCCGGCACTAGCGCGTTGAAAGATCGTTCTTGCCTTTTTTCCTCACATCTCCTGTTGTTTTTCAGCTCTCCTGGGGATAGAGGAAAATATTAACTATTTTGCCAACAGTTGTTCAATTTAACGCGAACACAATACTTACCAACCAATTGAGTATTGCTTATATCGTGGTCCGTACTCACTTCCGTTCGTGCGTGTTACGATCTCTATAGAAAACGAAATTGATTTGGTATCACCAATTATTAATACCAATAAATTTGATAAATATTGGTGTAACCCTTTACAGCCGTTGCCGTCAAATTTTGCCTCGAAGCAAGGTGTTATAAATGACAAGGTGAAGTTGTTCAGAGCAAAATGACATTTCTCGACTTGACATTTCTCTTCCGGGGGCTCCGGTATAAAAATCGGGGAGGGCTGATGCGGGGTAATGAAATTTGTATGCAGAGAATGACAGATGTCCCCCACAATGTCGCCCAGCAAAAGCGATAAAAATCAACCTTCTAAATACATTATCCTTGCCTCGAAGTCACCAATTTTTGACAGTGTGCACAAGGGCCGTAAAGATATCAGGTCAAGTTATAAGCCCGTTTTGACAGCTAGGTGGAAGAAGAATCGACGAAGAAAACTGACAGTTAGTTTTCCGCTTTTGGCGAACGCTTCAAATTCTCGAAAAAAAATTTCCATTTTAAATCACGGACTGTGTTCTAATAAACTAAAATATTCACCCAAATTGGTCTCCACCAAATATTGACCATGCAAAACGTAAACAATCCATCGATACATATACAAGCGGAAAACCATCTGTCAAAATCGGAGCCCAGGGGGAGGATCGCCAAAAGCGCTATAACTACACCTCATTATACATTCCACCTTGAGTGTGCATCAATTTCTGCCTTTTTTTGACAGTGTGCATAAATTTTTGTCTCGAATGCGTAAATTTTTGTCAGTGCGCATCAATTTTTGTCTCGAAGGCACCAATTTTTGTCTCATGGTCACCAATTTTTGTCGCTTGTTCATGAAATTTTGCCTCTTAATATATATACATGAGTTTACCTGTTTTGACGCGTAGTTAGGGTTATTTAATTGTAGTAACATTTAATTTCAATAAAAATCTGTGGTTTATGAATATTTTATTGGGATTTTAAGGAAAATGCTTCAAAATTTTTGACTAAATTTCAGGTACGTAGATCAACACAGCTGATTGCTTTTGAACAATGAATATACTTTGTACTCCTTAATCGAAAATGGCAGTACAATGATAAACCGTGTGGATTGCGAGAACTATTTTAGGAATTTATTTAACTAATTGCCACGATTGCCGGTCTCGTAATACAGTCGTCAACTCGTACGACTTAATAACATGTCCGTCATGGGTTCAAGCCCCAAATGGACCGTGCCGCCATACGTAGGACTGACTATCCTGCTATGGGGGGATCAATAAGTCACTGAAAGCCAAGCCCACCAGTTGTGGTACAGGCAGGCTTTGATCGACAATGGTCGTTGAGCCAAAAGGTGAAGAAGATTTGCCACTATGCCAAAATGAAGAAATAATCGAGGATTAATCTTCTCTAAATTGTTTTGATATTATTATAAATAAGACGTAAAACTTTGTGAAATATAGAATTCCTGAATTGATTCCTTTGCATTGTATATAGCTCTAATTTTGTTGTGCATTCTGCAATTATGAAAATATTAAAATAACGAAAAAATACCAAGAGACAAAAATGTGTGACCATGAGACAAAAATTGGTGCCTTCGAGACAAAAATTGATGCACACTGACAAAAATTGATGCGCACTGTCAAAAATTGACGCCTTCGGGACAAAAGTTTATACACACTGTCAAAAATTGACGCCTACGAGACAAAAATACATGACTTACGGCCAAAATTTGACGGCAACACCTGTATTAAAAGCTGTACTTACCAAATAGTTTTTCCGTATTGGTTTTACGAGAGAGAAAAACGGGCACAAATCGACGCGTCCTGCCGCTTGCAAACTTGATTTCACACTACCACATTTTCATGTGAACGCGAAGCAGCGCCTTCCTCGTGTGGCTATACAATGATACAACGAGCGTACGAGAGGAGAACGCTAGCGTGAACGATTGATGTAGCAAGCAAAATTGGACAAGTCACAGAAAAGCGAGACGGAAGAGATTCTCTCCAACGATGGAAAGAGAAGAGACATATGAACCATGAGGATGGTTGGTGTGACACAGCCAAGTTGCGAACTGACCAACACCCAAGAGCAAGACAAAGCGTTAAAATTTCTAAATTATAGAATGAGAAAAATGATAGAAACACATAAAAATCGCACGATAATGCCGGTTGGGATTGTAATCGCCCACTAAATTCACGGTTAAATTCGACACGACCGGAACAGCACGAGAAATGAATAACAGAAGACGAGTACAAGGTAGAACGAGCATGCACACCATACTCGAAGTACGCAAGAACCTATATCGGTGAACGGAAGTATTGCACCAGTGCGAATGAGAAGTACACACAAGTAGTCCCCGAGACACACGGTACCTGTTATACGCGGATTCGGAGATACGCGGTTTAAAAAAATCAACAGTTCTTTGAGCAAATTGTACTGATTTGACACATCAATTGTCAAATGCCAAATAATTTCCCTTTTAATCGAATGTTTAAAACTAATTAAAAAGGTTTAAAACTGTTAAATTTAGTCAGAATCATATCAAATAATTAAATAAGTGGCTAAAACCATCCCCAGCTTGCAAAATTACACGGAAATTCGATACATTTAGCCAGAAAATCACGAGATTCAGCTTACGCGGAAATTCGTGTTTCTCGGGGACCGTCTGTATATTGCATAACGTATGCGAGAAACGGAAAATGTTCTCCACACACATTGGTGTGATGTTGCTGGCCGGTGGTAGAGGTTGGGAACAATATACAAAACATCCTGTCAATTGAAATGCACTTCGTACGATGATGAACAGTGAACGCAAAAGTTTGTGATAATTCGAAGTTCAACCAATGAGTTCAGATTGTACTTTTAGTGGCAAGAGACGTTTTTGCACTATGTCTATTTGAATGGTAACCTTCAAACGTGGGCTTAGACATAAAAATCCTGTCGTACGTGTAATAACACATTTTGTGTCAAGAAAATGGTTCATGATTATTTAAAGTTTGTTTTATGATATTTCATGCTTTTTCGTAATCAATAACCCCAGAAATGATGTCTACTTCTTTGTTTTGATCGTTTTTCATACATCATATCAAAATATTCTAATTGACAGATACAGTGTTTCTAACCGTACACCAAGCTGGTTGACTGCACTACTTCCAATAGGTTATGGGCCCAGAAGCGTACAGTGATTGAAGCAGAATCTTTTCGCCATTATTCCGAAGAAGTTTTAAGATGAACCCGAACTCTACTGGATCCTCCAGCGTTGCAGGTAGTAGCATTACAACATCAACCGGGCGACTATGGGCTTCGAACGACGAGATCCGTTCGCCGCGGTTGTCAGAAGGCGCTCACTTGGCGCTCAGTTTTAAAATAACGTACCATTGAGAGACCGTAAGAAGCGCGTGAAAGAATGAGTTATATCTGTCGGGGTCGAACGTTCCCGTTTGTATGGGGAGAAATCCGCGAGGTTTTGCGCTGCGGATTTGGAACGAATGTTGTTTTCAATGTAGCGTTTTGCTTTAAATTTTGCTTTAAATGATTGAAGTAAATTGAACTTAGAGGTATTAAACATTTTGAAAATGTTTTGTGATCTATTTCTAATAAAAAAAAGTTTTGAAAATGTATATAAAAACATAATATATATCGGAATATAAATAAACATACCAATATCTATTATATATATGTAAAGGTTAAATTTAATGTTTTTCACATCAATTTGTTACATTGCTGAAAACTTTATAGAAAAATATCGCAAAACATTTTCACCATGTAAATTACGTTTATAACTCTTTAAAATAAAATCAATCAGTATTTTTATACATTTTTATTAAGTAAATCCAATCCTGTCGTCCCTCCTTAATTTTAACTAAGTTAAATTCAAATTTCAAGAAAATGAGTAAAGCTGCCTTATAATTGATTACAAATCATCCAATAATGATGTAACGAATGAAATCCAATACCAACGGCAAAAAAGATCAAAATTCAAAACTTTACCATCCTTGAACCGTAGATATAAACGTCTTTTAATGCTTGACAGTTGTATCTCATGATTCTCATTCTCTCATGAGCGTCGAACGGATTTCGTCGTTCGAAGCCGGTACTCGCCCCGCAAGTCTTCCTGGCATAGAACGACTCATCGGGAGCGAAAATTGGGAAACATGGAAGTTTGCCGTGCAAACGTTCCTGGAACTCGAAGATCTCTGATGTGCAGTGAAGCCGAAGAAGAACGATGATGGAAGCTACGAATCCGTCGATACAGCAAAGGATCGAAAGGCACGAGCGAAAACCATCTTACTTCTTGAACCAGTGAACTACGTTCACGTAAAGGAAGCGACAACAGCGAGAGAAGTTTGGTCCAAACTAGAAAAGGCTTTCGAAGACTCTGGCCTTACAAGACGAGTCGGATTGTTGTATAAACTAATTAAGACAGATCTAGAATCATGCGATTCTATGTCGGATTACGTTAATCGTATTGTATCAACGGCGCATCAACTGAAAAGAATTGGTTTCCCAATTTCAGAGGAGTGGGTCGGAAATCTATTACTGGCTGGATTAACAGAACAGTATCGCCCAACGATCATGGCCCTTGAAAACTCCGGTATTGTCATCACTGGGGACATCTTTAAAACGAAACTTCTACAAGAGGTTCCTCTCAAATCAGTTGAACCTGCGTTTGCGGCAAGGACGAAGCACGTTAGTGCTGGTAAGCAAACTAATTAATCGAATACAGCTAAGGGACCGAAATGTCGAAAATGTTCGAAATTTGGTCATCTAGCGAAGGATTGCTACAGCACGAAGGGAAACGATTCGTTATGTGTAGTGCTTTCTACGTGTGGATCGAAGGAAAAAGGAAAATGGTATTTCGATTCCGGAGTAAGTGTCTACATGACAAAAAATAGTAATTTTTTGATGCATGCGAAAACATCCAGTGGAACTGTGGTAGCAACCAACGGGGAGAACATGCAAATCACTGCGAAGGGATCCTGCGTTTTGAAGTCTTCATGTCAAAAAGGTGAAATTCCCGTTGATGAGGTGCAGCTTATATCGAATCTATCTGTGAACCTTTTATCGGTAAATCAAATTGTAAAAAAGGCTACTCCGTTACGTTCACGAATGAAGGATGCGAAGTGGTCAACCGACACGGCGATATCATTGCTACTGGTTGCCATGACAACGATCTGTTCAAGCTTGACGAACGTAAAGAAGGTGAGAAAACCGCGATGACAGTTTCTTCTCCAGGAAGCTTGGAACTATAATAGATAGGCCATCTTAACATCAACGGTGTGCGAAGCCTTGCGAATGGAATAGCGACTGGCGTCAATATTGTTGGAGATACCATGGCCGATTGTAAAGAATGTCCAATGGGCAAACATAGCCGTCATCCTTTTAGCAAGACAGGATCGCGGGTTGCTGAAATACTGGATTTGGCTCATTCTGACATTTGCGGGCCGATGGAAGTCAAATCTCTAGGAGGAAGCCGATACTATATCGTATTTGTGTCATGACAAATTTGTATGTCATGACAAATCACGCTGGATGTGGACATATTTCTTGAAATCTAAGTCGGAAGCTGAGGTAAACCAAATTTTCCAGGATTTTCACAAGATGGTAGAACGGCAATCTGGACGAAAATTAAAGGTACTCAGAACAGACAATGGAAAAGAATATGTCAACACAGGTTTCACAAACTACTTAAAGAAGCACGGCATTGTTCATCAAACATCCAACGCATACATTCCGGAACAAAATGGCATGGCGGAACGAGCGAATAGGTCGATTGTGGAGAGTGCATGGTGCATGTTACACATGGCGAAACTTTCGAAAAGTTTTTGGGTGGAAGCTGTGGCTGCTGCTGTGTACCTTCTTAATCGTTGTCCAACCAAAGGCCATAATGTTACTCCGCAGACGCTAAATCAAAAGAGTGCATTCTGACCGGTTTCGATGAGTTTACCAAAGGGTATAGATTGTACAACATCAGATCGAAGAAAGTAACAGTCAGTCGTGAAGTAAAATTCATTAATGAAGGTGTTGCTGTTCCTATCCAAGAAAATTCAAGCAGCCGGAATATAATTCTTCTTGAACATGAAGATACAGTTTCTCTTTCACCGAATGTTACATCTTAAATGGAGGCAGTTTTGAGTGAAAATGAGGACGAGGACAGCGACAGCAAATACTTCACGGACGCGAATAATAAAACTTCTGAAGATACCGTTTGAACTAGTAACGAATGCGACGAAACAGTTGTCGATGATGATGCAGTTGAGAACTGCGAAATTATCGTTTTACAATCTCAATCGCAAATCCTGAGGTAAAACAGTCGGACGCGTAAAGTCCCAGGCAAGTATAATGATTTTATAATCCCACATGGCTCTGGTCTTTTCAGCAATGTTACCAGTTCAAAGATCATGAGCAGCAGTTCAAGCGGGTATCCAATCACACACCAGGATGCAATGTCGCGTAACGATTCAGAATGTTGGAAAGTAGCGATGCAAGAAGAATATCAAGCGTTGATTGACAACAGCACATGGAGATTGACAACTCTTCCAGAAGGTACGAAAGCAATTAAATGTAAATGCTGTTTAAGAGAAACCATGATACCGCTGGAAAAGTCAACCGCTTTAAGGCGCGCTTGGTGATAAAGGGATATCTCAGCGAAAGGGGGTAGATTACAACGAAACATATTCACCCGTAGTTCGTCATAGTTCCCTGAGATATTTATTTGCACTAGCGGCCATAGATAATCTTTTGATGGATCAGGGATGCTTTGGATCAAAATGTTGTGAATCTCCATTACATTAACACTGAAGAACAAGTTGCAGATGGTCTTACAAAAACATTACAACGAATCAAAAAAGAAAGTAATCGACGATCTATGGTAATTACACAACAATCGGCTTAAGGAGGAGTATTGGAATTATAGTAAGCAGTATTTGGGTTATGAGTAATTTAACTATAGTAACCTATGAATTTGTGTAGCTATAAGTTTTTGTATGAAATACATTTCATTCTGTTTCTAATCGTATACTAAGCTGCACTACTTCCAATAGTCAAGATGCTTAAAACAATGCCTGATCTTAAAAACATAATTTTCTACCACTTATAAATACGCCCACTTGCATTTTGTACAAACTGCACTGTCTACGTGATTAAAATAATTGTCGACTTCGATTAAAAAGCTGTCAGATCCGGCACGGTTTGTTTTGGTTGATAAGTTTTGGCATAGAATAAAAAAAATTGATGAAATTTTGTTGCTTTTACTTAAACAAAAACGATATCAGCTATTTTTTCATATGATGATATGATTTTTGAATAAGTTTTGTTAAATTGTTTGTTTAATGAATCAAAAACCGTACCGGAACTTACAGCTATTCAATCAAAGTCGAAAACTACTGGCGATCCCCGAGACCAAAGTGGGTATAGGGACTAGGTGGGCTTATAGGTATGGCGGGAAGGCCATATTGAATGAACGTATGACAGGAGTGGATTCGATTGTAATACGTATCTTTTCACCCACACTACGACACAACCAAAACAGTCATTGGAATTAACATCTACATAAACATCAACAAATGATCGAATCTTGTCATTTCGTTTTCATTTTTCTACAGCACGGCTGTCAAATTGTTCGGGATAAGCCTGTATAATAAACCCACTTTGCCCAAGACACACCTCTTACCGTGTGTTTACATTAGCCCCTCGAGCCTTCAACTTAAAAGGCTTTAAACTTAATAAACTTTTCTATATCATTGCTTTACCGAAAAATTGCTTAGCATTGATTATGTTTTTTTCGATGGTTGAAGAGTTCTTCTAACATACTTATCCGGCGCTACGGTCTTGGCCTGCCTCAGGAGTGTCCGAAACCGCTCACGGTCTCGCGCCTTCGTCTGCCAGTCCGTTATCCCGGATTAATGGTGGACTCCTCCACGCCATCTTGCCACCTCAATTTGGGCCTACCACGCCTCCTCTGTCCTTGCGGACGGCCTAAAAAGACTTTACGAGCTGGGACGTGCGTTTCCATGCGTACAACATGGCCAGCCCACCGGAGCCTGGCGAGCTTGATACGCTGCACGACAGTGAGGTGGCCGTACATCTCGTATAGCTCGTCATTATAGCGGCTCCTCCATTGTCCTTCCACACATACAGGACCAAGTATCCTTCTGAGCATCTTCCTCTTGAACGCGGCTAAGAGGGTTTCGTCAGATTTGGACAGTGTCCATGTCTCAGAGGCGTATGTGAGTACCGGAACTATATAGGTACTATATAGTCCCAGCTTCGTCCGTCGCGACAGGTTCTTTGAGGTGAACTGATTTTTCAGGCTGTAGAATGACCGGTTGGCAGCCAGCATCCTTGTGGGCAACTCAGTTTCCATGCTATTGTCGTTGCTGACCTTTGATCCAAGATAGGTGAATTTTGGGACGACTGCAAAAGTGCGTTCACCTATCCGCACGTCACGCCTACGTAGATTCTGATTATTTATTGGAAGGCCCGCTGATGTTGCCACCATCAATTTGGTCTTTTTTCTCTGGCAATCCGAGGTTATCTGCCGCCTGCTCGATCCCTTGGTCTTCTGACATACATGAGCTTTTTTCTGTCATCACCAATTTGGAACAGTTTTTTCAATTCAATGAAATTATGCTGTCGGAAAAGAACAGCATAAAACTTTAAATCATCATTATAAGGTGGAACGGAATGCTTCAAATTTTTTAATACCAACATTTCTTCAAAAACATGAACTTTATCGAGTTAAAAATCGACCTTTTCAGCTAGTTTCAACATTTTTTCCTCCGCTTTAATGGAGAAAACCTTTGTAGGTTTTATGTATGAAAGGAGATGGTAAAATTCGTGGGGAATGTTATTCTCAAGCAAATATGTTATTAATTTTACCACATACTTTTTCATACCTTTTTAAAGAGTGGTTATGACCTGTTCATTTGTCTCATACTAAGATAAACAATTGGGCAAAATTTTCTCGTCAACTTTTTTTAATCCACTCTCTCAGTCCAAATGTTTAGTTTCAAAAACAGTCTCTATCTTTTCTACTTCATAAATTTTTGCTAAATTTTTTAACTACCGTTCAACAAAGAATGAATGGTAACTCACAATTCAATTTTTTGCCATATTTTCCAAGAATTAATCAATCCATTTTTTACCACACTACATACACACTGTGTGTCTGAAAATACGACGTCGTGACGTCATTCTCAATTTTAAATAAACTAGTGATTGGGCCCGGTTACAGGGTTATGCAAGATAATTCCTTGGGTATAGAATAACCTGTAGGCAACGGATTTCTTAATGTACAACGTGGATTCCATGTGGTTTTTAATTCCAAATGATGCATTAAGAAGCGATGCATTAGTCCCGAACGCATGTAAACCAGAAATTTTATAGAACTTATTTTGGTGCTGAAACTGATTCCATTCCCGTATAGCTGTTATAATTAGTCATGAACCTGATCGTGGAGCTGATATTAACCCCTTACTGATGCTTTTTACTGATCCTGATCCATTCCGGTCGTGAAGTTGATCCCATTCCCATACCGGATCTGAAATATATCTTGACCTTATAGGGTAAACGTAACTATAGTGGTGTAGTACCAATAGTGGTGGTATGGCTCTAAAATTTGATAATAAGATGATTAAGAGCAATTAAGATATTTATGTCATTGTTTAATGTTCTCTGGTCTTTTAAAAAAAGGCTATAAAAGTTAAATTGGGCCATTCCATAACGGTGATAGAAACACCCCATATTTTGAGAAATGTGTCAACATTCTTCCAAAATCTTTAGGATTTCATAACAAAACTAATATTTTTGCTAACGTTTTAAATGACCACATAACAACGCAATTATTATTGTTTGGACATATCTTTCATGAAATCTTAATAAGCAACAGAAATGAGTTTCCTGAAAGTAGTTTACCAAAAAAGTCCTAAATTCGCATATCCAACTGAGTGAAAAATCGACTTCGAATCAAGCATACTCTTCCCGGCCTTTGAAGAATACAGTTTGTAAACAATTTAAAATTAGGTTACTTATACTTATCTCGGGTGCAATAATCTAATCTACAAGAACTGCAATAAAATAGGAATAACAGCGAGCAGAACGGCACTTCCTACGACACACAAAAAACGATAGAAAGCCCTCGTGTACGATAAAAGCAACAATTGTGGAAATAAAGCTGTTTACAAGTTATAAAGATTATAGTCAATATTTTCAACACTTATCACACTTTATACATTTTTTACGGTCAAATTATGTAAGAAATCAATAGTATGGATGTGATTCTTACTATTCATATGAAAACAGCTTGAAACTAAGTTCCATGTGTATTATACACAGTTTTTTAGGAATCGTTGTTTACCAAAACTATAGTAACACAATACGACGACTATAGGAACCAAACCACTATTACAGGTACAACGAAGATGTCAAAAAATATACTTTTTTCGTAAATTTGTTGTGTTTGATGGTGAAAATGCTTGTGATAGCGAAGATAAAACATATTTCAATTGCTATGTGTTAAAATATTCATAAATTTACCTTCCTGACGGCCGGGGAACATTGTCCGTACTCGCTAGTGTAATTTCGATTTTCACTAGCGCATCTGGCGGCGGCTGGCCGAAGCATTTTGCCAAACAATTTGTAGCCGCTTCAGAAAATGTTATTTTTCCATGTTTTTCAATTAAATTGGACTGAATAACCTTTCCAATTGATAGCTAACTATGTTGGGCAAGTATTTCAGCCATTTCGTATTAAAAACGTAAAAAACTAATAAATTTTTAGATACAGCTAGACCAGCGGTCGGCAAACTTTTGAGGCAAAGGGCCAAGTTTAGGAAATGATCTAAAGCCGCGGGCCAGGAGAAAGCGGGTTTTCTATTATTGTGATTTAATTATTACATTAAATAATTTTAGAAACAAAATAATTGGTTAACGATATCTAGCAATGCGGTTGCTATTTTTGCTGTTTTCCTATAATTGTGTCATCCCAGAATGGTCCATAATTGATAATACCTACTAATTTTTTTTTAATATACAAAAATATAAAGCATAAAATTTCGTATGTGACCTTCATTTCGATAGTCTTATTGTGGTGTTAAAATAATCTTAATATTACATAATGGTTGCATTAAAAAATGGACAACAATTGTCGATTTTTCATGGGCTTATCTTAACCCGCACTAACAAAACGTTAATTGCACTTTGAGTAATAGTATCCCATTAGTTAGCAGACAAAATTTGACACCTCTATCAGTCGAACACTAACCATGATGGACAAAAAAGTGAATCAAAAGCGTGCGCGATCAAAGAATGGCACCCCGTAGCGTCCAAAATCGACTGCGTGCGGAAGTTTGTGGACGTCGTATAGAATAAGTAATACCCGTTTTGGCATTTTGGTCGCCAACATCTTGGCACCATTAGGTAACAATCAAAGCATCGAAGGAAAGCCCAGGTTTGTTTTTGAGGTTTCAAATGAAGTTGAAATGAAGACAAAGGGTCAGGTCAAGTGGCTATATTACTGCGTTAGCTGGACCGGGATATCGATGCAACCCACCAAACAGTAAAATAATACCTGGGAAACATGAAGAAACAGATCAGGAGTTAGAAATCGCATCCACTGGCTTCGCAGTAGCAAACAATTACGCAAAAACTCAATGCAATCATTTCAGGTGAATTTCGACAGAATTTCGATATAACACCCTAGTCCGAAAACTGGTCCAACATCCCTCACCTGTGTCCAATCGATTTTTTTCTCTACGCCAACGTGATGCAAAAATTCTACTCTAACAAGTTTGTAGCGAAAACTTAGGAGGAATTGATGAAAATCGAAGGTAGAACTTAAATCATGCATGTCTTTGTCCACCATGGTGAAAATTCCTAATAACTGACGAAAGGCAATTCGCAAAGTCTTGAACATATTTGTGCAAGTAATCTGAAATAATTCCCTTTGAACAGATGTAAATGTAAATAAATTATCTTTCCTACTTTTTTCTACAACCAGTCGAAAATGGCATATTTTTTCATGCAAAAGCTATTGACCTGAAAAAAAAAAAGCTATTGCGGGGATATTGACCTCGAGTTCGAACCATTGTACTTTTTCAAGTTTTAATTAAAGTACTATGGAATGATGGACCGTTCAGTATATTTAATGAAAAGTTAAAAAGTACGATGGTTTAATATGGTATACTAGAAGATCTTCAGTAATTTGTGTACGAATCGTTCCTTCCCATCTTTCAAAATCAGTCAAATCCTTTCGCAGGCCGGATTGAATGTTGCGGCGGGCCGCATTTGGCCCGCGGGCCGGACTTTGCCGACCGCTGAGCTAGACCATTCCCTCGATGACTAAAAAAAATTCCATTAACCGCCGCCAGATGCGCTAGTGAAAATCGAAATTACACTAGCGAGTACGGACAATGTCCCCCGGCCTTGACATTTTAACAGGCCTATTATTTTACTCGAATGACATTGGATTTTGTCGGAAGCACTCGAGTCGAGCGGGAGAAAAATTGGTATCGTTTTTACCATTTTTTTAATAAAACATTTATATTTGCGAGTAAAGTCTAATGCTTATGAACTACTTTATTTGCAAAAACAGAATGACGCAGGGAAAAAAACATAACATATTTTATAACGTTAGACAACAATCGAGAACGCCTTGATGAATCATAACATCGTTGTTACCAACGATGTGGATGATATAGTTTGCAAACAAACGCAAAACACCTATTCTCTGTTCAGTACTAACTCCGGCTAGTACTGGGAATTGCAAACAGTTAAAAGAACGAACACAACCTGGAGCTAACGCAGTAGTTTTCTGTTGCAATAGCTCCCAAGCCGCAGAAACTCTTCTGCAACATGAAAATTTATGCTCCAGGGTTTCCACGAACGAACAAAACGAACAAGAGTTGGTAATAATTCGCCACATTCGGGAAAGGAGATCGCATGTTGGAATTTTTCCATTAACCAGCAGGAGAAGTGTCGAACGTTGAAGGGATGATAAGGCTGGACAATTGACGTTTCTCCACATCCTTCTCTAGCTGTGTTGTCGTGTCTCACGCACTATCTTAGCGTCAGGTAATCTGCTCGTAAGCATACGCCACTTCAGCTCAGACGTGCTGACCGTACTCTGGTGGAACGTATGCAAGTTGCTTGATCACATTTCTCAGGCAGGGATATGTAGTCGGAATGCTTTAGAGATCCGGTGGATTACCGGCCCTGATGATGTGTGGCACACCGATTGCTAGGCACTCTCGTTCAGCAACATATCTGTTCGTCAAGAGAACATTAACTGTAATTGCTGGTGTGTGCAGATTCAGACCACCTCGCTTCCGTGGTAGTGCCAGCTGATGAAGTGGGATCCGGATTCCTCCAGTGCCATGCCACAGAAAGGAACCAATAACACTAGTGACCTTCGCAATGTCCAATGCTCTGGCGCCACAAACTGACGCCACGTACCACAGCTTCGGTAGCAGGAAGGTGTTGAGAAGGTATACCTTCTGCACAAGATTTAAATCTCTCATGCGATGCAGCCACACTAGAGATCTAAAGTGCTGGATTACGACGTCCCAATTCTGTCCCATGTCATCTCGGATGTCATTCGAAAATAAAAGCAGTCGAAGCCAATGAACAGTGTGTAGCCATGGGACAGATATTATTGTGGAAGCAGTAACGATTCCTACGTCGAGTGCGTTGGTGTTGTCCACGTTGAGACGAGCACCAGAGACAGTTCCAAATGCCTCAAATAGTTCTCGCACACGCTCGATTTTGTCAGGAGAGGTTGTCACCACAGAGATTAAGGATTCGTCAATATTTTTTTGTTCTAGCGTCCGTGCGTTTCACAGTTGGTCAAACTAACCAGCGGTCGAAGTGAGTGTAAACAAACGGATTCAGCACTTCTTTAAAATCATTTTTTTCCATAATTTTGTTGGAAATAGGGTTAATATCAGTGATGAGAGTGTTGATAAATTAATATTAAACCTAATTACAAACGTGGACAGAGGCTTAAATTCTTTGTGTAGTTGAATGTGCACATTCCCGACAGCTTGAGCTGTCGGCAGAAAATCTCTCAAATGCGTATTGTTCTTGTTCGAACAATACGGTACCGATTTTTACTTCGTCGACTCGAATCTGCCGATGAGTTACTCGAAGCGGAACGTCGCTAGCAAAACGATACGAAAATGAACATAATGCCGAATGCTTCTCGAATGCCGAATGCAATATAATAAGCTTGATAGAATTGTTCGGAAGTAGGCGTTGACATGTTCAGTGATTCTGTAGTGCTGTCATTAGTTATGTTTACACCCTGTGCCGCAACGTTTAATTTTTCATTCTTAAAAGTCCTAAAAGTAGCAAATGATCATATCCCAAGCTGTTTAATACATGAATTAGTTGAAACAAACATATTTTTCGAAAATCGTTTGTTTACCTACTGATAAAAATCATCCAAGCTGCAGTCCAAGGGGTACGAAAGCAAGGTGTTATAAATGACAAGGTGAAGTTGTTCAGAGCAAAATGACATTTCTCGACTTGACATTTCTCTTCCGGGGGCTCCGGTATAAAAATCGGGGAGGGCTGGTGCGGGGTAATGAAATTTGTATGCAGAGAGTGACAGATGTCCCCCACAATGTCGCCCAGCAAAAGCGATTAAAATCAACCTTCTAAATACATTATCCTTGTACGAAAGTGACAGCTCTACAGGATAACCGAACATGTCAACGAGGCCCTTTCTGACCAACGATCGATGATGCGTTTGCGATGAACTTGATGAACAAAAATGAACTTCAGTTATATGTTTGACACGACACAGGAAACAAAAATTTCTTGAAATGAATAAAAAAATGAACCAAAATGGACTATAATGACTCTTAAATGAACAAAAATGAATTTCAACGGTAACCCAGTTGACACATTTTGGCTAAAAATGAACCAATAACCTGTTAATCGGTGAATAATTGCACAGAATGAACTATCGCTCGTCATCGATCGATCATTGGAAACCACCTCAACGCCTACTTCCGAACAATTCTATCAAGCCTATTATATTGCGTTCGGCATTCGAGAAGAATCACTCGCACGTTCATTATGTTCATGTTCGTATCGTTTTGCTAGCGACGTTCCGCTTAGAGTAACTCATCGGCAGATTCGAGTTGATGAAGTAAAAATCGGTACCGTATTGCTCGAACAGGAAGGTGCACACTTAAAAAAATTAGCCGAATCTCGGTTAATTTTTACCGAGATCAGCACAACTGAGATCTCGGCAAAGATCTCGGGTAAATTTCTGTTGTCGAAATCTCGGTTAAAAATGCAATTGACATTTTGTTTTGACGTTTACGTTTAACCGAGATTTTCGGTCAGAGCAATCCGAGATTTCAGCTAATTATAAAAACAATAATTTTTTTTAGTGGTTTTATATTGCGTAAAAAGTTAGTTTGAGTTATAAAAACAAACACAATTATTTATTGAGCCGTAGCCATAGCAGCCTGAGCCCATGCTGATAGCCGGTGTACATTTTCTGCAACATGATGCCACCATCGTATCTGTGAGCGTTTCTACATACACCGAGACTGCAGCTGAGAGATGACTGTGAGAGAATTGACAACCGGTTTCTCACGCTGGTGTGTGTAGAAGCTCTGAAAAGCGCCGAGATGAGACTTTTAAAATGATGTTGAAAAAATCCATTTTAATCGCTAAAATGAAGTCTAAAACAGTTTCTTTTACTTTTTAATAATATTCCTACGACTATTAGACGGCAAAAATGCAAACTAAAATTGATCGATCGCTATAAACTGCCAATTCATTTTTTTCTCAGCTACATCGTTCTTTGCATGCCGAGGAGAATTTTCTCACCGAAAATGCTGTCAGTCGCTGTCAAAGCATGCTGTCAGTTATTTTCTCAGCTGCATTCTCGGTGTATGTAGAAACGCTCTGTAGTTGGACGGCAGGAAGTCACCTTCCACCCGTCAATCTCACCACGTTCCCAGGAAGTCACCGTCGGCTCAGGATTTGTTCAACGCAGATCTTTTAGTGTCCACAATATAATATTGGAAAAACAATATTCGTAGAATTTGATATATTGATACATAAAACGAATATTTTTAACAAATTTCCTCTTCCAAATGTACGCAACAAGAACGATGAATGGCCGTATGTGATAACCGCTATATATATTCTGTACCGAAAGAAATTCAACGACACACGAAGCGTAAACTCAAAAAGTGTATACTCGATTCGTATGGGAGAGCGTAAACTGCATGTCAAAGATTATAGGGTTGTATGGCTGAAATCCAGTTTATGCCAAAGTTTCGTGTGACGTTCGTTTTCACTTTAATACGGACGTCACACGAGGCGTAAACTCAAAAAGTTTACGCTTGATTTGTATGGGAGAGCGTAGACTTATTGTCAAAAGATTATAGGGTTGTATGGCTCAAATTCAGTTTACACCAAAGTTTACGCTTCGTGTGACGTCCGTATAATACAAGGCTGAACGAAAATAAACATGATGTTCAACGTGTTAAGAGGTGTAAAGTCTTTCAAATATCATTGCTGATTCCTTGTACGTTATTGCAATAAAGACAAAAATCGTAAGGAAATAATAAACACGAACCGGAATTTCGCAGTCGCATGTCATAATGCTCACTGGAATCTATTTATAGCTACTACCGAATTTATAATACCATCTACCAAATCCAATGCCAACATCTTCTTCTATTTGGCGTAAACATCCTACGCGGACATGCCGGCCTATACAGGCTTTCAAGACTTTATTCAATATCACATAGCCGGATAGTCAGTCCTTACTACGGGGGGACGGTTCATTCCGGGCTTGAACCCATAAAGGGCGTGTTATTTAGTCGTTCGAGTTGACGACTGTACCATGGGACCGCCCCCCAATGCCACCATAACTCGTTTAGTTCACAAAACAATTAACATTTGAAAATTCACCCCAAATTAACTTAACATAACATAGATAATATTGTTCCTGAATGCATACACAATTAGCGATAACATAATTCACATTGTTCCTGAATGAACTCGAGTCAAAACTCACAGCATGTATGAAGGTTTGATACTGCATACACCAACGCTACGGAAACTTACCTGGTGTTGGATCCTGCACCACAAATTTTACCGGTTTGGTTTGTTGAGCCATTATCCGTCGGCTCAGGATTTGTTCAACGCAGATCTTTTAGTGTCCACAATATGATATTGGAAAACCAATATTCGTAGAATTTGATAAACTGATATATAAAACGAATATTTTTAACGAATTTCCTCTTCCAAATGTACGCAACAAGAACGATGAATGGCACACTTCAAAATGGCGATTCAAGACAGTATCGATGTAAACTAGGCGGCTCACATTCGGCGATCGGCTCGATGATGAAATTGACAAGATATTATCATTACAATTATGATAATAACAGAAAATAATTGTAGCAGTGTTTAGAGAAAATTAAAACTGAAATTTGTTTAAGTTTTAGCGCTTAAGAGCCTTTCAATTTTTTGTATTTCAATACAAATATGCTACAAGCTCCAGCTTAGGCGGGTTTTATGTTTCTATACATCATCTCGCATTTGGAACTATGGGAGATGGTATGTCACAGACTCAAGTTGATTGACATTAAAGCACAATTTAATGTCACTATTACAAGAAAATCGACTTAAAAAAACAAATCAAACTCACATTCTGGTCAAAACCATCAAACGAGAACGAATTCGAAAATATAAAAATAAAACTCGCCGTCACAATAATTACATTGTACAGTACCCGAGCAGATGATATAAACGACATCAAAAAGTATTATCTGTCATTAACAAGGTCCTTAAAAGACCAGGTACGTCAAGCCGATTAGGTAACCGTTCAAATAGACATACAGCGGCAACGTCGCGCGTGACACAAAATAGCTCAATTTTGCAAACAGAGCTACTCGTCTCGCGCGGAATTTTTGCTTCATCCTAAATAATCGAATTATCTATTTTTACAAGCCAGATTAATACCAAACGCAAACAATTAGATTTAAACACATTTTAACCTATTTTTGTGCATTTTCATATAAAAAAAAACAAGTTGGTTGACTTAGTCACACAAGCTACTTTTATCTACACGGAGTGAATTTTTGAGCTATTTTCTGTCGCGCACGAAGTAATAGCTCTATGTCTAATTGAACGGTAATGGCAAAAGTCGAATGACACAAGAAAATCCCAGTCAGAGAGCGTTTACATACATACACCGAGACTGCAGCTGTAAGATGGCTGTGAGAGAAGTGACAATCGGTTTCTCACGCCGGTGTGTGTAGAAGCTCTGAAAAGTGCCGAGATGAGACTTTTAAAATGATGTTGAAAAAATTCATTTTAATCGCTAAAATGAAGTCTTAAAAAAGTTTCTTTTACTTTTTAATAATATTTCTACGATTATTAGACGGCAAAAATGCAAACTATAATTGATCGTTCGCCATAAACTGCCAATTCAATTTTTTCTCAGCTCCATCCCAAATAGCCAGCTCGTACTTTATAGCTGATTTAGGGCTGTTTAACGAAAAATCGTTCCGATGTCGTACTTTGTGGCTGATTAAGAGATAGACGGTACTTTGCGGAACTATGGAGCTTTTTAACAGGCACATGGTACTCTTTGGAACTTTGCGGCTGATTAGCACTATGCGTAGGATTCATGATGGAACTTGAAGGCTTGTTAAGAAAGGGTACTGAACTTGGTGGAACTTTATAGCTTTTTAATGCATGACATCGGTTCAAGGTGGCTCTTGTCAAAGTGTCAAAGACGGACGCCGGCAATAATCTCATTGCTGCTGCACAAGTTAGATTCGTTACTTGAAGAATGAATATTGAGTGAAGCGATTGTGAATTATCAGTAAATTGTGTAAAAATTTGTGTAATTTATCAATACAAAAGATTTAAAAATATACATATGTGTTTAAACCAAACAAATTTTGTTGTTTATTTCATCGATGACGCTTGCTTGAAAATAAAACACAAAGAAAAATAATCCCTGGCATCGTGGCATAAGGAAGCTGCTTAGGCGCTGTTTGAAAGACCCACATAGAACTTTGATGCTGTTTATCTACTGCAAAAGGCGAATTAGAGCAGCGATCTTTAGCGTGCCAAAATGAGCTGCTTAAGCAATTCTGGCTATTTGGGATCGTTCTTTGCATGCCGAGGAGAATTCTCTCACCGAAAATGTTGTCAGTCGCTGTCAGTTATATTCCCAGCTGCTTTCTCGGTGTATGTAGAAACGCTCAGACATTCTTCTGTTAATTTACCAATTCGAGCAGTTTTGTGTCTGTCATAACAAAAATTTAAGAGCAATTTAGCGGTACGACGTTTTGTCGTTTGTTATCAGTGAAAATATGTAAAAAAGAACAAAAAGAATAATGTTCTAATGATCTTTAAGTAGAAAAAGACGTCGGCGGAGTGTTCAAAACTGTTAAATGTAAAAACACAGTCGAAAAATTGCGTTTATTAGTGCTATTTGTGCATCAACTTCTCTGGATGAAGCGGTTGTTCAAGTCGAGTTAGCTAAAAAAAATACATCGTCTCTATTAGTTGAGAAAAATGATTGAATATAACCATTAAACTATAATATAATACATTTTGTGTTATTTATTAATAATTTGGCCGAAAAAATAAAAATTAAATAGAGGAAGGAATAGGATCTGTCAAAACTGCTCGAATCGGTAATTAAATGACTGCTAATTTACTATTAAACTACTCTTAAATTACCGGTAATTTTGTGGTAAGATAGGGGTTAATTAAGTCCGATTTGTTTGGGAACCGCCAAATAAATTCGAGCATTCTGTGACCTCCTTTTATTTTCAAACGGATTGAAGAGTACGCATGTTTTGTGTTGGACCAGTAGCTGTGCACAACGTAATGACAATTCTAAAAAATGGCACCAGAAAAAACGCTTCACTTTGAAGTTTCAACTGTTTTAACAAGCTCAAAGTCGATGATATCGCCAGCTCCTTAAGCTAAGTTTAAGCCTACTCTTTAAGCTTCCAGCAGCTCGAAAAACGAAATAATGTACTCGAAAATGACACCTAATTATACAACAACCACAAAAAACCGAGCCGAATCTGATAGTTGCTAATCGAAGGCGAAATGTGTTATTGAATTGGACAGAGTAGCTTACACCATCTGACGTGTGAGCAAGTGGTAGACGGCGTTGTCCCAAGCGCCACATATTAAGCCTAAACGACTGGAAAATTGAATATCCATAGAAAAAAAATTGAAGCTCCACAGCTTCATTGGTTTAATCAATAGATGGCGTATTACAACTCATCATTATATTGCTATCCTTTTCTTGCAATGTGTTTCGACGAGTTTCATCTTATCATGACCTATATAGCCTTCTATCTTTCCGAGCAAAAATCTATATAAATGATCGTGTGGTCAGATACGTGGGTATCAACACCAACGACCATTACTCAAATCTCACTTGCTTCAGTGCTGGTGGATTCCGTTGGAGTTTAGTATTTAAACAATCGTATCGCCGTTCTAGTTCTAGCGATGCATAACTTCAATGCGAAACCATACAACAGTACAGAGGAAATGAGAAAGCTCTCCTCCAAGCGATGAAGCTCAGCTGGTTGGGGTATCCCACCAACAGAGAGCGCCACCAGCTTTTTCGCTATTTTTAGAATGCATGAGTCGTTTGCCGTCTGCTAAACGAAGTCTTTCTATATTCCGTTTAGGTAAAGAACTTAAGTCGTTTAGAAGCCGTTTAGTGGTCGTTTAGTGGATTTGTGGCACTTGGGTTGCGTTGATCGAATAATCCAACCCAGTAGTTGGTTCCCTCTAGACACTATATTCTCGTCTCGTAGATAATGAGGAATTAATGTGAAAATTGAAAAAAAATAATGCGTTCTTAATTTTTCAAAAATTTAAAAACACAATGAATTATAGAATAAATTCACGGAATAACACACAATAACACACTTTAATCCATGTTTTAATGTTAAATAAGAACTCGCGAAGTCCAAAATATATTTTTAAAGAATATTTCATCGAAAAAATGGGGTGGATAAATTATATGAACAAATTTAATAAATGTAAATAAAGTTTGAATCCTGGGGACCTTACGTCAAGTGATGAATTGTCAAAATGCACTAGAGTCCACCACCTGATATTTTTAAATCCACCTTGCGCAAGACGTCGTCGCGCGAGACGTAGTCGCTTTATGTCTATTTGAACGGGTACCGAAGACGTGTCACCGTACCAATAGACGATGCGCAATCTCAGATTGCGCATATATTTATCTGTCAAACGGGTCGGTTTGATATATTTATCTGTCAAAAAAAATTTATATATCTCGGACATAAAATCTTGAAAATTTATGCGCAATCTTGGTGCAATCTGAAAATGTATGGAAATGACGTTTATAGCTCAGGGTTGGCTTCGCGAAATGACTTATGTTTTGATAAAACGAATATATGCGCAATCTGAGATTGCGCATCGTGTATTAATACGGTCAAAACAAACGTACAGTCTGTTCCCGAGTTACGCGGTTTGTGGGTTCTCGAGGATTCTGCGTAAGGGTCGTGTCTGTGCTCCATCGGAAGCGATTTTATCGGAAGGCCTGTCAAAATTTTATATGGGATTTGACTGATAACGTCGCACGTGCGATTTCGTCGTCCGACACTTACCACCCTTACCCTTACCAAAGTGGGTTTATTATACAGGTGGGCTTATCCCAAGGTGTATGGATATTAGGAGGTGAAGTGCTTCAGAGCAAATTGACATTTCACGACTTGACATAACAATACTGAGGGCCAAGGTGTATGGATATTAGGAGGTGAAGTGCTTCAGAGCAAATTGACATTTCACGACTTGACATAACAATACTGGGGGCTCCGTTATTAAAATTGGGGAAGGCTGGAGGGGGGTGTAGAAAATTGTATGCGATTTGACATAACAATACTCAATGATGGCGCCCGGAAAACGCGCTAACAATTCACCTCCTTAATAAACACACCTTGCTGAGGGCTCCGGTATTAAAATCGGGGAGGGCTGGAGGGGGGTATAGAAAATTGTATGCGATTTGACATAACCATACTCAATGATGGCGCCCGGAAAACGCGCTAACAATTCACCTCCTTAATAAACACACCTTGGGCTTATCCCGAACAATTTGACAGCCGTTCTGTAGAAAACTGAAAACGAAATGACAGGAGGGAAGTCGATCATTTGTTGATGTATGCGTGTGAATTCCAATGGCTGTTTTGGTTGATGTGTCGTAGTATGGGTGAAAAACTACGTATCACAATCGAATCCCCTCCTGTCTTTCGTTCGTCCAATATGGCCTTCCCGCCAAACCTATAAGCCCACCTAGTCCCTATACCCACTTTGGCCCTTACTCCGAATCCGCATAAGGCGGCGCTCTGGGACCAATCGAACGAGACAAACAAACACGACTCTGTTCGATAGGTGCTCTGTCAGCTAGTGATGTGCTGTATGGATCACACCCACGGCTCCGATCCGACTCCGACTATTGTTAGTTCGGTTCCGACTCCGGCAAAATGGAACCACTAGATCCGTCCGGAGTCGGAGTCGTTCGGAGTCGTCCGGAGTTGACCGGAGTCGTCCGGAGTCGACGACTCCGAACGACTCCGAACGACTCCCACTCCGAACGACTCCGGACGACCCCGGACGACTCCGGACGACCCCGGACGACCCCGGACGACTCCGAACGACTCCGAACGACTCCGAACGACTCCGAACGACTCCGACTCCGGACGACTCCGAACGACTCCGAACGACTCCGGATGACTCCGGATGACTCCGACTCCGGGCGACTCCGACTCCGGGCGACTCCGGGCGACTCCGAACGATTCCGAACGACTCCGACTCCGGGTGACTCCGGGCGACTCCTGACGACTCCGGACGACTCCGACGACTCCGAACGACTCCGAACGACTCCGGACGACTCCGACTCCGGGCGACTCCGGACGACTCCGAACGACTCCGAACGACTCCGGATGACTCCAGATGACTCCGACTCCGGGCGACTCCGGGCGACTCCGTACGACTCCGGACGATTCCGAACGACTCCGGATATTTCAGCGCGGACCTACCTTTCCGAGTCGATTCCGAATTTATCGGAGTCGGATCGGAGTCGACTCCGGATTTTTGCCAACTTTTCCCATCACTACTGTCAGCTGTTCGATGTCTTATAGACCTGTCATAATGCACTGCAATACGCCTATCTTTTCATCTCAAAAATGAAGCATTTTCATAGTTTAAATTAATGTCCATTTGCAGGGGGGAGAATTTTACAAATACTTTACTAGTTATTCACATGAATAATAACATCACAGACAGAATCAACTGACATGTCCGACTCGAGGTTTGTCTTGTTTGTTTGTATATGTCTGACCATATCCATATAGCACCTCCATATCAAGGTGTGTTTATTAAGGAGGTGAATTGTTAGCGCGTTTTCCGGGCGCCATCATTGAGAATTGTTATGTCAAATCGCATACAATTTTCTATACCCCCCTCCAGCCCTCCCCGATTTTAATACCGGAGCCCCCAGTATTGTTATGTCAAGTCGTGAAATGTCAATTTGCTCTGAAGCACTTCACCTCCTAATATCCATACACCTTGCTCCATATGATTATATGGGTTTGTTCGTGTCGGATGTCGTGTTCGATTGCTGCTAGAGCGCCGCCTAAGTCGATAACCGCGTAACCGTCCAAATAGACATCGAGCGACAACGTCGCGCGCGACGAAAAATAGCTCAAGATTTTACTCGGTGTAGATCAAAGTAGCTCATTTGACTCAGTCAACCAACTTGTTTTTTATTTGAAAACACACAAAAATAGGTTAAAATGTGTTCAAATCTAATTTTTTTGTGATTGGCATTAATCTTGCTTATAAATAAACTAGATAATTCGATTTTTTCGGATGAAGCAAAAATGTCGCGCGCGGCGAGTAGCTCTTTTTGCAAAATTGAGCTACTTTTTGTTGCGCGCGACGTTGTCGCTGTATGTCTAAGGGCGGTGGCAACGCTCATCGGATGCGATTTTATCGGATGAGATTTATATGGGATTTGACAGATAACGTCGGACGACGAAATCGCACGTCCGACGTTATCTGTCAAATCCCATATAAATCTCGTCCGATAAAATCGCATCCGATGAGCGTTGCCACCGCCCTAACTGAGGGCGGTGGCAATGCTGATCGGATGCGATTTTATCGGACGAGATTTATATGGGATTGACAGAAAACGTCGGACGTGCGATTTCGTCGCCCGACGTTATCTGTCAAATCCCATATAAAAATTTGACAGGCCGTCCGATAAAATAGCATGCGAAAAAGCGTTGCCACCACCCTGAACGGTAACTCGGGAACAGACTGTACAGGCGGTCCCCGAGATACACGGTTAATGGGGACCGAAAACGGCCGCAAAACACCGCATATCTCGAATTTCCGCGTAAGTCGAATCTCGTGATTTCCAGCTAAAATATCACAAACTTTCGTGTAATTTTGCAAGTAAGGGGCGGTTTTAGTCACTTTATGAATTATTTGAAATGAATATAACTGTTTTAATCCATTTGAAATAGTTTTTAACATTCGATCAAAACGGAAATTATTTGGCAATTTGCAATTGATGTGTCAAATCAGTACAATTTGCTCAAAGAATTGTCAAATTTAGAAAACCGCGTATCTCCGAATCCGCGTATAAGAGGTACCGTGTATCTCGGGGACCGCCTGTATATATCTTATAATACAGTCTGTTCCCGAGTTACACGGTCTCGACTTACGCGGATTCGGAGATACGCGGTTTTTGAAATTTGACAGATTAAATGTCAAATCAGTACAATTTGCTTCAAGTTCGGTAGAAATTGCCTTTTTGCTAACAAATTTAAACCGTTTAAAAGCCTGAAATATTAGGATTTTCTACACAAAATATATTAAATAAATGATAAAGTGTATAAAAGTACTAAATAAAATAAAAAAAATCCGAGTAATTAATAGTATTTTAGTCAAAAAACGTGAAATTCGACTTACGCGGATATTCGAGTTACGCGGATTCCTCGGGAACGCATAAACCGCGTAACTCGGGAACAGACTGTACAACATTGCAGCTCGGGAATAACAATGAAGACTAGCTCAATCGTCCGCTTTGAACTTACTTGATCCAGTACAAGAAACTTGTTTTGCTACAGTGCTCTTTAACAATAGTTTTGTAAGACATTTGTTTTGCATAAAATCGATATTGCTATTGTGCATACGATGGAAGAGGATTTGATGGAATACGCCCCAAACATTCCGGATAATGTATTGGAGCTAATATTTTCCTTTCTGAAGCTGCAGGATCTACGTAACTGTACATTAGTTTGCAAAAGCTGGTACCGATTCTTTTGCGATGAAAACAATGAAGTTTGGCGCGCACAATGTTTGCAAAAAGTTCCTGCAGAGGCTTTTAAAAACGATCTTTTGACTGTTGTGCCGACGTACAAAGCTAAACTGCGAGCATATTTCCACGCCTGGAATCCGTTTGATTGTAGTCGCCACGTATATATCAAGCCAAATGGGTTTACTCTTCACAGGTGTGAAATGCATTACGACGAGAAGAATTATGAACTTCTCTAAATCGAAAACATGTATTTTGTCTTCCTTTACGAAGAAACCCTGTGGCACAAAGTACGGACGGTTCCAGAGGGAAAATTGGATTTAAACATGGCAGGCATGCCTGGGAAGTACGGTGGGAAGGTCCACTTGGAACGGTAGCAGTTGTAGGAATTGCTACCAAGGATGCCGCTATTCAATGTCATGGATATTATGCTTTACTCGGTAAGATATTAGCCGTGCTATTATATTTGGAAGATGGAATTGGACTTCGGTTGTCAAAATCGATTCCAGCGAGCTTTATGACACTCAAATTCTGGTCTCTAGTGTAATAACGCGCAGGGAATCTGAATTGAATGTGTTTAATTGTTTTCTGTTTGAAAGACTTAAACGCTTGCTAATACGTTGAAAACATGTCTGGCTTTGTTTAACCTTGCATGTAATGGAACATTGGCTTTAATTTACGTTTTTTTAGCTCTCTGACAGGTAAATTCCTCTCGGTATAGAATCAACATACGGTCATCCGAATAATGTTTTTGCCCCATGATAATTTCTGTCGAACGCGCTTTGACATATTGATTCTAATTTCATCTACCTAGTCTAATAGCACCATTAAAATCTTATATCACACGTTACAACTGCATGGCTTACCGATAGGTGCCGACGATCAAAGTTGGGGATGGAATCTGGTAGATAATTTGCTACTTCACAACGGAGACGCCCATGGTATATACCCTCTTCTGAATAATGCCCCTAAATATAAGGTACGTGATAGCTGAGTAATATGATGGAGAAGAAATGCATTATAATAATTGTTGTTGGTTTATTCCTATCTTGTTCAATAGGTTGGAGAAAGAATACGTGTAATACTGGATTGTGACGAAAATACTTTGTCTTTTGAGAAAAACTATGAATTTCTTGGAGTTGCATTTACAGGTAAATAATTTTTTTATTAATAAGTAAATGTTCTAAGAGTCGATGAAGGGCCCCAGATTAAGCTTAAACGACTATAAAATCAAATATCCATACAAAAAAACGATAGCTTCATAGCTTCACTGGTCTGCTCAATCGACGGCACTTTATTTCTTATCATTATATTGTTGCCCTTTGCTTGCTATTTATTTCGCTCATGCCTTATATACCCTTCTAACTCTTCAAGCAAAAATTAACAGGAATGTTTAGGTGGTTCATATAGGAATTGAGTATTTTGTCAATCGTATCGCCATTCTAGTTCTAGTGATGCATACAGGGTTTCGAATCATATAAGGGAATAGTTCAAACATATAGGGGAATATTGCAAATCGGTAGTGGAATGTTGCAAGCAAGCTGTGGAAGTTTGTAATCATGTAGGGGAATGTTGCAATCGACTAGGGGAATTTTGCAAGCATATTGTGAAGCTGTCATCAGATACATTTGTAAAATGCTTCGAATTAATAGCAATGATGTTGTTTTTAAGACATCATTTGGAGTTGTTTTCGTGTGGCATTCAGCTATACACATGATAAACTAAACAAACACTGCTGCGGAGCCATAAATAAACATGATAAGTTAGAATAATTAACGAAAATATTTAAAGGTATTTACAGCGGCACCCACAGTCTGATGACAGCTCCACAGTATGCTTGTAAAATTCCCCTAGTCGATTGCAACACTCCCCTATATCAGCGGTAGGCAAAGTCCAGTCCGCGGCCCAAATGCGGCCCGTGAAAGGATTTGACTGATTTTGAAAGATGGGGAAGAAACGGTTCGCACACAAATTACTGAAGATCTTTTAGTATACCATATTAAACCATTGTGCTTTTTCAACTTTTAATTAAAGCCATAATTAAACATGATAAGTTAGTAAGATTGACGAAAATATTTTAAGGTATTTACAGCGGCACCCACAGTCTGATGACAGCTCCACAGTACGCTTGCAACATTCCCCTAATCGATTGCACAATTCCCCTAAGTGATTGCAAACATCCACAGCTTGCTTGCAACATTCCCCTACCGATTTGCAACATTCCCCTAAGTGGTTGAACTATTCCCTTATATGATTCGAAACCCTGTAAGAGGGACATAGATTTCAGAGGTTTTCCAAATTAAAGGAACAAAAATGTACTGGAAATCAAGGGACTGCGCAAAATGTTCAAATAAGAGAGGTTTTTCAAATTGGAGAGGTGTCAAATAAGAGAGTGTTCACTGTAATTCGACACTTTGTAACTTCAATGCAAAACTATACAAAAATACTGGGGGAAAGAGAAAGCTCCGCTAGCTATGTTATCACTAGCTATTTAAGCCGGCTAGCTATGTTATCACTAGCTATTTTGCAATTTTTAAAATTCATCAATCGTGTATCGTCTTCTAAACGAAGTTTTTTTTAAAGATTCCTTTAAGCTGAGAGGTTGAGTCGTTTAAACCCCGTCTAGAGGTCGTTAAGCGGATTTGTGGCACTTGGATAATTATGCATAAAATTTTAATGATTTCTGATCTACTAAGCAACGAATATGTTAAAAATGAGAATTTTATTTATTTATTTTTATTTATTTATTTGACAGATTTACCAGAAAAAAATTTCTATCCGACTGTTGCTGCGGTGTATGGAAATACGGAAATTTCAATGGTATATTTAGGCGCTCCATTAGATGGATAAATGGGCTTTCAACGACAGATTCACAGCGCACTGTTTTGGAAACTTCAGTGCGAATATTTATTGAATACCGCTTTAGTATTATTATTGTAACTAGTCAAATAACTTTTTGGAATCTGCGTTTCGTAACCAAGTACTAGCTATTATTTATTTAAAAGTTTTATTGTAGGTGCAGTCCATTGAAATTCCATTTATAGGTTTTATTTAAATTTATATTGTACAATATTTAATATTGTGATACGAAATTTGATTTATTCAAACCCGATATAAAGTCTGATTTCATTATAGTATCTCTAGCTTTTTTTCATTTTCTGTCACCGAATTTATGGGGTTGTGGGAGCGATTGAAAGACGATGTACACCGTTCTAAGTGTGAACTAAGACTCACTACATTTATTCCATATTTAGTGTAACCACGGTTGCTGTAACCAATGGCTACTTGATTACAACTAAGATATTGCTATAAGCAATCCACCGGGTTCCTCAGGGTTAATCGACACAATTGTTCCTTGCTCTGCAGGGTTTTCTAGCCAGCTTAAAACAGTACCCAAACAATTCATTCCTGTAAAAAACATTTCAACTATCTTATTCCTCTTCTTTGAGTGATGGGATTTGTCCCCCTTTTCAGCGTTGCGATTTATCCGGAAAAACCGGCAAAACCGAGAATCAGCCTGGAATTTTCTTTTTCCGGAAAAGACTGGGAATTTTACAAAAAAAAAAAAAACGGTATTTTATCTCACTTCATTGGTGGCATCGCGAATGGAAGTCATCAAAATAAAAGACGAATAAAAAAACAACTACAGCTCGATTACAGTGTTTCATCGTCAAATTAAAAATCGAAGTAGGGTAGGTGCACCAATTATGGACGATTTAGTACAGCGTTTGGACAAATCAAGAATTGTGACGAATTTACTGAATAAAATTAATAATCAGAGGTTAAATAGATAGACACATAACTTAGCTACATTATTGCTTTTATATTTTGTTAATTGGACCCTTTTCACAAAGTTAAAGCCGTTTCCAAATCCTCTTCCATGTACCAATTGTTGTGCTGTGTGTTCCAAATGTTGTGCTAGCTGTGTCCAGGCGGTCCCCGAGATACACGGTTAATGGGGACCGAAAACGGCTGCAAAATACCGCGTATCTCGAATTTCCGCGTAAGTCGTATCTCGTGATTTCTAGCCAAAATATCACTAATTTGCGTGTAATTTGGCAAGTAGGGGTGGTTTTTGCCACTGATTTAATGATTTGATATGATTCTGACTGAATATAACTTTTTTAAACTCTTTGAAATAGTTTATAACATTCGATCAAAACAAAAATTATTTGGCATTTTAAAATACAAAAAATACCTCAATTTCGTCTCAATGACAACTTTGAACTGTCAAAATCAAAATCGCCGTATCTGCTCTATTAGAAACACTCAATTATCATTTTCGTTTTTTATCAAAAAAAGACAATGTAATAAAATGAGTGAATGCATATTTGTTTATTTAAAATATTTAAAAGTGTTAAGAAAGTAGTTTGAACTATTTAAATAATCTTTTCTGGTAAAAACACGAAAAAATAATTCACTGTTTTCAGTACACTGATGTACACAAAGGTTATCCGTGTAAAAAAATATTCGACCGCATGTCCTCGGCGCGGACCAGTGTGTTTCGAGAAATGTGCCGCAGATTCAGCATTGCATCCGATGAATTCAGGTATCATCAACGTTTTCAAGCATCATACCGCAGTCTTGGCTTTGGCTAAGACCGATTCGGGAAGGGGTCCTGCGGTCTTGAGATAAAGTGTGAAACCCTGTAAAAGCGTCGCATCAAAATGGCTGTCAAAACGGGCTAAAATAAGCAACATAAAATTAATAATTAAAGTGCTTTTTAACGCCAATCTTAGGAAAGTAAGAGTGTTAAATTGCTTTCAATATTTTTTTGTACATATTTACATTGATAAAAATTTTTTCTGACCCGTATTCGTGCTGCCGAAAATAGGAATACAGCCTGCCAAAATAGGAACAAACTGCCGAAAATAGGAGCAAAATCAATGTTTGCATTTTCACGAATATTTATGAAAAGGGCTTTGAACCGGAAAAAAATAGTGTAACATACTATGATAGATTATCAACCAGAATAACATCACTTTCATGAAAAATAATAAAAAAATGTTTATGTGTAGGCAATTTTTGTGAAACTGCTACACTAGTGTTGTGGCTGCGAGTTGTACTCCCCTGGCTCATGACCGCTGTCGGACCATGATGCTAGGAAGGCGGCTAATTAGGTGTAATTGTGTAATGAGAGCGTATTGATTAGGATTGGAATTCGGAGAGCCGTGCAGGGCTTGGGAGATGGACAGATCGGTCTCTCTTGATTCGGGCTTGGTTGCGAGCAGACGTGTGTCGTGATTGATAATTTTATTTGTTAATATATAAGTTTTAATTATATTAATTAATGGTGTTCGCGTCACATATCCAAATCCGAACACAACAGTGGCGACGAGTCTAATATTTTTCGTTTTATCTGTTTTATTTTACCCACGTGTCGAAAATTCCGCGACCACAACGTAAACGACGGAGGATGAGCACCAATGAAGCTAACGGTGCCGGCGTGCAGCCCGAAGAGGATCAGCGGCGTTCGTCATTTGGACGGTCCAGTGCATTGGACCCGGTGCAACAACACATTGGATCAGTTATTGGAAGTGTAACGCAGCACCATCCCGGCCCCTTTCCGGAGCAAGCTGCAAATTTTGGGCGAGATGACCGGCCTGCGCCATTGCACTCGGGTGTCCCTCCGCCATCGCTCTTTGCTGTTCAACATGGACCATCGCAACCATTGCCAACGGGGTCGATGATCTCGGGCTCCAGCACCAACGGCAACACGATGGCAGAGACGTTACAATTGCTTCAACAACAGATGGCACAGCAACAGCAATTATTAAAGCAGATTTTGGGTCAGCGGATGTATACGCCGAATCCAACTGTCCCCAGTTTCCAGCCGGAGCAAATTATCGAAGCGCTCTCCAGGAACATCACGGAGTTTCGTTTCGATGACGAGAGCGGTATCACCTTCAGAGCGTGGTTCTCACGCTACGATGAGCTGTTTAAGAAAGATGCTGCCCGTATCGATGATGCAGCGAAGGTGCGTCTGCTGCTACGCAAGCTAGGTCCCATGGAGCACGACAGGTATTTATCCTTTATTCTACCTGCGCGCGCGAGTGATTTTCAATTCGAGGAAACGATATTAAAGCTCGAAACGTTATTCGATACGCGTGAATCGTTGCTAAGTAAGCGTTTTAAGTGCCTACAATTATGTAAAAAAAGCAGTGAGGACCATCTTACGTTTGCGTGCCGGCTCAACAAAGCGTGCGTAGATTTTGAGCTTAGCAAAATGGGCGAGGAGCAACTAAAGTGTTTGCTTTTTGTGTGCGGTCTAAAAGACGAAACTGATAAAGATATGAGAACTAGGATGCTAGCACGCATTGAGGATAAGCCAGATGTAACTTTACAACAGTTATCTGCCGAGTGCCATAGGGTCATAAACCTAAAACGAGACAGTGCGATGATTGAATCGAATGCTCAGGATAGTAATGTATTTGCCGTGCAGTCTCGGGAACAGCGGTTCCAACGCTCGCAACCAGTGCAACCTAGAAAGCCCAGGTACCTTTGTTTCAAGTGTGGTGAGCAACACTGGGTTAGCGAGTGTTCGTTTCGCAACAATAAGTGCAGTGATTGCAAACGTTTTGGTCACAAAGACGGTTATTGCAACCCAGAGGAGAATCAGTATCAGAATTTTAAGTGTAAAAAGGATTCAGGATATAATGGTCGGCATGTTTCTAAAACAAACGTTATGACAGTGAATGTGGCAAATGTAAAAGCTCACCGTCGTTTCGTGGATGTTAAGCTTAACGACACTCCAGTCCGTCTCCAATTGGACACAGCCTCTGATATAACTATTATAAATCGAGAGACATGGCAACATATTGGAAGTCCTAGTTTGGCACCATCGTCAGTTCTAACGAAAAATGCTTCAGGGTCACGGTTGGCAATTGATGGTGAATTTGTGTGTACCGTGAGCTTAGGTGAACATACAGCGCAGGCGACAATACGGGTTACAGAAATTAACCTGATGCTTCTTGGCGCAGATTTGGTTGATGTTTTGAAGCTAGGTTCAATTCCAATGGATGCATTTTCAAGCCAAATAATGATTAATAACCATAAATATCCTGATATAGAAGGTATGATCGCCAGTGTGCAGATAGATGATGATTTAAAGTGTGTAGCAAACGATTATTTAAACGCAATTCCGATGGTTCATGAGGAAGTTGCCGATGCTACGCGTAGAGATATAATACTTAGCAGATTATACGATTATGTAAAGAATGGCTGGCCATGTGAAATTCCATTTAACGAAGAGCTTGAAAGTTTTTGCAACGTTAAAGATGGCTTAACTATAGAAAAAGGGTGCATAATATTTGGAGCGAGGGTAGTAATACCAAATGCACTACAGAAGCGATGCCTTGACCAGCTGCATAAGGGTCATCCAGGCATAGTTAATATGAAAGCAAAAGCGCGTTGTTGCATTTACTGGCCATTAATAGAAACAGACATAGTTAAGGTGGTTAACAATTGTAATACATGTCAGGTCGCAGTAAAAGCATCACCAAAAGACCAAATAGTAAATTGGCCAAAGTCACTTTTAATTAAACCTAGTTATGCGGAGATTAAACCGGTCGATGTTACACCGAGGTTGCATGTAGGCGAATTGATATATATGAAATATTTCATGCAAAATAATTATATATGGATTTCCGGCAAAGTAACTAAACGTATAGGAAATGTTAGGTATGAGATCAATACTGGTGATAACCGTAGGTATAGACGGCATATAAATCAACTACGAAAGTGTAATCCGACCAATGATCAAGAAAAATACTAAACTGCCATTAGATATACTATCGCGGCAAAGTCATAGTAGTGCATGCCAGTTGGAACGATATTCTCGCCGCTCTTCTCGTGTTAGAAGACCGGCTTGTAGATTTGAACCGTACCAACTGAATTAAGGGAAGGAGATGTTGTGGCTGCGAGTTGTACTCCCCTGGCTCATGACCGCTGTCGGACCATGATGCTAGGAAGGCGGCTAATTAGGTGTAATTGTGTAATGAGAGCGTATTGATTAGGATTGGAATTCGGAGAGCCGTGCAGGGCTTGGGAGATGGACAGATCGGTCTCTCTTGATTCGGGCTTGGTTGCGAGCAGACGTGTGTCGTGATTGATAATTTTATTTGTTAATATATAAGTTTTAATTATATTAATTAATGGTGTTCGCGTCACATATCCAAATCCGAACACAACAACTAGCGTGCCGAAAATTGGTACAGCTACCCTATAAAAATATTTGTATCACAATTATCACAATCATAGACCACAAGTATTTTATGTGTTCCTAGCGTACCACTGGACTGGGGTTGTCATCATCACTGGACTGAGTTCGAAACGCGGCTACACACTCAAGAATGATCTGGAATAAACACAAAAAAAGTTGTTCACATCAACCTCGCTGTGCAAATCCGAGCAGTTTCCGGCGCAGGAAATGGCCCGCACAACAAAATCAGTTTTTGAGCTCGCTTTCTAGCTCGCTTTCCGCCGAAACCGATCAAGAAAGCGAGCAGAAACGTCCGAAGAACCGATCGAAGCTCTTGATCGATTGAAGCGTTTACGGTCGTTCGAGAGAGTGCCCTGTATGTGTTTATCTCTTTCTGACATAAAAGCTCCGGTACGCGACCGTTTTGGCGCAAAAATGATAATGGCCGAAACATAGATCACACCCACATTCTCTTTCTCCTACCATTCATCTCGCCCGCTGCGCAAAGCGACGGAAGGCGTTATGGCGTTTTGAGAATTTTATCATGCCTTCCTTTTCTCTCCAACGGCAAATTTGTCGAGCAGCTCGTCGAGCTACCCGTCCCTGGCTCCGCCTCATACCCCTCGCCTGAGCGCGCTGTCGAAGGTTTGGATGTGTTGGTGCGTCAGACGGCCAATCGCTGTCAGCCGTCGTCCGTGCTTTTTCCCACCATAGCGCTATCTCTTTCTCGCGTGTGGTCAATGTTCGCGAGCTGTTGTGGCGCCTAAAAATGCCGTTAACAAACATTGCGGCGATGAAGTTGCATTTTCACAAATCAAACCAAAAAAGCGCAATGAGTTCAAACGCTGCCACGTAAAAATGACTATGGAATCGCTAGTTCACGCGCTGAACTCTAATTCGCATTGACACGTTCAGCCCGGCGCTGATTTTCATCAACATTCTGTTCCGCCGGCATCTAGAACGCAAGTTGATTGTAAAACCGGCATACTGGAAAGTCCACTGGCAGTCCCTGGGGCCTGCCATCGAACTGAACGTGTAAAGTATTAATCATAACTTTGTTATACTAAGCTTTTTTTGGTTTCGTATGCTGTAGATTACATAGATATGCTGAGCCATCTGCGCGTGGGTGTGAGCATGCCTGTGTGTGCAACACTTTTGCCAAATGTGTTTTCTTCCGGAATGTTATGATCAATCGGTCAAAGAAATGAAAGTGTTCATGAAAGGCGGAAAGACGAATTGAGGCCCCTGTCAATGGTAACTGATGACCGGGTGCAGGGGATACTGGCACACAGCTGTTGGAAGATTGAACGGTATACTTAAATTGCCGGCGGATGGGGGGGGAGGGGGGGTGGCCATGGGACCCCTACGATCATCTTTCCGGGGGCCTTTGTCGCTAATACTTGTAGACATACGGCATATTAGATCATTATCACCCACCTCTGGAATTCGTAGTAAATGTTCCTTTACCGCATAATGGTAATAATGTTAGAGATAACAAATCTGAGTTGAATTATCGGAAAATGAACTTAGAAAAATTTAGGGAAATCATAACCAACTCTGATTGGAATTTTTTAGAAATTAGAACCGATTCTCCCTCCACTGTGGACGTAGCGGTGGAGCAATTTAGTAATATTGTTAAGGCAGCTCTCCCTTTATGTTGTCCTCGTTCTAAACCCTCCTCTCGCCTTCCTTGGTACGATGCTACATTGCGGTCATTAAAGGCGGATAGGACACGTGCCCTCAAAAAACTCGGTTCAACTCCTTCTGAGTATAATCGTAGAGTTTTCAAATATGCCGCTTCTGCTTTTCGTATTTATAATCGGGCCAGTTATAGGTTGTATCTTGGAAGGCTTCAATGCATGTTATACCGTAATCCTAAACTTTTTTGGTCTTATGCCAAGAAGCGTCGTAATCCCTCTTCCCTTCCTACTTCCATGTCGCTCGGTTCGGTCACTACGGACAATGCTGCTGACACCTGTTCCCTATTCGCTGAGCATTTCGCCAATGGTCTGTCTAGACCGGAGAGTCAACCTTTGACAGAGTCTGAGGGCATGTGGCCTGGTTTAAACTCCGTCGCATGGGCTGAGGGTATTGTCAATGTTAATACAGTCTCTGAAGCTCTTAAAAAATTTAAGCCATCCTTCTCCCCTGGACCGGATGGAATACCAGCCTCGGTTTTAAAAAAGTCACCTTTTCTATTCGTCCCTCTATTGGTAAAATTGTTCAACCTATCTTTGTCCTCGTCTTCATTCCCTTTATTGTGGAAGCGAGCATGGCTAGTTCCGATTCACAAAAAAGGTAACCCGTCTGTCATTTCCAATTACCGTGGCATCTCAATACAATGCGCAATAACCAAGGTATTTGAGCATATTATCCATACCTATATGTTTAAACTCACCTCTTCTACTATTATCCCTGAGCAACATGGCTTTTTTCATAACCGTTCTACAACAACTAACCTTATGTCCTTCACCTCTTTCGTATCATCCCAGTTAGAGTCAGTTAAACAAGTTGATACTATTTATACTGACTTCAAATCTGCATTTGATCGTATTCCTCATTCCTTACTTCTAAATAAAATTTCACAACTTGACGTCAATAATATTTTTGTATCTTGGTTACGTTCTTTTCTATGTGATCGTTCCTATAGTGTCAAATTTAATGATATGTTTTCGACTCCCTTTTCATGTAGTGCAGGCGTACCGCAAGGTAGTGTTCTAAGTCCTTTGCTGTTCATAATTTTTATTAATGATGTCCGTACCACCCTCCCTCCTGAGTGTTTCCTCTGCTACGCAGACGACCTCAAAATCTTTCTCCCAGTTTCGTCTCCTAGTGATTGCATTTCCCTACAAAATATTCTTGATCGTTTTTCGTCTTGGTGTTCTAGTAATTCCCTCACATTATGTCCTGATAAGTGTAACGTCATTTCGTTTAGTCGTTCGCAGTCTCCAATCACTTACTCGTACGTCCTAAATTCTGTACCAGTCAATCGTGTTTGTGTCGTAAAAGACCTCGGTGTCTTCCCAAACAGCCAGAATTGCTTAATCAGCTCATTTTGGCACGCTAAAGATCGCTGCTTGAATTCGCCTTTTGCAGTAGATAAACAGCATCAAAGTTCTATGTGGGTCTTTCAAACAGCGCCTAAGCAGTTTCCTTATGCCACGGTGCCAGGGATTATTTTTCTTTGTGTTTTATTGTCAAGCAAGCGTCATCGATGAAATAAACAACAAGATTTTTTTTCGTTTAAACACATATGTATATTTTTAAATTCTTTGTATTGATGAATTACACAAAATTTTACACAATTTACTGATAATTCACAATCACTTCACTCAAAATTCATTCTTCAATTAACGAATCTAACTTGTGCAGCAGCAATGAGATTATTGCCGGCGTCCGTCTTTGACACTTTGACAAGAGCCACCTTGAACCGATGTCATGCATTAAAAAGCTATAAAGTTCCACCAAGTTCAGTACCCTTTCTTAACAAGCCTTCAAGTTCCATCATGAACCCTACGCATAGTGCTAATCAGCCGCAAAGTTCCAAAGAGTACCATGTGCCTGTTAAAAATCTCCATATTTCCGCAAAGTACCGTCTATCTCTTAATCAGCCACAAAGTACGACATCGGAACGATTTTTCGTTAAACAGCCCTAAATCAGCTATAAAGTACGAGCTGGCTATTTGGGTTGCTTGACAGAGGCCTCACCTTCAGCCACCACATTGACTCAGTTGTCAATCAGGCGCGGAAAACATTGGGTCTCCTAAAGAAAATTGCGTGCGATTTCTCCGACCCAATGTGCCTGAAGACTCTGTTCTGCTCTCTGGTCAGATCGATTTTGGAGTACTGCTCAGTAGTCTGGTCCCCTATAGCTCGAACCCACGTGGAACGTATCGAGCGGGTGCAGCGATCGTTCACCAGGTTTGCTATATGTAAAATCCTGGGTAGATTGTCCTCCCCCATACCTCCTTACGAGGGCAGGTGCCGGCAGCTTGGCCTGGAACTATTGGAAAACCGCCGTTCCCATGCCCAATCCACCTTTATTGCCGCATTACTCCTTGGTAATATTGATTCTCCTTCCCTTCTTTCTTCTATCCCTTTCTACGCCCCTAACCGTGTTCTTCGAAACCGCCCTCCCCTAGTGATCCCTTCCCGCCGAACTGCAGTGGGCCGTAATGACCCCCTTCTTCGTGCAATTCGTCGATTTAACTGTGTATATTCTATGTTTGATTTCAACCTTCCCTTATCCTCTTTCCGTTCCCGCATCAGAACCCTCCATAATCCCGTGCTGCCTTAATTTTCAATTTTTCAATTTTAAATTCTAATTTTCTAAAAAAAAAATTTTTTCTCAAATTTTAGATAATTTGTGTTAATTTTTGTTAGGTTAGGAACATAGGTAATAAGTATTATTTAAGTATTTGTGTAACCAAAAGGTAGACAAATAAATTTGAATATGAATATGAATATGAATATGAATATATCACAGACTAGAGATCTTCGGTGACCGCCTAGTCCGCCTACCGTTAGATCCACCGCTGGTTCATGACGGTGTTTTTTTATCGTGGAGGTGCATCCTTCCCCCTGCCTGCTGCGTATGCACCGGGCAGGAGACAGTGTGGCAGTATGCAAGTTGCACACTGGATAGGAGCGGGCCCGTGGCACCGCCATCATTCCGCACATCTGAATGCCCGTCGTGGGTTCTAATCGCGCATGTACCGTTCGCCGTTGCAAGGGGTTAGTCACCGGCTCCGACTACGTGGTACTCAAGTCCTGAAAAGACCGGCATGATCGCGTAGGCCATTACGCCAATAATAAAAATAATAATAAGAAGAAGAACTTAGCATAGCAGTCCACACTCGGGGAAAGTTTTTGTTTTGACTTTGTTGCTGCCGAGTCTACCGCTGTGGCGCGACAAATGCACGGAATGCACTCGACCAAAACATGAACCTACCGATCCGAACCCACTCCAAGGCATTGCCGGGCAATCGGCGTCATGATAACTACTCCAAACCAACAAGCAACCAGATTCTGGACGGACAGGTGCAGCACCATACGCGCACCGTAATAAACAAATTCAGAATCCTCTTTTGTATGGATTCAATTCAAAATGTTGTTTCCACTTGCGTCCGCTAGCTGAATTGGAAATAAATGTGCAACATATCACACGCACGTTTGCTTTGATCGTGTGTCTTTTTGATACCTCCAACAGCAGAGCCGATCGCAAAGATGCCAATGCCAATGGTTGTGTTGTCTCTCAGGTAGCGAGATCGAAAATGCATGGCCTTTGTAGCCGCAGCGGATGAAAATGTACCCATCAGAATCAAATAGTTTTGAGGTTTCCAAACGCACACACACACACACAAACACACAAACACGCGCGCGCAAACTCACACACAAACACGCACGCGCAACCAAAACACACACACACACACACACACACACACACGCTCACGCACACATGCATGAACGCGCGCACGCCAGCACGCAAGCACGCACACACAGCTACGCGCGCCCGCGAGCATGAAAGCGCGCACGCCAGCACGCACCCACGAATGCGCGCTCGCGAGCACGCACCCCCGAAGTCGCGTAAGCACGCACTCCCCCTCCCCCAACTAGACCACCCCCCCCCCCCCCTCCACGCATGATCGATTACGGCTACCTTATCGGTAGAACGGTTGGTTCAGCTTTCTTATAGCATCCTCATCCAAAGCGCCAGGCGGGGTGGGGGATCGCGACATGATAGAGTGAACGGCCACTTTCCCCGCGCTGTGTGTGTGTGTGTGACGAGACCCAAAAACTCGAGACAGATTTCGGCACATTAAAAAAAAATTTTATAGTCACTATACATTGTGCTACATGATGCTTAGAAGGTCGTTGAAGCATCAAATATGTTCAAATTAAAAAATATTTGATTAGTGTTAGACGTTCTCCTACGCTTGTTTTAAATAGGCTTCTTCACCTTCAACTGGCAGCGGCATCGAATGGTCTCATCAGCAGCGGCACGAAATAAAATAAACCATCAATACACCTATAACACTTTGAATCCCATTCCAGCTTCTCCCACAGCGTCTCAAGGTCACACACAAATTAATAAATGCTAACACCCACCAATAACAATACACAACCGCAATGCACATATATGAACCAACGCATACACCACAACAACCAATCAGCTGGCGGCGGAAAGCACGGGCAAAGCGCCGTAAGTACAAGTAAGGCAGGGCAGGGTGAGGGAGGGAGAAGAAGCGGACGAAAAAGTGGGCGCCAATATTTTTAAATTTTTTTGACCGTTTTTTTTTGCTCCGCCGCCATAAATAGTTCGTCCATTTCGCCAGCAGATGGTGCTAAACTTGCTCGACCCAGCGCAGGAATCGCTGAAGTCCAGCGCGGGGAACGGGCCAAAATCTGCGCTGGCCAGCGCAGATTTTGGTACATTTTCTGCGCTGGAAACTGCACGCATTTGCGCAGCGGACGCTTATCATTTTTGGTTCTTGCTCTCTAGCTACATTGAGCGAGAGTTTGAGAAGTTTTCGATCGCTTTGCGCAGCGGGTGATGCCCATTTTTCGTCCGCTTCTTCACCCACTTTCACTTGCCCTGCCTTACTTGAGATTCAGCCCGTGCCGCCAGCTGATTGGTTGTTGTGGTGCATGCGTTGATTTATATATGTGCATTGCGGTTGTGTATTGTTATTGGTGGGTGTTAGCATTTATTAATTTGTGTTTGACCTTGAGACGACCCACTGCGCAAAGCGATCGAAAACTTCTCAGCATCTCGCTCAATATAGCTAGAGAGCAAGAACCAATAATGATAAAGCGAGGCGAAAGGATGGGGAAGAGGGGAAGGAGGAAAGAAAGAGAAAGTGGGTGTGAACTATTTTTCGGCCATTATCATTTTTGCATCAACACGGTCGCGTAACCGTAGCAATAGACGATGCGCAATCTTAGATTGCGCATATATTTATCTGTCAAACGGGTCGATTTGATATATTTATCTGTCAAAAAAAATTTATATATCTCCGACATATAATCTTGAAAATTTATGCGCAATCTTGGCGCAATCTGAAAATGTATGGAAATGACGTTTATAGCTCAGGGTTGGCTTCGCGAAATGACTTATGTTTTGATAAAACGAATATATGCGCAATCTGAGACTGCGCATCGTGTATTAATACGGTAACGAAGCTTTTTTGTCAGAAAGAGATAAACACATACAGGGCGCTCTCTCGAACGACCGTAAACGCTTCAATCGATCAAGAGCTTCGATCGGTTCTTCGGACGTTTCTGCTCGCTTTCTCGATCGGTTTCGGTGGAAAGCGAGCTAGAAACCGAGCTCAAAAACTGCTCGATTTTGTTGTGCGGGGATGCGGGAGAAGCTGGATTGAGATGCAAAGTGTTATCGGTGTATTGATGGTTTATTTTATTTCGTGCCGCTGCTGATGAGACCATTTGATGCCCCTGCCAATCGAGGGTGACGATGCCAATTTAAAACAAGCGTAAGAGAACGTCTAACACTAATCTATTTTTTTTTAATTTGAATATGTTTGATGCTTCAACGACCTTCTAAGCATCATGTAGCACAGTGTATAGTGGCTATAATTTTATTTTAATGTGCCGAAATCTGTCTCGAGTTTTCGGGTCTCGACACACACACAGCGCGTGGAAAGTGACCGTTCATTCTATCATCTCCGCGATCCCCCACCCCGCCCGGCGCTAGGGATGAGGATGCGCAACAAGATAGCTGAACCAGCCGTTCTACCGATAAGGTAGCCGTACTCGTTCATGCGGCGGGGGAGGGGGGAGGGATTGGCGGGGGTTGCGCGCTCTCGTTCGTGCGTTCGTGGGTGCGTGTTCGCATGCACGCATTCGTGGGTGCGTGCTGGCGTGCGTGCATACATGCATGTGTGCCTGCGTGCGTGTGTGTGTGCGTGCGGAAACCCCACAACTGTTTGATTCTGATGCGTACATTTTCATCCGCTGCGGCTACAAAGTCGGTTGCATACTTGCGTACTGCCACACCGTCTCCTGCTCGATGTCTCGCATACGCTGCAGGCAGGGGGAAGGATGCACCTCCACGATAAAAAAACACCGTCATGAACCAGCGGAGGACCTAATGGTAGGCGGACTAGGCGGGCGCCGAAGATCTCTAGTCTGTAGTATGCCGTATGTTTACAGAGTATTAGCGACAAGGGCCCCCGGAAAGATGGTCGTTGGGGCCCCTTGGCTGGAGAACTATTTGGGCCCCCCACCCCCCTCATGCCGGCAATAATTTTAGGGCCTGTGACCGATGATCGTAGGGGTCCCATGGCCGAAGCCCCCCCCCCCTCCCACCCTCCGCTGGCAATTTAAGTATACTGTTCAATCTCCCAACAGCTGTGTGCCAATACCCCCTCCTCCCGGTCATTAGTTACCATGTTCCTCTAATCCGCCACTGTCATGAACACCTTCCTTTCTTTGACCGATGGATCATAACATTCCGGAAGAAAACACATTTGGCGAAAGTTTTGCACACACACGCACACTCACACCCATGCGCAGACGGCTCAGCATATCTGTATAATCTACACCATACGAAGGCAAAAGCTTAGTGTAACAAAGTTATGCTTAATGCTTTACACGTCCAGTTCGATGGCAGGCCGCAGGGACTGCCAGTGAACGTTCCAGTATGCCGGTTTCACAATCAGCTTGCGTTCTTGATGCCGGCGGAACGGAAAGCTGATGAAAATCAGCGCTGGACTGAACGAGTTAATGCGAATTAAGGTTCTGCGCGTTGCACAGCAAACCCTCCAACGTGAGCTAGCGATTCCTTAGTCATTTTTACATTGCAACAATTGAACTCATTGCGCCTTTTTTTTATTTGTGAAAATGTGAATTGTTAACGGCTTTTAAAGCGCCACAACAACTCGCGAGCATTGACCACACGCGAGAAAGAGATGGCGCTATGGCGATTAGAATGAGGCGGAGCCAGGGACGGGTAGCTCGACGAGCTGCTTGACAAATTTGCCGTTGGAGGGAAAAAGAAGGCATGATAAAATTCTCCGAACGTCATGATTTCTTCCGTCGCTTTGAACAGCGGGGAATGTCTAATTAGGCTAAGTGCTATAAGCGAAAGGCCACGGGAGTGACAAAATGCTGACAAATTTTTCAAAATGTGAGCTTTTGTCACTTTTTTGAGCTTTTGTCAAAATTTTGTGACCTGGAGCCAAGGTGGATTTAAAAATATCAGGTGGTGGACTCTAGTGCATTTTGACAATTCGTCACTTGACGTAAGGTCCCCAGGATTCAAACTTTGTTTACATTTATTAAATTTGTTCATTTAATATATCTACCAAATTTTTTCGATTAAATATTCTTTAAAAATATATTTTGGACTTTGCGAGTTCTTATTAAACATTAGAACATGGATTAAAGTGTGTTATTTTGTTTTATTCCGTGAATTTATTCCATAATACATTGTGTTTTCGACATTTTTGGAGATAAAAATTAAGAAAACCATTATTTTTTCAATTTTCACATTGATTCCTTATTATCGACGAGCCGCATGGACAATTTACGCGAGATTAGAACTCTTACTCACATGATTTTAAATTTCGTACATAAACAAATCATCAAATCTTTTGTTAATATATCTAATTTTTTCGATAAAAGCAATAGACACACAAAAATGCACATAATAACAAAGAAATCTGTTCTATTGGCTAAGCTTTGTGTGCGGAAACCAATGCTTAACGGTTCTAAAATGACGTAAAGTCCCTCAACTATGGCGACCCCCCAAAGGCCCTAATCCACCACCTGATATTTTTAATCCACCTTGCCTGGAGCAGCCAGGAAAAAAAGTTGACAAAAGTTGACAAAATTTGACGTTCGTGAAAAAGCCTAAACAAACAGCTATTTGGCGCAGTTGTGACCCATTGTTATGATAATAATGCTAAAATGCATGATTCTAATTGATTTATGTACCTAGTTAGTGTTTCTTAAACAAAATATCGATGATATTCAGATGTTGGAGCTTTTTGTCGCTCTTGTGCATGTTTTTGGTGCGGCCACGAGAAAAGCTCTTTTTTGCAGTATAAAAGCAATTTTGACAAAGTTGAAAAAATTTTCAACATTTTTTCAGCTCCGTGGCCACGCGCTATATGAAAAGGTAGCGGGAACATTTGTTACCAAATTGTATGGACGAACTGTCAGACTCAAGTTGCTGGAACATTTTTGTTGGCTGAGAAACAAATTGATTTGTTTCATGTTTACTTGTTGCAGGAACATTTTCGGATGCGTTTGCATACCAAAACGGATACAAAAAAATTTTATCTTAATTTTAAAACATTCTGGTGAGTAAATATTTCTCTCTCTCTATCTCTCTCTCTCTCTCTATCTCTCTCTCTCTCTCTCTCTCTCTCTCTCTCTCTCTCTCTCTCTCTCTCTCTCTCTCTCTCTCTCTCTCTTGTTAGCCTGCTCACAATAGAGCACGTCGATGTGACATGGCCCGGTCAACAACAATTCTCCAGGATGCTTGGTCCCTGGCTGCAGCCTCCCATCCATGCAGACACCCGATATCCGTCAGGTCTCGCTTCACCTGGTCTAGCCATCGAGTTCGCTGTGCTCCCCTACGCCTTATGCCGAACTGGGCATCCTACAGGCAAAGAGCGGGTAATTTTTAACATAGTGTGCGTAAAAACCTAGAGTTAACCCGATGGAAGATTTCCTAGGCTTAAAAAAAGGGGAGGGAACGGGTACCATACAAAATATACGGTGCGCTCTCTCAATGCTCGCGCCCATGCGCGATCATCCTTTCGTGTGCTTGTGTTTGTTTCTTTCGTTCAGCGATCGCTCACACCCCAAATAACCAAGATACCGAAAACGCCACCAATTTCCTGTACTAAAAATCCAGTTGCATCGAACAAAGCCAAAAAACTCTCAGTTTGGTGGGTTAAACCACACATCTACAGAAGCGGCCACTTCAATGTTTGTTAAAGTCAGTTTTTTTTATGCACGGGTAATTCATTTACTCAATATGTATCTACATTCTATGTCTATGTAACACATTTATATTCACGATCAGCTGATGCATTTCGACGGTAAGCCTCTCCGGCTCCATCTTGAAGAGCTCGGCCGGCAGTCCATCGCTGACGGCAGACTTATTGCTCTTAAGCTGCTTGATGGCGCTGGCAATCTCATCCAGAGATGGCGGGGGCACCTCGTCGTCTGTTCCGTTGCTGTCACTGTTGTTACTGCTGTGCTGCTGCTGTGGTGGTTGCCTTGTTCTGCCACTTGCACCAGCCTCTCCTGCCTCTGCTCCATTCAGATGTCCTTCGTAATAGCACTTCCACCTTTCGATCACATCCCGCTCGTCCGTCAGGAGATTTCCTTCCGCATCCCGGCACATTGCGGTTTTAGGAGCAACCCCGCTCCGTGCCTCCTTCAATCTCTGATGGCTTTAGAACAATCGGGTGTCCCCCGACTGAGAGAGCTGCTCCAGCAGCTGTTTGTCTGACTTCAAAACGGCGCTGCTTGGCCTGGAAGAGCAGGGTTTGCTGTTTCCTCAGATCTTCACGTTCTGACGGGTTTCATGCCGTAGCATGCGGGCGCGCGCTGCATTCTTCTCGGATAGTGCTCGTCTGCAGTCTTCGTCGAACCATTCCTTTTTCTCTCTACGTGGTAAGCGGCCGATCTTGTGTTCGGCTGCAGTGCTGATGACTTGTTCCACCATACGCCAGTGGTCTGCGAGGGGCATCGCGGCGATGTTGTTCTCGGCCGGTAGCGCTTCCCCGAGCGCTGTCGCATACCCCTCCGCCATATCAGCATACTTCAACCGGTCCAGGTTGTGCCTTGGGGTGGCCTGACTTCGTTGGTTGTTAACCACGGAGAGTTTCTCCATACGTTTTAACGTCGATACAATCCGAGAAGTGCCTTCTGTCAATCAGATCGATATCGATTTGGGACTTTGAATCACCCTTCGGGTGTCTCTAGGTGTAACTATGACGGCGTGCATGCTGGAAGAAGGTGCTGCGGATGCTCATATGCTTGGAGGAGGCAAAGTTTATCAGCCTGAGGCCGTTGTCATTAGTCAGCTGGTGGACGCTGAAGCTTCAATCGTTGGTTTATATGCCTCCTCCTGTCCGACCTGAGCATTAAGGTCTCCGAAGACGACCTTCACGTTATGTTTAGGACAGCGGTAGTACTCCCTCTCCAGCTGCGTATAGAAAGCCTCCTTCTTGTCATCGGTGCTCCGAAGGTGCGTACTATGCACATTAATATTGCTCAGGATGAAGAATCTGACACGAATTCTCAACCTGCATATCCCTTCGTTCACGGGCCACCACCCCATCACTCTCTGCTGCATCGCACCCGGCACCATGAACGCAGTACCGAGCTCGCGCTTCTCTCCACCGCTCTGGTAGATCGTGCAGTTGCTACGGTACTGGCGCACCGTCACGCCTTTCCAGCATACCTCCTGAAGTGCTACTATTTCGAAACCGCGGGCCCAGACCTCATCGAACGCAATTCGGGTCTTTACATCCGATGAGAGGGTTTTGCAGTTCCATATCCCGAGCTTCCAATCGTAAGTCCTTTTTCCTTGCGTGGGTCTAAATCGATTGGTCCGATACGGTACTTCTTCTTGTTGACTGTGCGTTGCGGTGAAGTTTTTACGAGGGTGATTTGCAAGGCTTATCCTCTAACCTTCAGTCTCGTCGTAGGGCCTACGTTCGTTGGCTTTTTAGAGTCTTGCAGCGAGCCAAGACGGAAGAAGCCAGCGCAGCCCTTCGGGAAGAGACATACGCTGAGGGGATCAATCATCTACCCCTCCAAACTTTCGTGTATAGCTAATTCATATCGAAAAATACTGAAGTATCCTTGGGCTACTGAGTACAAGGGCTAACGAATTTCGAAAACTATGTTGAATCGAATATTTATATCACAAATCCATGGAGCATGTTTGCGCCTATGAGTAGGCAATCCGCTAGACGGATCTAAAACGTGTATATATTGGTGATAGACTTAGGATTAGAATAGGATTAAGGTGTAAGTGAATTGTAAATATGTATAATAAATTAGTCTTAACGTAACCACCGCGATGTTTAGTAGTGAACCGATCGATCCGAAATTAAATTAGTTGTGAGCTATAGAACATTTGGTCCTTCGAACCGGATCTGGAAATTGTGTTAAGTACAGTCACAATTTGTAAGCGTGGGTGGAAAGTTTTGGTAGAAATCGTTCGGCTGTTTGTGATTCACTAAAACATGTTGATGGTTTGTAGACAACTATAAAGATTCTGAACAGCGGGTAGAACTACAAAGTCAATTGAAAGCATTAGAAGGAGCGAAGGATGCGTACGAAGAAGCGAGGGAAAATTTGCTTATTGAAGATGAAGAAGCAGATGAAGTGCAGATGCGAAATGATAGAAGGAATTTCTTTAAAAAGTTTCACCGTGTGAGAGGGTTTATCATGGATCTGTTGAAGACTGATGAAAGTGTGCAGCCGATCGCAAATAGCACGATGGCGAATACGACTACCGCGAGTGTTAAAATGCGTTTACCAAAACTCGAACTTCCGACGTTTGATGGTAACATTAGCCAGTGGGTAACGTATAAGGATTGTTTTGTGTCATTAGTGCATGATGTGGCTGAGCTACCGGATGTATCCAAACTTCAGTATCTTTTAGCTTCGCTGAAGGGAGAAGCTGCATTACAGTTTGAGCATGTGCCACTGGAGGAGAAAAGCTACGCGTCAACCTGGGACATCCTGTTGCAGAGATACGACGACAATAAGCAGCTGCGAAGGGAATAGTTTAAAGCGGTTGTCCAGCTGGAACCGATGAGTGCCGCAACGTCATCTGAATTAACCAAAATTGTTAACGAAACACGACGACTAGTTCAAGGAATGAAACGGCTGGAAGAACCAACGCAGCATTGGAATACGCTGCGTACGACACTGGTAATGTGCAAATTCGATAGCACCTAGCACTAATTGCGTAACTAACAGCACTGGTGTGGATTCGCGGAAGTGATAATGAAGAGTTACCAGCTAGGGCGTTGCTAGACCAAGGTTCGCAGTCTAACTTTATTACTGAACGACTGGCACAACAACTAAAATTGAAGAGATTGCGAATGTCCAGACCGTTATTAGGAATTGGTGCAGTGGCAGTTACTGCAACCAGCATGGTTTCTACTAGCATTAGATCGCGTGTTTCCGATTTCCAAGCAGGATTGCAATTTTTGGTGTTACCGAAGGTTACATCCGACTATCAGAGTTAAATGGTAGAAGTCAATCGATGGAACATACCATCAGGTATAGTTCAGGTATAGATCCAACGTTTAAAAAGCCAGAGCGAATTGATATTCTAATAGGAGCCGGCTTGTTTGCAGAGTTGCAGGGTGAAGGAAAAATAAGGTTGGCGTCATATCTTCCTCGATTGCTCGAAACAAAGTTAGGCTGGATTGTCATCGGGAACATGACAGAAGCTATTGAGGACAATTTCAACGAAATCATTGCGGGATGTGCGATAGATGATGATTTTAATGCTGCAATGGAAAGGTTAGTAAGATTGGAAGATATTCCTAAGGAGAAGATTTTGTCAACAGAGGAGCAACTATATGAAGAATGGTATGATAAAACAACACGACGAAATGAAGATGGGAAATATATACTACAGTTGCCAAAGAAGGACAACTATAAAAGGGAAATAGGAGAATCATATGATCAATTTCTCTAAAACGATTCGGAGCAGTAGAGCGGCAAATGAAGAGGGATACATGCTTGAGCGAAGAATATCATAATTTTATGGATGAATATCTTGAATTAGGTCACATGACAAAGGTAACCGATGAGCGGAACAAACAGAGTATACAATACTATTTACCTCATCATGCCGTATGGAAGCTAAACAGCACAACTACCAAGTGCAGGGTCGTGTTTGATGCTTCGTGCAAAACAGACAGTGGAAGGTGTTTCAACGATATTTTGTTGACCGGACCTCAATTGCAAGACGATCTTATCTCTATTTTATTGCGCTTTCGATTGAACAAAGTAGCAATGGTAGCCGATGTGGAGAAAATGTATCGGCAGGTGTTGATAGATGAGAAGGATCGAGAGCTGCAGTGCTTTTTTAGGCGATCACATGAGGCAGAGCCAGTGGGTACATTTAAACTAAACACTGTCACATATGGAACCGCAATTTACTCTCACCATCTTTAAAGGCTCGCCTTAAAGTTCTTATTGCCAGGTACGGGCAATAAGAACTTTAAGGCGAGCCTTTGAAGATGGTGAGTGAATTTCCGGCGTCAAAACGATGGTACAACGATTTCTATGTTGATGATTTGATTTCGGGTGCCGAATCTGCAGATCAAGCAAAACTAATACGACAAGACGTGGTCGAAATGTTGGCAAAGGCAGGATTTAAGCTCCGGAAATGGGTTTTAAACATGGTAGAAGCATTAAAGGGAATTCCAAAGGAAGATCTAGCCAAGACAGATGTGCATGTATTAAATGTGGGAGAAAGCATGGTCAGTACATTAGGAGTAATATGGGAGCCGAGGACGGATATAATGAGAGTACGAGTTCCTAGCATCATGTTGTCATCCAGTGCTACCAAACGAAATGTAATGGGTGCGATCGCAAGGATGTACGATCCTCTGGGATTTGTGGACCCCGTTAAAATGGTGGCAAAAATCTTTATGCAGCAATTATGGAAGCTGAAAGATGTTAATGGAATTTCTTGGCCTTGAAATAAAGAGTTGCCGGAAGGCTTGAGTCGTGAATGGACAAATTTTGCAACCCAACTTCATGTGCTGCAAGATGTAAAGCTTCCACGGTTGGTGTGCTCAAGTGAGACGATTGAGTGCCATATATTTTGTGATGCATCTGAGCGTGGATATGGTGCATGTTTGTATGTGCGGAATGTAGACCCGTCGGGAGCAGCGAAGGTGCAGCTGCTGATCTCTCGATCCAAGGTTGCTCCATTGGCAAAGCGTTTGACCATTGCGAGATTAGAGTTGTGTGCAGCGCTGTTAGGAAGCCGTCTATGGGACTTTTCAAGAAAGGGGAGGCTGCGTGGAGGGCCGTGTTTCCTATGGACTGATTCTATGACAACATGGCATTGGATCCAGTCCCCTCATCATATGTGGAAAACTTTTGTGGGCAATCGCACGACAAAGGTCCAATTGTTGACCGCTGGATGTAATTGGCGACATGTACCTGGAGTAGACAATCCAGCCGATTTAGTGTCGAGAGGATGTGAACCATCGCGATTAATTAATAATGCGCTTTGGTGGTCGGGGCCTACTTGGCTATCAGAAGCTGAAGAAAAATGGCCAACATTGCCCGAAGCAAGAGCAATATCAACAGGCGAAGAAAGGAAGGTGTAGTTAATAGCCTCCTCAGTTAATCAAGAGGCATTTGTTGACTGGTCGTTCAATCGTTATTCATCTTTCGCTAAGCTTCGTCTAATAGTAGGTTACTGCTTAAGGTGCCTACAAGGTGTGCGAATGCGATCGAAGAGAGAGTCAAAACAGCATGGATCTTCAGTAGTTCAATACGAGACGCTAATCCTCACCACAGAAGAACGTTTGCGATCAGAGCGGGTATTGTGTCGACTAGCTCAGAAACAATGTTTTGAAAAGGAATTAAGTTATCTCCCAAGTAGGAAGGAAATTCCCCAGTCATCCATTGAGAGGGTATAAGCCATTTATCGACGCAGAAGGGATCATTCGGTTAAATGGAAGGTTACAAAATGCACGCATGGGTTTTTTTTTCTTTGGCTCAACAACCGATGTCGGTCAAGGCCTGCCTGTACCCACTTGTGGGCTTAGGCTTTCAGTGACTAATTGATCCCCCCCCCATAGCAGGATAGTCAGTCCTACGTATGGCGGCGCGGTCTATTTGGGGATTGAACCCATGACGGGCATGTTGTTAAGTCGTACGAGTTGACGACTGTACTACGAGACCGGCTCGCATGGGTATAGAAGCAAAAAATCCAATAGCTGTGCCAAAAAACCATTTGTTGGGAAGAATGCTGGCTGAACATTATCACCTAAAACAATTGCACGCTGGACTACAAACAACTCTGACTGCGATTAGACAACGATTCTGGATATTTGGGGCAAGATCGATAGTGAAGAAAGTATGCCACAAATGTATTAGGTGCTTCAAATGTAATCCAAAGGGAGTGGTTCAAACAATGGCCGATCTTCCTGCAAATCGAGTAACAGAAGCAAGACCATTGGTGATATCGGGAGTGGACCTGTATAGATTGCGGACCTGTATAGATCAAGGCACAACATCGAAGAGGAGCACCGACAAAGGCATTTGTAGCCGTTTTTGTTTATTTTGTAACTCGAGCCGTTCATTTGGAATTAGTATCCGACCTAAGCACTCCAGCCTTCTTGGCTGCACTCAGGAGATTTGTTGCAAGACGAGGGTTGGTGACGGAGCTGCATTCAGACAATGGAACCTACTTTAAGGGAGCAGCAAACGAGCTACATCAAGTATATGAAATGCTATGCTCGCTAAAGCATAGAGAAGAGGTTTCATCATGGAGTGCGGAAAATACAATCCAGTGGAAGTTCATCCCACCTCGTGCCCCACACTTTGGTAGATTGTGGGAAGCTGCCGTAAGATCAATGAAATTTCATCCAATAAGAGTTCTTGGAAATGCTTCAGCATCGTACGAAGACATGACCACCCGCTGCGCAAAGCGATCGAAAACTTCTCAGCATCTCGCTCAATATAGCTAGAGAGCAAGAACCAATAATGATAAAGCGAGGCGAAAGGATGGGGAAGAGGGGAAGGAGGAAAGAAAGAGAAAGTGGGTGTGAACTATTTTTCGGCCATTATCATTTTTGCATCAACACGGTCGCGTAACCGTAGCAATAGACGATGCGCAATCTTAGATTGCGCATATATTTATCTGTCAAACGGGTCGATTTGATATATTTATCTGTCAAAAAAAATTTATATATCTCGGACATATAATCTTGAAAATTTATGCGCAATCTTGGCGCAATCTGAAAATGTATGGAAATGACGTTTATAGCTCAGGGTTGGCTTCGCGAAATGACTTATGTTTTGATAAAACGAATATATGCGCAATCTGAGACTGCGCATCGTGTATTAATACGGTAACGAAGCTTTTTTGTCAGAAAGAGATAAACACATACAGGGCGCTCTCTCGAACGACCGTAAACGCTTCAATCGATCAAGAGCTTCGATCGGTTCTTCGGACGTTTCTGCTCGCTTTCTCGATCGGTTTCGGTGGAAAGCGAGCTAGAAACCGAGCTCAAAAACTGCTCGATTTTGTTGTGCGGGTGGTTCCGCCTCATCCCCTCGCCTGAGTGCTCTATCGATGGTTTGGATGTGTTGATGCCCCGCTGCGCAAAGCGACGGAAGAAATCAAGGCGTTCAGAGGCGCTGCCGAAGGTTTGGATGTGTTAGTGCATTTTCGATCTCGCTACCTGAGAGACAACACAACCATTGGCATTGGCATCTTTGCGATCGGCTCTGCTGTTGGGGGTATCAAAAAGACACACGATCAAAGCAAACGTGCGTGTGATATGTTGCACATTTATTTCCAATTCAGCTAGCGGACGCAAGTGGAAACAACATTTTGAATTTAATTCATACAAAAGAGGATCCTGGATTTGTTTATTGCGGTGCGCGTATGGTGCTGCACCTGTGCGTCCAGAATCTGGTGGCTTGTTGGTTTGGAGTAGTTATCATGACGCCGAGTGACCGGCAATGCCTTGGAATGGGTTCGGATCGGTAGGTTCATGTTTTGGTCGAGTGCATTCCGTGTATTTGTCTCGTCACAGCAGTGCCCCGGCAGCAACAAAGTCAAAACAAAAACCTTACCCGAGAGTGGACTGCTATGCTAAGTTCTTATTATAATTATTATTATTATTATTATTATTATTATTGGCGTACCAGCCAACGCGATCATGCCGGCCTTTTCAGGACTTGAATATCACATCGCCGTATAGTCAGCTCTTGCTAAGGCGGACGGTTCATACGTGGTTAGAACCCACGATGGGCATGCAGATGTGCGGGATAATGGCGGTGCCGCGGGACCGCTCCTATCCAGCGGGTAACTTGCATTCTGCCACACTGTCTCCTGCTCGATGCATACGCTGCAGGCAGGGGGAAGGATGCACCTCCACGTTAAAAAATAACACCGTCATGAACCAGCGGCGGACCTAACGGTAGGCGGACTAGGCGGTCGCCGATGATCTCAAGTCTGCAGTATGCCGTACGTCTACAATTGGACAGAGTATTAGCGATAAGGGCCCCCGGAAAGATGGTCGTTGGGGCTCCGTGGCTGGAGAACCATTTGCACCTCCCCTTCCCCCATGGCTACTACAATTTAAGGGCCTGTGACCGATGATCGTAGGGGTCCCATGGCCACCCCCCACTACCCCCCATCCGCCGGCAATTTAAGTATACTGTTCAATCTTCCAACAGCTGTGTGCCAGTACCCCCTCCTCCCGGTCATCAGTTACCATTGACATGGGCCTCAATTCGTCTTTCCGTCTTTCATGAACACCTTCCTTTCTTTGACCGATGGATCATAACCTTCCGGAAGAAAACACATTTCGCGAAAGTGTTGCACACACACGCACGCTCACACCCATGCGCAGATGGCTCAGGATATCTTTGTAATCTACAGCATACGAAAGCAAAAGCTTAGGGTAACAAAGTTATGCTTAATGCTTAACACGTTCAGTTCGATGGCAGGCCCCAGGGACTGCCAGTGGACTTTCCAGTATGCCGGTTTTACAATCAACTTGCGTTCTAGATGCCGGCGGAACAGAATGTTGATGAAAATCAGCGCCGGGCTGAACGTGTCAATGCGAATTAGAGTTCAGCGACTTGCACAGCAAACCCTCCAGCGTTAGCTAGCGATTCCTTAGTCATTTTTACATTGCAACAATTGAACTTATTGCGTTTTTTTGGTTTGATTTGTGAAAATGCAACTTCATCGCCGCAATGTTTGTTAACGGCATTTTTAGGCGCCACAACAGCTCGCGAGCATTGACCACACGCGAGAAAGAGATCGCGCTATGGAGGGAAAAAGCACGGACGATGGCTGACAGCGATTGGCCGTCTAACGTGACGCACCAACACATTCAAACCTTCGACAGCGCGCTCAGGCGAGGGGTTTGAGGCGGAGCCAGGGACGGGTAGCTCGACGAGCTGCTCGACAAATTTGCCGTTGGAGGGAAAAAGATGGCATGATAAAATTCTCCGAACGCCTTAATTTCTTCCGTCGCTTTGCGCAGCGGGCATTACCTCACTGTCAGATGACCCGTCAGATTTTGAAGCGCCAATCTCAGGGCACTTTTTGACGGGATCTCACCTGCAGCACGCTATAGAGATCGATATGAAGGACATCCCAGATAACCGTTTAAATCATTGGCGATTGGTCAGAAAACGGTTACAGCAGTTTTGGGTCAGATGGAAGACGGAATATCTTCAACACCTCCATGCCAGAATGAAGTGGCTTGGATCTGTAACCGCAATCGTGCCCGGTATGTTAGTCTTGTTACGCGAGGATAATGTACCCCCAACGAAATGGCCATTAGGAAGAGTGTCAGAAGTCCATCCAGGGAGTGACGGTGTGGTACGGGCAGTAACATTTCGAATGTCCAACGTTAAGATATCAAGCGACCAGTAATTCGTATTTGTATTTTGCCTAACCAGTAATCGTCGACAAGGTGAAAGGGAAGTAACAGTTAGAGGAGTGATTGAAAAAATATTGATAAATAGTACAACATACCTTTATAATTATAAGTGGTGGTGGAATGCATAAGAGAGGGATCTAATATTTAAGACATCAATTTATCAGTGGTTTAGATGGACTAGAGGCACTAGATTGATTAATTTATCCAGTGAAATTGATGTGAGATATGATGAATTAAGGTATCGGCAGATAAATAAGACTCCGCTCGACGGATCTAAAACGTGTGTATATTGGTGATATACTTAGGATTAGAATAGGATGAAGGTGTAAGTGAATTGTAAATATGTATAATAAATTAGTCTTAACGTAACCACCGCGATGTTTAGAAGTGAACCGATCGATCCGAAATTAAATTAGTTGTGAGCTATAGAACAGAGCAATCAAATTAAAAGTACTGTTGTACTGCAAATGTTTGTACACCAGGAGTCGCGTGGAATGGTCGGTTCCGTGGTAATATCTCAACATGGTATAACAAGCAAGACTTAACTACGCGTCCGTCTACGCGTCATTAACTCTTTAAGCGCCGCGTCATATGAAATCGCATGACAGCTTTGTTCACCGCTTAGCTTTGTATCTGACGCTCAGCAAATCTCTTGATAACCCCCAGGACAATCCCAACCAACATTGTCACGTTGCAAGCGGTTTTTTTGTATAGAAAAAGTGTTCTCTATAGCGCGGTCAAATCGTTCTCGATAGCAGAACTATAGAGAAGGTTTTTGAAATCGTGCGACAGCGTGTATCATACATTTGGTTTATGTATGCTACATCCCTTCTCAATTTCTTTCATTCTCTTCATTCTCCCTACAAAGCTCTTTCTCTCATTTGTCGATTCCGTACATGCTTACGCTCTTTATTTTACCTTCTTACTCGCACATACAAATTTACATACTCACACAATTCACACTGCCGAAAACCGGTGCGGAATACACACGTACCCGTCTTGCCTGCCTTCTCTCCTCGTTCTTCCTTTCATCCAGCGTTGTCTTCCTCGAATGGTGTGCACGCGTTAAAAATTATTCCTGCTTGCCTCCCCCTCGCTGCTCCCACATGCTGCGCTAGCGCGCTGGATGATCGTCCCTACCTTCCTGCCGCTTCTCCTCTATCACCCAAGCGGAAATTTTAGGACGATAACTCATACACTCTCATAATTTGACAAGCAATATATGATTGTATGTGTGGTTCTTCCATTCGTAACATTTCGCTCTCCAAGCCAAGCGTTGAAGCAGGTTATGTGTATTTCTTTTTGTGTATTACGTTTAGTTTGCATCAGTTGTGTTCTTTCGTATCGTATCATTCATATCAATACCAACAATTTAAAAACTATTTAACCTCAAAATGTGTAACGCTAGACGTGCAATGAAGATAGCAAATATGCCATTGCACGCTGTTGTGGTTATGTGCCGAAAAAAGTCTGAATCTCGTACACTGTTTCGTTTGTCAAATCGTGCACGAAATATCAATCGAAAAAACAGCCGAAAAGTGACATTTTCACTCGTTTGGCTATGTGCCGAAAAAAGTCTGAATCTCGTACAATATTTCGTTTGTCAAATCGTGCACGAAATATCAATCGAAAATACAGCCGAAAAGTGACTTTTTCACTCGCTTGGGCAGGCGGTAGCACGTTGGATGATAGTTCCTGCCTTCCGACCGCTTCTCCTTCGTCCGGCTCTAACGCGTTGAAAGATTGTTCCGTCCTTCTTTCCTCTCCTGTTCTGTTATTTTCGGCACTCCTAGGGATAGAGGGAAATATTTAATATTTTGCTAACAGCTGTTCCATTTAACGCAAAGCGCAATACTTACCAACCAATTGAACATTGTTTCTATCGTGGTCCGTGCTCACTTCTGTTCGTGCGTGTGTTACGATTTGTATAGAACACGAATATGATTTGATATCACAATTATTGATACCCTTTAGTTTGATAAAGATTGATATAACCCTTTACAGGGTTTTCGAGGATTATTTAGACATGTTAAGCGAGTTGTATATTCGTTCAGGCATATAATAGACTCTTTCAGCGAGATATAAAATTGTCAATTCAAAATATCGGGCACCCAAATTCGAACACCCTCCCGCTGCGCAAAGCGATCGAAAACTTTTCAAACTCACACTGCAAACATATTTCACAGCGCATGGCTGTGAAATATTTCGCATTCAAAATTGTTGCAAATTTATAAATGAAATATTTCGAAATTTTCAGCGCTGAAATTTTTGGATTGATATATTTCTTCGATCGGAATCCAAGCGTTTTCCCTGACATTTCTGCTCGCTTTTTCGATCGCCCGCTGCGCAAAGCGACGGAAGAACTCATGGAGTTCTGAGAATTTTATCATGCCCTCCTTTTCTCTCCAACGGCAAATTTGTCGAGCAGCGTTTCGAGCTACCCGTCCCTGGCTCCGCCTCATACCCCTCGCCTGAGCGCGCTGCCGAAGGTTTGAATGTGTTGGTGCGTCAGACGGCCAATCGCTGTCAGCCATCGTCCGTGCTCTTTCCCTCCCTAGCGCTATCTCATTCTCGCGTGTTGTCAATGCTCGCGAGCTGTTGTGGCGCCAAAAATGCCGTTAACAAACATTGCGGCGATGAAGTTGCATTTTCACAAATCAAACCAAAAAATCGCAATGAGTTCAAACACTGCAATATAGAAATGACTAAGCAAGCGCTAGTTTACGCTGGAGGGTTTGCTGTGCAACGCGCTGAACCCTAATTCGCATTGACACGTTCAGCCCGGCGCTGATTTTCATCAACTTTCCGTTCCACCAGCATCTAGAACGCAGGCCGGAAAGTTCACTGGCAGTTCCTGAGGCCTGCCATCGATCTGAACGTGTTAAGTACTAAGCATAACTTTGTCACACAAAGCTTTTGCTTTCGTATGTTGTAGATTACATAGATATGCTGTGCCGTCTGCGCAAAGGTATGAGCGTGCGTGTGTGTGCAACACTTTCGCCAAATGTGGTCAAAGAAAGGAAGGTGTTCATGAAAGGCGGAAAGACGAATGGAGGCCCCTGTCAATGGTAACTGATGACCGGGAGCAGGGGGTATTGGCACACAGCTGTTGGAAGATTGAACGGTATACTTAAATTGCCGGCGGATGGGAGGGGAGGGGGGTGGCCATGGGACCCCTACGATCATCGGTCACAGTCCCTAAAATTGTAGTAGCCATGGGGGAAGGGGAGGTGCAAATGGTTCTCCAGCCACGGAGCCCCAACGACCATCTTTCCGGGGGGGCCCTTATCGCTAATACTCTGTCCAATTGTAGACATACGGCATACTACAGACTAGAGATCTTCGGTGACCGCTTAGTCCGCCTACCGTTAGGTCCACCGCTGGTTCATGACGGTGTTTTTTTTTTACTGTGGATGTGCATCCTTCCCCCTGCCTGCTGCGTATGCACCGGGCAGGAGACAGTATGGCAGTATGCAAGTTGCACACTGGATAGGAGCGGGCCCGCGGCACCGCCATCATTCCGCACATCTGCATGCCCGTCGTGGGTTCTAATCGCGTATGAACCGGCAGCCGTAGCAAGGGATTAGCCACCGGCTCCGGCTACGTGGTACTCAAGTCCTGAAAAGGCCGACATGATCGCGTTGGCTATTACGCCAATAATAATAATAAAAAGAACTTAGCGTAGCAGTCCACACCCGGGTAAGAGTTTATCTTGACTTTGTTGCTGCCGGGCTACCGCTGTGACGAGACAAATACACGGAATGCACTCGACCAAAACATGAACCTACCGATCCGAACCCATTCCAAGGCATTGCCGGTCAATCGGCGTCATGATAACTACTCCAAACCAACAAGCCACTAGATTCTGGACGGACAGGTGCAGCACCATACGCGCACCGTAATAAACAAATTAAGAATCCTCTTTTGTATGGATTCAATTCAAAATGTTGTTTCCACTTGCGTCCGCTAGCTGAATTGGAGAGAAATGTGCAACATATGACACGCACGTTTGCTTTGATCGTGTGTCTTTTTGATACTCCCAACAGCAGAGACGATCGCAAAGATGCCAATGCCAATGGTTGTGTTGTCTCTCAGGTAGCGAGATCGAAAATGCACCGACTTTGTAGCCGCAGCGGATGAAAATGTACGCATCAGAATCAAATAGTTTTGGGGTTTCCAAACGCACGCACACACACAAACACACAAACACGCGCGCGCAAACTCACACACAAACACGCGCGCGCTAACTCACACACAAATACGCGCGCGCAAACTCGCACACACACACACACACACACACAAACGCGCGCGCACATGCATGAACGCGCGCACGCCAGCACGCACGCACGCACACGCACACGCACGTACGCGCGCCCGCGAGCATGAAAGCGCGCACGCCAGCACGCACCCACGAAAGCGCGCTCGAGAGCACGCACCCCCGAAGTCGCGCAAGCACGCACTCCCCCCCCCCCCCTCACTAGACCACCCCCCCCCCCCTTCCCGCACGAGCGAGTACGGCTACCTTTTCGGTAGAACGGCTGGTTCAGCCTTCTTGTAGCGCATCCTCATTCAAAGCGCCGGGCGGGGTGGGGGATCGCGGCATGATAGAGTGAACGGTCACTTTCTACGCGCTGTGTGTGTGTGTGTGTCGAGACCCGAAAACTCTAGACAAATTTCGGCACATTAAAAAAAAAAAAAATATTGCCACTATACATCGTGCTACATGATGCATAGAAGGTCGTTGAAGCATCAAACATGTTCAAATTGAAAAATATTAGATTAGTGTTAGACGTTCTCCTACGCTTGTTTTAAATAGGCTTCTTCACGCTCAACTGGCAGGGGCATCGAATGGTCTCATCAGCAGCGGCACGAAATAAAATAAACCATCAATACACCGATAACACTTTGAATCCCAATCCAGCTTCTCCCACAGCGTCTCAAGGTCACACACAAATTAATAAATGCTAACACCCACCAATAACAACACACAACCGCAATGCACATATGAGTATCAACGCATACACCACAACAACCAATCAGCTGGCGGCGGAAGGCACGGGCAGAAGCGCCGCAAGTGCAAGTAAGGCAAGGCAGGGCGAGGGAGGGAGAAGAAGCGGACGAAAAAATGGGCGCCAATTTTTTTAAATTTTTTTGACCGTTTTTTTTGCTCCGCCGCCATAAATAGTTCGTCCATTTCGCCAGAAGATGGCGCTAAACTTGCTCGACCCAGCGCAGAAATCGCTGAAGAACAGCGCGGGAGACCAGGCCAAATCTGCGCTGGCCAGCGCAGATTTTGGTGCATTTTCTGCGCTGGAAACTGCTCGAATTTGCGCAGCGGGCTAATTCGAGCATCCTAATTCTAGCAACCTAATTCGAGCACCCTAATTCGGGCAATAGCTACCAACTTAGCCAGACTAAACTATTTCCTGTATAAAGATTATAAAAAAGCCGTCGCTCCCACCACGCGCTCTCTTCTCTTTTCGTTCGCATCCGCTCCTGCACGTGCTCCCGTAACTGCGTAACGCGTGATCAAGAGATTGTAAAAGATTTTATTTTGTGACATCTTGGGAACCAACTGCTCAATGGGATACGCTTCTAATACAAATGCTTAGCCGTCAGCTCGATCCGTCAACACTACGAAGCTGGAAAGAACATTCGGCAGAAAAGAAAATCGATTCGTATATTGATTTGGTTGCGTTTCTGTACCATCGAGTAGGAGTGCTAGAAGTGTTGCCATCAACGTCATCAGGTAAACCGCCTAAGCAACGTGTATTTGCAACAACCACAATGCCGAACAACAACACCAAGGGTTGTGCTTGTTGCCACAGAGACCATCCTGTGTACGCGTGCGATGAGTTTAAACAACTATCCTTGAATGCGAAGCAAAAGGTGGACAGAACAAATTGTGTTATAATTGTCTTCGTCCTGGTCATCATCTACGTGAATGAAAATTTGCCAGCACCTGTAAGAGTTGTCACAAGCGCCATCATAAACAATTGTGTTCTTTACCACAACCCTCGCCTACTGTACCGTCATCAGAAGAAGAACAACGAGATCCACCGACCTCGTTAGCATCAACATCGGTCGTCGAGTCGATCACATGTGCTTCATCAGGTCAACAGTCCTCCTGGCCACTGCCGCTGTCATAATCGTTGACGATGAAGGCCACAAACACAACGCACGAGTGCTGCTAGATTCAGGAAGTGATAGTTTATCACTTAAAATCTAGCCCAGCAAATGAAATCAACAAGGGAGAGAAGGAATCTATGCATCTCAGGAATCAGTTCCACCAACACAACCGCAAAGCTGAACATCCGAGCGACACTTCGCTCGCGGGTTGGCCGATACTTTGCCAACCTACAGTTCTTCATACTACCAAGAGTCACGGGGAATCTTCCATCGTCATCGATCGACACAACGGGATGGAACTTACCTGACAACATCTTTCTTGCGGACCCTCAATTCGATTGCATCGGCCGAATTGATGTCTTGATCGGCGTGGAAGTTTTTTTCGACATCATGAGACCAGCTGGAAGAATACTTCTCGGGAAGTATCAACCAGCCCTTGTCAAATCGGAGCTCGGATGGATCGTTTCGGGGCCAGCCGTAAGTACACTCACACCTACTTCACAAGCTTCTTCTATTACAGTCAACCATGCATCTACAACGGTTCAAGATGTTCATAAACTTATGGAACGGTTCTGGGCAATAGAGGAAGGTGAAATAGTTAACGCACAATCTAATGAACATGCAGCGTGCGAAGAACACTTTCGTCGCACCGTTTCACGAAATTCATCCGGACGCTATGTCGTGCGTGTTTCACTGAAAAAACATATTCTCACAAAACTAGTTGACAATCGCAAGGCAGCAGTTCGTCGATTTCATTTTTTGCAATCCCGGCTCAGTTCTAACAACGAATTTAGAAACTGGGGCACATGAAGCGCATTTAGGAGGAAGAATATAACAACAACAAGTGGTCGCTTCTGTAAAGCGTCGCTTAGCCACCGATGACGTTATAGCGTATTGCCTGCTGAGAAGAGGGGTTAGTGTGGACAGCATGAATTGGCTTTCATTCAAAGTGAGAGTCCCGGCTATCCTTCGAGATGCGGCACTCACACCATCCACCTGGCCCATCGGTATCGGTGTACGTGAGTTTTTTTTTTCCATCCCGTCAACACGACCACTAAACCTCATCTCCTACAGTCAGCCGAAATCGCTTTACAACACGCACACCAGCAACTAGTACTGATCACCGCTACACCACACGCACACCAACAACGACTCACCGTTTAGCCGCACGCACGTCTACTCCACCTGGTCCTGAAACAACATCATCACAACAGTATCACCCCCCGGTGAATGATACCTTGTGAAACGACTAACTACTTTTCTTGTTAAAAATAAATAACATATTTTTATTTCAAATAACGCCAAATCAAATAAACTTTATTGATCGAGCAAAAAACTGTTAGGATTGACAATATCCTACACTTCGATCCTTTAACCCGACTCCATAAACCCACTTTCAACCGGACTTCAAACTGACAGAAGTGTGTCCGCGTTTTTCGTAGCGTCACGTTCTGTCTCTTTCTACAACTTTCTTCTTTGTATTCTGCATTCGACTCATTAACCTATACGTGAAGTGTGAAAAAAAAACTTGAACTAATATTCTAAATCTTTTCCATCAATCTTATTAGGTTATGGGCCCAGGTATTCGCTGGTGATAACAAAGCGTATAAGGATGGATAAAGATATGGAATATGTGCGTGTACCCCTGTTCGATGGATCTAACTATCCGCAATGGAACTACCGAATGTCTGTGCTACTGGAGGAGCACGAGCTCAGGTCTTGCGTGGAGCAGGAAGCGGCGGATGATCATCGGCTTGCGGTAAACGAGAAGGACAGTGCTGAAGTCAAGGAGGCTGCAGTGAAATTTTCCGAGCAGAGGTTAAAGAAGGAAAGGCGTTGCAAGTCGCTGCTGATTTCTCGGATTGGTGACAACATGCTTGAGTATATCCAAGATCAGCAGACACCCAGGGCTATTCGGTTGGCCTTGGAGCGGGTGTTTCAACGAAAAAGCATCACCAGTCGACTTTACCTGCAAAAGAAGCTTCTCACACTACGGCATGACGGAGGAAGGTTGCATGATCATTTCCTAACCTTTGAGCGAATCGTCCGGGACTACAAGTCAACCGGAGCAAAGCTGGAGGAAATCGATATCGTTTGCTATTTACTTTTGACGCTTGGGCCAGCGTATGCGACAGTAATTACAGCTCTAGAAACGATGCCGGAAGACAAGCTGACGCTGGAGTTCTGCAAGTGCAGATTACTTGATGAAGAGATCAAGCGAAGCGGCGAAGGCAGCAGCAAATCGAGTGGTTCGAGAGTGGAAGCGGCTGCATTCAGTGGATCTGATCTTGTTTGGTGGAGCGAAGAAGCAACAAAAGAAAAAGAAAGTTTAGAAGTGTTACGGATGCCAACGAGAAGGGCACAAGATCGCTGACTGTCCGGAAAAGAAGAAGAAGAACGACACGTCGCAAACGAGTGCACATCTTAGCAAAGATATTTGTTTCCTTAGTAGAGGGTACGATGAACCATCGAAAATGAGCTGGATAATTGATTCTGGTTCGTCAGAGCATCTGACCAACGATCGGAAGCTGTTCGAGAAGCTTTACCCGATGAAGGAACCGATGCGCATCGCAGTGGCGAAGGAAGGGCAGTTCATTGTCGCTAAGGAATGTGGTGATATTCGTGTGCTAAGTGAAGTGAATGGCGAGTCGTTTCCGATCAGGTTAAAGAATGTGTAGTTCATTCCGGAAGCGCAGGTAAATCTGTTATCCGTTCGGAAAATGGAGATGGCCGGTTTGAAGGTTGTTTTCGCAGATGGTGTTGTTAAGATCGAGCGAAATTCTGAGGTTATAGCAATCAGGATGCGTCGCGGGAAACTATACGTGATAGATTTCCATCTTAACGAAGCGTCGTGTACAGCGTTATATTCGTGTGGACGAGTGCCAAAGAATCTCGAATTGTGGTATCGTAGATATGGACATCTCAGTGCGAAAAATCTTCAGGTGTTAATCGGAAATGACATTGTTTGCGGATTAAATGCGAAAGTTTCACAATCGGGTGGCGATTTCGTGTGTGAGCCGTGTCTCATCGGGAAACAAACGAGTAAAGCCTTTTCCGCGCGCGAGGGTCGACAATCGTCGCGAGTGCTCGAATTGATTCATTCGGACGTATGTGGCCCGGTGACGCCAGAAGGGCTAGAAGGCGAAAAGTATTTTGTTACTTTTGTCGACGACTGGAGTCGGTTTACGATGGTGTTTCTGATGCGGTCAAAGGAAGAAGTATTCGACAACTTCCGTAAGTATGAAGCGCTGGTAAACGCAAAGTTTGGTTCATGTATTTCTCGCCTGCGTTGTGACAATGGAGGAGAATAGATCAGTCGCGAATTTAGGAGCTTTTGCGAGCGAAAAGGAATCCAGATCGAGTGGACAGTTCCCTACACTCCTGAACAAAACGGCGTGAGCGAGCGCATGAACAGAACTCTCGTCGAGAAAGTTCGATCCATGTTAGAGGACCGCAGCATCAGCAAAGTATTTTGGGGAGTTGCCATAGAGACGGCAGCGTTTTCGACCAACCGCAGTCCTGCCAGTGCGCTTGATCAGCGTAAGACACCGTGAAATGTGGGAGGGAAGAAAACCAAATGTCCGAAGCTTACGAGCTTTTGGATCAACTGTGTTTGTCCACATTCCAAAGGAGCGAAGGAAGAAGCGAGACGCAAAATCCTGGAAAGGGGTTTTTGTAGGGTATGCTCGTAATGGTTATCGAGTATGGAACCCTAATCGCAAGGAGATCGTCGTAGCTCGAGATGTGGTCTTCCTAAAAGGTGAAACAACAACTATTTCGGAAGATAGTCCGAAGCCTAGCTGCAGTCCCGATGTGTTCCCGATTCGTAGAGTGCGATACGAATCCGAAAGTGAGTCCGAGGCAGAAAGTAACGACGAGGATGTTCCCGATGATTCAGGCGGCGTCTCGGAGGCATCAGGCGTTGTACATGATGCAGAGACAAACGATGCGGATGAGGATGAGACCTTCGACAGCTGTGCAGACAGAATTGATCCTGGAGAGGGTTCAGATGAAGCTGAAGACGAAATGGTCGAAGTTCGGAAATCGGAACGAGACCGAAAGCATCCCAGCTGGCAAGCTGGTATGACATGGGATATACTGGTTATGCCATGAATGCAACTGCATTTGTGGATAATCTTCCGAGCTCGCTGGTTGAGATGAGGAAACGTCCTGATTGGAATCTATGGGAAACAGCTATTCGCGAAGAAGTGGATTCTCTAGAGCGAAATCAAACGTGGACACTAGTGAAACTTCCTAAAGGGCGTGTACCTATCACATGCAAATGGCTTTTCAAAATAAAGCAAAACGAGGCAAATGGTGAGCAGCGTTACAAGGCAAGACTTGTGGCACGTGGATTCAGCCAGAAAGCAGGTTTTGACTATGGCGAAACCTATTCGCCAGTTGCGCGTCTTGACACTGTGCGAACAGTATTGAGTATCGCTAATGACCAAATGATGATAATTCATCAGATGTACGTCAAGACGGCCTTCCTAAATGGGCAACTGGAAGAGGAGATCTTTATGATTCCACCAGAAGGATTCGAGATAGGTAAGAATCTTGTATGTCGTCTTAACCGTTCTTTGTATGGTCTCAAGCAGGCATCGCGAGCTTGGAATACAAGATTCCATAGTTACGTACAGCGTCTAGGATTTACCAGAAGCTTGAGTGATCCGTGTCTTTATGTGAAGGGTTCCAAAAGCAGCCAGGTTATCCTAGTTCTGTACGTGGACGACTTACTTGTTGACGGTCGTCAGCTGAAGCAAATAGAAGCCATCAAGAAATGTTTTTCAAAGGAATTCGAAATGACGGACATCGGAGAAGTACGCACATTTCTCGGTATGAGAATTAACCGAAACATTAAAGAGAGAATCCTTCGCATCAGCCAGAGGGGATTTCTAGAGAACCTGCTTCGTCGCTTCAACATGCTTGAGTGCAAACCAGCATCTACACCGATGGAGTGTCGCCTGCACTTAAAAAGAGGAGAAGAAGCTGAGCGTACTGCGAAACCTTACCGAGAGTTGGTTGGCTGTCTCACGTACGTAACTCTAACTTCAAGACCTGCCCTATGTGCCGTGGTAAACTACATGAGTCAGTTTCAAAGCTGTCCAACGAAACGGATACTGCGGTACATTAAAGGAACGCTGGATTTGGCTTTGGTGTTTTCAGCGAAGGATCCGGTACCAGTACTGGAAGCATTTGCCGATGCAGATTGGGCGAACGATCTGGTGGATAGACGCTCTATCACTGGATACGTCTTCCGAGTATGCGGCGGTGCCGTCAGTTGGTTGACTAAGAAGTAGTTCACCATATCGTTGTCTACGACGGAAGCGGAGCTCGTGGCCTTGAGCACCGCTGTTTGCCATGGAGTTTGGCTGGTTCGTTTACTGCAGGAGCTTTCCATGGAACCGGAGGGTCCGGTGGTCTACTACGAAGACAACCAGTCGACGATAAGGGTTGTCGAGGAGGAGCGAGATACAGCGCGCTTGAAGCATGTCGATGTTCGACATCGATTCATCCGTGAAGAGATTCAGCGGGGGCGTGTTGCTGTTCGTTATGTCCCGACCGGTGAACAAGTTGCACACATGATGACCAAGGGCTTGTCATCCGGTGTGTTCCAGAAGCATCGAGCCAAACTGGGGTTGGCACCTTCTGGATATTGAGCGGGGGTGTTAGGATTGACAATATCCTACACTTCGATCCTTTAACCCGACTCCATAAACCCACTATCAACCGGACTACAAACTTACAGAAGTGTGTCCGCGTTTTTCGTAGCGTCACGTTCTGTCTCTTTCTACAACTTTCTTCTTTGTATTCTGCATTCGACTCATTAACCTATACGTGAAGTGTGAAAAAAAAACTTGAACTAATATTCTAAATCTTTTCCATCAATCTTATTAAAAACCACCACCAAACCACTTGATAACCGTTACCAAAGTGCCGGGTCTATTTTTCGCCATCGCGCCGCAAAACCGCTCGATCATCGTACTCCGCTTCGTCCGATCGCTCGCTCTCTCGGTTTTCAGTTCGCTCGTTCTCTTCTCGCAACTATCCGCAATATTTATTCTCACGGCCGCCCCTTTAGCCGCAGCTACACGTAGCCTTATCGAAAACGGATCGTAGCTACACTTGTTCGCTACACTTGGAAGCACCGAACTCAACACTTGTTTCCGGACCGCCCCAAAACCACCGTGCTTCATCTCCGCACCTGCACCAGTCTACAATCAATCGCTTTGTCTCAACTAGACGAAGTTCCGCTCCATACACGCAACAAACACGCCAAGCCTCATGCTCTGACAACGCAGCTAAATAGACTTACCGTATACCCGCTTTATCCAACCGCCACAATGACAACGCTATCGCTGAGCGAAATCAAACGTGGACACTAGTGAAACTTCCTAAAGGGCGTGTACCTATCACATGCAAATGGCTTTTCAAAATAAAGCAAAACGAGGCAAATGGTGAGCAGCGTTACAAGGCAAGACTTGTGGCACGTGGATTCAGCCAGAAAGCAGGTTTTGACTATGGCGAAACCTATTCGCCAGTTGCGCGTCTTGACACTGTGCGAACAGTATTGAGTATCGCTAATGACCAAATGATGATAATTCATCAGATGTACGTCAAGACGGCCTTCCTAAATGGGCAACTGGAAGAGGAGATCTTTATGATTCCACCAGAAGGATTCGAGATAGGTAAGAATCTTGTATGTCGTCTTAACCGTTCTTTGTATGGTCTCAAGCAGGCATCGCGAGCTTGGAATACAAGATTCCATAGTTACGTACAGCGTCTAGGATTTACCAGAAGCTTGAGTGATCCGTGTCTTTATGTGAAGGGTTCCAAAAGCAGCCAGGTTATCCTAGTTCTGTACGTGGACGACTTACTTGTTGACGGTCGTCAGCTGAAGCAAATAGAAGCCATCAAGAAATGTTTTTCAAAGGAATTCGAAATGACGGACATCGGAGAAGTACGCACATTTCTCGGTATGAGAATTAACCGAAACATTAAAGAGAGAATCCTTCGCATCAGCCAGAGGGGATTTCTAGAGAACCTGCTTCGTCGCTTCAACATGCTTGAGTGCAAACCAGCATCTACACCGATGGAGTGTCGCCTGCACTTAAAAAGAGGAGAAGAAGCTGAGCGTACTGCGAAACCTTACCGAGAGTTGGTTGGCTGTCTCACGTACGTAACTCTAACTTCAAGACCTGCCCTATGTGCCGTGGTAAACTACATGAGTCAGTTTCAAAGCTGTCCAACGAAACGGATACTGCGGTACATTAAAGGAACGCTGGATTTGGCTTTGGTGTTTTCAGCGAAGGATCCGGTACCAGTACTGGAAGCATTTGCCGATGCAGATTGGGCGAACGATCTGGTGGATAGACGCTCTATCACTGGATACGTCTTCCGAGTATGCGGCGGTGCCGTCAGTTGGTTGACTAAGAAGTAGTTCACCATATCGTTGTCTACGACGGAAGCGGAGCTCGTGGCCTTGAGCACCGCTGTTTGCCATGGAGTTTGGCTGGTTCGTTTACTGCAGGAGCTTTCCATGGAACCGGAGGGTCCGGTGGTCTACTACGAAGACAACCAGTCGACGATAAGGGTTGTCGAGGAGGAGCGAGATACAGCGCGCTTGAAGCATGTCGATGTTCGACATCGATTCATCCGTGAAGAGATTCAGCGGGGGCGTGTTGCTGTTCGTTATGTCCCGACCGGTGAACAAGTTGCACACATGATGACCAAGGGCTTGTCATCCGGTGTGTTCCAGAAGCATCGAGCCAAACTGGGGTTGGCACCTTCTGGATATTGAGCGGGGGTGTTAGGATTGACAATATCCTACACTTCGATCCTTTAACCCGACTCCATAAACCCACTATCAACCGGACTACAAACTTACAGAAGTGTGTCCGCGTTTTTCGTAGCGTCACGTTCTGTCTCTTTCTACAACTTTCTTCTTTGTATTCTGCATTCGACTCATTAACCTATACGTGAAGTGTGAAAAAAAAACTTGAACTAATATTCTAAATCTTTTCCATCAATCTTATTAAAAACCACCACCAAACCACTTGATAACCGTTACCAAAGTGCCGGGTCTATTTTTCGCCATCGCGCCGCAAAACCGCTCGATCATCGTACTCCGCTTCGTCCGATCGCTCGCTCTCTCGGTTTTCAGTTCGCTCGTTCTCTTCTCGCAACTATCCGCAATATTTATTCTCACGGCCGCCCCTTTAGCCGCAGCTACACGTAGCCTTATCGAAAACGGATCGTAGCTACACTTGTTCGCTACACTTGGAAGCACCGAACTCAACACTTGTTTCCGGACCGCCCCAAAACCACCGTGCTTCATCTCCGCACCTGCACCAGTCTACAATCAATCGCTTTGTCTCAACTAGACGAAGTTCCGCTCCATACACGCAACAAACACGCCAAGCCTCATGCTCTGACAACGCAGCTAAATAGACTTACCGTATACCCGCTTTATCCAACCGCCACAATGACAACGCTATCGCTGAGTATTTAAGCTGCTATTATCAAAACGTTAGAGGTTTGCGTACTAAAACAAAAGAATTTCACCTAGCTGTATAGGAGGCTGACTTCGATCTCATCGCCCTCACGGAAACTTGGCTTGTTGACAATGTGTTACTCTGCTATTCCAGTCCGGTCGTGATCGCGTACATGAATATACAGGACGATCTGCTCGTCATCCATTGACAGCACCGCTGTCATCCGTGGATCGGTTGGTGTCATCCGATCTGGAACTGTCGTTCCATGTAGTGATGTGCAATCTAAATATTATTGCAATACCACAGACAACATTCCATCTGCTCTTATCTTTAACAACAACTTCTCTGTTTACCGCTGTGATCGCTCAGCGGCTCTAGCTCTCGCGGTGGTGGTATTTTGCTAGCCGTTTCTAACGCATACGAGTCGATAGAATTACCTTCCCGTGATCGCTCTCTCGAGTATATTTGTGTGCGCGTCGCCTGCAATAACGCACATCTGTACGTCATGGTAGTATACATTCCACCGCAGCTTAGCTCCGAGATATCGACTCTTCGCTCTCTACATGATTGTATCAGCGGCCTCACTCTCACACTGAAGCCTTCGGATCTGCTGTTTGTTATTGGCGATTTCAATCAGCCTAGCATAAGCTGGTCCACAGCTGATCCTTCGTCCTCGCCAGCATACTCATCAATCACGCACTATGAACCAACTGCGCGCTCACTGGCCAACAACACCTTTGTGGATGGATTTAAATTTAACGGATTAGTGCAACTTAATCACATCAACAATTCGCACGGACGCATGCTTGACCTGCTCTACGCTAACAATGCTGCAGCTAAATCGAGTTCGCCTGTCTTTCCAAGTGTTGTTCCGCTTGTACCTCTTGACTCCTACCATCCGGCGTTTGATTTCAATATACGTATTAACTCGCCGACCCGACGCAATTCGACGACTCGACAAAACTCGACGACAACCGCATTTTATCGTTATAACTTTGCTAAAGCTGACTATATGAAACTGAACGACATGATATCAATGTTTAACAATAGCTTTCATTGTTCCAACTTTGTTTCACTTGACGAAGCAGTATGTTCATTCTCGTCCTTTATGCTGCAAGCCTTTGTTGTATGCGTCACAGTTCAGCGTCCTAAACCTAACCCCCCCTGGGCGGACCGCACACTCAAACGACTCAAACGTGTAAAAAGAGCTGCTTATCGTCATTACCAAACGCGCTGCTGCCAAAGATCTCGCTCGATCTATATATCTATATATAATATTCAACGTAACCTCTGCAGGTGACCTGACTCGTTTTGGCGCTTCTACAAGAGCAAAACAAAATCCACGCATACACCGAAAACTATTACGTACAAAGGAGCAATAAGTGTCAACACTAATGAAATGTGCAATCTCTTCGCTTCGGATCGCTTCGCAGATTGCTTTTCACCGGCCATGAATGATACCGATACCATTGATGCTGCTCTCGTCAACACTCCGGCTGGCGCAATTAACATGAGTACTCCTTTCATCGACAGTGAGATTGTTTTATCAGCCCTAATGCAACTAAAGCCTTCCTTCGCTCCTGGACCCGAAGGAATTCCTTCTACCGTGCTGAAACGCTGTCAAACGACAGTAGCACCTATCCTTGCAAAAATGTTCAATGCATCGCTAGCCAATGACTACTTTCCCAAAACATGGAGGAAATCTTGGATGGTTCCTATTTACAAAAAGGGCGACAGGACAGATGCCATCAACTACCGGGGTATTACATCGTCGTGTGCCATTGCCAAGGTGTTTGAACTAGTGATATACAATAATCTGCTATATACATGCCGCAGCTACCTAAGCCCGTATCAACATGGATTCGTGCCAAAAAAGTCGACTACTACGAACCTGGTTGAATTTTTAACCTATTGCACTAGTCAAATTGATGCCGGAGCTCAAGTCGATGCAATTTACACAGATCTGAAATCAGCGTTCGACTCTCTTCCGCACGCAATTCTTCTCGCTAAACTCAATAAGGTAAGATTTCCCTGCTCGCTCGTACAGTGGCTTAAGTCTTACCTAATTAATCGCACATACATCGTGAAAATTGATAAACACATGTCCAAAGAAATAGTCAGCAGCTCGGGTGTGCCACAAGGAGGCAATATTGGCCCGCTTCTCTTCATATTGTTCATCAACGATGTTACCCTCGCTTTACCTCCCGACAGTGTTAGTCTGTTTGCCGACGATGCAAAAATGTTTGCGCCTATTCACAATACAGGTGATTGTACATTCCTGCAAGACTGCATCGAAATCTTCTGTTCGTGGTGCAAGCGTAATGGGCTGACTATCTGCATCGAAAAATGCTACTGTGTGTCTTTTAGTCGATGCAGGAGCCCAGTCACTGGTACCTACTTCATGGACGGCACTGCAGATAATCGACAAAATCATGCCAAAGACCTGGGCGTTCTGCTTGACTCTAGTTTGAACTTTAAACAGCATATCGATGACGTTGTAGCCAGAGGAAATCAATTACTTGGCGTGGTTATCCGGACAACTAATGAATTCCGCAACCAACCATGTGCATCAAAGCTATCTACAACTGTATCGTTCGTTCGGTTCTGGAATATTCGTGCGTAGTCTGGAGCCCAACTACTGCTTCTTCAATTGCTCGACTTGAGGCGATTCAACGTAAGCTCACGAGATATGCCCTACGCCTACTTCCCTGGCAGGATCGCAATAATCTTCCTCCGTATGCTGCGCGGTGCCGTCTTCTAGGCCTTGAACCTCTTTCGGTTAGAAGACGCAATGCACAGTGTTCTTTCATCGCTGGATTGCTAAATGGCTCTATCGACTCATCGCCTTTGTTGCATCGAGTCGATATCTATGCACCATCCCGAACACTTAGGTCTAGAGAAATTCTACGGTTCGCTCAACCCCGTTCCAGCGCTGGTCGGTCTGACCCTATGTTCCGCATGTCGGCTGTCTTCAATACTGTCTCGGATTGCTTCGACTTCGACATCTCGACTCAGTGCTTCAAGGAACGTCTCCGGCTTTTGCCGTGGCCGCAGTGAATTGCGATGCAAATCTTGGTTTTGTTATGTTTTTTTTAATGAACTGTTACATCTTAATTAGGCCATACGGCCCGTTGAAGATTAAATAAATAATAATAATAATTGTGGAAGCGATAACAAGACCTTTGTATAGCGTGGATTTGAAATTATATTTATTTTAATTGATTCAAAATTATTCACACTTTTTTACAATTTGGGTCTTCACACTTTGATTAATAAATCGCTTCTGTTGCGCATGCCCTTATTTGGTCAAGATTTCTCGCGCGCTCTGCCGATTCCCGATCCTCGACCGTTGACATGGCACCGGAACCCTGACCGCTTAGAACCAAGGATAATGTATTTAGAAGGTTGATTTTTATCGCTTTTGCTGGACGACATTGTGGGGGACATCTGTCACTCTCTGCATACAAATTTCATTACCCCGCACCAGCCCTCCCCGATTTTTATACCGGAGCCCCTGGAAGAGAAATGTCAAGTCGAGAAATGTCATTTTGCTCTGAACAACTTCACCTTGTCATTTATAACACCTTGCTTAGAACGATTGTTCTCTCTCTCTCTCTCGCCCAATCGTCTATCCTGCTCGCGTTTTATAGCAGTGGTGATCGATTGCGCTCAGATCGATTAACGCACCTCTGTTTGTCCCAACCTTTGTACTGTTTATATTTTGGCGTGTCAACAATAATAATAATAAACACAAAACAACATCATTATTACCTTCCACACCATGCGGTGACGCGTCAAGAATCACTAACAACCAAGTTGCGCGTTGTCTTTGACGCCTCCAGCAAGACATCTAGCGGCATATCGTTGAACGATGTTTTGATGGTAGGGCCTACAATTCAGGACGATATCCGATCAATCATCATGAGAGCACGTAAACATTTGATCATGATAGTCGCTGATATCAAAATGATGTACCGTCAAGTGCTAGTAGATGATCGTGATACATTGTTACAATTCATCGTATGGAAGCCAACACCGTCCAAATCAATGCAAACATACAAACTGTGTATCGTCACATACGGTACAGCTAGTGCGCCCTATTTAGCTACACGAGTATTGTCACAACTTGCCGATGACGAAGGCAGTAGCTATCCTATTGCAGCCAAGGTATTGAAAAAAGATGTTTACGTCGATGATTTACTTACCGGCACTTCCACCGTAGCCGAAGCTTCCGAAGTAATCACACAACCGAACTGCGCTTGTTTCCAAAGGTGGTTTTACTCTACGTAAATGGGCCACAAATGAAGAACAAGTTCGCCAAACCCTCTCAGAAGACAAACTTTCAGAAGACGAGTCATTTTGTTTCGATCGCGACCAGATTATCAAAACTCTTGGTTTGCATTGGCATCCATTGAATGACACCATGACGTATCGTATCAAACCATTTGAAGAAAAACTGATCACAACACGCTCGACGTTGTCGGGAATTGCACGATTATTCGATCCAATCGGCTTTATCGGACCAGTAGTCACGAAGGCAAAAATATTCATGCAATCTCTCTGGACACTTAAGGCCAGCGATGACTCGATATGGAACTTGGATACTGAGCTTCCAGAGCAGCTCCAGGAACAATGGCTATCATTTAAAAATGAGCTCAACTTACTTAACACAATACAAATACAACGATGCGTTCTGCAAAATGAAGCTACTAGCGTCCAATTACACCCCGCTGCGCAAAGCGACGGAAGAACTCATGGAGTTCTGAGAATTTTATCATGCCCTCCTTTTCTCTCCAACGGCAAATTTGTCGAGCAGCGTTTCGAGCTACCCGTCCCTGGCTCCGCCTCATACCCCTCGCCTGAGCGCGCTGCCGAAGGTTTGAATGTGTTGGTGCGTCAGACGGCCAATCGCTGTCAGCCATCGTCCGTGCTCTTTCCCTCCCTAGCGCTATCTCATTCTCGCGTGTTGTCAATGCTCGCGAGCTGTTGTGGCGCCAAAAATGCCGTTAACAAACATTGCGGCGATGAAGTTGCATTTTCACAAATCAAACCAAAAAATCGCAATGAGTTCAAACACTGCAATATAGAAATGACTAAGCAAGCGCTAGTTTACGCTGGAGGGTTTGCTGTGCAACGCGCTGAACCCTAATTCGCATTGACACGTTCAGCCCGGCGCTGATTTTCATCAACTTTCCGTTCCACCAGCATCTAGAACGCAGGCCGGAAAGTTCACTGGCAGTTCCTGAGGCCTGCCATCGATCTGAACGTGTTAAGTACTAAGCATAACTTTGTCACACAAAGCTTTTGCTTTCGTATGTTGTAGATTACATAGATATGCTGTGCCGTCTGCGCAAAGGTATGAGCGTGCGTGTGTGTGCAACACTTTCGCCAAATGTGGTCAAAGAAAGGAAGGTGTTCATGAAAGGCGGAAAGACGAATGGAGGCCCCTGTCAATGGTAACTGATGACCGGGAGCAGGGGGTATTGGCACACAGCTGTTGGAAGATTGAACGGTATACTTAAATTGCCGGCGGATGGGAGGGGAGGGGGGTGGCCATGGGACCCCTACGATCATCGGTCACAGTCCCTAAAATTGTAGTAGCCATGGGGGAAGGGGAGGTGCAAATGGTTCTCCAGCCACGGAGCCCCAACGACCATCTTTCCGGGGGGGCCCTTATCGCTAATACTCTGTCCAATTGTAGACATACGGCATACTACAGACTAGAGATCTTCGGTGACCGCTTAGTCCGCCTACCGTTAGGTCCACCGCTGGTTCATGACGGTGTTTTTTTTTTACTGTGGATGTGCATCCTTCCCCCTGCCTGCTGCGTATGCACCGGGCAGGAGACAGTATGGCAGTATGCAAGTTGCACACTGGATAGGAGCGGGCCCGCGGCACCGCCATCATTCCGCACATCTGCATGCCCGTCGTGGGTTCTAATCGCGTATGAACCGGCAGCCGTAGCAAGGGATTAGCCACCGGCTCCGGCTACGTGGTACTCAAGTCCTGAAAAGGCCGACATGATCGCGTTGGCTATTACGCCAATAATAATAATAAAAAGAACTTAGCGTAGCAGTCCACACCCGGGTAAGAGTTTATCTTGACTTTGTTGCTGCCGGGCTACCGCTGTGACGAGACAAATACACGGAATGCACTCGACCAAAACATGAACCTACCGATCCGAACCCATTCCAAGGCATTGCCGGTCAATCGGCGTCATGATAACTACTCCAAACCAACAAGCCACTAGATTCTGGACGGACAGGTGCAGCACCATACGCGCACCGTAATAAACAAATTAAGAATCCTCTTTTGTATGGATTCAATTCAAAATGTTGTTTCCACTTGCGTCCGCTAGCTGAATTGGAGAGAAATGTGCAACATATGACACGCACGTTTGCTTTGATCGTGTGTCTTTTTGATACTCCCAACAGCAGAGACGATCGCAAAGATGCCAATGCCAATGGTTGTGTTGTCTCTCAGGTAGCGAGATCGAAAATGCACCGACTTTGTAGCCGCAGCGGATGAAAATGTACGCATCAGAATCAAATAGTTTTGGGGTTTCCAAACGCACGCACACACACAAACACACAAACACGCGCGCGCAAACTCACACACAAACACGCGCGCGCTAACTCACACACAAATACGCGCGCGCAAACTCGCACACACACACACACACACACACAAACGCGCGCGCACATGCATGAACGCGCGCACGCCAGCACGCACGCACGCACACGCACACGCACGTACGCGCGCCCGCGAGCATGAAAGCGCGCACGCCAGCACGCACCCACGAAAGCGCGCTCGAGAGCACGCACCCCCGAAGTCGCGCAAGCACGCACTCCCCCCCCCCCCCCCCTCACTAGACCACCCCCCCCCCCCCTTCCCGCACGAGCGAGTACGGCTACCTTTTCGGTAGAACGGCTGGTTCAGCCTTCTTGTAGCGCATCCTCATTCAAAGCGCCGGGCGGGGTGGGGGATCGCGGCATGATAGAGTGAACGGTCACTTTCTACGCGCTGTGTGTGTGTGTGTGTCGAGACCCGAAAACTCTAGACAAATTTCGGCACATTAAAAAAAAAAAAAATATTGCCACTATACATCGTGCTACATGATGCATAGAAGGTCGTTGAAGCATCAAACATGTTCAAATTGAAAAATATTAGATTAGTGTTAGACGTTCTCCTACGCTTGTTTTAAATAGGCTTCTTCACGCTCAACTGGCAGGGGCATCGAATGGTCTCATCAGCAGCGGCACGAAATAAAATAAACCATCAATACACCGATAACACTTTGAATCCCAATCCAGCTTCTCCCACAGCGTCTCAAGGTCACACACAAATTAATAAATGCTAACACCCACCAATAACAACACACAACCGCAATGCACATATGAGTATCAACGCATACACCACAACAACCAATCAGCTGGCGGCGGAAGGCACGGGCAGAAGCGCCGCAAGTGCAAGTAAGGCAAGGCAGGGCGAGGGAGGGAGAAGAAGCGGACGAAAAAATGGGCGCCAATTTTTTTAAATTTTTTTGACCGTTTTTTTTGCTCCGCCGCCATAAATAGTTCGTCCATTTCGCCAGAAGATGGCGCTAAACTTGCTCGACCCAGCGCAGAAATCGCTGAAGAACAGCGCGGGAGACCAGGCCAAATCTGCGCTGGCCAGCGCAGATTTTGGTGCATTTTCTGCGCTGGAAACTGCTCGAATTTGCGCAGCGGGACATTTTTGCCGACGCATCCCAAACAACCCGCTGCGCAAATTCGAGCAGTTTCTAGCGCAGGAAATGTACCAAAATCTGCCCGCTGCGCAAATTCGAGCAGTTTCCAGCGCAGAAAATGCACCAAAATCTGCGCTGGCCAGCGCAGATTTGGCCTGGTCTCCCGCGCTGTTCTTCAGCGATTTCTGCGCTGGGTCGAGCAAGTTTAGCGCCATCTTCTGGCGAAATGGACGAACTATTTATGGCGGCGGAGCAAAAAAAACGGTCAAAAAAATTTAAAAAAATTGGCGCCCATTTTTTCGTCCGCTTCTTCTCCCTCCCTCGCCCTGCCTTGCCTTACTTGCACTTGCGGCGCTTCTGCCCGTGCCTTCCGCCGCCAGCTGATTGGTTGTTGTGGTGTATGCGTTGATACTCATATGTGCATTGCGGTTGTGTGTTGTTATTGGTGGGTGTTAGCATTTATTAATTTGTGTGTGACCTTGAGACGCTGTGGGAGAAGCTGGATTGGGATTCAAAGTGTTATCGGTGTATTGATGGTTTATTTTATTTCGTGCCGCTGCTGATGAGACCATTCGATGCCCCTGCCAGTTGAGCGTGAAGAAGCCTATTTAAAACAAGCGTAGGAGAACGTCTAACACTAATCTAATATTTTTCAATTTGAACATGTTTGATGCTTCAACGACCTTCTATGCATCATGTAGCACGATGTATAGTGGCAATATTTTTTTTTTTTTTAATGTGCCGAAATTTGTCTAGAGTTTTCGGGTCTCGACACACACACACACACAGCGCGTAGAAAGTGACCGTTCACTCTATCATGCCGCGATCCCCCACCCCGCCCGGCGCTTTGAATGAGGATGCGCTACAAGAAGGCTGAACCAGCCGTTCTACCGAAAAGGTAGCCGTACTCGCTCGTGCGGGAAGGGGGGGGGGGGGTGGTCTAGTGAGGGGGGGGGGGGGGGAGTGCGTGCTTGCGCGACTTCGGGGGTGCGTGCTCTCGAGCGCGCTTTCGTGGGTGCGTGCTGGCGTGCGCGCTTTCATGCTCGCGGGCGCGCGTACGTGCGTGTGCGTGTGCGTGCGTGCGTGCTGGCGTGCGCGCGTTCATGCATGTGCGCGCGCGTTTGTGTGTGTGTGTGTGTGTGTGTGCGAGTTTGCGCGCGCGTATTTGTGTGTGAGTTAGCGCGCGCGTGTTTGTGTGTGAGTTTGCGCGCGCGTGTTTGTGTGTTTGTGTGTGTGCGTGCGTTTGGAAACCCCAAAACTATTTGATTCTGATGCGTACATTTTCATCCGCTGCGGCTACAAAGTCGGTGCATTTTCGATCTCGCTACCTGAGAGACAACACAACCATTGGCATTGGCATCTTTGCGATCGTCTCTGCTGTTGGGAGTATCAAAAAGACACACGATCAAAGCAAACGTGCGTGTCATATGTTGCACATTTCTCTCCAATTCAGCTAGCGGACGCAAGTGGAAACAACATTTTGAATTGAATCCATACAAAAGAGGATTCTTAATTTGTTTATTACGGTGCGCGTATGGTGCTGCACCTGTCCGTCCAGAATCTAGTGGCTTGTTGGTTTGGAGTAGTTATCATGACGCCGATTGACCGGCAATGCCTTGGAATGGGTTCGGATCGGTAGGTTCATGTTTTGGTCGAGTGCATTCCGTGTATTTGTCTCGTCACAGCGGTAGCCCGGCAGCAACAAAGTCAAGATAAACTCTTACCCGGGTGTGGACTGCTACGCTAAGTTCTTTTTATTATTATTATTGGCGTAATAGCCAACGCGATCATGTCGGCCTTTTCAGGACTTGAGTACCACGTAGCCGGAGCCGGTGGCTAATCCCTTGCTACGGCTGCCGGTTCATACGCGATTAGAACCCACGACGGGCATGCAGATGTGCGGAATGATGGCGGTGCCGCGGGCCCGCTCCTATCCAGTGTGCAACTTGCATACTGCCATACTGTCTCCTGCCCGGTGCATACGCAGCAGGCAGGGGGAAGGATGCACATCCACAGTAAAAAAAAAACACCGTCATGAACCAGCGGTGGACCTAACGGTAGGCGGACTAAGCGGTCACCGAAGATCTCTAGTCTGTAGTATGCCGTATGTCTACAATTGGACAGAGTATTAGCGATAAGGGCCCCCCCGGAAAGATGGTCGTTGGGGCTCCGTGGCTGGAGAACCATTTGCACCTCCCCTTCCCCCATGGCTACTACAATTTTAGGGACTGTGACCGATGATCGTAGGGGTCCCATGGCCACCCCCCTCCCCTCCCATCCGCCGGCAATTTAAGTATACCGTTCAATCTTCCAACAGCTGTGTGCCAATACCCCCTGCTCCCGGTCATCAGTTACCATTGACAGGGGCCTCCATTCGTCTTTCCGCCTTTCATGAACACCTTCCTTTCTTTGACCACATTTGGCGAAAGTGTTGCACACACACGCACGCTCATACCTTTGCGCAGACGGCACAGCATATCTATGTAATCTACAACATACGAAAGCAAAAGCTTTGTGTGACAAAGTTATGCTTAGTACTTAACACGTTCAGATCGATGGCAGGCCTCAGGAACTGCCAGTGAACTTTCCGGCCTGCGTTCTAGATGCTGGTGGAACGGAAAGTTGATGAAAATCAGCGCCGGGCTGAACGTGTCAATGCGAATTAGGGTTCAGCGCGTTGCACAGCAAACCCTCCAGCGTAAACTAGCGCTTGCTTAGTCATTTCTATATTGCAGTGTTTGAACTCATTGCGATTTTTTGGTTTGATTTGTGAAAATGCAACTTCATCGCCGCAATGTTTGTTAACGGCATTTTTGGCGCCACAACAGCTCGCGAGCATTGACAACACGCGAGAATGAGATAGCGCTAGGGAGGGAAAGAGCACGGACGATGGCTGACAGCGATTGGCCGTCTGACGCACCAACACATTCAAACCTTCGGCAGCGCGCTCAGGCGAGGGGTATGAGGCGGAGCCAGGGACGGGTAGCTCGAAACGCTGCTCGACAAATTTGCCGTTGGAGAGAAAAGGAGGGCATGATAAAATTCTCAGAACTCCATGAGTTCTTCCGTCGCTTTGCGCAGCGGGTGCGCTAGCCAGCGCAGATTCTGACCCGTTCCCCGCGCGGGACTTCAGCGATTCCTGTGCAGGCCTGCGCCATCTGTTGGCGAAATGAACGAACTATTTTAGGCGGCGGAGCAAAAAAAACGGTCAAAAAATTCAAAAATGTTTACGCCCATTTTTTCGTTCGCTTCTTTCGCTTCTCCCTCTCTCACCCTGCCTTGCCTTACTTGCGCTTCTGTCCGTGCCTTCCGCCGCCAGCTGATTGGGTGTTGTGGTGTATGCGTTGATTCATATATGTGCATTGCGGTTGTGTATTGTTATTGGTGGGTGTTAGCATTTATTAATTTGTGTGTGACCTTGAGACGATGCGGGAGAAGCTGGTTGGGTTTGTTTGGGATTTAAAGTGTTATCGGTGTATTGATGGTTTATTTTCAGTTCGGTTCTAGAGCTCCGAGAGAACACACGTATTTCGAGAGAGTGAAAGTGCACAATTATCCCTATCATGGCGTCAGGAGGAGCCTCGCTTAGAGTGGACTTCTCGAAGATGGCTGTGAGACCAACATTAAAGGAAGTAATGGACTTCCTCACAACCAAGCTGTGCCTAGCACATGAACAGGTGACACGAATTCACCTAAGAACAACGTCTACATGCGCTTTTATTGACGTGAAAGACCAGAGCTTAGCTCTGAAGATCGTGGAAGAGCACGACGGCAAGCATGCCCTGCAATGTCAAGGCACTGAAGTATTTATTCCCATCACTATGGATGATGGCTCTGTGTTGGTTAAACTGCACGACCTCTCTCCCCGTATTGCGGATGAAGAAATAAAGTTTCACTTTCAAAAATACGGGAAAGTAATCCACATCTTTGAAGGATGTTGGAATCAAGAAAACGTTTGCCGGTCTCCCGAATGGGTACCGATTTGTCAGAATAGTGGCAGCAAAACCAATCCCATCGTACGTAGAAATACGAGGAGAAACAACTCTGGCTCCACACAGAGGTCAGAAACCCACATGTCGATATTGTGGGCAGCACGTACACTACGGAATAACGTGTAATCTAAACCGTCGGCTAGTAAGCCAAAAAAACGACATCGGCGAGCGGTTAACTACCACTTACGCACAAGTGGCAGCTGCTGAGGATACAAATCCACACATGCAAGAGAAAAAAACAAGCAACAAAAAACTGCCTGAACCAATACCGTCGACCTCGGCGAACAGTGCACCGCCTAAAGAGAGTGAACAAAAGCCAGTTAAGAAAGTAAAAGCTGGGCAAAATAGAACTCTCTCTGAGAGCGAATTGCTGATATCCAGCGACGAAAATCTCTCACCTAAACGACATTTATCCTCCTCTCCACATGGATTACGATCGCGCTCACGGTTTCGATCAACAAGAGCGTCTTGTATAAGAGAGTAGCCAATAAGATTATAACGGACGTGTTTAACAAGGAATCGAAAAGAGGACGTACTAAGTATAATCACAAACAATCAGAGACATAAAAAGGTACGAAAAATCAAACATTATGAATAATATAAACATAAGCCTTCGTATTATATCGATAAACTTAAACAATTTATCAAGCAATACTAAATTGGACTGTCTTCATTCGACTATAAGAAAATTAGATGCAGATGTTGTATGTATGCAAGAAGTTTTTGATCATCAACTTGAAATCAATGGCTTCACAACGTATACAAATGTAGATTATAAAAAAGAGGGACAGCAATAGCCATACGGAACGGATTCTGTTTGAAACACTCACACATAGAGAAGAGCGTAGACGGGAGGATTATCTCAGTATGCATTAATAACAACCTTAAAATTGTAAATGTATACGCGCCTTCTGGATCGCAAAACAGACAGAGTAGAGAGCACTTCTTTAGGCACACCTTAGCATATCATCTGCGAGTGCCGCATGAGCAATTGATAATTGCAGGGGATTTCAATTGTGTAATTAACGAAAAAGACGCAACACGGGTTTCGAATAATAGTGCTGCACTTAAAAACGCTATACAACATCTGCAACTTTATGATACATGGAACCTTTTAAAAAATAACGTGGAATTTACGTATTTTTCGCATAACTCTGCATCCCGTATAGACCGAATTTATGTATCTAGTAATTTAAAAACCGAACTTGCCTCTGCAGAAATGCACAGTGTCTCATTTAGTGATCACAAGGCATATGCAATTAGAATTAGAATTACAAGCAAAAATTATCCTTTAACTTCGCACAAGTTATGGACTTTCAAGAAAAATATTGTTAATGATGCTACAAAAAATGAATTCAAGGAAAAGTGGATGTTTTGGACAAGGCACAAAAAAAACTTCCCAACATGGATAGATTGGTGGGTTACATTCGCTAAACCCAAAATCAAAAAATATTTTTTATGGGAAAGGAGCTTATTTTTCAAAGAATTTAACGCAACATACAACCAACTAGAAAAAGATTTAGATCAATCCTATACAAAATATCTAGATAGTCCACAAGAACGTAGCAATATCAATAGAAAAAAAGCAAAAATGATATCTTTGCAAAGAAAAATCACAGAACAATACATAAAACCAAGCAATTACTATATCTGTGGTGAAAGTTTGTCAACAATTCACTTGAATGAACGAAGGAGAAAACGTACATTAATCAATAATATAGTCGATGATCATGGAACTTTACTAGAAACGCCAAAGCAAGTACATGATTATATAGTTATGCACTTTGAAAATTTACTCTCGATGGAAGATCCAATCCAAGAGTCTCAATATTCTTGTTTATCAAAGATACCTGATAACTGTGAATTTAACCGAACTATAACAAAAGAAATAACTACAAAGGACATTTACAACACAATATTAAGATCATCAAAAAATCGTAGTCCTGGGAGAGATGGACTGACAACTGAATTTTACATAATTTTTTTGATGTAATACATAAAGAACTAAATTTGATAATCAATGAAGCTCTATGTAAAAATATTCCGGATAAATTCACGGAAGGTATTGTAGTCCTTGTTCGGAAAAACAATCTACAGAAGAAGGATATAGAAGCTTTTCGACCTATAACATTATTGAACACCGACTTTAAAATACTTAATAGAATAATGAAAACAAGGATCACAAAAGTTATAGATGAACACAACATACTTACAAACTCTCAAAAAAGTAGTAATAAGGACAATAATATTTTTCAAGCCCTCTTATCGATTAAAGATAAAATTCTAGAAATTAACAACAAAAAGAAAATTGGGAAACTCATCTCCTTTGATCTTTCCAAGGCATTTGATAGAGTAAATCACAGCTTTTTGTATAAAACAATGCAAGCAATAGGATTTAACCCAAGCTTGATTACATTCATTAAGAAAATAAATGCATGCACATATTCTAGACTCTATATTAACGGAAGCCTATCAAAAAAAATCCCGATCAAAAAGTCAGTGAGGCAAGGAGATCCACTTGCGATGCATTTGTTTGTGTTATACTTACACCCCTTACTGGAAAAATTAGAATCAGTGTGTAACGAATGTGACGACATCATAAACGCATATGCTGATGACATTTCTATCATAACAACAAAACAAGAGACAATTAATGACATCAGGAAAATATTTATGGAATATCAATCAGTATCAGGAGCTAAATTAAGCACCGAAAAAACAAAAGGTCTGGACATCGGTTATTTCATAGAGCGCAACAAATTAAAAGTTCCTTGGATTAGCACAGAGTATCGCTTAAAAATTTTGGGAATAATTTTCACCAACTCGCTAAGATTAACAATCAAGTTAAATTGGGATAGAACCACACAAACATTTGCACAACTAATCAGACATCACAAACATAGAGATATCAACTTGCAACAGAGAGCCATATTATCAAACACATTCCTAACAGCTAAACTTTGGTACATAGGATCAATAATATCAGCAAACAAAAAACAAACAGCAACGCTCACATCCTTACTGGGTGAGTTCATGTGGCCTAAAGGTGGACTGAGGGTCAGCATGAATCAACTTGGGCTATCCAAAGCTAAAGGAGGTCTAAATCTGCTCCTACCAAGCATAAAGCTACCATCATTACTGATCAATAGACATCTTAAAGAAAAAACTAATATGCCTTTTACCTCTAAATTCTTGCTAAAAATAGAAAACCCTCCAAACATTCAATCAGTGCCCAAATTCTATCCATGTTTGCAAGTAATAACAAAAGAATGGGCTTATTTAACAGATGGAATAATTCAAAAACCCACAGCTAGACAAATTCATACAACTATTTTAGACTTTCTTCCACTTCCCCCTATACAACTAAAAAACAGCCAATCAGTGGAATGGAGAAAAGTATGGCGAAATTTGAACTGCAATAAGCTTAATTCTAACCAAAGAAGTACATATTATCTATTAGTAAATGAAAAAATAATTTGCGAAGAACTGAAATTCAAACAAAAATATAAAGAAATAACTGACCCACATTGTACTTTTTGTGGAAACAAAGACAATTATGAACACAAATTTAAAACATGCAAAAAAATTGAACAATACTGGAGGATGTTTTCAGAAATAGTAGTATTTTATAATATAAGGCTCCCTACATTTGTTGAAATGTTAAGACCAGAATTAAAAAATTTGAATTCAACAAAACGTGCGAAGGCTATGAGTCTATTCGTAAATTATATAGAACTTATAGAAAACAAACAGATATTTGAGGTATCGGATAAACATGAACTTAAAGCTTTGATAGGATAATTAGTAGATAAGAACCTTCTATTGTATTGTTTTAATAAAAAAAAAAAAGTAGTCACGAAGGCAAAAATATTCATGCAATCTCTCTGGACACTTAAGGCCAGCGATGACTCGATATGGAACTTGGATACTGAGCTTCCAGAGCAGCTCCAGGAACAATGGCTATCATTTAAAAATGAGCTCAACTTACTTAACACAATACAAGTACAACGATGCGTTCTGCAAATGAAGCTACTAGCGTCCAATTACACATTTTTGCCGACGCATCCCAAACAACCCGCTGCGCAAATTCGAGCAGTTTCTAGCGCAGGAAATGTACCAAAATCTGCGCTAGCCAGCGCAGATTCTGACCCGTTCCCCGCGCGGGACTTCAGCGATTCCTGTGCAGGCCTGTGCCATCTGTTGGCGAAATGAACGAACTATTTTAGGCGGCGGAGCAAAAAAAAACGGTCAAAAAATTCAAAAATGTTTACGCCCATTTTTTCGTTCGCTTCTTTCGCTTCTCCCTCTCTCACCCTGCCTTGCCTTACTTGCGCTTTTGTCCGTGCCTTCCGCCGCCAGCTGATTGTGGTGTATGCGTTGATTCATATATGTGCATTGCGGTTGTGTATTGTTATTGGTGGGTGTTAGCATTTATTAATTTGTGTGTGACCTTGAGACGATGCGGGAGAAGCTGGTTGGGTTTGTTTGGGATTCGTTGGTGCGTTCTCGCGTGCGCGCGTTCGTAGGTGCGTTATCGCGTGCGCGCGTTCATAGGTACGTTATCGCGTGCGCGCTTTCGTGGGTGCGTGCTCGCGTGCGAGCGTACGTGCATGTGAGTGTGCGCGCGTACGTGCATGTGTGTGTGTGTGTGTGTGTGTGTGTTTGTGTGTTTGTGTGTGTGCGTGCGTTTGGAAACCCCAAAACAATTTGATTCTGATGCGTACATTTTCATCCGCTGCGGCTACAAAGTCCATGCATTTTCGATTTCGCTACCTGAGAGACAACACAACCATTGGCATTGGCATCTTTGCCATCGGCTCTGCTGTTGGGGGTATTAAAAATACACATGATTTAAGCAAATGTGCGTGTGATTTGTTGCACATTTATTTCTAATTCAGCTAGCGGACGCAAATGGAAACAACATTTTGAATTGAATCCATACAAAAGAGGATTCTGGATTTGTTTATTACGGTGCGCGTATGGTGCTGCACCTGTCCGTCCAGACTCTGGTGGCTTGTTGGTTTGGAGTAGTTATTATGACGCCGATTGACCTGCAATGCCTTGGAGTGGGTTCGGATCGGTAGGTTCATGTTTTGGTCGAGTGCATTCCGTGCATTTGTCGCGTCACAGCGGTAGCCCGGCAGCAACAAAGTCAAGACAAACTCTTACCCGGGTGTGGACTGCTATGCTAAGTTCTTTTTATTATGATTGGCGTAATAGCCAACGCGATCATGCCGGCCTTTTCAGGACTTGAGTAGCACGTAGCCGGAGCCGGTGACTAACCCCTTGCTACGGCGGATGGTTCATACGCGATTAGAACCCACGACGGGCTTGCAGATGTGCGGAATGATGGCGGTGCCGCGGGACTTGCATACTGCCACACTGTCTCCTGCCCGGTGCATACGCAGCAGGCAGGGGGAATGATGCACCTCCCGGTCATGCGCAGCGGGAAAGGAAAGGTACGAATATGGAGGTGGGAAGGAATGGAGGAAATGGAGGGAAGGAATGGAGGAAATGGAGGGAAGGAATGGAGTAAATGGAGTGAAGGGAAGGGAGGGAAGGGAGGGAAGGGAGGGAAGGGAGGGAAGGGAGGGAAGGGAGGGAAGGGAGGGAAGGGAGGGAAGGGAGGGAAGGGAGGGAAGGGAGGGAAGGGAGGGAAGGGAGGGAAGGGAGGGAAGGGAGGGAAGGGAGGGAAGGGAGGGAAGGGAGGGAAGGGAGGGAAGGGAGGGAAGGGAGGGAAGGGAGGGAAGGGAGGGAAGGGAGGGAAGGGATAGTTGATGAAAATCAGCGCCGGGCTGAACGTGTAAATGCGAATTAGGGTTCTGCGCGCAACGAAAACCCAGCAACGTGAGCTAGCGATTCCGTAGTCATTTTTACATTGCAGCGTTAATCGAATCCTCATTGCGTTTAAACTCATTGCGCTTTTTTGGTTTGATTTGTGAAAATGCAACTCCATCGCCGCAATGTTTGTTAACGGCATTTTTAGGCGCCACAACAGCTCGCGAGCATTGACCACACGCGAGAAAGAGATCGCGCTATGGAGGGAAAAGCACGGACGATGGCTGACAGCGATTGGTCATCTGACGCACTAACACATCCAAACCTTCTAGGGGTATGAGGCGGAGTCAGGAACGGGTAGCTCGACGAGCTGCTTGACAAATTTGCCGTTGGAGGGAAAAAGAAGGCATGATAAAATTCTCCGAACGCCATGATTTCTTCCGTCGCTTTGCACAGCGGAGAATGTCTAATTAGGCTAAGTTCTATGAAAAGGTTGCGGGAACATTTTTTACCAAATTGTATGGACGAACTGTTAAACTCAAGTTGCTGGAACATTTTTGTTGCCTGAGAAACAAATTGATTTGTTTCATGTTTACTTGTTGCAGGAACATTTTCGGATGCGTTTGCATACCAAAACGGATACACAACAATTTTATCTTAATTTTAAAACATTCTGGTGAGTAAATATTTCTCTCTCTCTCTTTCTCTATCTCTCTCTCTCTCTCTCTCTCTCTCTCCCTCTCTCTCTCTCCCTCTCTCTCTCTCCCTCTCTCTCTCTCCCTCTCCCTCTCTCTCTCTCTCTCTTGTTAGCCTGCTCACAATAGAGCACGTCGATGTGACATGGCCCGGTCAACAACAATTCTCCAGGATGCTTGGTCCCTGGCTGCAGCCTCCCATCCATGCAGACACCCGATATCCGTCAGGTCTCGCTTCACCTGGTCTAGCCATCGAGTTCGCTGTGCTCCCCTACGCCTTATGCCGAACTGGGCATCCTACAGGCAAAGAGCGGGTAATTTTTAACATAGTGTGCGTAAAAACCTAGAGTTAACCCGATGGAAGATTTCCTAGGCTTAAAAAAAGGGGAGGGAACGGGTACCATACAAAATATACGGTGCGCTCTCTCAATGCTCGCGCCCATGCGCGATCATCCTTTCGTGTGCTTGTGTTTGTTTCTTTCGTTCAGCGATCGCTCACACCCCAAATAACCAAGATACCGAAAACGCCACCAATTTCCTGTACTAAAAATCCAGTTGCATCGAACAAAGCCAAAAAACTCTCAGTTTGGTGGGTTAAACCACACATCTACAGAAGCGGCCACTTCAATGTTTGTTAAAGTCAGTTTTTTTTATGCACGGGTAATTCATTTACTCAATATGTATCTACATTCTATGTCTATGTAACACATTTATATTCACGATCAGCTGATGCATTTCGACGGTAAGCCTCTCCGGCTCCATCTTGAAGAGCTCGGCCGGCAGTCCATCGCTGACGGCAGACTTATTGCTCTTAAGCTGCTTGATGGCGCTGGCAATCTCATCCAGAGATGGCGGGGGCACCTCGTCGTCTGTTCCGTTGCTGTCACTGTTGTTACTGCTGTGCTGCTGCTGTGGTGGTTGCCTTGTTCTGCCACTTGCACCAGCCTCTCCTGCCTCTGCTCCATTCAGATGTCCTTCGTAATAGCACTTCCACCTTTCGATCACATCCCGCTCGTCCGTCAGGAGATTTCCTTCCGCATCCCGGCACATTGCGGTTTTAGGAGCAACCCCGCTCCGTGCCTCCTTCAATCTCTGATGGCTTTAGAACAATCGGGTGTCCCCCGACTGAGAGAGCTGCTCCAGCAGCTGTTTGTCTGACTTCAAAACGGCGCTGCTTGGCCTGGAAGAGCAGGGTTTGCTGTTTCCTCAGATCTTCACGTTCTGATGGGTTTCATGCCGTAGCATGCGGGCGCGCGCTGCATTCTTCTCGGATAGTGCTCGTCTGCAGTCTTCGTCGAACCATTCCTTTTTCTCTCTACGTGGTAAGCGGCCGATCTTGTGTTCGGCTGCAGTGCTGATGACTTGTTCCACCATACGCCAGTGGTCTGCGAGGGGCATCGCGGCGATGTTGTTCTCGGCTGGTAGCGCTTCCCCGAGCGCTGTCGCATACCCCTCCGCCATATCAGCATACTTCAACCGGTCCAGGTTGTGCCTTGGGGTGGCCTGACTTCGTTGGTTGTTAACCACGGAGAGTTTCTCCATACGTTTTAACGTCGATACAATCCGAGAAGTGCCTTCTGTCAATCAGATCGATATCGATTTGGGACTTTGAATCACCCTTCGGGTGTCTCTAGGTGTAACTATGACGGCGTGCATGCTGGAAGAAGGTGCTGCGGATGCTCATATGCTTGGAGGAGGCAAAGTTTATCAGCCTGAGGCCGTTGTCATTAGTCAGCTGGTGGACGCTGAAGCTTCAATCGTTGGTTTATATGCCTCCTCCTGTCCGACCTGAGCATTAAGGTCTCCGAAGACGACCTTCACGTTATGTTTAGGACAGCGGTAGTACTCCCTCTCCAGCTGCGTATAGAAAGCCTCCTTCTTGTCATCGGTGCTCCGAAGGTGCGTACTATGCACATTAATATTGCTCAGGATGAAGAATCTGACACGAATTCTCAACCTGCATATCCCTTCGTTCACGGGCCACCACCCCATCACTCTCTGCTGCATCGCACCCGGCACCATGAACGCAGTACCGAGCTCGCGCGTCTCTCCACCGCTCTGGTAGATCGTGCAGTTGCTACGGTACTGGCGCACCGTCACGCCTTTCCAGCATACCTCCTGAAGTGCTACTATTTCGAAACCGCGGGCCCAGACCTCATCGAACGCAATTCGGGTCTTTACATCCGATGAGAGGGTTTTGCAGTTCCATATCCCGAGCTTCCAATCGTAAGTCCTTTTTCCTTGCGTGGGTCTAAATCGATTGGTCCGATACGGTACTTCTTCTTGTTGACTGTGCGTTGCGGTGAAGTTTTTACGAGGGTGATTTGCAAGGCTTATCCTCTAACCTTCAGTCTCGTCGTAGGGCCTACGTTCGTTGGCTTTTTAGAGTCTTGCAGCGAGCCAAGACGGAAGAAGCCAGCGCAGCCCTTCGGGAAGAGACATACGCTGAGGGGATCAATCATCTACCCCTCCAAACTTTCGTGTATAGCTAATTCATATCGAAAAATACTGAAGTATCCTTGGGCTACTGAGTACAAGGGCTAACGAATTTCGAAAACTATGTTGAATCGAATATTTATATCACAAATCCATGGAGCATGTTTGCGCCTATGAGTAGGCAATCCGCTAGACGGATCTAAAACGTGTATATATTGGTGATAGACTTAGGATTAGAATAGGATTAAGGTGTAAGTGAATTGTAAATATGTATAATAAATTAGTCTTAACGTAACCACCGCGATGTTTAGTAGTGAACCGATCGATCCGAAATTAAATTAGTTGTGAGCTATAGAACATTTGGTCCTTCGAACCGGATCTGGAAATTGTGTTAAGTACAGTCACAATTTGTAAGCGTGGGTGGAAAGTTTTGGTAGAAATCGTTCGGCTGTTTGTGATTCACTAAAACATGTTGATGGTTTGTAGACAACTATAAAGATTCTGAACAGCGGGTAGAACTACAAAGTCAATTGAAAGCATTAGAAGGAGCGAAGGATGCGTACGAAGAAGCGAGGGAAAATTTGCTTATTGAAGATGAAGAAGCAGATGAAGTGCAGATGCGAAATGATAGAAGGAATTTCTTTAAAAAGTTTCACCGTGTGAGAGGGTTTATCATGGATCTGTTGAAGACTGATGAAAGTGTGCAGCCGATCGCAAATAGCACGATGGCGAATACGACTACCGCGAGTGTTAAAATGCGTTTACCAAAACTCGAACTTCCGACGTTTGATGGTAACATTAGCCAGTGGGTAACGTATAAGGATTGTTTTGTGTCATTAGTGCATGATGTGGCTGAGCTACCGGATGTATCCAAACTTCAGTATCTTTTAGCTTCGCTGAAGGGAGAAGCTGCATTACAGTTTGAGCATGTGCCACTGGAGGAGAAAAGCTACGCGTCAACCTGGGACATCCTGTTGCAGAGATACGACGACAATAAGCAGCTGCGAAGGGAATAGTTTAAAGCGGTTGTCCAGCTGGAACCGATGAGTGCCGCAACGTCATCTGAATTAACCAAAATTGTTAACGAAACACGACGACTAGTTCAAGGAATGAAACGGCTGGAAGAACCAACGCAGCATTGGAATACGCTGCGTACGACACTGGTAATGTGCAAATTCGATAGCACCTAGCACTAATTGCGTAACTAACAGCACTGGTGTGGATTCGCGGAAGTGATAATGAAGAGTTACCAGCTAGGGCGTTGCTAGACCAAGGTTCGCAGTCTAACTTTATTACTGAACGACTGGCACAACAACTAAAATTGAAGAGATTGCGAATGTCCAGACCGTTATTAGGAATTGAAGCAGTGGCAGTTACTGCAACCAGCATGGTTTCTACTAGCATTAGATCGCGTGTTTCCGATTTCCAAGCAGGATTGCAATTTTTGGTGTTACCGAAGGTTACATCCGACTATCAGAGTCAAATGGTAGAAGTCAATCGATGGAACATACCATCAGGTATAGTTCAGGTATAGATCCAACGTTTAAAAAGCCAAAGCGAATTGATATTCTAATAGGAGCCGGCTTGTTTGCAGAGTTGCAGGGTGAAGGAAAAATAAGGTTGGCGTCATATCTTCATCGATTGCTCGAAACAAAGTTAGGCTGGATTGTCAGCGGGAACATGACAGAAGCTATTGAGGACAATTTCAACGAAATCATTGCGGGATGTGCGATAGATGATGATTTTAATGCTGCAATGGAAAGGTTAGTAAGATTGGAAGATATTCCTGAGGTGAAGATTTTGTCAACAGAGGAGCAACTATGTGAAGAATGGTATGATAAAACAACACGACGAAATGAAGATGGGAAATATATACTACAGTTGCCAAAGAAGGACAACTATAAAAGGGAAATAGGAGAATCATATGATCAATTTCTCTAAAACGATTCGGAGCAGTAGAGCGGCAAATGAAGAGGGATACATGCTTGAGCGAAGAATATCATAATTTTATGGATATTATGGATTATGGATTATGGATATTATGGATTTTATGGAATATCTTGAATTAGGTCACATGACAAAGGTAACCGATGAGAGGAACAAACAGAGTATACAATACTATTTACCTCATCATGCCGTATGGAAGCTAAACAGCACAACTACCAAGTGCAGGGTCGTGTTTGATGCTTCGTGAAAAACAGACAGTGGAAGGTGTTTCAACGATATTTTGTTGACCGGACCTCAATTGCAAGACGATCTTATCTCTATTTTATTGCGCTTTCGATTGAACAAAGTAGCAATGGTAGCCGATGTGGAGAAAATGTATCGGCGGGTGTTGATAGATGAGAAGGATCGAGAGCTGCAGTGCTTTTTTAGGCGATCACATGAGGCAGAGCCAGTGGGTACATTTAAACTAAACACTGTCACATATGGAACCGCAATTCACTCTCACCATCTTTAAAGGCTCGCCTTAAAGTTCTTATTGCCAGGTACGGGCAATAAGAACTTTAAGGCGAGCCTTTGAAGATGGTGAGTGAATTTCCGGCGTCAAAACGATGGTACAACGATTTCTATGTTGATGATTTGATTTCGGGTGCCGAATCTGCAGATCAAGCAAAACTAATACGACAAGACGTGGTCGAAATGTTGGCAAAGGCAGGATTTAAGCTCCGGAAATGGGTTTTAAACATGGTAGAAGCATTAAAGGGAATTCCAAAGGAAGATCTAGCCAAGACAGATGTGCATGTATTAAATGTGGGAGAAAGCATGGTCAGTACATTAGGAGTAATATGGGAGCCGAGGACGGATATAATGAGAGTACGAGTTCCTAGCATCATGTTGTCATCCAGTGCTACCAAACGAAATGTAATGGGTGCGATCGCAAGGATGTACGATCCTCTGGGATTTGTGGACCCCGTTAAAATGGTGGCAAAAATCTTTATGCAGCAATTATGGAAGCTGAAAGATGTTAATGGAATTTCTTGGCCTTGAAATAAAGAGTTGCCGGAAGGCTTGAGTCGTGAATGGACAAATTTTGCAACCCAACTTCATGTGCTGCAAGATGTAAAGCTTCCACGGTTGGTGTGCTCAAGTGAGACGATTGAGTGCCATATATTTTGTGATGCATCTGAGCGTGGATATGGTGCATGTTTGTATGTGCGGAATGTAGACCCGTCGGGAGCAGCGAAGGTGCAGCTGCTGATCTCTCGATCCAAGGTTGCTCCATTGGCAAAGCGTTTGACCATTGCGAGATTAGAGTTGTGTGCAGCGCTGTTAGGAAGCCGTCTATGGGACTTTTCAAGAAAGGGGAGGCTGCGTGGAGGGCCGTGTTTCCTATGGACTGATTCTATGACAACATGGCATTGGATCCAGTCCCCTCATCATATGTGGAAAACTTTTGTGGGCAATCGCACGACAAAGGTCCAATTGTTGACCGCTGGATGTAATTGGCGACATGTACCTGGAGTAGACAATCCAGCCGATTTAGTGTCGAGAGGATGTGAACCATCGCGATTAATTAATAATGCGCTTTGGTGGTCGGGGCCTACTTGGCTATCAGAAGCTGAAGAAAAATGGCCAACATTGCCCGAAGCAAGAGCAATATCAACAGGCGAAGAAAGGAAGGTGTAGTTAATAGCCTCCTCAGTTAATCAAGAGGCATTTGTTGACTGGTCGTTCAATCGTTATTCATCTTTCGCTAAGCTTCGTCTAATAGTAGGTTACTGCTTAAGGTGCCTACAAGGTGTGCGAATGCGATCGAAGAGAGAGTCAAAACAGCATGGATCTTCAGTAGTTCAATACGAGACGCTAATCCTCACCACAGAAGAACGTTTGCGATCAGAGCGGGTATTGTGTCGACTAGCTCAGAAACAATGTTTTGAAAAGGAATTAAGTTATCTCCCAAGTAGGAAGGAAATTCCCCAGTCATCCATTGAGAGGGTATAAGCCATTTATCGACGCAGAAGGGATCATTCGGTTAAATGGAAGGTTACAAAATGCACGCATGGGTTTTTTTTTCTTTGGCTCAACAACCGATGTCGGTCAAGGCCTGCCTGTACCCACTTGTGGGCTTAGGCTTTCAGTGACTAATTGATTCCCCCCATAGCAGGATAGTCAGTCCCACGTATGACGGCGCGGTCTATTTGGGGATTGAACCCATGACGGGCATGTTGTTAAGCCGTACGAATTGACGACTGTACTACGAGACCGGCTCTCGATGATCATCGGTCACAGACCCTAAAATTATTGCCAGCATGAGGGGGGAGGGGGGGGGGGGGGGCAAATGATTCTCCAGCCACGGGCCCCAACGACCATCTTTTCGCGGGCCCTTGTCGCTAATACTCTGTCCACTTGTAAACATACGCCATACTACATAATAGAGATCTTCGGCGACCGCCTAGTCCGCCTACCGGTAGATCCGCCGCTGGTTCATGACGGTGTTTTTTTTTATTGTAGAGTGCATCCTTATCCCTGCCTGCAGCGTATGCATCGGGCAGGAGACAGTGTGGCAGTATGCAAGTTGCCCGGTGGATAGGAGCGATCCCGCGGCATCTCATTCCTCACATCTGCATTCCCGTCGTGGGTTCTAACCGCGTATGAACCGTCCGCCGTAGCAAGAGCTGACTATCCGGCTACGTGGTACTCAAGTCCTGAAAAGGCCGGTATGATCGCGTAGGCCATAATGACAATAATAATAATAATAATAAAAATGATAATAATAATAATAATAACAATTATAAGAACTTAGCATAACAGTGCACACCTGGGGAAGAGTTTGTCTTGACTTTGTTGCTGCCGGGTGTCCCGCGGTGGCACGACAAAACAATGGAATGCAATCGACCAAAACATGAACCTACCGATTCGAACTCATTCCAAGGCATTGCCGGCAATCGTCGTCATGGAAACGACTACAAACCAACAAGCCACCAGATTCTGGACGAACAGGTGCAGCACCATAAGCGCACCGTAATAAACAAAATCCGAATCCTCTTTTGTATGAGTTCAATTCAAAGTTTGTTTCCACTTGCGTTCGCTCGCAGAACCGATTGCAAAGATGGTGGTGCCAATCCGATAGTTGTGTTGTCTCTCAGGTAGCGAAATCGAAAATGCATGGACTTTGTAGCCGCAGCGGATGAAAATGTACGCATCAGAATCAAATTGTTTTGGGGTTTCCAAACGCACGCACACACACAAACACACAAACACACACACACACACACACACACACACACACACATGCACGTACGCGCGCACACTCACATGCACGTACGCTCGCACGCGAGCACGCACCCACGAAAACGCGCACGCGATAACGTACCTATGAACGCGCGCACGCGATAACGCACCTACGAACGCGCGCACGCGAGAACGCACCTACGAACCCACGCACACGCACGAGCGAGTACGGCTACCTCATCGGTAGAACGGCTGATTCAGCTTTCTTGTAGCATCCTCATCCCTAGCGCCGGACGGGGGGGGGGGAGGGGGATCGCGACATGATAGAATGAACGGTCACTTTCCCCGCGCTGTGTGTGTGTGTGTGTGTCGTGACCCGAAAACTCGAGACAGATTTAGGCATGTTTAAAAAAAATATTTTATTGCCACTATACATTGTGCTACATGATGCTTAGAAGGTCGTTGAAGCATCAAACATGTTCAAATTAAAAAATATTAGATTAGTGTTAGACGTTCTCCTACGCTTGTTTTAAATAGGCTTCTTTACCCCCAATTGGCAGGGGCATCGAATGGTCTCATCAGCAGTGGCACGAAATAAAATAAACCATCAATACACCGATAACACTTTAAATCCCAAACAAACCCAACCAGCTTCTCCCGCATCGTCTCAAGGTCACACACAAATTAATAAATGCTAACACCCACCAATAACAATACACAACCGCAATGCACATATATGAATCAACGCATACACCACAATCAGCTGGCGGCGGAAGGCACGGACAAAAGCGCAAGTAAGGCAAGGCAGGGTGAGAGAGGGAGAAGCGAAAGAAGCGAACGAAAAAATGGGCGTAAACATTTTTGAATTTTTTGACCGTTTTTTTTTGCTCCGCCGCCTAAAATAGTTCGTTCATTTCGCCAACAGATGGCACAGGCCTGCACAGGAATCGCTGAAGTCCCGCGCGGGGAACGGGTCAGAATCTGCGCTGGCTAGCGCAGATTTTGGTACATTTCCTGCGCTAGAAACTGCTCGAATTTGCGCAGCGGGTTGTTTGGGATGCGTCGGCAAAAATGTGTAATTGGACGCTAGTAGCTTCATTTGCAGAACGCATCGTTGTACTTGTATTGTGTTAAGTAAGTTGAGCTCATTTTTAAATGATAGCCATTGTTCCTGGAGCTGCTCTGGAAGCTCAGTATCCAAGTTCCATATCGAGTCATCGCTGGCCTTAAGTGTCCAGAGAGATTGCATGAATATTTTTGCCTTCGTGACTACTTTTTTTTTTTTTATTAAAACAATACAATAGAAGGTTCTTATCTACTAATTATCCTATCAAAGCTTTAAGTTCATGTTTATCCGATACCTCAAATATCTGTTTGTTTTCTATAAGTTCTATATAATTTACGAATAGACTCATAGCCTTCGCACGTTTTGTTGAATTCAAATTTTTTAATTCTGGTCTTAACATTTCAACAAATGTAGGGAGCCTTATATTATAAAATACTACTATTTCTGAAAACATCCTCCAGTATTGTTCAATTTTTTTGCATGTTTTAAATTTGTGTTCATAATTGTCTTTGTTTCCACAAAAAGTACAATGTGGGTCAGTTATTTCTTTATATTTTTGTTTGAATTTCAGTTCTTCGCAAATTATTTTTTCATTTACTAATAGATAATATGTACTTCTTTGATTAGAATTAAGCTTATTGCAGTTCAAATTTCGCCATACTTTTCTCCATTCCACTGATTGGCTGTTTTTTAGTTGTATAGGGGGAAGTGGAAGAAAGTCTAAAATAGTTGTATGAATTTGTCTAGCTGTGGGTTTTTGAATTATTCCATCTGTTAAATAAGCCCATTCTTTTGTTATTACTTGCAAACATGGATAGAATTTGGGCACTGATTGAATGTTTGGAGGGTTTTCTATTTTTAGCAAGAATTTAGAGGTAAAAGGCATATTAGTTTTTTCTTTAAGATGTCTATTGATCAGTAATGATGGTAGCTTTATGCTTGGTAGGAGCAGATTTAGACCTCCTTTAGCTTTGGATAGCCCAAGTTGATTCATGCTGACCCTCAGTCCACCTTTAGGCCACATGAACTCACCCAGTAAGGATGTGAGCGTTGCTGTTTGTTTTTTGTTTGCTGATATTATTGATCCTATGTACCAAAGTTTAGCTGTTAGGAATGTGTTTGATAATATGGCTCTCTGTTGCAAGTTGATATCTCTATGTTTGTGATGTCTGATTAGTTGTGCAAATGTTTGTGTGGTTCTATCCCAATTTAACTTGATTGTTAATCTTAGCGAGTTGGTGAAAATTATTCCCAAAATTTTTAAGCGATACTCTGTGCTAATCCAAGGAACTTTTAATTTGTTGCGCTCTATGAAATAACCGATGTCCAGACCTTTTGTTTTTTCGGTGCTTAATTTAGCTCCTGATACTGATTGATATTCCATAAATATTTTCCTGATGTCATTAATTGTCTCTTGTTTTGTTGTTATGATAGAAATGTCATCAGCATATGCGTTTATGATGTCGTCACATTCGTTACACACTGATTCTAATTTTTCCAGTAAGGGGTGTAAGTATAACACAAACAAATGCATCGCAAGTGGATCTCCTTGCCTCACTGACTTTTTGATCGGGATTTTTTTTGATAGGCTTCCGTTAATATAGAGTCTAGAATATGTGCATGCATTTATTTTCTTAATGAATGTAATCAAGCTTGGGTTAAATCCTATTGCTTGCATTGTTTTATACAAAAAGCTGTGATTTACTCTATCAAATGCCTTGGAAAGATCAAAGGAGATGAGTTTCCCAATTTTCTTTTTGTTGTTAATTTCTAGAATTTTATCTTTAATCGATAAGAGGGCTTGAAAAATATTATTGTCCTTATTACTACTTTTTTGAGAGTTTGTAAGTATGTTGTGTTCATCTATAACTTTTGTGATCCTTGTTTTCATTATTCTATTAAGTATTTTAAAGTCGGTGTTCAATAATGTTATAGGTCGAAAAGCTTCTATATCCTTCTTCTGTAGATTGTTTTTCCGAACAAGGACTACAATACCTTCCGTGAATTTATCCGGAATATTTTTACATAGAGCTTCATTGATTATCAAATTTAGTTCTTTATGTATTACATCAAAAAAATTATGTAAAATTCAGTTGTCAGTCCATCTCTCCCAGGACTACGATTTTTTGATGATCTTAATATTGTGTTGTAAATGTCCTTTGTAGTTATTTCTTTTGTTATAGTTCGGTTAAATTCACAGTTATCAGGTATCTTTGATAAACAAGAATATTGAGACTCTTGGATTGGATCTTCCATCGAGAGTAAATTTTCAAAGTGCATAACTATATAATCATGTACTTGCTTTGGCGTTTCTAGTAAAGTTCCATGATCATCGACTATATTATTGATTAATGTACGTTTTCTCCTTCGTTCATTCAAGTGAATTGTTGACAAACTTTCACCACAGATATAGTAATTGCTTGGTTTTATGTATTGTTCTGTGATTTTTCTTTGCAAAGATATCATTTTTGCTTTTTTTCTATTGATATTGCTACGTTCTTGTGGACTATCTAGATATTTTGTATAGGATTGATCTAAATCTTTTTCTAGTTGGTTGTATGTTGCGTTAAATTCTTTGAAAAATAAGCTCCTTTCCCATAAAAAATATTTTTTGATTTTGGGTTTAGCGAATGTAACCCACCAATCTATCCATGTTGGGAAGTTTTTTTTGTGCCTTGTCCAAAACATCCACTTTTCCTTGAATTCATTTTTTGTAGCATCATTAACAATATTTTTCTTGAAAGTCCATAACTTGTGCGAAGTTAAAGGATAATTTTTGCTTGTAATTCTAATTCTAATTGCATATGCCTTGTGATCACTAAATGAGACACTGTGCATTTCTGCAGAGGCAAGTTCGGTTTTTAAATTACTAGATACATAAATTCGGTCTATACGGGATGCAGAGTTATGCGAAAAATACGTAAATTCCACGTTATTTTTTAAAAGGTTCCATGTATCATAAAGTTGCAGATGTTGTATAGCGTTTTTAAGTGCAGCACTATTATTCGAAACCCGTGTTGCGTCTTTTTCGTTAATTACACAATTGAAATCCCCTGCAATTATCAATTGCTCATGCGGCACTCGCAGATGATATGCTAAGGTGTGCCTAAAGAAGTGCTCTCTACTCTGTCTGTTTTGCGATCCAGAAGGCGCGTATACATTTACAATTTTAAGGTTGTTATTAATGCATACTGAGATAATCCTCCCGTCTACGCTCTTCTCTATGTGTGAGTGTTTCAAACAGAATCCGTTCCGTATGGCTATTGCTGTCCCTCTTTTTTATAATCTACATTTGTATACGTTGTGAAGCCATTGATTTCAAGTTGATGATCAAAAACTTCTTGCATACATACAACATCTGCATCTAATTTTCTTATAGTCGAATGAAGACAGTCCAATTTAGTATTGCTTGATAAATTGTTTAAGTTTATCGATATAATACGAAGGCTTATGTTTATATTATTCATAATGTTTGATTTTTCGTACCTTTTTATGTCTCTGATTGTTTGTGATTATACTTAGTACGTCCTCTTTTCGATTCCTTGTTAAACACGTCCGTTATAATCTTATTGGCTACTCTCTTATACAAGACGCTCTTGTTGATCGAAACCGTGAGCGCGATCGTAATCCATGTGGAGAGGAGGATAAATGTCGTTTAGGTGAGAGATTTTCGTCGCTGGATATCAGCAATTCGCTCTCAGAGAGAGATCTATTTTGCCCAGCTTTTACTTTCTTAACTGGCTTTTGTTCACTCTCTTTAGGCGGTGCACTGTTCGCCGAGGTCGACGGTATTGGTTCAGGCAGTTTTTTGTTGCTTGTTTTTTTCTCTTGCATGTGTGGATTTGTATCCTCAGCAGCTGCCACTTGTGCGTAAGTGGTAGTTAACCGCTCGCCGATGTCGTTTTTTTGGCTTACTAGCCGACGGTTTAGATTACACGTTATTCCGTAGTGTACGTGCTGCCCACAATATCGACATGTGGGTTTCTGACCTCTGTGTGGAGCCAGAGTTGTTTCTCCTCGTATTTCTACGTACGATGGGATTGGTTTTGCTGCCACTATTCTGACAAATCGGTACCCATTCGGGAGACCGGCAAACGTTTTCTTGATTCCAACATCCTTCAAAGATGTGGATTACTTTCCCGTATTTTTGAAAGTGAAACTTTATTTCTTCATCCGCAATACGGGGAGAGAGGTCGTGCAGTTTAACCAACACAGAGCCATCATCCATAGTGATGGGAATAAATACTTCAGTGCCTTGACATTGCAGGGCATGCTTGCCGTCGTGCTCTTCCACGATCTTCAGAGCTAAGCTCTGGTCTTTCACGTCAATAAAAGCGCATGTAGACGTTGTTCTTAGGTGAATTCGTGTCACCTGTTCATGTGCTAGGCACAGCTTGGTTGTGAGGAAGTCCATTACTTCCTTTAATGTTGGTCTCACAGCCATCTTCGAGAAGTCCACTCTAAGCGAGGCTCCTCCTGACGCCATGATAGGGATAATTGTGCACTTTCACTCTCTCGAAATACGTGTGTTCTCTCGGAGCTCTAGAACCGAACTGAAAATAAACCATCAATACACCGATAACACTTTAAATCCCAAACAAACCCAACCAGCTTCTCCCGCATCGTCTCAAGGTCACACACAAATTAATAAATGCTAACACCCACCAATAACAATACACAACCGCAATGCACATATATGAATCAACGCATACACCACAACACCCAATCAGCTGGCGGCGGAAGGCACGGACAGAAGCGCAAGTAAGGCAAGGCAGAGTGAGAGAGGGAGAAGCGAAAGAAGCGAACGAAAAAATGGGCGTAAACATTTTTGAATTTTTTGACCGTTTTTTTTGCTCCGCCGCCTAAAATAGTTCGTTCATTTCGCCAACAGATGGCGCAGGCCTGCACAGGAATCGCTGAAGTCCCGCGCGGGGAACGGGTCAGAATCTGCGCTGGCTAGCGCAGATTTTGGTACATTTCCTGCGCTAGAAACTGCTCGAATTTGCGCAGCGGGTTGTTTGGGATGCGTCGGCAAAAATGTGTAATTGGACGCTAGTAGCTTCATTTTGCAGAACGCATCGTTGTATTTGTATTGTGTTAAGTAAGTTGAGCTCATTTTTAAATGATAGCCATTGTTCCTGGAGCTGCTCTGGAAGCTCAGTATCCAAGTTCCATATCGAGTCATCGCTGGCCTTAAGTGTCCAGAGAGATTGCATGAATATTTTTGCCTTCGTGACTACTGGTCCGATAAAGCCGATTGGATCGAATAATCGTGCAATTCCCGACAACGTCGAGCGTGTTGTGATCAGTTTTTCTTCAAATGGTTTGATACGATACGTCATGGTGTCATTCAATGGATGCCAATGCAAACCAAGAGTTTTGATAATCTGGTCGCGATCGAAACAAAATGACTCGTCTTCTGAAAGTTTGTCTTCTGAGAGGGTTTGGCGAACTTGTTCTTCATTTGTGGCCCATTTACGTAGAGTAAAACCACCTTTGGAAACAAGCGCAGTTCGGTTGTGTGATTACTTCGGAAGCTTCGGCTACGGTGGAAGTGCCGGTAAGTAAATCATCGACGTAAACATCTTTTTTCAATACCTTGGCTGCAATAGGATAGCTACTGCCTTCGTCATCGGCAAGTTGTGACAATACTCGTGTAGCTAAATAGGGCGCACTAGCTGTACCGTATGTGACGATACACAGTTTGTATGTTTGCATTGATTTGGACGGTGTTGGCTTCCATACGATGAATTGTAACAATGTATCACGATCATCTACTAGCACTTGACGGTACATCATTTTGATATCAGCGACTATCATGATCAAATGTTTACGTGCTCTCATGATGATTGATCGGATATCGTCCTGAATTGTAGGCCCTACCATCAAAACATCGTTCAACGATATGCCGCTAGATGTCTTGCTGGAGGCGTCAAAGACAACGCGCAACTTGGTTGTTAGTGATTCTTGACGCGTCACCGCATGGTGTGGAAGGTAATAATGATGTTGTTTTGTGTTTATTATTATTATTGTTGACACGCCAAAATATAAACAGTACAAAGGTTGGGACAAACAGAGGTGCGTTAATCGATCTGAGCGCAATCGATCACCACTGCTATAAAACGCGAGCAGGATAGACGATTGGGCGAGAGAGAGAGAGAGAACAATCGTTCTAAGCAAGGTGTTATAAATGACAAGGTGAAGTTGTTCAGAGCAAAATGACATTTCTCGACTTGACATTTCTCTTCCAGGGGCTCCGGTATAAAAATCGGGGAGGGCTGGTGCGGGGTAATGAAATTTGTATGCAGAGAGTGACAGATGTCCCCCACAATGTCGTCCAGCAAAAGCGATAAAAATCAACCTTCTAAATACATTATCCTTGGTTCTAAGCGGTCAGGGTTCCGGTGCCATGTCAACGGTCGAGGATCGGGAATCGGCAGAGCGCGCGAGAAATCTTGACCAAATAAGGGCATGCGCAACAGAAGCGATTTATTAATCAAAGTGTGAAGACCCAAATTGTAAAAAAGTGTGAATAATTTTGAATCAATTAAAATAAATATAATTTCAAATCCACGCTATACAAAGGTCTTGTTATCGCTTCCACAATTATTATTATTATTTATTTAATCTTCAACGGGCCGTATGGCCTAATTAAGATGTAACAGTTCATTAAAAAAAACATAACAAAACCAAGATTTGCATCGCAATTCACTGCGGCCACGGCAAAAGCCGGAGACGTTCCTTGAAGCACTGAGTCGAGATGTCGAAGTCGAAGCAATCCGAGACAGTATTGAAGACAGCCGACATGCGGAACATAGGGTCAGACCGACCAGCGCTGGAACGGGGTTGAGCGAACCGTAGAATTTCTCTAGACCTAAGTGTTCGGGATGGTGCATAGATATCGACTCGATGCAACAAAGGCGATGAGTCGATAGAGCCATTTAGCAATCCAGCGATGAAAGAACACTGTGCATTGCGTCTTCTAACCGAAAGAGGTTCAAGGCCTAGAAGACGGCACCGCGCAGCATACGGAGGAAGATTATTGCGATCCTGCCAGGGAAGTAGGTGTAGGGCGTGAGTTTACGTTGAATCGCCTCAAGTCGAGCAATTGAAGAAGCAGTAGTTGGGCTCCAGACTACGCACGAATATTCCAGAACCGAACGAACGATACAGTTGTAGATAGCTTTGATGCACATGGTTGGTTGCGGAATTCATTAGTTGTCCGGATAACCACGCCAAGTAATTGATTTCCTCTGGCTACAACGTCATCGATATGCTGTTTAAAGTTCAAACTAGAGTCAAGCAGAACGCCCAGGTCTTTGGCATGATTTTGTCGATTATCTGCAGTGCCGTCCATGAAGTAGGTACCAGTGACTGGGCTCCTGCATCGACTAAAAGACACACAGTAGCATTTTTCGATGCAGATAGTCAGCCCATTACGCTTGCACCACGAACAGAAGATTTCGATGCAGTCTTGCAGGAATGTACAATCACCTGTATTGTGAATAGGCGCAAACATTTTTGCATCGTCGGCAAACAGACTAACACTGTCGGGAGGTAAAGCGAGGGTAACATCGTTGATGAACAATATGAAGAGAAGCGGGCCAATATTGCCTCCTTGTGGCACACCCGAGCTGCTGACTATTTCTTTGGACATGTGTTTATCAATTTTCACGATGTATGTGCGATTAATTAGGTAAGACTTAAGCCACTGTACGAGCGAGCAGGGAAATCTTACCTTATTGAGTTTAGCGAGAAGAATTGCGTGCGGAAGAGAGTCGAACGCTGATTTCAGATCTGTGTAAATTGCATCGACTTGAGCTCCGGCATCAATTTGACTAGTGCAATAGGTTAAAAATTCAACCAGGTTCGTGGTAGTCGACTTTTTTGGCACGAATCCATGTTGATACGGGCTTAGGTACACTGGTGGACATAAAAATAGGAACTTTTTTCTGTGACCGAAAGACATAGTTCTTGTCAGAAATATTTGGTAGCCCTGAAAAGGACTGTTTAAGTGGTTGTTGGGAGGAGGTGTTGCGGTGTTCCACTGAGCGAAAACACATTCTAACGGTCAATCTGGTGACCGTTATTCGCTATCACTTCCTGACAGCGTTTGGCCATATCGCCGATGAGATTACGGCATTCGCTTCTGTCTATGCGTTCCCACATAAACTTGCAGCGTGTCCATAGATCATCGGCTGAACGTGCAGGCTGGTTCTTAAGCTGACGCTTGAGAGTTGACCACAGATTTTCAATCGGATTGAGGTCAGGACTCAACGCAGGCCACGGTAGAACCTGCACATCCTGGTTTGCCAAATAACATTTAACTGTTCGCGATGTGTGCTTAGAGTCGTTATCATGCAGAAAGATGTAATGCTCTTCGTCTCCGAATTGTTGTCGGGCGTATGGCAACATCTTACGACTAAGTATTTTTCTATACCCTTCCGAGTTCAGTGTCCCGTTGATACGGAACAAAGGACCCGTGCCGTGCCAGGAGAAGCAACCCCACACCATTACGTGGCCGCCTCCGTGACTAAGGGTTTTTATCGTATTTTTCGGATGATACGCCTCATTAGGAAAGCGCCAGACGTATTTAATGCCGTCCGAACCATCCAGATTGATTCTGGACTCATCCGAAAAAATGATTTTGCTCCACCAAAAGATGGATGCAGCTAAATGTTCTTCGGCAAACCGAATGCGCGCTTCTACGTGGTGCGGCTGCAGCTTACGAACCTTCCTCGGTCTCCGGGCACAGATCCCAGCGGCGTGTAAACGGCGCGACACCGTTTTCGCCGAAACTTGCAAACCAAGCTCCTGCTTGATACGAGTGCAAGTTTTGAAAGGATCCGCCCTGATCATCTCAACAATCCGCGCGTCAACGTCGGCCGTTGTTTTTCGCGGACGACCTGTCGATTTACCCGTAGCCTCGCTACGAATGGCGTTGTCCACAAACGTCCGCGAACGGCCGAACGCCTTGCAGATTGTCTTGATTGGCACGTTCTCACGATACAGCCCCTGAATGTGTTTTCGCTCCTCTGGTGTGCAGTGCTTTCCGCGACCCATGATGATTTTGTGGAATTTTTAAACAGCAACCTTTCACCTTGACCACTGAAGGAAGAATGAAGCACAACACGGTTTGGCTCTCCTTTTATACTGCCGCAAAACGCTGCCGGCACTCAAAACTCAGATAAGTAGCGCACCAAAAATGAGAGTATAAAAGGCAAAATTCGGCTATTACAAATTCTGTACGCCTCGAACTGTTGGCGATGACACACCTAGTGTATGCAAAAAAAATACACAAATTTTTTTTTCCTATTTTAATGTCCACCAGTGTAGCTACGGGATGCATATAGCAGATTATTGTATATCACTAGTTCAAACACCTTGGCAATGGCACACGACGATGTAATACCCCGGTAGTTGATGGCATCTGTCCTGTCGCCCTTTTTGTAAATAGGAACCATCCAAGATTTCCTCCATGTTTTGGGAAAGTAGTCATTGGCTAGCGATGCATTGAACATTTTTGCAAGGATAGGTGCTACTGTCGTTTGACAGCGTTTCAGCACGGTAGAAGGAATTCCGTCGGGTCCAGGAGCGAAGGAAGGCTTTAGTTGCATTAGGGCTGATAAAACAATCTCACTGTCGATGAAAAGAGTACTCATGTTAATTGCGCCAGCCGGAGTGTTAACGAGAGCAGCATCAATGGTATCGGTATCATTCATGGCCGGTGAAAAGCAATCTGCGAAGCGATCCGAAGCGAAGAGATTGCACATTTCATTAGTGTTGACACTTATTGCTCCTTTGTACGTAATAGATTTCGGTGTATGCGTGGATTTTGTTTTGCTGTTGTAGAAGCGCCAAAACGAGTCAGGTCACCTGCAGAGGTTACGTTAAATATTATATATAGATATATAGATCGAGCGAGATCTTTGGCAGCGGCGCGTTTGGTAATGACGATAAGCAGCTCTTTTTACACGTTTGAGTCGTTTGAGTGTGCGGTCCGCCCAGGGGGGGGGGGGGGGGGGGGGGGGGTTAGGTTTAGGACGCTGAACTGGGACGCATACAATAAAGGCTTGCAGCATAAAGGACGAGAATGAACATACTGCTTCGTCAAGTGAAACAAAGTTGGAACAATGAAAGCTATTGTTAAACATTGATATCATGTCGTTCAGTTTCATATAGTCAGCTTTAGCAAAGTTATAACGATAAAATGCGGTTGTCGTCGAGTTTTGTCGAGTCGTCGAATTGCGTCGGGTCGGCGTATATTGAAATCAAACGCCGGATGGTAGGAGTCAAGAGGTACAAGCGGAACAACACTTGGAAAGACAGGCGAACACGATTTAGCTGCAGCATTGTTAGCGTAGAGCAGGTCATGCATGCGTCCGTGCGAATTGTTGATGTGATTAAGTTGCACTAATCCGTTAAATTTAAATCCATCCACAAAGGTGTCGTTGGCCAGTGAGCGCGCAGTTGGTTCATAGTGCGTGATTGATGAGTATGCTGGCGAGGACGAAGGATCAGCTGTGGACCAGCTTATGCTAGGCTGATTGAAATCGCCAATAACAAACAGCAGATCCGAAGGCTTCAGTGTGAGAGTGAGGCCGCTGATACAATCATGTAGAGAGCGAAGAGTCGATATCTCGGAGCTAAGCCGCGGTGGAATGTATACTACCATGACGTACAGATGTGCGTTATTGCAGGCGACGCGCACACAAATATACTCGAGAGCAAGGTGTTATAAATGACAAGGTGAAGTTGTTCAGAGCAAAATGACATTTCTCGACTTGACATTTCTCTTCCGGGGGAGTCGATAAAAATCGGGGAGGGCTGGTGCGGGGTAATGAAATTTGTATGCAGAGAGTGACAGATGTCCCCCACAATGTCGCCCAGCAAAAGCGATAAAAATCAACCTTCTAAATACATTATCCTTGCTCGAGAGAGCGATCACGGGAAGGTAATTCTATCGACTCGTATGCGTTAGAAACGGCTAGCAAAATACCACCACCGCGAGAGCTAGAGCCGCTGAGAGAGCGATCACAGCGGTAAACAGAGAAGTTGTTGTTAAAGATAAGAGCAGATGGAATGTTGTCTGTGGTATTGTAAAAATATTTAGATTGCACATCACTAAATGGAACGATAGTTCCAGATCGGATGACACCAACCGATCCACGGATGACAGCGGTGCTGTCAAGGGATGACGAGCAGATCGTCCTGTATATTCATGTACGCGATCACGACCGGACTGGAATAGCAGAGTATCACAATTGGCGACGAGGAAAATAGTTTAAACAAGTGAAGTGAAGTGAAAAATTTACATCGAGGTTTGGAAATACATGTGGTAGTTGTGAAAATGTTAAATAACTGTGTTGTGCCAATTTGTGTATGTGTAATTGGTTGCCTGTAGGAGAGCAGCATCCAAGTAGATAGGGTTGCCGGAGAGCAACAAGAAAGAAAGGAATGCCGGAGTGCATACAAGCATATCTTTTTGGATAAAGGATAAAGGAATGCCGGAGAGCATTTTGGGAATGGCCAAGGTTGTCAAGGGAAATCGTTGAGTCGATCCTGAAACTGCCGGAGTGCAGTAGAAAGGAACGGTAGGCTGCCGGAGAGCAGTAACAAAATGGATGAAAAAAAAAAACAAAGGAAAAGTGATAATCTACCTGCCGGAGAGCAGTACAAAGGGAAAGCAATGGTGGTTTGTAATTATTAGAAAGATGGAACAGAAAGAAAATGGAGGTACTGATAAATTACTGGTTTATAAAACATAACAAAATAGTTTCATATTACAGGAAAATGGACGCATGGAACGTACAACCATTTCTCTTTAAAGCGATGGAGAGAAACGCTGTTAGGAACGAATGGGTGAAATATCGGCGTAACTTCGAGTACATTATCGAGGCGACTGGCAAAAAGGATCGCACTAGGATAAAAAATATCTTCCTTGCGAAAGCTGGCCCTGATGTACAAGAAGCTTTTTACATCCATTCCTGGAGCGGACGTACAGGGAGGAGGGGAGGAAGGCGTTGACCCTTACCTGGTGGCGGTAGAGAAGTTAAACGATTACTTCTGCCAAAGGAGCATGATGTTTTCGAAAGGAACCGGTTTTGGACATTAAAACCGAAACAATCGGAAACTGTTGAGGAGTTTGCTTTCCGGTGTCAGAGTTGGGCACAGAAATGCAACTTCGGAAACAACGAGAACGAAGCACGAGCGATTAGCGTGATCGACAAGGTAATCTTATTTGCTCCGTCCGAGCTCAAAGAAAGGTTACTGGCGAAAAAGTCATTGGATTGGGATGAAACAATCCGTTTGATTAGTTCATACGAGTCGGTGAAAAGGCAGGCAAGAGCAATGAGTGCACCGGGGAAGGATGACGCCCTAGGATGGGAACAGCGGCAAAGCAACTCGTTTGTCAACCGGGTGACCGAACGAGGTTTAGGGTGCGCACGTTGCGGGAAAAGAGATCACAATTCAGGTGATTACCAGTGCCCAGCCAAAAACAAGGAATGCTACAAATGCAAAAAGGTTGGTCATTTCGGAGCCCAATGCCGGACGCCGAACAATTTGAAACGGCGACCTGAAGCATTTCATCAAACGGCTAAACGCCCGCGAACAGAAGTGGTGAGGGCAGTTGCGAATGTGGAAGAGGAACCGGAAAGGGGTAGAAATTTCATTTATAGCATAAGCGATGGAGAAGAATTGCTATGGGTGAAAGTAGGAGGAGTTAATTTACAAATGCTGGTCGATTCTGGATGTAACAAAAACATTATCACAGAAAAAGCTTGGGAATATTTGAAAACCTATAAGGCCGAACGGTTTGGAGAAACGCAAAAGTGTCGAGAAGTGTTTCTACCTCATGGGGACAATCCCGAACCGTTAGTAATGTTAGGGCAATTTGCTGCAAAGCTTTCAATAGAAGACAAAGGCAAAACTATAGAGAAACTAGCTGATCTAGTTGTAGTTAAAGGAGGACGCCAATGTCTCCTAGGCAAGGTAACGGCAATGGTACTAGGAGTTCTTTTTATTGGACTACCAAGCACACACGGGGTGAGAGCTGTGGAGGGAAGATCAAAGCAGCCTTTTCCAAAGATTAATCTTTGGAAATAGTGTGATAGTAAAAATTCCCGTTGACAGAGATGTTCAACCCATTTGCCAACATCCCAGAAGGCCACCGATCAACGCTACTGTCAGACCGAAAGAGAGGCATTAGCTCTGGTTTGGGCGGTAGAACGATTCGCAACATACTTGCTCGGTCGTCTTTTTGAATTAGAGACGGATCATAAACCACTAGAGACCATATTCAAGCCGGCAGCACGGCCATGCGCCAGAATTGAAAGATGGATTTTAAGACTGCAATCATTTAGATTTATACTAAAGTATCGGAAAGGGAAAGGAAACATTGTAGATCCATTATCCCGATTGGTAGTAAACGAGAGAGATGAGCCGTTTGAGGAAGAGAATAAGTTTATGGTGGGGCGGTAATAGAATCAGCGGCTATAGACGTTCATGAAGTGAAAGAGAGTGCTAGAAAGGATGAAATAATAGGGATGCTAAAAATGTGCTTACAGACGTGCATATGGGCGGAATCGGAGGTTAAAGCTTACATACCATTTAAAGAAGAGTTAGGTATGATAGGGGAAATGGTGGTCAGGGGAAATAAGCTGGTAATACCAACCGCACTGCGAGAGAGAATGCTCGACCTGGCACATGAAGGACATCCAGGCGAGTCGGTCATGAAACGCCGCTTTCGAAACAGAGTTTGGTGGCCAGGTATGGACCAAGAGGCGGCCAAACGGGTAGCCACTTGTGAAGGTTGTAGGCTAGTAGAAGCCCCAGGCAGACCAGAACCAATGACTCGCCGCGCCCTCCCGTTAAGACCGTGGATAGATTTAGCATTAGATTTTTTAGGGCCGATGCCATGCGGAACTTATTTATTAGTTATTATAGACTACTTCAGCCGCTATAAGGAAATCGAGGTAATGACACGAATAACTGCAAAAGAAACAGTAGCTAGACTCAACGGCATATTCACGAGACTAGGATATCCTAGAACGATTACTCTAGATAATGCAAAACAATTAATTGGAACAGAACTAGAAGAGTTTAGCACGAGACACCTCATCCAGGATCCACCTCAACCACTCCACACCGTACAGGGTTTTCAATGATATTATTGACGTGTTCAGCGAGTTGTTGATTCGTTTGGGCATATAATTGACACTTTTAGCGAGATATTGAATTGTTCGGAAGCAGGCGTTGACAAGTTCGGCGATACTATAGAGCTGTCACTTTCGTACCCCTTGGACTGCAGCTTGGATATTTCCTATCAGAAGGTAAACAAACAGTTTTCGAAAAAATATGCTGGTTTTAACTAAAATAAATATTAAAAAGCTTGGGGAATGGCTATTTGCTAATACAGGGTTTTTAATGATATTATTGACATGTTCAGCGAGTTGTTGATTCGTTCGGGCATATAATTGACACTTTCAGCGAGATATTGAATTGTTCGTAAGCAGGCGTTGACAAGTTCAGCAATTCTGTAGTGTTGTCATTTGTTTTGTTTACACACTGTGCCGCAGGGTTCAATTTTTCATTCTGAAAAGTCCTAAAAGTAGCTAATAATCATTCCCCAAGCTGTTTAATTCATGAATTAGTTAAAACAAACATATTTTTACGAAAACCGTTTGTTTACCTTCTGATGAGAATGATCCAAGCTGCAGTCCAAGGGGTACAAAAGAGACAGCTCTATAGTATCGCCGAACTTGTCAACGCCTGCTTCCGAACAATTCAATATCTCGCTGAAAGTGTCAATTATATGCCCGAACGAATCAACAACTCGCTGAACACGTCAATAATATCATTGAAAACCCTGTAAAAGGGCATCTAAGAATGAAAAATTACACGCTTCGGCACAGGGTGTAAACAAAACAAACGAGAGGTCAATAGTATCGTCGAACATGTCAACGCCTGCTTCCGAACAATTCAATATCTCGCTGAAATTGTCAATTATATGCCCGAACGAATCAACAACTCGCTGAATATGTCAATATAATCCTCGAAAACCCTGTATTGGCCGCAAAAAAACGGGTTGGTGGAGCGGCAAAACAGGTCATTGCTTAAAAGATTAAAAATAAGTTCAGTGTTAGGACGCGATTGGAAAACGGACCTTCACGAATATTTAATGATGTACTACACCACACCACATTCGACCACGGGGAAAACACCTACAGAGTTAATGTACGGGCGAACGATTAGATCAAAGATCCCAGCGATTGAAGATGTTGAAACATCGGTAAGTCGAGAAGAAATTCAAGATCGGGACCGAACTAAAAAGTGGAAAGGGAAAGAAAACGAAGACAGGGAAAGAAGAGCTAAGGAATCAACGTTAGAAGAAGGAGACACAGTCCTTACGCAGAATTTGATACCTGGAAACAAATTACAAACCACGTTTAATCCGACTGAATTTGTGGTATTAGAGAAAAGTGGTCCTAGGACAACAATAACAGATCCTGAGACAGGAAAATTTTCGTAAGAAATTCAGCACACTTAAAAAAAATAGGCCAGTCAAACAAAGTACAGGAAAATAGCAACGAAAAACAGGAAAATAACGGGAAGGACTTAAGTAACAACGAGGGAGAAGAAATGAGGTGCCGAAACCAGCGGGTAAGGAAAGTTCCTCCTAAACTTAATGATTACATAGTAGAATAAGTTAAAATAAACAAACTGTGAACTAATTGAGAAATAATGTAAACAAAAACAAAACGGAGTGATGTGGTATTGCAATAATATTTAGATTGCACATCACTACATGGAACGATAGTTCCAGATCGGATGACACCAACCGATCCACGGATGACAGCGGTGCTGTCAATGGATGACGAGCAGATCGTCCTGTATATTCATGTACGCGATCACGACCGGACTGGAATAGCAGAGTAACACATTGTCAACAAGCCAAGTTTCCGTGAGGGCGATGAGATCGAAGTCAGCCTCCTATACAGCTAGGTGAAATTCTTTTGTTTTAGTACGCAAACCTCTAACGTTTTGATAATAGCAGCTTAAATACTCAGCGATAGCGTTGTCATTGTGGCGGTTGGATAAAGCGGGTATACGGTAAGTCTATTTAGCTGCGTTGTCAGAGCATGAGGCTTGGCGTGTTTGTTGCGTGTATGGAGCGGAACTTCGTCTAGTTGAGACAAAGCGATTGATTGTAGACTGGTGCAGGTGCGGAGATGAAGCACGGTGGTTTTGGGGCGGTCCGGAAACAAGTGTTGAGTTCGGTGCTTCCAAGTGTAGCGAACAAGTGTAGCTACGATCCGTTTTCGATAAGGCTACGTGTAGCTGCGGCTAAAGGGGCGGCCGTGAGAATAAATATTGCGGATAGTTGCGAGAAGAGAACGAGCGAACTGAAAACCGAGAGAGCGAGCGATCGGACGAAGCGGAGTACGATGATCGAGCGGTTTTGCGGCGCGATGGCGAAAAATAGACCCGGCACTTTGGTAACGGTTATCAAGTGGTTTGGTGGTGGTTTTTAATAAGATTGATGGAAAAGATTTAGAATATTAGATTTAGAAGTTTTTTTTTCACACTTCACGTATAGGTTAATGAGTCGAATGCAGAATACAAAGAAGAAAGTTGTAGAAAGAGACAGAACGTGACGCTACGAAAAACGCGGACACACTTATGTCAGTTTGAAGTCCGGTTGATAGTGGGTTTATGGAGTCGGGTTAAAGGATCGAAGTGTAGGATATTGTCAATCCTAACAGTTTTTTGCTCGATCAATAAAGTTTAGTTGGTTTGGCGTTATTTGAAATAAAAATATGTTATTTATTTTTAACAAGAAAAGTAGTTAGTCGTTTCACAAGGTATCATTCACCGGGGGGTGATACTGTTGTGATGATGTTGTTTCAGGACCAGGTGAAGTAGACGTGCGTGCGGCTAAACGGTGAGTCGTTGTTGGTGTGCGTGTGGTGTAGCGGTGATCAGTACTAGTTGCTGGTGTGCGTGTTGTAAAGCGATTTCGGCTGATTGTAGGAGATGAGGTTTAGTGGTCGTGTTGACGGGATGAAAAAAAAAAAAAACTCACGTACACCGATACCGATGGGCCAGGTGGATGGTGTGAGTGCCGCATCTCGAAGGAGATCACTTTGAATGAAAGCCAATTCATGCTGTCCACACTAACCCCTCTTCTCAGCAGGCAATACGCTATAATGTCATCGGTGGCTAAGCGACGCTTTACAGAAGCGACCACTTGTTGTTGTTATATTCTTCCTCCGAAATGCGCTGCATGTGCCCCAGTTCAGCGTATTCATCAATAAATGAGCTGTAGCTGTTTCTAAATTCGTTGTTAGAACTGATTGCAAAACATGGATTGCAAAAAATGAAATCGACGAACTGCTGCCTTGCGATTGTCAACTAGTTTTGTGAGAATATGTTCTTTCAGTGAAACACGCACGACATAGCGTCCGGATGAATTTCGTGAAACGGTGCGACGAAAGTGTTCTTCGCACGCTGCATGTTCATTAGATTGTGCGTTAACTATTTCACCTTCCTCTATTGCCCAGAACCGTTCCATAAGTTTATGAACATCTTGAACCATTGTAGATGCATGGTTGACTGTAATAGAAGAAGCTTGTGAAGTAGGTGTGAGTGTACTTACGGCTGGCCCCGAAACGATCCATCCGAGCTCCGATTTGACAAGGGCTGGTTGATACTTCCCGAGAAGTATTCGTCCAGCTGGTCTCATGATGTCGAAAAAAACTTCCACGCCGATCAAGACATCATTTCGGCCGATGCAATCGAAATGAGGGTCCGCAAGAAAGATGTTGTCAGGCAAGTTCCATCCCGTTGTGTCGATCGATGACGATGGAAGATTCCCCGTGACTCTTGGTAGTATGAAGAACTGTAGGTTGGCAAAGTATCGGCCAACCCGCGAGCGAAGTGTCGCTCGGATGCTCTGCTTTGCGGTTGTGTTGGTGGAACTGATTCCTGAGATGCATAGATTGCTTCTCTCCCTTGTTGATTTCATTTGCTGGGTTAGATTTTAAGTGATAAAACAACTATCACTTTCTGAATCTAGCAGCACTCGTGCGTTGTGTTTGTGGCCTTCATCGTCAACGATTATGACAGCGGCAGTGGCCAGGAGGACTGTCTTACGTTGACCTGATGAAGCACATGTGATCGACTCGACGACCGATGTTGATGCTAACGAGGTCGGTGGATCTCGTTGTTCTTCTTCTGATGACGGTACAGTAGGCGAGGGTTGTGGTAAAGAACACAATTGTGTATGATGGCGCTTGTGACAACTCTTACAGGTGCTGGCAAATTTTCATTCACGTAGATGATGACCAGGACGAAGACAATTATAACACAATTTGTTCTGTCCACCTTTTGCTTCGCATTCAAGGATAGTTGTTTAAACTCATCGCACGCGTACACAGGATGGTCTCTGTGGCAACAAGCACAACCCTTGGTGTCCCCCCGTTCCCCGCGCTGGACTTCAGCGATTCCTGCGCTGGGTCGAGCAAGTTTAGCGCCATCTGCTGGCGAAATGGACGAACTATTTATGGCGGTGGAGCAAAAAAAAAACGGTCAAAAAATTTAAAAATATTGGCGCCCATTTTGTCGTCCGCTTCTTCTCCCTCCCTCACCCTGCCCTGCCTTACTTGCGCTTCAGCCCGTGCCTTCACGCCGCCAGCTGATTGGCTGTTGCGGTGTATGCGTTGATACTCATATGTGCATTGCGGTTGTGTATTGTTATTGGTGGGTGTTAGCATTTATTAATTTGTGTGTGACCTTGAGACGCTGTTGGAGAAGCTGGATTGGGATTCAAAGTGTTATCGGTGTATTGATGGTTTATTTTATTTCGTGCCGCTGCTGATGAGACCATTCGATGCCCCTGCCAATTGAGGGTGAAGAAGCCTATTTAAAACAAGCGTAGGAGAACGTCTAACACTAATCAAATATTTTTTAATTTGAACATGTTTGATGCTTTAACGACCTTCTAAGCATCATGTAGCACAATGTATAGTGGCAATAATTTTTTTTTTAATGTGCCGAAATCTGTCTTGAGTTTTTGGGTCGTCACACACACACGCACACACACAGCGCGTGGAAAGTGACCGTTCATTCTATCATGTCGCGATCCCCCACCCCGCCTGGCGCTTTGGATGAGGATGCACAACAAGATAGCTGAACCAGCCGTTCTACCGATGAGGTAGCCTGAATCGATCATGCGGGGTGTGGGGGGGAGGTGGGGTTCTGGTGGGGGGTGCGTGCTGGCGTTCGCGCTTTCGTGGGTGCGTGCTTGCGTGCGCGCTTTCGCGGGTGCGTGCACGCGTACGTGCATGTGTGCGTGTGTGTATGCGTGCGTGCGTGCGTACTCGCGTGCATGTGTGTGTGTATGCGTGCGTGCGTGCGTGCGTATGTGTGTGTGTGTGTGTGTGTGTGTGTGTGTGTGTGTGTGTGTGTGTGTGTGTGTGTGAGTTTGCGCGCGCGTGTTTGTGTGTGTGCGTGCGTTTGGAAACCCCAAAACTATTTGATTCTGATGCGTAAATTTTCATCCGCTGCGGCTACAACGTCCATGCATTTTCGATCTCGCTACCTGAGAGACAACACAACCATTGGCATTGGCATCTTTGCGATCGGCTCTGCTGTTGGGGGTATCAAAAAGACACACGATCAAAGCAAACGTGCGTGTGATTTGTTGCACATTTATTTCCAATTCAGCTAGCGGACGCAAGTGGAAACAACATTTTGAATTTAATTCATACAAAAGAGGATCCTGGATTTGTTTATTGCGGTGCGCGTATGGTGCTGCACCTGTGCGTCCAGAATCTGATGGCTTGTTGGTTTGGAGTAGTTATCATGACGCCGATTGACCGGCAATGCCTTGGAATGGGTTCGGATCGGTAGGTTCATGTTTTGGTCGAGTGCATTCCGTGTATTTGTCTCGTCACAGCGGTAGCCCGGCAGCAACAAAGTCAAGACAAACTCTTCCCCGGGTGTGGACTGCTACGCTAAGTTCTTTTTATTATTATAATTATTATTATTATTGGCGTAATAGTCAACGCGATCATGCCGGCCTTTTCAGGACTTGAGTACCACGTAGCCGGAGCCGGTGACTAATCCCTTGCTACGGCGGACGGTTCATACGCGGTTAGAACCCATGACGGGCATGCAGATGTGCGGAATGATGGCGGTGCTGAGGAACCGCTCCTATCCAGCGTGCAACTTGCATACTGCCACACTGTCTCCTGCTCGATGCATACGCTGCAGGCAGAGGGAAAGATGCACCTCCACGATAAAAAAAACATGGCCATGAACCAGCGGCGGACCTAACGATAGGCGGACTAGGCGGTCGCCGGGGCTGAAGTCCAGCGCGGGGAACGGGCCAAAATCTGCGCTGGCCAGCGCAGAATTTGGTACATTTCCTGCGCTGTAAACTGCTCGAATTTGTGCAGCGGGAAGGCATGATAAAATTCTCAGAACGCCATAACGCCCGCTGCGCAAAGCTACGGAAGAAATCATGGAGTTCTGAGAATTTTATCATGCCTTCCTTTTCTCTCCAACGGCAAATTTGTCGAGCAGCTCGTCGAGCTGCCCGTCCCTGGCTCCGCCTCAAACCCCTCGCCTGAGCGCGCTGTCGAAGGTTTGAATGTGTTGGTGCGTCACGTTAGACGGCCAATCGCTGTCAGCCGTCGTCCGTGCTTTTTCCCTCCATAGCGCTATCTCTTTCTCGCGTGTGGTCAATGCTCGCGAGCTGTTGTGGCGCCTAAAAATGCCGTTAACAAACATTGCGGCGATGAAGTTGCATTTTCACAAATCAAACCAAAAAATCGCAATGAGTTTAATCGCTGCAATGTAAAAATGACTACATAATCGCTAGCTCACGTTGCTGGGTTTGCGCGCAGAACCCTAATTCGTATTTACACGTTCAGCCCGGCGCTGATTTTTATCAACTTTTCTATCCGCCGGCTTTTTGAACGCAAGCTGATTGTGAAACCGGCATATTGGAAAGCTCACTTGCAGTCCCTGGGGCATGTCATCGTGCTGAACGTGTTAAGCATTAAGCATAACTTTGTTACCTTAACCTTTTGCTTTCGTATGCTGTAGCTTACACAAATATGCTGAGCCATCTGCGCGTGGGTGTGAGCGTGCGTGTGTGTGCAACACTTTCGCCAAATGTGTTTTCTTCCAGAATGTTATGATCCATCGGTCAAAGGAAGGAAGGTGTTCATGAAAGGCGGAAAGACGAATTGAGGCCCCTGTCAATGGTAACTGATGACCGGGAGCAGGGGGTAGTGGCACACAGCTGTTGGAAGATTGAACAGTATACTTAAATTGCCAGCGGGGAGGGAGGGGGATGGTCATGGGATCCCTACGATCATCTTTCCGGGGGCATTTGTCGCTAATACTTGTAGACATACGGCATATCAAAGACTAGAGATCATCGGTGACCGCCTAGTCCGCCTACCGTTAGGTCCACCGTTGGTTCATGACGGTGTTTTTTTATGGTGTAGATGCATCCTTCCCCCTGCCTGCTGCGTATGCACCGGGCAGGAGACAGTGTGGCAGTATGCAAGTTGCACACTGGATAGGAGCGGGCCCGCGGCACCGCCATCATTCCGCACATCTGCATGCCCGTCGTGGGTTCTAACCGCGTATGAACCGTCCGCCGTAGCAAGGGGTTAGTCACCGGCTCCGGCTTCGTGGTACTCAAGTCCTGAAAAGGCCGGCATGATCGCGTTGGCTATTACGCCAATAATAATAATAATAATAATAATAAAAAGAACTTAGCATAGCAGTCCACACCCGGGGAAGAGTTTGTCTTGACTTTGTTGCTGCCGGGCTACCGCTGTGACGCGACAAATGCACGGAATGCACTCGACCAAAACATGAACCTACCGATCCGAACCCATTCCAAGGCATTGCCGGTCAATCGGCGTCATGTTACCGACTCTAAGCCAACAAGCCACCAGAGTCTGGACGGACATGTGCAGCACCATACGCGCACCGTAATAAACAAATCCAGAATCCTCTTTTGTATGGATTCAATTCAAAATGTTGTTTCCATTTGCGTCCGCTAGCTGAATTAGAAATAAATGTGCAATATATCACACGCACGTTTGCTTAGATCGTGTGTCTTTTTAATACCCCCAACAGCAGAGCCGATCGCAAAGATGCCAATGCCAATGGTTGTGTTGTCTCTCAGGTAGCGAGATCGAAAATGCGTGGTATTTTGTAGCCGCAGCGGATGAAATGTACGCATCAGAATCAAATAGTTTTGGGGTTTCCAAACGCACGCACACACACAAACACGCGCGCGCAAACTCACACACACACACATACACACACACACACACACACACACACACACACGCGCGCAAGCGCGCGCGCGCACACATGCATGAAAGCGCGCACGCCAGCACGCACCCACGAAAGCGCGCTCGCGAGCACGCACCTCCGAAGTCGCGCAAGCACGCACTCCCCCCCCACTAGACCATCCCCCCCCCCCCCTCCACGCATGATCGATTACGGCTACCTTATCGGTAGAACGGTTGGTTCAGCTTTCTTGTAGCATCCTTATCCCTAGCGCAGGGCGGGGTGGGGGATCGCGACATGATAGAGTGAACGGCTACTTTCCCCGCGCTGTGTGTGTGTGTAACGAGACCCGAAAACGCGAGACAGATTTCGGCACATTAAAAAAAATATTTTATTGCCGCTATACACTGTGCTGCATGATGCTTAGAAGGTCGTTGAAGCATCAAACATGTTCAAATTAAAAAATATTAGATTAGTGTTAGACGTTCTCCTACGCTTGTTTTAAATAGGCTTCTTCACCCTCAATTGGCAGGGGCATCGAATGGTCTCATCAGCAGCGGCACGAAATAAAATAAACCATCAATACACTGATAACACTTTGAATCCCAATCCAGCTTCTCCAACAGCGTCTCAAGGCCACACACAAATTAATAAATGCTAACACCCACCCCACCAATAACAAAACACAACCGCAATGCACATATGAGTATCAACGCATACACCGCAACAGCCAATCAGCTGGCGGCGGAAGGCACGGGCAGAAGCGCAAGTAAGGCAGGGCAGGGTGAGGGAGGGAGAAGAAGCGGACGACAAAATGGGCGCCAATAATTTTAAATTTTTTGACCGTTTTTTTTGCTCCGCCGCCATAAATAGTTCGTCCATTTCGCCAGCAGATGGTGCTAAACTTGCTCGACCCATCGCAGAAATCGCAGCGCGGGGAACGGGCCAAAATCTGCGCTGGCCAGCGCAGAATTTGGTACATTTTCTGCGCTGGAAACTGCTCGAATTTGCGCAGCGGGTTCCGTCGCTTTGCGCAGCGGGTACCCGCACGAAAAAATCGAGCAGTTTTGTAGCTCGGATTTTTGATCGCTTTCCGCCAAAAGCGATCGAAAAAGCGAGCAGAAATGTCAGGGAAAACGCTTGGATTCCGATCGAAGAAATATATCAATCCAAAAATTTCAGCGCTGAAAATTTAGAAATATTTCTTTTTTTTTATTTATTTATTTATTAATTTATTTAGGGTAAATGTACCAATAGTGGTGCAATTTGTGGTGGTACAGATGTATTTTAACACTAGAACCGCCGATGTGACTTTTTTGTCCCATCGCACTCGAAAAAGGTGTGTTATTCCGCTTGCCGTCGTGACAAACCATTGAAATTTTCTGACTTTTATTTATTTTGAACGATCTTTCGAATGCGCTAATAAAAATAATTGTATCCCATATGGTTCTTTCAAAAAATAAATTTTTCCCTAGAACCGCCATATGGGACATTTTTGTCCCATAGGCAAAATACGTAGTAGTGGCTAGTAAGTCTGCTGTCAACGAGTGACGATTGTGCTTCTGCAAGTTTGGCAGCACTGGGTAGAAAGTATGCGTAGACAGTACTCCGTGAAAAGTGCTAGTAGAAGATGGCCTGTTCATTCATTTTTTTATATTCTGGATTGGCGGAAATCAATGATTGGGTTTTGTGCAAAGAACTTACAACAGAAAAGATATTTAGACGCAATTTTCTTATCAAGCTAGGCAAAGAACTTTTATGTTTCATGTGAGCCAGGTTCTGGTGAAACAAAGATGTGTTTTAGATGTTTGAAATAATTAATCTAGGTGTTCCTTTTGTTTTCGAAAAAAAGCCTTGTCCTCTTCTTTTGACCATTTAGAGCTGTGTTGACATCGAATTTTTGTAATGTTTCTAAAGCGAGTCATATACGTTTGCCTATACCCTATACATCAGCGGACCTACCAATAAATAATCCGAATCTACGTAGGCGTGATGTACAGATAGGTGAACGCACTTTTGAAGTTGTTCGGTACGGAACCCTACGTTGTGTTTTGTATTTTTTTTAGATGATGTTCTTAATAAAGAATCGGTGGCTCTGAAAAGAGCCGATTGTGTGCTTTTTTGTTTTACCAAGCTGGGTGGTATTGCTTGGAATTCTGTGCCACTTGTGTGCGCCAAGGAGTTGCTATGATGAGCGAAGCTTATTGCTTGCTAGAGGAGTTTGAATGACAAGAGAGAGAATTTGGCTTTGCCGCTTTATTTATAATGCATTTTTTTGATGGTGTGCGTGATGACGAAACGATCGATGACCCGTCGAACAATTTGTAGCGATCCGCGAAAGTAGTGATGGGCTACAATCGGGACAATAGTAGTGATGTGCTACAATCGGGAACGAACAGAAGTCGTCCCAGAATTCACCTATCTGGGGTCAAAGGTCAGCAACGACAACAGTATGGAAGCTGAGTTGCGCGCAAGGATGCTGGCTGCCAACCGGTCATTCTACAGCCTGAAAAAGCAGTTCACCTCAAAGAACCTGTCGCGACGGACGAAGCTGGGACTATATAGTACCTATATAGTACCAGTACTCACATACGCCTCTGAGACATTGACACTGTCCAAATCTGACGAAGCCCTCTTAGCCGCGTTCGAGAGGAAGATGCTCAGAAGGATACTTGGCCCCGTATGTGTGGAAGGACAATGGAGGAGCCGCTATAATGACGAGCTATACGAGATGTACGGCGACCTCACTGTCGTACAGCGTATTACAGGGTTTCGAATCATATAAGGGAATAGTTCAATCACTTAGGGGAATGTTGCAAATCGGTAGGGGAATATTGCATGCAAGCTGTGGATGTTTGCAATCACTTAGGGGAATTGTGCAATCGATTAGGGGATTGTTGCAAGCGTACTGTGGAGCTGTCATCAGACTGTGGGTGCCGCTGTAAATACCTTAAAATATTTTCGTCAATCTTACTAACTTATCATGTTTAATTATGGCTCCGCAGCAGGATTTATTTAGTTTATCATGTGTACAGCAGAATCCCACACGAAAACAACTCCAAACGATGTTTTTAAAAAAACATCATCGGTATCAATTCGTAGCTTTTTACACCGGCACCCACAGTCTGATGACAGCTCCACAGTACGCTTGCAACATTCCCCTAATCGATTGCACAACTCCCCTAAGTGATTGCAAACATCCACAGCTTGCTTGCAACATTCCCCTACCGATTTGCAACATTCCCCTAAGTGGTTGTACTATTCCCTTATATGATTCGAAACCCTGTAAGCTCGCCAGGCTCCGGTGGGCTGGACATGTTGTACGCATGGAAACGGACGACCCAGCCCGTAAAGTATTTTTAGGCCGTCCAAAAGGACAGAGGAGGCGTGGTAGGCTCAAATTGAGGTGGCAAGATGGCGTGGAGGCGTCCGCCATTAAGGCCGGGATAACGGACTGGCAGACGAAGGCGCGAGACCGTGAGCGGTTTCGGACACTCCTGAGGCAGGCCAAGACCGCAAAGCGGTTGTAGCGCCGGATAAGTAAGTAAGTAAGTATACCCAAACAACTTTAAACATTAGACTTGTTTCCTTATCATAAAAACCCTACTTATTAGTTGATTGTTTAAATAATTTATAGCTATAAGCCTAGATTTACTGTTGTTCAACCCTGTAAGCAATAATTATCTATAATATAATTATCATAAGGAGTTTATCACTAGAAACTCTGTAATGTTATATTATTCTACAGAACTACAGGCTTTGATATATTTGGTATGCGGTTCATATGATCACAATTCGATTTTATCATTGATTGAGTTACTAATGAAGCTTCATTATACCTAATTATAATGTTTATTGATTATCTATCCACAAGAAACCCTTAGGTAATAATAAACATGTCCAAATATTTACACATAACTAATGGGACAAAATTGTCCCATCTGGCGGTTCTAGTGAGGTTGAAAAGCCCGGCGGTTCTAGTGTTAATGGATTTAATGTGTCAGAAACGACAATTTCTGAATATGTCAACACATAACAGTTGGAATATGTTTTATCTTCGCAATCACAACCATTTTTACCGTAAAACACATCGAATTTACGAAAAAATACATATTTTTGTGATTGCTTCGTTGTACCTATAATTAGTGTTGGGTCAAGTAGCTCTTTTGCAAGAGCGGAGCGCACCGCTCTCGCTCTCTAAAGTGTGCCGTGCGCTTGAGGTAGCTCCGCACAGAGCGCTGCACACAGGAGCGATTGTGCGATGCGCTCCCAGGAGCGAACTTTCGCACCTCACGGAGCGCTGCACACAGGAGCGATTGTGCGATACGCTCCCAGGAGCGATTGTGCGATGCGTTCCCAGGAGCGAAATTTCGCACTTTAATGAGCGCTGCACGCAGGAACGATTGTGCGATGCGCTCCCAGGAGCGATTGTGCGATACGCTCCTCTCTCTCTTTCTCTCTCTCTTTCTCTCTCTATCTCTCTCTCTCTGTCTCTCTCTGTCTCTCTATCTGTTTCTCTCTCTCTCTCTCACTCTCTCTCCCTCTCTCTCTGTCTATCTCTCTCTTTCTCTCTCTATCTCTCTCTCTTTCTCTCTCTGTCTCTCTCTCTGTCTCTCTCTCTCACTCTCTCTTGCTCTCTCTCTCTGTCTCCCTCTGTCTCTATTGCTCTCTCTCTTTCTCTCTCTCTCTTTTTCTCTCTCTCTCTATCTCTCTCTCACTCTCTCTCCCCCTCTCTCTCTTTCTCTCTCTCTCTCTCTCTCTCTCTCTCTCTCTCTCTCTCTCAAGTGTATAGTGTGCTCGCACTGTGCGGAATGTACGAAAAGTGCGCGCACTGTGCGAAGTGTGCAAGTAAAGTGCGGAGTGCGCACGCACTGTGCGAAAAGTGCGAAGTGCGCACAGTGCGAAATGTGCACCGCACACTTCATTGTGCTACTTTACCCAACACTAGAATCCATAAATCATAAGCAAATATTTTCTTTCAAACAGGTGAGTAAAAATAATTGGCGCATTCCGCTCACATTCCGCAAGTTAAGGATTTATGCAAGCCATCATTTTCTGTGCGAAGCTTTCAAGCGCACATCTTCTAGCTCCTGCGTGCAGCTCTCCGTGAGGTGCGAAACTTCGCTCCTGGGAGCGCATCGCACAATCGCTCTTGCGTGCAGCGCTTAGTAAAGTGAGAAATTTCGCTCCTGGGAGCGCATCGCACAATCGCTCCTGGGAGCGCATCGCACAATCGCTCCTGGGAGCGCATCGCACAATCGCTCCTGGGAGCGCATCGCACAATCGCTCCTGTGTGCAGCGCTCCGTGCGGAGCTACCTGTTTTTCCTGTGGGCAGTGCGGGAGCGCGCACAATAAGAAGAGCGGAACGATTGAGGTACCTCTTTCGCTCTTGACCCAACACTACCTATAATGGTGGTATGGTTCCTATAAGCGAAAGGCCACGGGAGTGACAAAATGCTGACAAATTTTTCAAAATGTGAGCTTTTGTCACTTTTTTGAGCTTTTGTCAAAATTTTGTGACCTGGAGCAGCCAGGAAAAAGATTTGACAAAAGTTGACAAAATTTGACGTTCGTGAAAAAGCGTAAACAAACAGCTATTTGGCGCAGTTGTGACCCATTGTTATGATAATAATGCTAAAATGCATGATTCTAATTGATGTATGTACCTAGTTAGTGCTTCTTAAATAAAATATCGATGATATTCAGATGTTGGAGCTTTTTGTCGCTCTTGTGTATGTTTTTGGTGCGGCCACGAGAAAAGCTCTTTTTTGCAGTTGACAAGCAATTTTGACAAAGTTGAAAAATTTTTCAACATTTTTTCAGCTCCGTGGCCACGCGCTATATAGTCGTCGTATTGTGTTCCTATAGTGGTGGTAAACAAAGATGCCTCAAAACAGTGTATAATATCAATATAACTTAGTTTTGAAGCTGTTTTCGTATGAATAGCATGGATTATTGCCATAATAATGATATCTTTCGTAATTTGATCGTAAAAAATGTATGAATTTGGTTGATGAAAATATTGACTGAAGTACTGAATAACACCTGTCGTCAATCCATACTCAGAAGAGTTTGCTTGATTTGAAGTCGATTTTTCACTCAGCCAGATAAGCGAATTTTGGCCTTTGTTTCATAAATTACTTACAGAAAACTAATTTTTGTTGCTTATTTTAATGAAAACAGTACGACATGTCAAAAATGTCGTCAAAAAATGTAAAATTAGCTGTTTTTATTGATTTTAGAACTAGGACCACTATAGGAACATGCCTGTTTGGTGTACCTATAATTGCACTATCGTAAACAACACCTAAAAATACGTAAATATGGTCAAAAGCCAATGAATTTGAATAAAACAATATCATTTGATAACAATTATGTTAAAAAACTAATAATTGCATTGTTATGTGGTCATTTAGAACGTTAACAAGAATATGAGTATCGTTATGAAATCCCAACGATTTGGGAAAAATGTTGATACCTTTCACAAAATAATGGATTTTTCGGTCACTAAGAAACGGAATGGCCCCATTTCATTTTTAAATCCTTTGTAAAAGGCTAGATAACATTTCACACTATCATAAAAAACTTAACTACTGTTAATTTATCGTATGAGACGCATTTTAGTGCAATACCACCACTACTAGCACCACTATAGGTACGTTTACCCTATTTATTTCATACACAACCGACGGACCATCGTGTCTAATCGGCAACCTTATAATTAAATTAAGATATATATAACAATGATCATTTATGACATATAAATAGACCTCTAGCTAACATTAAATATGACGTAGACGCAATTTCTCCTTGAACGTAGATGTAGACATACTAAAATCGAACAAATCTAACACTTCATTGAACTCGAGGGACATACGTATAATAGGGTGTCCCTGGCTATGGTTGTTGCGGTTACGCGGTACACGGAGATGGAAATTGGATCTAAGAATCCGACAGGGAGCGAACAAATTGATGCTGGCTAGTAATGCCGGGGAATCGATCTCTCCGTTAAGGAGCCGGAATATGAAAAGGCATTGGGCGTTTTTACGTCGAGAGCAGAGTGGTTCAAGTCCGAGAAGCAGACACCGCTGATGGTAGGTGGGCCGAGCGTGGTGGGATTGCCATGGAAGGAGTCGAACCGCGTACCTGGTGATTCTCCGTTGAATGGCTTCGGGGCGGTTGATGTCACCAACACCAAGCGGGCACCAGATCGGGCAGCAGTACTCCAGGCACGACCTTACTATGGCACAGAAGATCGACTTGACGCACATGGGATCGGTAAACTCGCTACAGGTCCGCGTAATTAAACCAAGTAGCTGATTTCCCTTCGCAATAACGCTATCAATGTGAGGGCGACATGACATCTTCTGATCGAGTTGCACCCCCAGATCACGGATACATGTCGTGCGAGCCAAAGCCGTGTTGAGCATAGTGTATGTAAACGTGATGGGGTGACGGGCTCTGCTGAATGATATACACTGGCATTTATCAGCACACACTTGGAGGGCGTTTCTGCTGCACCAGCTATCCAGATTCTCAAAAATCGTTTGAAGGCGTACACAGTCACTGTCGTTTCTAACTGGAGCGAATATTTTTACATCGTCGGCGTACATTAGGTGTTGGCCTGGCGGTAAAACGAAAGATAGATCATTTATATAGATGAGGAAGAGTAGCGGTCCCAAATTACTCCCTTGAGGCACACCGGAGGAGCTGGTGAAGGAGTGAGAACGATGAGATCCTATGCTTATGTAGTACGAATGACCAGTTAAATATGAACGCAGCCAGGTGATGTGCCAGTCGAGGAAACCGAGTTGTTTTAGCTTCGAGAGTAGAATATCGTGAGAGATACTATCGAACGCAGCGCTGAAGTCGATATATACTGCATCAACTTGAGTACCACGATCCATGTTGTCGAAGCAGTAACTAACAAAATCAGCAAGATTTGTGGTGGAAGATCTCCTTGGGAGAAATCCATGCTGACTAGGGCTCATATAGTTTTGAACTGCTGTGAGTAGTGGATTGTATAGAATGAGCTCAAACACCTTTGCACAAGCGCATAGGGAAACAATGCCACGATAATTGCTAGCATGAAGTCGACTGCCTTTTTTATGGATAGGAATCATTCGCGCGTGTTTCCAGGACTCAGGATACGTGCCACGCATGAGGAAATCATTAAATATTTTGGCAAGAATGGGTGCGAGTGATTGACGGCAGAGCTTCAAAATGTATGCGGGAATATTGTCAGGTCCAGATGATGTAGATGGTTTTATATCGTTGAGTGTGCGCGCAATTAATGCTTCGTCAATTGTGGGTATCATAAAATCGATAGGTTTGCTCCAGAACCGTGTCAGCTTAGAAAACAGCTGCCTTTCAGTACGGCGAATGAAGGAGCGGTAGAGCACACGATTATGTCGATGAAAATTGTTCAGTGTATCGAAAAAAATTCTCCTATGCAGCGATGATCTCGTTCTACTGTAATCCGCGTAGGCTTTTGATTTTATTTTTTTCAGCCGTCTTAAAGATGCATTAGACCAATCGGGGCCAGACTTTCGTTGAACAACAGGAACGCAGGAATGAATCGCTGAGCGCATAAAAACGCTAAAGAAATCGGTGGCTTCGTCGATAGTGGCAAAGTTGGAGCAGTCAAAATTGCGGTCAAACGACACAATAAGAGCATTCATACGTTCCACATTCGTTTTGAAGAAATTTCTATTGACTATACTGCGAGTGTGACTGTTGGTGGTGTGGGATAGTTGTACGGGATAATAAATCATCATATCCAATGAAGGATGATGAAAGTCCTCACTGAGAAGTGGGATACTACAGTGTGTTACGTATGGGAGGGAGTTCTCTAGACCATCCACGGAGTGCAGCGGTGTGATTGAGTCGCACAAAATATTGGTTGCGGCAAGGTTTGCGAAGACCAGATCCAATTGACGCCTAGATTGATTTGCAATACCACTCAACTGAAATAATCCGGTACTATGCAACCCATCAACGAAATCGGTATAAGCCACGGAATTGCATAAAGGTGCATAATGCATGACAAAATAACATGGAGAGCAATCGGTGGCTTCTGATGTATTAGTCAGCTCCCATCTGATATCAGGTTTATTGAAATCTCCGAAGACGTGTAATAAATCGCTCTCTTTAATGCGGTTTGAAATTTCACGTACACTATCATGTAAAGGGTTCATCACTGCGGGGTCATTCGCATGACTAGGCGGAATGTAAACAACGACGATGTAAACAGAGACACCTGGCAGCAATGTTTTGATCCAAAGTTGTTCCAGTATGGTATTAGGCGATACGATTTCACATGTCGGTATTGAAGAGGAACATGCAATTAAAACACCCCCACCGCGTGAGAGGGCACTGTTGGAAAGATTCCTATCGCACCTGTAGATATGATAATGATCGTCAGTGAGGAGCGAAGGTATGGACTGAGTAAGCCAAGTCTCGGTGAGAATGATAAAATCATATTCTGATTCTGATAGCGCCAGGTGAATTTTGGTAGTAGATAGAGAGACTGGGATGAGCTGAGCGAGGTGCATCGCCGGATGCTATTCATCATGCTATTCAGCAAGATTGCTATTCATCCGACGGGCCAGCGTCAGCAGATTCATCAGTCCGTTTAGCGTTTCGCTTCGGTCTTTTTTTAGGCGCGGCTAAGCATTCGGGAGGCGACCTGGTAGGTGTGGTAGTGACAATCATTCGCTCATTAAGGTCCTGTTGTGGTTCGGTTGTAAACAAAGCTGCATCTGTGGTGGTTATATCATATGAAGTCGCAACAGGCTGCGCGGGCGGATCTGTATTGGCAGTTGGTATCGGAGTGCTCAATCCAAACCGTGGGAGAGGATTACGATAAGTGTCTGTAGTGAGAGTGACAGGGTGATCGAGTGTAGGTTGAAGCATCGAATTTGTATCGGCGGCTGCGAGAGCATTAGTGTTAATATTATTGGTCCGGTAGTCACGGAACTCACGGCACGTTAGAGCGGAGGGCCATGTCTCAGGTGAGAGAGCCTTGCTGCGTAGAGTGACTGGTATGCCCACCTTAAATGAGACGAATGAAATATTTCATTTATAAATTTGCAACAATTTTGAATGCGAAATATTTCACAGCCATGCGCTGTGAAATATGTTTGCAATTTGAGTTCCCGCTGCGCAAAGCGATCGAAAACTTCTCTATCTCAAACTGCAAACATATTACACAGCCCGTGGCTGTTTGGATTTGAAATTTGGGCAAATTTTTGGATTGAAATATTTCTTCGAGTCCAAGCGCTTTCCCTGACATTTCTGTTCGCTTTTTCGATCGCTTTTGGCAGAAAGCGATCGAAAATCCGAGCTACAAAACTGCTCGATTTTGTCGTGCGGGTTTGAGAAGTTTTCGATCGCTTTGCGCACCGGGACTTCAATCCAAAAATTTCAGCATTTAAAATTTTGAAATATTTGGTTTATAAATTTGCAACAATTTTGAATGCGAAATATTTCAAAGCCATGGGCTGAAATATGTTTGCAGTTTGAGTTGAGAAGTTTTCGATCGCTTTGCGCAGCGGGTATGCAGCTAGACGCCGATATCTATTTTTGGCTGGACAGTACAGTCGCCCTTTACTGGATTCAATCATCACCGTCGAAATGGAACACCTTTGTCGGCAATCGTGTGTCCAAAAAATACGCACAAAAAATACCGAATGCTTTACCAGTACAGCTATTTCCGAGTGGGATGTGATCGTTCTCACCGAAACCTGGCTCACCGATAGTTACCCATCTTTTCTATTGTTTTACAGCCACCGCTACAATACCTACCGATTGGATCGCTCTGCCATAAATAGTGATAAATGTATTGGTGGAGGGGTTCTCATTGCCACGAATATCAAATATGCGGCTTCGCTGTGCACTACTAATACATTATCAATTGAGTGTCTTTGGGTGCGTGTAAAAGTTTTGGATGTTTCCCTAGTCATCGGCTCATTCTACCTCCCGCCTGACCAAGCTGCCAACCCCGATGTTATAAATACTTTCTGTACTACGCTACATGAAACTAGGGAAAAATATAAAGACGATCATTTGATTATTCTCGGAGATTTCAATCAACCCTATCTTAAATGGATTACTCGGAACGATTTTCCTTCGCTTGACTTCAGCAACTCCCGAATACATCCTACCAGCCAAATTCTCCTCGATGAAATTAATTTGGCCGGCCTTCAGCAAGTTAATTCAATCACCAACTGTAACAATACTATACTTGATTTAATTTTTGCGGATGACCAGACCGTTGAACGATTGAGTCCATTAGAACTGAGTTTAGAATCCATAGTTGAACCTGATCCAAATCACCTTGCTCTACTTACCAGCTTCATGGTTCCGTAACAGAATTTGTCGTCTTCTGAGTCCCAGAACGGAGAGATTTGAACTTTAGACGTACGAAATTTGATAAATTAACAATAGCGCTAACTCAAACCAATTGGGAATTATTAAAGTCTAACCACGATATCAACGATAGCGTGTTAAGCTTTACAAATCATCTAAATGGATTATTCGAACAGTTTGTTCCCTGCTTTAATCCTCCATCGAAACCACCGTGGGCTAGTAATTCACTACGCGTCGCCAAACGCCGGAGATCTAATGCCCAACAAAAACTGCGCAGTCTTCGAAATAGCACCAACCAAGCAAACTTTGCTCGCGCTGCTCGGATTTACAAACAGTTAAACCGTTTTGCGTATGCTGACTACGTTAGAAAGATCGAATTCAGATTCAAAAAGGATCCACTTGCATTCTGGAAATTCATACGAAATAAGAAATCCTGCGACTTTCTTCCAGCTGTAATGAACTTCAAGGGAAACATCATTTCGGGTGAAGATGACCTCTGCAAGGGTTTTGCAGAACATTTCGCTTCCGTGTACACCTGCAATTCTTCGAAACCTCTCAACCTATCTTCAGCACTTTCCGCAATCAACGACGCAGTTGACTTATCCACATCTATTATCAGTGAAGATGAGGTCGATGCTGCCATATCGCAACTGAAGCTTTCGTATGCCTCTGGGCCGGACAACATTCCCAGTGCAATTCTTATTCACTGTAAGGCTGCTCTTTTGCCTATTCTGACTCAACTTTTCAACAAATCCTTACAGTCGAAATGCTTCCCGCAAATATGGAAATCTTCTTACATGTTTCCTGTCTTTAAAAAAGGAGACAAATCTGATATGTGTAATTATCGCGGAATCTCTATGTTATGTGCCTGTAGTAAGCTGTTTGAAAAAGTTATGTTCCGCCACATGTCCTACGCTTTCCTGCCTGTTATATCTGTTATGCAGCACGGCTTTATGTTTAAACGTTCGATTGAAACTAACCTGCTTCATTTGCTTCAATTTTGATACTCCAATATTGACAAGGGCCTCCAGGTTGATGTCATTTATACCGACTTCTGCGCTGCATTTGACAAGGTCAACCAATACTTATTGCTTGCTAAATTATTAAAATATGGTGTACACTCAAATTTTTTAGCATGGTTAGAAAGCTACCTAATGAACCGTTGCATTAATGTAAAAATTGGAAAAACTTTTTCTGACCCTTTCTGTAACTTTTCTGGTGTTCCACAAGGAAGCATATTATGGCCATTATGATTTATTGTATTTATTAACGATATTGTGTTTGCTGTTTCCAGCGTCAATGTTTTACTATATGCAGACGATCTTAAGATGTTCCTTGCTATTGAAAATTCAAATCACTGCGAAATACTTCAAGATTCCGTAAACCGTTTTTTGACGTAGTGCCATGATAACGAAATGTTTGTGAATATACAAAAATGTAACTGCATTACTTTCTCTAAGAAAAGGATTCCAATAACTTTTAATTACAAAATAGGTCAAGACAGTGTGCCGCGGTCATCTGTAGTTCGTGATTTAGGAATAATGTTAGACAGTAAACTTATATTATCGTGCCATTTCCACACAATCCTCTCAAAAGCATTAAATATGTTAGGTTTTATTCTACGTGCTTCTTCCGACTTTAAAGATCCTTTCTGTCTTAAATCGTTATACTGTGCCCTAGTCCGTCCTATACTAGAATTTGCTTGCGTTGTTTGGTGTCCAAACCAAGTGACCTATATAGACATGATAGAAAAAGTTCAGAAAAAGGTGACGCGCTATGTTTTATCGTCTTCCTTGGTCAAACCAAATGCCACGCCCCCCGTACCATGTCAGGTGTCAGTTATTTGGTCTCGAAACTTTAGAACACAGGAGAAAGAATGCTCAATGTATTTTCATGCATAAATTATTAAATGGGCTTATTGATGCACCTGAAATTTTAAATCTGTTCAGCTTTTCTGCACCTACTAGGGATCTTTGAAGCAGGTCTTTAATCAGGATCCCATTTCGATCTTCTTCATTTGGCGCTAACGACCCTTTAATTTGAATGTGTGTCAGCTACAATAGACTTGAATCATCTGCAGATTTTTATATCCCTGTTTCTCACCTTCGTCAGTTGTAAAGGGCTAGTGTTGTTTATGTTTAAGTTGTTTACTAAATAAGAATTTGTATCTGTTATTTAGGCCTATTGCCCGATAACGTAAATAAATAACTAATAATAATAATAATAATAAAATACAACAAGCCACTAGCAGTTGTACATGGAGCCACATAAACGGCCAAGAAAATCCTGCAGATCATGTTTCACGGGGATTAACTGCAAGCGAACACGTCAACTGTGACCTTTGGTGGAATAGCCCGCCATGGCTCCAACTAGATCAAGAGCAATGGCCCAATGTTGCGAAGTTTTCTGACTACCACAAATTGCTACGAGTAGTTGCATATTGCTTTCGAATGAGAACTAAACGTGATTCTTCGCAAGAAACTGTCGTTATTAGCACAGACGAATTATGGAAAGCAGAAATCAGAATCTTGCAAGTGGTTCAAAGAGATATCTTTGAAAAAGAATGGACTCAGCTCCGTCAAAACAGTCCTGTTTCCAACAAATCCAGACTAAAATGGTTCCATCCGTTTCTTTGCGATGATAATCTTATTCGTATTGGTGTCGTATTCGTATACGTTTATCAAAATCTAATCAACCATTTGAAAGCAAACATCAAATATTGCTATCAGCAGGTCATCCTCTGGCAGAAATGCTGATTAGATACTTGCCGCACCGCAACTATTGATCACCATCCTTCGTCAAAGGTATTGGGTCATAGGGGCCAGATCCCTAGCTAAACGCATTTGCCAAGAATCCGCACCTTGTTGTCCTGCTCGTCCTCGGCTGCTAGAACAATTTATGGCAGAACTACCAACTTCACGCATAACACCAAGCCGACCATTCTCAATAGTGGGAGTGGATTATTGGGGTTGTTGCTGCGAATCGTAAACAAATAGAGAACTGTCACCGCGGCTGACAGCAAAACATTCAGCGTTTTAAGTATTTTTGATTCCTACGAAGAAGTGAATACTATATCGCAACGCGATTAGTTCGGGAGCTAACAAGCTTTAAAAAAGTTTTTTTTGCAATAAGTGCAAAGATTTTTATCGCGAATATCTAAAATCAAAGTGCCGGGAGTGATATTTTTCGAGTGTTAGTGCATCCGAGAAAATGTCCCAGCAAGCGATGAAAATCACCGGTGCAGCGACTGACCTCGATAATGCACCGCAAGTGCGGAGTGATGTGGGAGAAAAGACCGCTACCGCGGCAACAGCCAAAGTTACTCGACCCAAGAGCGAGAGGCTAATGGCGGCTAAGGCCAGCCAAAATCGGGATATAGCAGCCACGCAAGTGTTGGCAAGCGAAAAGCGCGAGGATAAACCTCTCCACCCGAATGATGAGTCTTGCTCATCCCAACACGGCCGCAAAGCAAGTTTGTCGAAGCATGAACAAGTTTCGACGTCTTCAAGATGCTCAGCATTAGAACGTCGCGTAAACGAAGAGAGAGCAGAGGAGCATAATGCTGCCAGCGATAAAGGCATACGGGAGTCCCACAATCCCAACAAGGAACCAGGATCGTCTTTGGGTCCTAGTAAGGCTACGTCATCCAAGCATGGGCGTTCATCTGTGTCGTCCAAGCGCTCAGCCTTAGAACGCCTAGTGAGAGAACAAGCCCTACAGGTGAAGTTGCTGATGGCTGAGAAAGAAAAAATGATGGCAGAGAAAGAAAAAAACGATGGCGGAAGCAGTATTGAAGTGCAAGTTTGCCGCCTTGGAACTGCAGCACGAGACGCAAAGGAATAACCTCGAAGAGGTCGACGGCGGTTCCGAATACTCTGCGGGCATCATTCAGGGGTTAGTGTTGAGTGGTCAAGACGAAAACGAACAAGAATCCATCTTGAGAGCAAAAACGGCGGAGTGGGTACAGGCCCAATCGAAGATTTTTTTACCGCAAGCGTGTTCCAGCGTTGAACCTGTGCAACAAGAAGTTACACGCGATAAGGAAGTAGCTGCTTTGGATTGGAAACCCTCCGACCACATCGCAGCTAGGCAGGTATGGCCGAAAAAACTCCCTACCTTTTCAGGTAAGCCACGAGAGTGGCCAAAGTTCTACAACTGCTACGTCGAATCGACAAAAGCTTGTGGACTTTCTCCAACGGAAAACATGGCCAGGCTGGAAGAATGCCTTAGTGGACCCGCACGTGATGCCGTCGAAGGATGGCTCGATAGTCCGACGTCAGTAGAGATGGTCATGAAGACACTTCAGAGACTGTACGGACGGCCTTCACTTGTGGTGAAGGATTTACTCGAGAAGGTACAGCGAACCCCAGCACCGAGGCCGGAACATCTAGATGAGCTAATCACGTTCGGCCTAACAGTGTTACATCTGTGCAACCATCTAGCCAACGCGGATCTGGTACACTACCTTTCAAATCCTGAGCTACTTGAGGAGATGGTAGAGAAGCTGCCCGTAACAAGGAAGTTAGAGTGGGTACGATTTAGTGAAAGTTACCATCTACCAACCCTGAAGGAATTTGGAGTCTTCATGGACAAACTGGTAGAGGAAGCCTGTGTTGTAACCAGATACACTCCACCCAAACCTCACACACATCGAACGGTACACCGCTCAAATGTACATAGCCTATCCCACGAGCCACCAACACCTGTCGTTGAGTCAAACACAACACCTTGCCGGATGTGTAAAAACACTAGCCATAAGTTGAGGCAATGTGAAGCATTTAGGCACATGTCTCCACCGGATCGCTTGGTAGCGGTTAACCAAATGAAGCTTTGTCGAAACTGCCTTGCTAACCACGGAACGAATCCCTGCAAATCGAGATACTCCTGCGGCGTTCCGGGATGCGGTCAACGACACCATAGCTTGCTGCACCAGCCGAGGGAAGGGGCAACCGCCCAGCCAGCACAGTTGCAGACACACCACCACGTGGCGAAAACAACACTGTTCCGTGTAGTACCTGTTACCATCCACAATGGAGATAAGCAAATCGATACCCACGCTTTCTTAGACGAGGGGTCATCGTTGACACTAGTGGAAGCATCTTTAGCAGCAAGTCTTGGCATTGAAGGAGAATCGGAGCCATTGGAGTTAAACTGGACCGCCAACGTGAAGCAGAGGGAAGATTCATCGCAGCGCATCAGCATGGAGATCTCGGCACGTGGGGGAGAGCGGCGCTATTTAATAGCGGCCGCTCATACAGTGAAACAGCTAAGTCTCCCAAAACAACAGGTTGATTTTAATTCACTGATAAGTGACTATTACTACTTGCAGGGTCTACCAGATGAACAACGAGTGGATGGATTTCCGAGAATCCTGATAGGCCTGGAAAACGTCGACCTGATGGCACCACTGGAAACCCGATCCGGCCAGCCAGGGCAACCGATCGCCGTAAAATCCGTGCTAGGATGGGCGGTCTACGGCCCTCATGCGACTAACAACGCGAGAAGCCAACCGGCGGCCAGCTACGTACACAGTGTTCAGCAGCAGCAAATCGACGATAGCGACACAACAACTCGTGCGACTAACACCGCGAGAAGCCAACCGACGGTTAGCTTCGTACACAGCGTTCAGCAGCAGCAAATCGACGATAGCGACACAACGTTAAACGAAATGCTCCGTCAATACTTCACACTAGAAGAAGCGGCCGTAACCAACTACAGCGAATTTCTGCCAGAAAAGCGAGAAATAGTGCGAGCCAGACAACTACTTGAAAGTACCACCGAGCGGCGGAACGATCATTTCGAAACTGGTCTGCTATGGAAATCTGATGACGTAATTCTTCCTGATAGCATAGCAATGGCCACGAAGAGGCTATACGCTCTAGAGCGAAAACTGGACAAGAATGAAGAGCTGAAGCAGATCGTACACGAGCAAATGCGTATGTATATAGAAAGAGGCTACGCACACCAAGCGACAGAAGAAGAATTGGCTACCGCAAATCCCAACCGCATCTGGTACCTACCATTAAACGTTGTTGGGCACCCACATAAACCTGATAAAAAACGCCTCGTTTGGGACGCAGCAGCGAAAGTCCAAGGGGTATCCCTTAACTCAGTCCTTCTGAAGGGTCCAGATCTGCTAGCTATGCTCCCCGAAGTGTTGTGTAATTTTAGACAGAGAAAGATTGCCTTCGGAGGAGACATAGAAAAGATGTTCCATCAACTACGAATCCGACCGGAAGAAACTCACAGCCAACGGTTCTTGTTTCGGTTTGATAAAAATAGGAATCCGGATATCTATTTGATGGATGTTGCAACATTTGGTGCAACGTGTTCCCCATGTTCTGCACAATATGTCATGCATCGCAATGCTGACGAACATGCCTCAAACTACCCAAACGCTGCAAGTGCCATCAAACGTTCCACCTACATGGACGACTATTTTGACAGCTGCGATACAAGGGAGGAAGCGATAGAACGCATAACGCAAGTCAGGTATATCCACTCCCAAGCAGGGTTTAACATGAGGAATTGGGTATGCAACGATTCTTCTGTGCTTAAGGCTACAGAAGAAAACAATGTAAATGTAAAACCCGTCGTCATAAACCTAAGCGACACCGGCAGTAACACCAGAGTGCTGGGAATGGTTTGGGACCCTATTGCCGACGTATTTCGATTCTCCTCTTCATGGCATAAAGAATTAGTACCCTACGTAATGGAAGGAAAACGACCTACAAAAAGAACTGCCCTTAGAGTCATTATGAGCCTTTTCGACCCTCTGGAACTGCTAGCCCCAATCCTCATTCACGGTCGCATGATAATGCAAGATTTGTGGCGAGTCGGTATAGACTGGGATGCAGAAATGAGTGAGCCAGAGTTTCTCAAGTGGCAGAAATGGGTGGGTCTACTACCGGCAGTTGAACGACTGGAAATACCCAGATGTTACCTTGGCGATATGTGTTCGAAGTTGAGTACATTACAGCTACATGTTTTCACAGACGCAAGTGAAATTGGGTATGGATGCGTCGCGTACTTGCGGGCCGAAGAACAAGGCCGCATACATTGTTCCCTAATCATGGCACGTAGCAAAGTAGCTCCCGTAAAATATCAATCTGTACCCAGAATGGAACTACAAGCAGCACTTTTGGGAGCGAGGTTAATGCGAACTATTGTGGACAGCCATACGCTTCCGATCAACGAGAAGTATATCCACACAGACTCAGAGGTAGTACTGGCATGGGTTAGATCTCCCTCTAGAGATTTCAAACAATTTGTCGCTTGTAGGATCGGCGAGATTCTTTCGCTAACTGAGCCGTCAATGTGGCGACATGTTCCTACGAAAGACAATTCGGCCGATTGTTTAACGAAATGGGGAAAAGAAACTCAGCTAGAGTCAAATAGCCGCTGGTTCAATGGACCAGCATTCCTCTACCTTCCACCATCGAAATGGCCAATGCAAAAAAAGGTAGAAGAGACCCTAGAAGAGCGAAGAACTGCCCACCTATTAACGCATCATCAAATTGGCGAACAACCCTTCATAAAGGTAGAACGTATTTCTAAGTGGAAAGTACTACTACGAACTGTGGCAATGTTTTTCGATTTGTAGCTAATTGCCGACGCAGGGCAAACAATCTACCACTTGAGACCATACCAGCAACACAAAGACAAGCACAGCATATAAAGCGAAATGTGCTATCACACCAAGTCCCAGTTAAAGCTGAAGAATATAGTAAGGCAGAACAAGTGTTGTGGCGCATGGTCCAGCAAGAATGCTACCCAAATGAAGTAAACCTTCTGAATGGAGATAAAAAGCAGCAAACCCTACCAACTAAAACCATCCTTCACTCATTAACGCCCATGGCAGACGAATATGGTGTGATACGCGTCGATGGTCGTACAGCAAACGCAGAATATACTGCATTCGACACGCGTTTTCCTATCATCTTACCAAAGCAACACCGCGTAACCTGCTTGTTGATAGAAGATTACCACCATAGACTGGGACATGGAAACCGAGAAACGGTTGTAAACGAGGTCCGTCAGCGTTTTCATATACCAAATTTGCGGGCACTAGTTGATAGAGTAGCAAAAGACTGCCAACGCTGCAAAATAGCAAAAAGTAAGCCATACACTCCTAGAATGTCTCCCCTACCCGTGGAACGACTCACCGCATGGGTACATCCTTTTAGCTACGTCGGGGTCGACTTTCTAGGACCGGTCGACGTCACGAACGGTAGGCGTAACGAAAAGCGATATGTGGCAGTGTTTACCTGCCTCGTTACACGAGCCGTGCACCTTGAGATGGTGTACAGCCTCTCAACCGACGCCTGCATCATGGCCATACGGCGATTTGTTGCACGTCGAGGTACACCTATAGAGATTTTCTCTGATAATGGCACCAATTTTGTGGGAGCGAGCAACATCCTAAAACAAGAGATATCGTCAACAATTTATAAATGTGCCGATACATTTACCAATTCCTGCACAAGTTGGTCCTTCAATCCGCCATCTGCACCACACATAGGAGGTGTCTGGGAGCGCATGGTGCGAAGCGTGAAAGCAGCTATGCGCACTCTAAACGATGGTCAACGGTTGAATGATGAGATATTGTTGAGCGTGTTAGCTGACTCGGAGAATTTGATCAATTCCAGGCCGTTGACATATACGTCGCTTTCGTCAGATGTAGAATCCATCACACCAAACCACTTTCTACTCGGAAGTTCAGCAGGCGCTCAGACACATATGCGCTTCTGTCCGAGTATAACACAAGCACTTAGACACAGCTACAAGAGGTCACAGCAGTTGTCCTACCACTTATGGGATCGTTGGGTAAAAGAATACTTCCCATCGCTAAACAAACGGCCAAAGTGGCACGACGACCAGGTTCAACTAAAGGAAGGCGATTTGGTGTTTGTAATTGAGGGAGATCGAAAAGAATGGACTAGGGCAGTAGTCGAAGAAGTCCATGCAGGACGAGACGGGCGGGTAAGACAAGCGATTGTTCGTACAGCAACCGGAAAACAACTGAAGCGACCCACGGTAAAGTTAGCTGTATTAGATGTGGAAATTAAGGAATCCGAAAAGGAGAGAGATATTGCACAGCTAAAGTAGAAGATAGTTTACGGATCGCGAGAGCACATGGAAAAGTGAACACGGTATGACAGCAAGCTTGACGGGTAACCAGTTCACGGGGTGGGGTGTTGCTGCGAATCGTAAACAAATAGAGAACTGTCACCGCGGCTGACAGCAAAACATTCAGCGTTTTAAGTATTTTTGATTCCTACGAAGAAGTGAATACTATATCGCAACGCGATTAGTTCGGGAGCTAACAGGGGTCCCATCGGTCTATCACCCATTCATCGCCGTGCATCATCTGGTAAAGCATTTGTAGCTGTCTTTATTTTTTCCGCTACAAAGGCCGTTCATCTCGAGCTCGTCATAAACCTTACCACAGTTAAATTCATCCAAGCATTTCGTCGTTTCGTTGCTTGTCGTGGGTTATGCAGTGACCAAGGTTATTAGACTCTATACAGGTTACGGCAATAGCCCGTTTTGGCCGATTTCCAATAAAAAAATGAATGAAAATTTTGACAGACAAATTGGAATGGTTTGTTTACAATTGGACTGGTTTGTTTACAATTTATCTGGATTGCAATCGTGCAATGGTATAGTGTTTGGTGTTAAATTTTGCATGTTTTAATTTATTTAATTATTTTGTAATTTTATAATTACTAATTTTGTGATAAATTAACAGTTGTGACAAGGGAGAAATCGAGTAAGTGAGAATCCAAGACATGAGCTCATCGCGTGTTGGCCAACATTAGAACCTGGCAGGCACGGAAACATGGAGACATGTCCTTCCATTTGGCACAGGTGCTCTCGGGACATGGCTTTTTCTGGGAGTACTTATGTATCAAGGGTTTCACGTCGTCCCCGGACTGCCAGTGGTGTGTCGGTGTACCAGAGGATGCAGAACATGTGATGTTCGAGTGTCCCCGTTTTGCTATTGTCCGACAGGAGCTGCTTGGCGAGGGTGGCCCAGATCCGGTTCGTCCAGATACTCTTCAGCAGCATATGTTGCGAGACCAAGCCACCTGGAGTCGTATCAGTGAAGCCGCTCGACAAATAACTGTAGAATTGCAGCGTTCCTGGGATGCGGAAAGGGTCAATCGCGCAGCTGAGGACATGGCTCAACGCGAGGCCGAGCTGGAGGAAATTACGGCACATAGAGCGGAGGTGGTTGCCGCTCGTAATAATCGACGTTATGCGAGACGTAGAGAGCAGCGTGCGCGGGAAAGAGAGGAATGCAGGGGGCGGACGGTCCCCTTCCCCTCTACCGTCACCATCTACCGCTTCCCGACGTGAGGCGAATCGGGTAAGAATGAGTCTGTACCGACAGCGACACCGGTCAACGAGCATGCTGGGGCAATTGTTCGACGAAAAGGAACGACCCGAATATTGCATCGGAGGAAGACGATGACGGCCGAGTAATTGAGGGAAGCTCAGACCGACCGTCTGTTGAGGGGTCTGTTGATGTTTGTACAAAATAACGATGATAGTATTAATATAACAAGTCCGTATGTTGAAAAAAAGGCAATAGGGTAACGCACATCATGCATTATCAATGATTCCGCACCGCAAGTGGAGCGGGTGTGCTAGATCGGAGTCGGAAACAAATCCGACCCGAGGAAGTAAGGACTTCTAGTTGACTCGAATGATTAGTAGTTGTAAGAAAGCATAAGCGGCTCCGACCCGTTGGTGCAGCGAGTTTGGGTCAGATCAAAGTAGGTTCAATATCCGATCCGTACTCGCTGCACCAATGGGTCGAAATCGGTTATGCTTTCTCGTATCTAACGAAATCGTTGCACCTACTACATCTATTTGTACGTTTCAGGTTGACCCGCACGACTCCGGGATGCTTCGGATTGCTCCGACCCGGTGAGTTCCAGTTGTCCCGGCTTTCACTAGTTGTGTATGGAAGAACGTGCGTGAGTTGTTGGATCGCTGACCAAGGAGTAGGAGAAGGAGGTAAAAATGAGTTAATGTTTAACGAGCCCGTTGTAACAATAATAATTAGAAAATAAACTTCAAATATATTTGTGTTTGTCGGAAGCATTTATGAAATACGATTTCCCTCGATAAGGTTGACAAAGTGTTATTTTTATAACTTTCGTCACAACAATTTACGCAATCACAAAATATTATTTAAATAAACACTATGTACAAAACATGTTAATACTCATACTGTACGGGCCGCACACCAGCCACACCGTGCACCCCTACCGAGAGCATCTACTTGATCTACCTTTGAACACACTCTTTTGTCTGCCGTGCAATGCACTCGTCTCACACAAATGTGGGGATTTGTCACCTATGATGATGTGGAACCCACCACAAATGCTTCAAACATCCTTTTCGCTCTGATGTTGTAATTGACTCGAGAATAAATGAAATGGACCCCCGCCGTTGTTTAACACTAGCAGCTGCCGAGACGACATTTATCTCTCGTCTTTTCGCTCTAGCACTTAAATTAAGCTGTACCCTGTAGAGTTGAGTACCAGAAGAACTCAGGAGTGTAGAATGATCGTGAGCGATATGAGAGACTGAGGCAGACGAGAGAGGAGAAATGAGAGCGGAAGGAGAGATCCCTTTCAACAATCTCAGAGAGAGTTTGTATGGAAACCCAAGCGGCATCGCTGAGAGAGAATTGAGCTTTTCCCGTTGTTTCCCCCCCTGACATACCCACGAACGGTGTGTTTGTTTCTACGCGATGCGTTATTCTCTGTTGTTGTTGTTGCTTTTAACACTGTTACCACAAGAGCTTGAAGCAAGAAGCGTTTCACACCATCACCGTCTCACCTAGACTTTGGTGTTGTGATGCGTTTATTTGTACCCCCGCCCCTATGTTCTTCTTACCCGTACCACGCACCCCATACATTCTGACTTAGAATTCAAAGCAAAGCGAAATGGTCTAACTGAATTTGGAAAAGATGAGTGATGGATATTTCATTACGATTCAGATCACATATGTTAAAAACAAAATTAACAGAAACTTGAACTAAAATTTAATGAAAAAATTAAAGGTTTCCGGCATCGGTATAATATGGTATAATATAAAAAATAATGATATTAACAAGTTATATGTAATATATATAATATATAATATATATACCATATGAATTAATGTATATATAAGTATATATATATAAACACACACACACACACACACACATATATATATATATATATATATATATATATATATATATATATATATATATATATATATATATATATATATATATATATATATATATTTATATATCTATATATATATGTATATATTTATATATATATATATATATATATATATATATATATATATATACATATATATATATTTATATATATATATATATATATATATATATATATATATATATATATATATATATATATATATATATATATATATATATATATATATATATCTATATTTATATATGTTTGTGTATTTATTTTTTATTTGTGTGTATAGCGTTGTGGGTTCTGTATTCGGATGTAAACAAAAACACACACACTTTTTTTTTAATTTCGATGCACATTGTCCAGTACAACGATAAAATGTATTTTATTTAGCTATTATTCAATACTTACATGCCCCAATACATGGTTTTACACGTTTAAATACGATTTCAACCATCACTTTGGATGGTATCAACGGATGCCGACGGCGTTGTTGTCTCTGCGTCAGGCACATGTATTGTTGCCGCTTCTAATGCTCGGGTCTGTTTTTCGTTAGCAGTAGCACAACGATTAAACGCACTAATTGTACCACTTGCAAAGCGATACAAATAAAGTAAAACACATAATACACCGTACAACACACTTCTTAACAACACTTGCACATAAAAACCACTTGTCGATGCGGTGATCCAATGTCCTGTTTGCAGTGGAAAAATAACAATGAAAGATTAGAATGCTTTCAAATATGACATTACTTAATAATACTTTCCTTTCCATGCTATTTTGTGGTGTATGGCAACGTTGGTTTGCTTGAAGATACACAACGACCGGTGTGTTGGTCCAGTTGAGAATGTGCCGATCACGATCACAGCCGGCTTTAGTGATTGTTGTAGAAACTGTAACAAAGATCAAGATCATTAAATCTGCATTATTTTTACAATTCATTGTGATTTCATGAAAAAGTAAAGTGAAAAAGTAAACTAAAAGTGAAAAAGTAAAACATTTCATCTTACCGGCGTCGTATTTCGTCGGCATACACACACACAGCTGCTCGATCATACTCGGACGAATGTTGCCAAATTTCGGGATGAATTGATGTTTTTCCTGTGGAATAATGTGTTCAAACATTAAAAGATAGTTTATTTACTGAAATATGCACAGAACACTTACCTTTTCCCGAGTTTTCACATAAAATTTAACGATTATTCTGCACACAATCTTTACGGGCGGTTGTCCGTGTTTGTTTACGTTGCTGACTTGACAGATATGCGAGCTGCCATGTGACGAAGTCAAATACATTCAAACCTCGCCAATTGCAAGTCTGCTTTTGCAATTGAATACAAAAAATCCGAGTTGTTCACATAAATATGAGAAAAAGTCAGTTTATCCACATTGTATAAAATAACAAACATGACAAAATACGCAGACATTAGTCGTGTTACAAAATGTCTTTCTAATAAACAAAATCTATCTTTTTTTTTTGTAGACATATGATATAAATGCAATTAGCGAGTTCTAATTGTATCATATATATTGCTATTTTCAAAGCGGTTTAAATTAAAACAAACATCAGTGTTTTTTTTTTAAATAATCAGAAAGATAATTATGAACTTAATAATGATTAAAATGTATTTTATTACATTTATGTACAACGATAACCTAACTAGTAAGCATGTTCATGCATGTGTGTAATTATTTGATATTTTTTTGTGTGATCCCAATATGAATGTTATTAAGTAAAACAGACAATTTACTCTGTTCCTTTTTCAATTCTTCAAGATAAGGTTTTTTTTAAATAGAAACATGTAAGTTTGTTTAAAAAAAATATAAATATAAATATATATGTAAATACACAAACATATATAAATATAGATATATATATATATATATATATATATATATATATATACACATACACAATACATATATATATATACACATATATATATATATATATCTATATTTATATATGTTTGTGTATTTACATATATATTTATATTTATATTTTTTTTAAACAAACTTACATGTTTCTATTTAAAAAAAACCTTATCTTGAAGAATTGAAAAAGGAACAGAGTAAATTGTCTGTTTTACTTAATAACATTCATATTGGGATCACACAAAAAAATATCTAATAATTACACACATGCATGAACATGCTTACTAGTTAGGTTATCGTTGTACATAAATGTAATAAAATACATTTTAATCATTTTTAAGTTCATAATTATCTTTCTGATTATTTAAAAAAAAACACTGATGTTTGTTTTAATTTAAACCGCTTTGAAAATAGCAATATATATGATACAATTAGAACTCGCTAATTGCATTTATATCATATGTCTACAAAAAAAAAAGATAGATTTTGTTTATTAGAAAGACATTTTGTAACACGACTAATGTCTGCGTATTTTGTCATGTTTGTTATTTTATACAATGTGGATAAACTGACTTTTTCTCATATTTATGTGAACAACTCGGATTTTTTGTATTCAATTGCAAAAGCAGACTTGCAATTGGCGAGGTTTGAATGTATTTGACTTCGTCACATGGCAGCTCGCATATCTGTCAAGTCAGCAACGTAAACAAACACGGACAACCGCCCGTAAAGATTGTGTGCAGAATAATCGTTAAATTTTATGTGAAAACTCGGGAAAAGGTAAGTGTTCTGTGCATATTTCAGTAAATAAACTATCTTTTAATGTTTGAACACATTATTCCACAGGAAAAACATCAATTCATCCCGAAATTTGGCAACATTCGTCCGAGTATGATCGAGCAGCTGTGTGTGTGTATGCCGACGAAATACGACGCCGGTAAGATGAAATGTTTTACTTTTTCACTTTTAGTTTACTTTTTCACTTTACTTTTTCATGAAATCACAATGAATTGTAAAAATAATGCAGATTTAATGATCTTGATCTTTGTTACAGTTTCTACAACAATCACTAAAGCCGGCTGTGATCGTGATCGGCACATTCTCAACTGGACCAACACACCGGTCGTTGTGTATCTTCAAGCAAACCAACGTTGCCATACACCACAAAATAGCATGGAAAGGAAAGTATTATTAAGTAATGTCATATTTGAAAGCATTCTAATCTTTCATTGTTATTTTTCCACTGCAAACAGGACATTGGATCACCGCATCGACAAGTGGTTTTTATGTGCAAGTGTTGTTAAGAAGTGTGTTGTACGGTGTATTATGTGTTTTACTTTATTTGTATCGCTTTGCAAGTGGTACAATTAGTGCGTTTAATCGTTGTGCTACTGCTAACGAAAAACAGACCCGAGCATTAGAAGCGGCAACAATACATGTGCCTGACGCAGAGACAACAACGCCGTCGGCATCCGTTGATACCATCCAAAGTGATGGTTGAAATCGTATTTAAACGTGTAAAACCATGTATTGGGGCATGTAAGTATTGAATAATAGCTAAATAAAATACATTTTATCGTTGTACTGGACAATGTGCATCGAAATTAAAAAAAAAGTGTGTGTGTTTTTGTTTACATCCGAATACAGAACCCACAACGCTATACTGTGGTTCGAGCACTCGCTAAGTAACGCTTGAGCTTTGAGCTTTCATTGAGCTTACATAGAATGTTACACGCTACCTGCTCACTAAGGACTGCTATCGAGCAGTGTTATGAGCAGGTAGCGAGCAGTAACGCTTCCATACAAAAATCGCGAAACGTAACGCTCCAATGCTATTTGGGAACCGCCACAGCTTCTTCTCTGCTTAAACTCTGCTTGTTGGTATAAGCAGAACTCAGAGAAGAAGCTTTAAATGAACCGGCGCTCAGTGACGTCACGGATCGCACTGAATCCCATCCAAAGAATTTTATGTTCCAACCTGCTCGAGTCATCACCACACCCACTGTCAAAATTAAATTAAAACGAAACTCTTTTGTTTACTTTTTATTGAAAGATAGCCGCGTCGCTTTTGTGCATGTTAAAATAAAATTCAGAACTGTTACGAAGAAACTGTTTGTGTTTGCTGATAACCTGTAAGTATTTAAATAAAGGATCAAAATGCGTAAAATTTAGATCGGTGTACAACTAATAAACCTTCATTTTTCAGCTGTATTTGAAGCTGCATTACTTATTTGAAGAACGTCAGCTGTTGTTCTGTACTGGTTGTTCGAGATTCGTCGTAAATTCTTCGCCTTTGTAACCTGTAAGATCAACTAAAACACAGTTTATATCAATAAATAACCCCATAACTTTCATCTAAACGAAATGTGGAATATACTTATATTATCATTGCAGGTTACGATGAACGCTTCGAGTGTGGCAGCTGCCGGAAGTGGATGCGAGCAGGAATGTTACTGCAGAAGCCTGGCTGTTGAAAATAACAGGAAAATACATATATTGACGAATCTAACAACAGATTTACATATGAAATTAGATGAACTTTTAGCAATACAACGTCAACATCAAATTCAGCCTTTGGATACTGTTGCAGTTATAGTGCAAGAGGATGAACAGATGGGTTTGTCTTTGCCAAAATTAGTGACAAAAACGAGCTAGCCAAATTTGAGGCGGATTTGATGTTGACGGAGCGTTTTTCTTTTATAAAAACGTGGCTTCTTAAACAACTTAAGTCCGTAGGAAGCATACCAAGGATGCATGAAGCCCTGTACATAATTTTTAATAGAGTTTTTTTTAATGGAGTTGTAATGTGATCGAACGTACGCGGGGCCGTCGTGCACCGTTTTTGCGGGGAGTCAGTCTTTACTGACATGAGCTGAGGTGGAACAAACTATTCGAAGCGGACTGATTTGATCGTCCAGGCGATCATGGAAACCCGGAAGGAGTTTCCCTTACTGGAAATGTTGGAGTTTAGAAGCCTTACCTTGGGTAGGGGGACATAACTAAACTCTTGAAATAAGTTGGTACACGAAGTTTTTAGGAAGCGTAACGTCCTATCTTGGCAGTCCGAACGAATCTGACTTGCCACGGTCGGAATTGGTTTTATTTATACTCAATGGGTTTCGAAATATTGGTTTTGGAATGTGTTTTTGTCCTAATTAAAGGTTATTGATATGAGGTGCAATTTATTCATTCTATCGGAGTGAGGTGTCTGTCAATTTATGCTTATGCTGCGCTTTCAGTGTTTTTACAAAGGTTCTGGAAAGTTTCAACTGTTCTAGCCAAATAACGAGTGCGTTCGTCGATCATTGCCTACGCTGCGCTTTTAGCAATAAGTTGCTATGCGTTCTCTGTTTGTCCACTTTGCTGCAGTAACGCTTGAATTGCTTATGTTGCGCGTTTCGGAGTTTTCGATAAATGTCTCAATGGTTTTTTCTATGGATGGTATGGTCTAGGTATGTTGCTATGGTGTGGATTGATTTGCTGATGTAATATAATGAATGTGTTGCAATAGTGTGATTTGGCTTTCCGAAGTGTGTTACAATGTGTCTATAGCTGATAGTGTGTATTATAATAAGTTCTGTATAGCAGATATGCTACACCTCCTCCCTTTAGGAGAATAACGTAAATAATAAAATGATTGAAGTTATTCTTTTGATTTAATTAACCTGTTTTTGTGTACTGTTGACGATTTGTTGGTGGTTTTGTGTATTATGGTGCAGTTTGGTTCTTGTATATTTGTTACTGTAAATGGTCCAATATAAACGGGATCCAATTTCTTCCTATTTTCATTTGTTAAGTAAACTATGTCGCCTATCTCAAGTTTTAAGGAGTTAGTATTTTTATTTAGTATATTTTGCCTATTTTCTTTAGAGCTCACAAGGTTTTTCTGTGCTATTTCGTGTGATTTCTGTAATTTAAATTTCATTTCATTATAATATTGTTCAACATTATATACTGGCTCTATTTTGTTTTGGTAAATTTCTTGAAGTAGATTTGCTTTTCTGCCAAAAATTAATTCGTAAGGCGTATAACCTGTGTCTGTGTGTTCTGTGGTGTTATAAACAAATTCGTAAAATTTAATCCAATCATCCCAGTCATCATGGTGCTCATTTACAAAGCTTCTAAGATATTCATTTAAACACCTGTGGTTTCTTTCTAGTGCTCCTATGGTTTGAGGATGGTATGCTGTACTGAACGTTTGTTTAATTTGTAAGATTTCTGTTATTTTGTTAAGGATTTCGTTATTGTATTCTAAGCCTTGATCTGATTTAAGCTCTATAAAAGTTCCAAATGTTAATATGAAATTTTCTACTAATGCTTTTGCAATAGTGTTTGCTTCTTTATTGTGAATAGGTATTATTACAACATATTTTGTCAAGTCACATTGTATAGTTATTGCGTACCTGTAGTTGTTATTGGTCTTTGTCAATGGTCCAACTGTGTCAATAGATATAACGTTAAATGGTTTGTTAGGCGTCGTTGTAATTACTGTCTGTTCTTTAGTGTGTCTGTTTACCTTATTAACTAAGCATGCTTCACACTTATTGATAAAATTTTTGATATCATTGCGCATGTTTTTCCACGTGTAAGTATCTCTTATTTTCCTGTAAAGTCTGAATTGGCCTACGTGTCCTCCCGAAGGGGTCATGTGATAATCATGGATTATTCTTAGCCGATCATGTTCTGTTTCAACCCACCTAGGTGGTGTAAACAGTATGAATTCATACTTGTCAATCACTCTGTTGGCGATTTCTTTAAGGGTTTGATGAGAGTACTGTGTAAATATTTGGTCGTGTAGAGACCAGGCTAGCTTTTTGTTTTTGTAGTTATTGGCGATTTTGCAAATGTTGAGAAGAGCAAGCTCTAAAGCTTGACTTCCATTTTTTTCTGCTTTCGCGTTAACTTTCCCTAGGACTTTCTTGTAAGTGCTGTTGCACACTTCAAATGTTATATTGTTGTCGGAAATGCTTGTTCTAATTTTTAGAAGCTTCCTTGTTTTGGATGGTGTATCCGTTGTCCACATCGTTGGTTGATCAGACCTGGTATCGATGGGTTTATGAGGTGTTACTTTTTTAGCCTCTTTTTGTTTAACCATTGCTCTGGTATTAACCATGAGGATTGTTGATTTAAGATTTTGTATATTGTTAGTTGTTGCTAACATTATGTTTGTTGGTATTTGAGCCTTAAGTTCATCTGAGGTAATGACTACTCTAGACAACGCGTCCGCTGCTACGTTTGCTTTCCCTGCTAAGAACTGTACGTCAAAGTCAAATTCTTCTAGATCTAATCTCATACGAGTTAACTTAGATGTTGGATTTTTCATCCCAAATAGGTATGCTAATGGTCTGTGGTCTGTTTTTACAATGAATTTTCGACCATATATATATGGTTTAAAGTAATTGATTGCCCAATGGATCGCTGTCAGTTCTTTTTCTATTATTGGTTTGTTTTTCTCCCCTGGCGTGAAACTTTTGCTGGCAAATGCCACTGGTAAATCGTTTCCGTCAGTTATTTGAGACAATACAGCGCCACATGCTGTATCCGATGCATCAGTTGTTATAATGAACTGTTTTGTAAAATCGGGATATTGTAGTATTGTTGGTGAGAGTAAACTTTGTTTAAGTTTTTCAAAAGCTTCCTGACATTCTTTGGTCCAATCAAATTTTACGTCCTTTTTAATAAGGTTATTAATAGGTTTAGCTATTTTTGCAAAGTTTTGTACAAATTTTCTGTAATAATTACAAAATGCTACGAAGCGTCTGGCATCATTTGCATTTTTGGGTACAGGAAATTTTTCTATTATTTCGTATTTTGAGTCATCCGGGTATATACCTTTGTCTGTTATTTTGTGACCTAGATAGGTTACTTCTGTTTTAAAGAAGCAGCATTTTTCTGGATTTAACTTAAGATTGCATTTTCTTAATTTGTTAAAAACCTTACTTAAGTTACTTATATGGTGTTGTGCGCTGCACCCTGTAACGATTATATCGTCGATGTAAACAAATGCTAGCTCAGGTGATAATCCTGCCATAGCTATTGCCATCATACGTTGAAAACTATTTGGGCTTATATTTAAACCAAAAGGCATTCTCGTAAATTGATAATGACCTGTTGGTGTGGAAAATGCAGTGAATCTTCTTGATGCTGGTTCTAGCTCAATTTGGTGGAACCCTGACATTAAGTCAAGTGTGCTAAAATATTTTGCTCTACCTAACTGGTCCAATATTGTATCTATTCTAGGGAGAGGAAATTTATCCGGCAGGATTTTTTTATTTAGTTGTCTGAAGTCAACTACTAATCGCCACTTTTTACTTCCGTCAATCGATTTTTTCGGGACTAAGAGAATGGGCGAATTATAAGCTGAAACTGAATGTTCAATTATATCATTTTTCAGCATTTTGTCGACCTGTTGATTAATTTCATCTGCTTGGGAATGGATTTGTTTATAATTAGGTATGTATGATGGGTTGTTGTCCATTAGTTCTATTGGTTGTTTGTAGAAATTATTTGTTGTGATAGGCTCATTTTCGAGACAAAATATATCTGAAAATTCAGCAATAAGGTTTTTTAAATTTCTTTTTGCTATTTCCGGTACTTGTTGTATATGAACTTTATCTTGAATTTTTCTAGTTCTTTCTGGGGTATTGTAATTATTTGCCAAGAAAATTTCATAATTTTTTAAAGGTTCTATTTGTGGTCTGATTGTGCCTGTATTAATAAAGGCTGTTGACTCAGTTGTGTTGATAAGCTTGATGTTTGGATCAGTTTTGCTAATTATTGTGTTACCGATAAACACTCCTGGTTTTATTTCTTTAGAAAAAATTACTGAATCTTCTGTTATTGGTTTTAAAGTGAGTTTGCGAATTACCTCACTTCTTGGTGGTATTTCAATAATTCCATTGATGCTGTCATCAACGGGGTGTTCAATGATATCATTTCCGTTACGGAACTGTAACATCCAAGTCGAAAAAAGGATGTCGCATTGGAATTTACTGATAAAGTCCATTCCTAATACTCCGTCTGCTTGAGTTGGTAGGTCTTTTATAATAAAAAATGTATGCTCGACATTTTTGTCACCAAAATGAATGGTTGCTTGAGTGTATCCCTTTGTTTTCATTGTATCTGTTGTGATACCTATGAGTGTGAGTTCCTTGTTTTTCTTTAACTGGATTTGTTTCTTTAAACTTGAGGCTTTAAAAAGTGATACCTCAGCTCCGGAGTCAATGACCAATGTTGTGTTTTTCCCGTTAGCTATGTTCAATTTAACCTTTATGAAGTTGTTTGTTTTTATCCCTGTCATCAAAACTACTGTGGGTATTGGTTTTGGTCGTCGTCTAAAAAACGATCCCCTTCCTCTTCTTCTTTCTTGTCGGGTGTGTTGGTTTGAATTTGTGTATGCATAACCCTGCTGTGTGCCGCTTTGAATGCATTTGCGTTTCTGTTTGTCCCGTTGGTCTGGGGGCCATATCGGGGTTTCGCTTGTGTCGAACGATTTGCGTTCGGTGTAAAGTTTGTGGTGCGACTATTCTGTTCATGTGGCGGGTTTTTTCTTTCATAACTTTTCACTGTATCCAGCATGTCGGTGATACTTGAAAACTCTTTTATGTCTAAAATTAGTTGGCTGTCTCTACTGATACCTGCTTCTTTTAGTTTTATTATGACGTTTTGCTGTGTTAGTGTCTTTGCTATGTCGGGTGTCATGTTTTCCTGAATATATGCTGTTTGCAGTTGATCAGCCAATTCGTTGAGGCTATTTGCAAAAGTGTTAAAATTTTCAAATTTACCTTTTCTTCTGTCGCATAATTGTTTGTAAATTTTGGCGACTGAGATGGTATTCGTATACCATCCTTTGATGGTAACAATTATCTCATCGAAGGATTTAGGCAGTTCTTTAAACAATTCCCTAGGTTCTTTTCCTAGTTTTGTGAGTAGGAGGTTGATTGCTATAAGGGAATTTGATGAACTGATCATACTTTTTACTGTATTGACTGTATCGATGAATTTAGTCAATTCGGATGCTTTACCCTCAAACGGTTGCATGCCCGTGAGTACGGAGAACCCTACGCTATTAAGATCGAAAGCCATTTTAGATTTTTTATGGAGTTGTAGAAAGGCTGATATGGTCTGTGCTAAGAGTTTGAACGATAACTTATTGGTTGTCAATAATGTTAAGTTGGTATTTTTGTCTTCTAAGCTATTTGTTGAGCAATCAGATGTCTTGTTATGTGAGTCGTCGTTGGTTTTTGATGTGCTCATAGCAATGATATTATGAATTAGTGCGTTAGAAATTTTACTAAATTCTAATAGTTTGTTAAAGGTGTATTTGAATTTATTTTTTTCTATCTCTTTTTGAATCTCTTTAAATGTTTCCTCGGCTTGTATTCTGAGTTGTGTTTTCGTACAAGTCCTTTGATTGGGGTCCTGTATTTTTTAAAGATATGTTTCAAAATTTCAATTCTATCGCTTATAGTAATCATTCCTGTTTTGAATTGTTTTCATGTAATCTTTTTATAGAACTCATTTCCTAGCTTGAAAACTTTGATTTGATTTGATTTGATTATGTTCTAAAGTTTCAATACCTTAATGGGATATGCTGCGTGCATTTTGTTGCTACTGATGATGATGCTACGCTGAATCTATACCGGTGCTGGGTGTTTAATCGGTATTTGGTGCATACTCGATATTCTACGATGACGTCGTCGATCAGTCGTCGCTCGATGTCTTGTCGGGACACTTGTCTATTCTTGCCTGCCAATCCAGATTGGGCAGTGGGCTCGTCTTGTATTTTCGTCTTCCACGTTGGGAAGGGTGTTTCATTCAATCGCTGCTTGTGAACCGTAGTTTCGCTATGCACTTTATTGTCCCATATCAATTGCTCCACGAATCGTATAGATTACCAAAATGAGTTACATTATATAGGCAGTTGTATGTTATTGATTGCATCACGTTTTGCTAGAGTTTTCAATATTTTGAAAATGGTTTTAATTACTTTTTGCATGAGTATGATAGCAAGAAGTATCAGCACAATGTTCAGTTTTAATTCATGGGTTTCATGCTGCTCTGAATGAACATTTTGTGTTTGAATAATGGTAAGATCATTATCACCATCAACATTAGCTTTAGGGTTTGATGCGTCGTTACCCATTTTAAGGTTACTCTACTTGGTAAATCGATCGCATAAGCGTTACGTTTTTACACATTGGGGTAGGTTCTCACAACACTGTGATGTTCATCAATTTGACATTCCTTTTGCACTACATTGCACTAAATGTTGTTTTTTTTTCTGCACTGCACTTGCTTCTGGCTGTTCTTTCACCGTTATTATTTATAACATATGGGTCACTTGTGCCAGCAGCGTTGTTGAATGTTTCGTTAAAAAAAAAATGCACATTTGACACTTTTTTTTTTCTCACGTCCCGTCGAATGCCGGTTATGGTCACAATACTTTTGGTTTGTCACACGACACTTACGTTTTACGTTACCGTTGTACTTATCACATTTTACTTGTAAATAATTTGCTTATACTTCTGCCTGTCGATTGCAGATTAAGGTCACGGTCGCCATGTAATGTGATCGAACGTACGCGGGGCCGTCGTGCACCGTTTTTGCGGGGAGTCAGTCTTTACTGACATGAGCTGAGGTGGAACAAACTATTCGAAGCGGACTGATTTGATCGTCCAGGCGATCATGGAAACCCGGAAGGAGTTTCCCTTACTGGAAATGTTGGAGTTTAGAAGCCTTACCTTGGGTAGGGGGACATAACTAAACTCTTGAAATAAGTTGGTACACGAAGTTTTTAGGAAGCGTAACGTCCTATCTTGGCAGTCCGAACGAATCTGACTTGCCACGGTCGGAATTGGTTTTATTTATACTCAATGGGTTTCGAAATATTGGTTTTGGAATGTGTTTTTGTCCTAATTAAAGGTTATTGATATGAGGTGCAATTTATTCATTCTATCGGAGTGAGGTGTCTGTCAATTTATGCTTATGCTGCGCTTTCAGTGTTTTTACAAAGGTTCTGGAAAGTTTCAACTGTTCTAGCCAAATAACGAGTGCGTTCGTCGATCATTGCCTACGCTGCGCTTTTAGCAATAAGTTGCTATGCGTTCTCTGTTTGTCCACTTTGCTGCAGTAACGCTTGAATTGCTTATGTTGCGCGTTTCGGAGTTTTCGATAAATGTCTCAATGGTTTTTTCTATGGATGGTATGGTCTAGGTATGTTGCTATGGTGTGGATTGATTTGCTGATGTAATATAATGAATGTGTTGCAATAGTGTGATTTGGCTTTCCGAAGTGTGTTACAATGTGTCTATAGCTGATAGTGTGTATTATAATAAGTTCTGTATAGCAGATATGCTACAGAGTGCTCATGGAGTGGACTAGGAGTAGGACGTAAAAAAACAAAAGTAGAATTTAGGACAAATGTAAATATATTACGATTATTTAAGGAAATTGGAAATATACAGGACATAGCAGAATTAGAAAAAAAAATTTAGCAAGAAGCTCCGTAACGCTGATTCTGCTGCCCAAAGAACCGGGGTCATTAAAAGCGTCAGTCGAGGGAAGTTCACGAAAAAGAAGAAAGAGGAAAAAAATCAGAATCTTTGTAAATATTGTAAATAATATGAATTATAGATTTAGTAGTTTTAATATAAATTTTAGTGATTTGTTTTCAAAGAAGACATATTTTGTGAATTAAATAATTTTATGAATTAGTATAATGAAGTTGCTAATGTTTTCATTACTGTGGAAGTTGAATAAATTGGAAAATCACTAGTTTTATTTAAAAAAAAGTCTTACATGCTCTTTTTGTGACTTTAATGGATTGAAGAATGTTGAAACGTAATAAACGTAACGAGCTTAACATTAAAAGTCATATTTCCGCTTCCGAAAACACGAAACTGTTAACAAACTGTCAGTGTCGCAAATAAAAGTAAAATTTACTAAAGAACTATGCGACAGTTAATCCAAAAATGCAGAAAAGGTTGTAACAAGCGTCGACTGTGACTGACTGGAAAATGCTGACTTGTTAAGTATGTTAGGATAATTAATTAGCACGATGCGATGCATCACACTTCAATTTAGTTTAAAATTATTTCCAGAAGTGGAACTTAATAAAGTTTATGCTTACTACCTTAATCAGTTTTATCAGTTTTTTACTACCATTACATAATATATAATTAATTGCTACTTTTCTCAAAATCTGACACCGTTATTGTCCAGTCTATTGAGTTGATTTAGCGAATACGTGTTACCACAAAAGGCTAGACCACTTACTTCTACAGGAATCCATCCATACATGACTTATACTACAACCTGAAAATACATAAAACATATTAGCATTAGAGCGTGTTTCGAATCGTAGTCTCCAAAGTGTACTTGCCTGACGATGTAATTGTTTATGTGGCATACGTTCGAGAACATCATGAAATAGAAAGCACTAGCAAAAAACAACCCTCCCATTGTGGTGCACTGAACGATCATGTTCTTTAGGCCCAACAATTCGGTTATTTTAGTGCTTGTTTTCGTGGTAGTTGCGTGATGGCGTGTTCCTATAGTACGATGAACTATCATGTTTTCAGCAAAATATTTGTGCACTATCTATTTTCGTTCAGCTAGCCTAACGAGCTTAGCAAGTCACTGGCAGTCGCAAAGCAGCTGCAGAGCAATAGAATGGAGTACGCGTGGTAATATGTGGATTGCGCACAAAAGTTTTCCGAATCTTGCTGATGAACATGATTCAACCGCAGCGCCACATCAATTCAATACAATCGTAGTTTGGGGTCCATTTGTTTGGGATCCATCTCCGCTTCGCGCTGCAACATGAAGCCCTGCGCACACGATACCTTTCGTGCTGGGCCCGGCCGGTTGATTGCTGCCCTGAGCATGCTCATCTTTCAGAGCAGATTAGCAGCGGGAAAAGACCGCTCCATCAATTAGCATCACCGGAACGGCATGGCGCAGGGCAGCAACCGCCGACAATTTGCCCGTATCCTTGTGGCCAAGTCACGAATGAGCTCAAGCATCTATCCCTCAACGTCGCCGTTCAGAAAATCGTGCGGGATCTCGATCAGGAACGAATCCAATACGCCCTTGTTCCACACGTCGAACTCCTGTGCCATTTCCTTCCGTGTCATGCCCAGCGCCAGCATCAGGTGACACGCTGCGCAGATCAGTTGAATATCACCGTACTCGATGCCGTTGTGTACCATTTTCACCAAGTCCCCGGCACCGCCTATGACAATTCCTTCACAATACGGATCACCGTTAGATTTGGCGCATATAGCCTACTGGGAGAAAGGTCACATACATTACAAACCATTCAATTAAAACAAAGGAACATATCTTACATCCGCGGAAAATGCGTCCGAGTGTGGGAAGGGTGGTAGCGAGCCCCTTTTTCTGCATCCCTTCACAGCTGCAGAGGGTATCGACTATTGACTATCCCCGCCAGGAACAGTTATATCTCAAAAATCACACCCTAAAATGAAACAATCATCGAAATTAAACACACCTTACCTCAGCGTCGGCATCGTGCGTGAAGGCTAGAAATTTCATCCGGTTTTATTCCATGCTCCAAGCATTTTTTTTCGCTTCCACCACAACTAAATCATATTTCCGTGGTTGATTTCATGTTTATTCTACAAAACAAAACGTTTTTAATGATAAATATCATATAATTTGCATAAAATACTTACAAAACCACCGCACACGCGAACACTTGTTGTTTACATTTTAGCTTCACTCTCATTTGACATGTCAAAAATTTGCAAGCCCCAAAGCGTGGATCAAAAAGAGGGGTGGGAGGGGAAAGAAGGTGATGAGATCGAAGCGGCACGAAATGACCGTTGCAAAAACCGCATGCTCAGAACGCTAAGTCCCAGAAGAGGGAGATCGAGCTACGAATGTGACAGAGAGGGCATGAGAAAATGAGAGAATTTGAGTGCCATTGTCGGGAGGGATGGAACTGATGTTGAACGGCAGAAGCGAGCGAACGGTGCGAGCGAACGGACGTCTTTACGCATGTAACCACTGAAGTGAAATAAAGAGATCGAACAGAGAATTCTACATACCCGAGGCTGCATGAATCCTCGACCCCCACTGGAACAAGACTGCAGCCGCAACAGCACGAACATTCGTTTCCTATGAACCAGAACTAGAACAGGAGCAGCAAAGACGATCACCCTGAACCCGACGATTGTGGCGAATCGTAATGGAGCTTTGCCGCTTCCCACACATCGCAGTAGGGTCGCGTTTAGGACTGCATAATTTCTCACCCTTTTTAACAATGCTGCTGCTAGACGGCAATCCTCGTCCCCAGAAGCTGTGATTACAATTTCAAACCTGGAGAACAAACGGTACTGGGTAAACAATGGGATGATATCCTTGGCAAATCAGCAGAACTTACTCAGCATTGATCAGGACAACAAAGAAGTCGTATTCTATTAACGATGGAACGTGGTAGGATGAACAAAACTTGAAGCGTTAGTTTCAGCTTCTGCAATCTTATTTATGTTGTTTATTCCAACCATCAGCTGACCATCGTCGATTTTGACAGACAAATTGTAAACAAGGTATACAAAATGGTGACCCTCTCAATCGCTCTGTCGTAACCTGTATAGAGTCTAATAACCTTGGCAGTGACATTCACAGTGACAACGTATGAAACTTCCTAGGCGCCTCCAGAGAACTGCGAGCATTGGTGACGAGCAAACAACATCGAATTGAAATTTTAGGGGGTCGATTAGTTCGGATCTATCTTTTCCATAATTTTATGTCGCGAACGCGTTGGGTTTCGTGAGTATGTAACAATGAATTTTTATTCTACACTATATTCGGAACGGTTGCGCACGTTCGTTCGAGAGGGGTTCGCATTGAGGATTTTTACGATCGCGGAGCGAAGGAAGAGGTCTGTTCGTCTTCGAGGTCGGTGTGGAAAGAGAAAGAGTGTGCTCGCTGATAGCAGGAAGTGTAGCGCTGGACACGCGGCGCACATCACTTTGACAAATTCGTGTGCCTGGTAAGTGCGCTCCACGGAGATCCGTGTTTTTGTCCCTGGATGTCACGATCGCTCGCTTATTCTAACGCCAGATGGCGGTCTGGTCGCTACAAAATCATCCAAGAATGCACGTCACAAGGAATGCGCTGGCATTTCAATCCACCGAAAGCGTCACACTTTGGTGGACTATGGGAGTCAGCAATTCATTCTGCTCAGAAGCATTTTTTCAGGGTTCTTGGCAAAACAACTCTGCCTCAAGATGACATGGAAACGTTGCTTTGTCAAATTGAATGCTACCTCAACTCACGTCCACTGGTTCCTCTCAGTGACGATCCGTCTGACTTAGAGCCACTAACATCAGGCCATTTTCTGGTCGGAAGTAATCTAAAGGCAGTTCCTGATAACAAATTAGAGGAAATACCGTCCAACCGTCTTAAACGTTACCAACTGGTACAAAAGCTTCTTCAGCAGATTTGTACAAGATGAAGCGCAGAATATTTGGCAACTCTTCAGCCTAGGAGCAAATGGCTCAAACCACCAGTAAAAATAGACATGGACCAACTTGTTTTGGTCAAGGACGAGTCAACTACCCCATTGCATTGGCCACTAGGACGTATCATCAAAACACACCCAGGCGATGATGGTGTGGTAAGAGTCGTGACATTGAAGACAGCTTCTGGCGAATACACTCGGCCAATTGCGAAGTTGTATCTTCTTCCAGTAACTTCAATGGTTCAGAACTAACGCCTGAAGGGGCCAGTATGTTCGCGCAACGCGAATGATAAGAACTCAACCTGCTTGTAAACACAACAACACAAGTGTTATTTGCGCACAGACGGAGAAACGGGAATCGGGGTGTCAAAACCACATGGCGATACGGTAGCAGCGAATAAAGAACTGTACATTTCAACAGCAAAAAAAAAACAGTATTATCAATTGAGTTATCCCATCCCAAACAAATATCAAAATACTAATCAAAATAACAAATATCAAAATAGTTCTGCTAATGATATTGCACTAAATTCAATTGCACTCCATTAAGTTTTTACATATCTTTCGTGAAAGTTCATCAGAGTATAAAAATGTTGATAAAATTGTCATGAATAATTTTAATTGTAAGATTTTCACGCATAAAATTATGACACACGCTGTGTGTACGGCGGCGTACCCGCTTGGCAAAAAGTAACTCATTTTGATGCCTCTCGCTACCCCTGACCCTAGTTTTAAAGGAATCATGCGACACACTCGCACTCCACTACCCCATCCCATGGAAAAACTCTCCCACCATCGAGGTGTTGACCAAAATTTCGCTGTGTGCATGAGACACACACTCGCACTCCTCCAGCCCTCCATAGCCGATCGCTCCCACCGTTGCGAAGATGGGAGAATTTTTACTCTGAGCGTGAGATCCTGAAGCGCAAGAGATGACACTATGTGTAAAGACGATCGTAATTCGACATAGTCAAAATGCGTCGATTGTCGTTTCATTTATCTGGTAATGATGTTTTTACTTCATCAAAATTTTAAACGTAAACAACTAGGCTGATAACAATATTTGAAATGTAAATCAGAATAAAATCAATTTATTGGAAGTAAAATAAATTCCATTACAGGTGTCCCCCGAGATACGACTGTATTTGGGACCGAAAAAATGTCCCAAAGCAAGGCGTAAATCGAAAAAGTCGTATGTCGAATATCTATGAATATTAAGTTTATAACCGAAGTTGAAGAGGTGGAATTTATGATATCATGTATTTTATTTAAAATAATGTTTGATAATGAAAGAATTATATTTTAAAAACCGTACACAACATAGATATTCAAGCTAGGGTAGTTGTGGAATCTTTGGAAATGTGTGTATAATGGTTATCAGCCCAGATATTCAAAAAAATACATCAATTTCTTGTCAATGACAACTTTTAACTGTCAAAATCAAAATCGTCGTATCTGCGAATCGTCGTAACTCGAAGGGGTCGTAACTCGGGGGACGCCTGTATACTTTATTTTGACCATATGATCAACATTTGTACATAATGCCATTTACTTTGTGTTCTCTCTCGCGCTGTGTTGTGATCGTTCGAAACTCATCGCCAGAACGAATGCAATTTTCATTTGGGAAGGATCGGTGCCGGTAGATGCAGCGAAAATTATTAAATGATAATAGAAAAATGGTTAAGAAAATCGTGATAGATGTCAACGCAGGCGTAAATGCAGTATGTTTTGTTACATGATCTACGGGTAAGTGTATGCAGAAGAAAAAGAATCTTCCAAATGATGTTTGTCTTCTAACAATCGTACTACTTTTAATGTTCGTCTATTCTTCTATCATTTTCCATCCCACCTTGATATTTCATTACCAAAGCTCCTGATAACAGATCAAAGCAGGTGAATCGAGCTTACAGACTTACAGACTACAGAGTTTAACTTCAAATATCTTCGTGATCGGTAAGTTTTAAATAGTGCTAGTTTTGTTCAACATTCTAATGCTCGATTTATCTTTCATTCCTCAGGCAAACGCATCAAACAGCAAGTGTTTTTCTTCCAACAGCACGCGCCATCGGTGGATCAAACAGTTAATAATTTGTTCGCCCAGCACGCACCACCAAGAATTCAAATATTCCCGAATAGCTCTGTGAATAAAAAAAAACTGCACACTTACTGTAGGAATTTCCTGGAATTTTTTGGTCGGCCTACGCTCGCGGGAATGGTAGGTCCGTTGATGAGAAGGAAAGAAAGGGTGGGAGCGAGGATTAACCAAAAACGCGGCATTGAGAATGAGGGGAGGTGCGCTCAGCGCTCACGCTGGGACACTCACGATGCTTGAAATAAAATGTTAACAAGCATCGATTACAAGCATGCATGTCGCGCGACATTTTGCCAAGCGGGTACCCGCTGTGCAGTTTTTTTATTCACAGAGCTATTCGGGAATATTTCAATTCATGATGGTGCGTGCTGGGCGAACAAAACGTTGGCTGCTTGCTCCACCGATAGCGCGTGCTCTTGGAAGAAAAACACTTGCTATTTGATGCTTTTTCCTGAGGAATGAAAGATAAATCGAGCATTAGAATGGTGAACAAAACTAGCACTATTTAAAACTTACCGATCACGAAGATATTTGAAGTTAAACGGATACTCTGTAAGCCCGATTCACCTGCTTTGATCTGTTATCAGGAGCTTTGGTAATGAAATAGCTACGTGTGATGGAAAATAATAGAAGAATAAACAAACATTAAAAGCAGTACGATTGTTAGAACACAAACATCATTTGGAAGATTCTTCTTCTTATGCATACACTTGTAGCGACCTTGCCCGCTACGATCCGTTTTCGATAAGGTTTTCGATAAGGCTACGTGTAGCTGCGGCTAAAGGGGCGGCCGTGAGAATAAATATTGCGGATAGTTGCGAGAGGCGAACCAAAAACCGAGAGAGCGAGCGATCGGACGATGCGGTACGATGATCGAGCGGTTTTGCGGCACAATGGCGAAAAAAAGACGCGGCACTTTGGTAACGGTTATCAGGTGGTTTGGTGGTGGTTTTGGCTCGTGCAATAAAGTTTAAGTTGGTTTGGAGTAAAATCAAATAAAAATAACTTATTTATTTTTAAAAAGAAAGTAGTTGGTCGTTTCATGTGGTGACAGCGGAAAAGCGCAAAATTTTTCTGGTAACATTTCTGACTGGTGTGCAAAAAACGGGATTAGCTGGTGAAATTTTTTTTGGTAAGTGGTGGCGGAAAATAGCAGAGTTATAGTGGGTGATATTAAATTATAGTGAAGAATACTACACATAAGTTCTTTTTAATCGTTTATTAATTCGTTTTAAATATAAAAAAATACATAAATAGTTAAGATAGTTTGTACGATCTTTCTCTTTGTAATTTATTCCCAAATCCTTCATTTTATTTTCGTGCGTAAGGTGATGAACAATAGGGTGTTAGCACTTAGAAGTAGAGCAATTCAAATTAATACAGGTAGCTTAACTAATATTTGTGCATTCCAACCTACACACAACTTAAACTCCACAACTGTTAGCGAATCCTGTATGAATCAGGAATATTGTTATAAAAAACGCCTCCAGATCCTCAAAGCAGAGCTTCTTAACCAAAGTGTCGAAATCGAGAGAGCGTTAAACGGTACAATTTCAAGTATGGCGTACGAATTTCCGATAGAGAAAGCAATGCTTTACATTCCGGAATATCACGGAACAGCAAAATATCTGGACGGTTTTCTATATCAAATAGAGTATTTCGCGAAACAAATTCCTGAAGGGGAATCAGAAGAAGACCTTATACGAACGGTAATGTTCAAATTGAAGGGAGAGGCTGCGGGTTCTTTTAATCGAATTTTGGATGATTCGTGGAACAGTGTTAAAATGAATCTGATAAACGTGTTTGGAGAAAAAATTTAGCTTGGAAGCCATTTTCCAGCAAGTCGAGACGCTGCAACAAGAGGTCAATGAACCTTTTTCCAAATACAAAGAAAGAGTGATGAAACTTAAAGAACATATTACTAATAACGATAGAGCAAATACGGAAGATTCATACGCACTTAAAAACTTAAAAATACATTTCTTGGCTGGTTTAAAGAACCCGGAATTAAAAACTCTTGCGAGAACCAATAAGCATCTCAGTTTTGATGAACTTTTGGAATATCTCCAGGAAGAGGTAGTGCAAATCGAACATATCCGAAAGATCGAGGAAAGATTAAACTGCACGCAATTTTTCGAAACGTACAGCAATGAGAGTTCCATGAACCCGTGCCAAAACAGTTATAATTACACCTAACCAAATAACCAAACTGCTCCTAACGTAGATTGTAGCACTGATAGTAGAAAACGCTGCGATAATGGTAACAGTAGCTTAAACCATTCACACATTAAAAATTTTGGGATACCCCAACACAACAGTACAACATATAATACTAATCCTCCTAATTTTAATAATAATTATTCACGCCCGAGAAGATACTTTACATCATATAGAAACAATAACACACAAAACACAATACCTCAAAATAATTTTACACAAGGGCCTTCTCAAAACAACCTCTACACTAACTCTAACAGCTCACACAATCGCCAACAATCCGATAATCCGACTGTGAATCAAAAAAACTAAAACAAGGAGCACTAGTCAATCTTAATAAAAACACTGGTGTTCCTACAAGCCAAAATAATATATTCTTCTTCGGTTCATGTCAAGAACATCAGAATAAATCTGATAACGGTTTATGTAGCGATTTTGTAGAAGAGAGTGAATTGCTTAAGATCGATTATATTAAAGACGGTAAATTAATGGCCAAAATTTTATCGAAATGTATGGGAGCAAAAGAAATTTACTATTTAATTGATACTGGAGCCTGCTTTAATTTTCTAAGTTTGGAATTAGCAAAAGAGCTTGGGACATCTTCAATCGATTATAATGATAATATAAAATTTGCTAGTTTTGATGGAACAGTATCCGACACAGTAGGTTCAGTTCTAATTAACTTACATATTGGTAGGTCAACATACCCAATAAAATTTTATATAATTAAAACACTTAATGTCCCAGGAATGTTGGGGGCAGAATTTCTAAAGGAATACACAGTAAAAGTCGATAAATACTTTCAAAGCATATCCTTAAAAATTCCAGTTAACGAAGAGGTCAATGAAAGTAATATTGAAAAATTACCTATTGATAGCTTTGAATGCGATTTAGCTTCCCCACCAGAAGATTTTGAACTACTTCCACATATTAAGAAACAAGAAATAGATTGTAATGTAGTTGAAACAAGTAAGGAAATACAACTGATAGATTCTGAAAGATATGTGGAATTGTTGAGAAAAATTAGTCTTGATCATTTAGAACAGACTACAGCGAAAGATATGAAAAATATCATTTATGATTTTAAAAATATATTTTATTTGCCAGGGGATAATTTAACAAATACAGATGCAGCATCACATGAAATAGAAACAAACTCTAATATTCCCATTTAAAAACGCCAATATAGATTTCCGGCAGCATTGAATACGATTATGGAGTTACATATAGAGGAAATGTTAAAGCAACAAATTATAAGACCTAGTAAGAACCCTTGGAATGCTCCCGTGATGTGCATACCAATAAAGTCTGATGTTGATGGGGAACGAAAATACCGGATTGTTGTTGATTTTCGAGCTCTTAATTTAATTACAAAGCCTTTCATTTATCCAATTCCTCGGATAGATGATATAATGGATAACGTTGGCCAAAGTAAATATTTTTCCACAATTGATCTAAAATCCGGGTTTTTCCAAATACCGATAGCACGTAAAGACGCTGCGAAAACAGCATTTTCAACGTCCAAAGGACATTATGAGTTTTTAAGAATGCCAATGGGTTTGAAAAATAGTCCTTCAACTTTTCAGAAACTTATGAACACTGTTCTTTACGCTATACAACCCGTTAAGGCATTCGTGTACTTGGACGATATTGTAGTGTTTGGGGAATCAGAAGAAGAACATAATCTCAATTTGGAGAAAGTTCTAAACGGATTAAAACAGCACAACCTCAAGATTGAACCATCAAAATGTAAAATTCTTCATAAACAAATTAACTATTTGGGCCACACTATAAATGAGGAAGGGATTAAACCTACATTAGCTAATGTTAAATCTATTTTAAATATGCCAATACCAAAAACTCTCAAGGAGCTACGTTCGTTTTTGGGAACCATTAATTTTTATGGGAAATTTCTTCAAAATGTTTCCAATATTCGCAAACCATTGCATGAATTATTAAAGAAAAATACAAATTTTGTTTGGAATGAAGGCTGTCAGCAAGCATTTGAAAAATTAAAACAACTTCTTACTTCTGAGCCTTTATTAGTACGTCCTAACTATAATGATGTTTTTGTAATCACCACTGATGCTAGTGATTACGCTCTCGGAGCAGTCCTTTCAAATGAGAAAACCATTGAAAGGCCAATTGCTTATGCTAGCAAAACTCATGTCGGAGTAGAGAAACGATACCACCCAATCGAGAAGGAGCTCTTGGCGATCGTGTGGGCCGTAGAACACTTTAAACATTATGTCTATGGACAGAAGTTTATCATATACACTGATCATAGACCACAAGTGTCAATATGGAGACTCAAAGAAAATTCTCCAATTTTATCACGATTGCGATTAAGGCTCCAGGGATTAGAATGTGAAATAAGGTATAGAAAAGGGAAGGAGAATGTGGTTGCCGATTTTTTATCAAGGCTTCCTCAAATTAAACTGAGGGAAATACAAGAAGATGGACAAATTAAAACGGTAGCAGTCATCACACGCCAACAAATCAAGAAAAACCTTATTTCAAATAACGAAGTAGAGGAAAGTATCAGTGGGCAAACTATGATGGATACTAAACAGGCAAATCACTGGGAAGATTTAATGAAAATGGATTTAGAAAGGGAAACAAGTGAACAAGAAATACAGAGGAGGGATAAATTGAACAATTTAAAAGAAAAAGCAAAACTAAAATTTCAAAATTACACACCTGGTGCTGATAAAGTGGAAATAGAAAGATCTGAAATTAACACCGTTCTTCAGGAGTTTCACGATGCTCCATTAGGAGGCCACTTAGGAACCAGAAGAATGAAAAGAAGGATTAAGGACTTATTCTTTTGAAAGGGGATGGACAAGGATATCGAAGGGTACGTAAGAAGTTGTAAATCGTGCCAGCTCAATAAGATAGGAAGATGCAACAAAATTCCTATGCAAATCACAACCACCTCAAAATATCCTTTTGAAAAAGTATACATGGATATTGTGATTTTACCAGAATCGGAGAAAGGAAACAAATATGGATTGGTTATCCAAGATGATCTCTCCAGATATCTCATTGTAACACCCATGGGAAATCAAGAGGCAACAACAATAGCGAAAGCCTTTGTAGAGGAGGTTATTTGCCTTGTAGGGGTTCCTATAGAATTATTAACAGACCAGGGCACAAATTTTATGAGCCAGATCATGAAAGATGTATGTAAGCTACTAAAAATTAAAAAAAAAATCAATACTTCTGCATATCACCCTCAAGGAAATATAGTTGAAAGAGCGAATAGAGAATTAAAAATATATTTAAGACAATTTGTCGGGAAAAATTATAAAACTTGGGATAAAGTATTACCATATTTCGCTATGGAATACAATACGTGTATAAACACTTCGACAGGGTACACTCCATATGAGTTGGTTTTCGGGAGGAAAGCGAGATTGCCAACATCAATTTATAATCAAAACGAGAGGAAAAGATTGTACTCCGATTTTTGTGAAGAAATGCAAACAAAACTAAAAGAGATGCACTTGATCGCTAGGGAAAATCTTATACAATCGAAACGTAAAAGAAAAGAAAAGTACGACCAGAACGCTAATGAGTGGCAACCCATGTGGGGGGAAATGGTGCTGGTCCGGAACAATCAAACGGGTGTAGGGCAAAAGTTGCAAGGTATTTGGAGAGGACCGTATGAGGTGGTGGAAATACCAAGCGATCAGACATGTGTAATAAGAAATGGGAAAAGGCTAGAGAAGGTCCACAACAACAGGTTGAAGAGGTTTAACGAATAAAAAAAAAGTAAATAAATAAATAAAGAAAAATAGAATAGATTAAAAAAAAAAAATACCGAGTCTGCCCGGGATAAGGCACGTGCAAAAGGAGGAAATGCCCTGCACTAGGGTTAAGTTTAGATTAGGCAGATTAGGGAAAACGGAGCAGATCGAGAATAGGGCATAGCTAGGGCTACTTTAAGCAAAAGTAAAAATTAGCATTAGCATTAGCATGGATATGCATCAACATTTTTATAATAATGCAAATTTAGCTGAACGGGTTTAAAAGTAGGATGTTATCGATTTATAAGCTTATTATATTAATTTTTATGCATATCCATAAGAAAAAATTTGTAAAATTAGTGAATAAGGATTTCGAAAAAAAAATAATAAAAAAATTAAAAAAAAACGTTAAGCAGGCTAACACTTTGAGGCACACATCACACGTCACCACTGTACACACTCACATACACTTTACACGCACGGGTAGAACGCTACACGCACGGATGGAAGCGAAAAGCAAGCAAGCGAATTGATGACATAGCGGCATAATATTCGATGTTCAATTAAAAGGTTGATCTGGTGCGGTTGAGCGGATGAATTTGATAGGACAGAGTTGATCAAATGCTCCCCCAGAGGTTGCTCTTAGCAGAGGATTGAACGAGCACACGGCAAATTATTAGACAGCACCTAAGACAATAAGACGAAACAATAAGCACAGAGAAGCAGGTTGTTCGATCCGTATACTTAGGTTGCGAGAGATGCTAATAAGCCAAGAAGCAAGAGATCCTTTATGAGAGACGAAGCGATTGCTGGTGCACGGTGCACGTTTATGCGACGGAAGTGGTAGGATAATTGAACAGAATTGATAATATGCAGGCAGCAGGCTTGAAATAGAAGGCACATATGCAAATTTTCTTGCTTTCGAAAAAAAAAAGTGTAATGACATGTAGCGACCTTGCCCGCTACGATCCGTTTTCGATAAGGTTTTCGATAAGGCTACGTCCCAACGGGACAAAAGTAGAAAGCTTGGAGCAAAATAATCGTTTGTCTACCTCTATCCTCTATACCGCGCTTGCTTGCACTCATGCGCGAGCGCTCGAGTATATTCTCTCAGAACTGAGCATTCGCAGTTCAACCCGTGCAGTGAGAATGTATGTGTTAATGTGCAGCGAAATTTGTCTCTGTATCTCAATCCCCCACCCCCAAAAAACAACATTCACTCTCCGCGCACTCTTAAAATTTTGGCGCGCACGCTACGTACAACACAATACAAAAGGTCGTTTTAACCGCGCGCACTGATCAAAGTCGCGATGGTTCAATCGGTACGCCGACGCTCCATGTCAGAGACTTGGTATGAAGAAAAAGTTTTTCTGACCAAATCGACAATACACACGCGACGACACACATCGTCACATCGACCGCCGTCGATGGAAGTGTGATGATCTAAAAATAGATCTGTGGGGCGAGTGAGAAGGGGGAGGGGCGTAGAACAAGAACGTGTAAGCGTGAGTCGTCGCGTGTGCGTGTGTGTGTACACTCACTCAAGAACTCGTTTTTTGCTCTTTCCTGGAACCCACATGTTTCTACATTCTTCTGATTTTAAGCAACAAAAGTAGAAGGGAAGTAGAAGGCTACTTCATTTCTACTTTCCTTGCTACTTTCGAGCGTGTTGACTCGCTTGGGGTGTAGCTGCGGCTAAAGGGGCGGCCGTGAGAATAAATATTGCGGATAGTTGCGAGAGGCGAACCGAAAACCGAGAGAGCGAGCGATCGGACGAAGCGGTACGATGATCGAGCGGTTTTGCGGCGCGATGGCGAAAAAAAGACGCGGCACTTTGGTAACGGTTATCAGGTGGTTTGGTGGTGGTTTTGGCTCGTGCAATAAAGTTTAAGTTGGTTTGGCGTAACATCAAATAAAAATAATTTATTTATTTTTAAAAAGAAAGTAGTTAGTCGTTTCACACTTACCCGTAGATCATGTAACAAAACATACTGCATTTACGCGTGCGTTGACATCTTTCACGATTTACTTTTCCACTTTTCTATTAGGATTTAATAATTTTCGCATCTACCGACACCAATCCTTCCCATATGAAATTTGCATTCGTTCTGGCGATGAGTTTCGAACGATCACAACACAGCGCGAGAGTGAAGAACACAAAGTAAATGGCACTATGTACAAGTGTTGATCATATGGTCATAATAAAGTGTAATGGAATTTATTTTACTTCAAATGAATTGATTTTATTCTGATTAAAAATTCAAATATTGTTATCAGCCTAGTTGTTTACGTTTAAAATTTTGATGAAGTAAAAACATCATTACCAGATAAATAAAACGACAATCGACGCATTTTGACCATATCGAATTATGATCGTCTTTACACATAGTGTCATCTGTTGCGCTTCAGGGTCTCACGCTCAGAGCAAAAATTCTCCCATCTTCGCAACGGTTGGTGCGTTCAGCTGTGGAGGGCGGGAGGAGTGTGAGTGTTTGTCTCATGCACACAGCGAAATTTTGGTCAACACCTCGATGGTGGGAGCGTTTTTCCATGGGATGGGGTAGTGGAGTGCGAGTGTGTCGCATGATTCCTTTAAAACTAGGGCCAGGGGTAGCGAGAGGCATCAAAATGAGTTACTCTTTGCCAAGCGAGATTGGTGTTAGTGAAGCGCGCGTGTAAAACAGAATGCGAACTCTCATCGCAGCGCGTTTCTCCTTGCTTCCTCAAGCTTCCTCTTACCTCTCGACCTGAATCACTCAAAATTTAGGGTCTCATTGTTTGCGTGGTAATGCCTGTAAGGTGTTCAACTCTAGCATGGATCACGTCCCTGATACTTAAAAGGATGTTTATCCTGAAGTTGCCAAAGCAGTTGTGACAGTCGATATAGGCCACCACGATCAACCAGTTTCTAGTCGATTCTGAATTCCGAGCGAATAGAACCAAATGCTTAGTGGTGCTCAGAGAGCAGTAGCGCCCAATAAACCGGAGAAAGTGAACAGATTTTTTTGACGCTCGTGTGCTCTAGGGCTTACATAAATACTTTTGCCGGATTAAGGCAAGCAGCGAAATAAGCGCGATTTTTATTTTGATAATAGTGTGTAGTTAAATAAACCATCAGATCCTCACAAAGTATATGGGTAAACCAATCAATTCACTGGTATCCAAACGAATGATTACTATGGTAGATCTTAATTACCTACGGTTATTACGCCAGGAAAGAAGAAAGGAAGCTTTGTGATAAAATCATTGGAGTAGTTATTTCTACTCCTCGGATTGTGTATTCTTATATTTTTTAATTGAAACAAGACATTAAAGCTAACCCGTGTGAAACCGGGTAAATCAGCTAGTCATATACTAAAATACGATGGAGTATGTTCGGTCGAAAAATCTCAAATTTGGGACAAAAAACACATAGTTTGTACTTTGTGGCCGATATCTCAGATAATTTAAGATAATAACGTGAAATATTTTGGTTTCGACTAAGTATACCTATATTTTTTAATAAAATATTTATGGACAGTCGTTTTTTGCGATTTGCGGAAAATCCGTAATAGATAGATAGATAAAAACAGTTAATGTATGAGTAGTGCAAAATACCAATTCACATCTTCGTTTATTCTTCTAAATTTTTTAAGCCATTTTTACACGACTTATTACGAAAAATTTATGGTCGTACCGTAACTATAAAGACACTTCGAAAAACAGGTTCTTTGTGCTAACTAAAGCATTTCAAAATCGTTCTTAAATATAAATAACATTTTCTAGAAAGGTTTTACATATTTTTTTTAACGATTTAAAAAAGTGGTTTGGAACTTATTTTAAGGTTTTAGGAGTTTTATGATAATAATTATTTTTTTTACATATCAAAAGTTTTGAAGCAAAACAACATTTTTGCATGCAATGATTGTTTTGAAAATACAAACCAAAGTAATTATTTTTTTACAATTTGAAATTGTTATGAGAACCTTATGAGCATTGTGAACACCCTAGACGTTGGGATTGAACCCATGACGGGCATGTTGTTAAGTCGTACGAGTTGACGACCGGCTAATGGGGGCCTCTTTACCATCGATGTTATTTTAGCCACTACAAAACCTCTAGGCTGACGCCTCTACAGCATCTTGCCACCTCAACTTGGACCTACCACACTTCCTCTGTCCTTGTGGACGGCCTAAACAGACTTTACGGTTTGACCAGTTCCATGAGTATATTCGAAAAGCGCTGTCTTCGATCTGAAATGCGTACGGAATAACTTTTTTGAACTGTTTCATCGATCCGATTTTACGATCGTAGACGGTTCTGGTGGGTACGTAACAAGTATATATGTTAAATTTTTCAAGGTTGTATCCCCCTCCGTATCAGCGCATTATTGCTACAACAGTTCTACCAGAACCTGTTCATTGGAAACTTTTTTAAGGTTCCAACGAATGTGAGATGAGGCGATGTTTTTTTTTTATTGGGAAAAACAAAATAAAGGGCAAATGCGGCGGGAAAGGCTCTTCTTTTGGAACAATTATACTTGCGAGAAACAGCAGTATAATCTATTAAAATAAAAAACTTTTTTTTGGCTTACGCTAATTTGCCTATAAAATTCGGTTCAGTTACTTTTCTTGTTAGTTTCCAACACCGTTATTAATAAACAATAGTTTTATACTAAACGACTCTTTAAATAAAAAATCCTATTTGCCTGAGTGATAATCTTCATTATAGGAATGACCAATGCAAACATTTGGGAACTTGATTTCACAATGGAACATAAGTGATACTGCTCGTTTTGTGAGATTTCACTCGTAAGAAGAGATATTTATTGAGCTTTTAGATTTGCTCGTTATGCGCATCGTAATGAAGGGTATTTGTTATGAGGGGCTTTACTGTACATGACATGGAAAGAGTATACTCCAGCATTCGCCAATGGGTGGAAGTAACAGCCGATGAGAAAAAGGAGTCCGAAATACTATATTTATTCTAGATTTCCAAAATATGTGTCATCAGAAAAATGTTTCTCTGAACATTTTTGGCAACGGTGTGTCATCAATGTTATCATATCATTGAAAAATATCATAATTCTCCTCTACCTCTGTTGAGAGAGCGTTAACATTTTTATTTTATTTGGCATATTGCTACGTTTATTATTCGATTCAAAGTTTACATTACTATAGTTTTACAATTTTCAACACGTCACGATCTCGTCGTAAATATTAAAACAAGATTTTAGAAGCAATTACTCGTTCCCTTTATCTATCATGGTGATATTTTCTTCAATGAAACCCTTTTCCCATTATTGTTTGCTTGTACTTTGAAGTACGCTAATTTGAGAAATCCCACGAAGTAAATGGTTATAAAGCCCTCTTTATTGTTTTGAAGGAATGAAGGGAGATCGGAAGATGACAAATACACTTTAGAGGTTAATTGATTTTTGGGTTTGATGGTGTATTTTCAAAGGTTACATGAAAATCGATGCCATACGGTTTCCTACCGATTTTCCAGCATGTGTTTTTAATTACCTTTGGAGATTTTTTTTAACAGTTGATAATTTGAAAAAACATCGTCACAAGTTTAATACAGCCTAATTTAAAATAACCGACTTAAATATTACATCTACCCAGCCTAAATGTAATATATTTGTCGAATTTAAATACATTTACATACAAATGTTTTACTCTTCAAATTCAAACAGAAACACATTTTAATTGTAGTTATCTGACCCATCGGTATAAATTAAAATATTATTTTTAAGATTCGTAAAACAATTGCAGTGCTCCTGATTCGGATTCTTCCGAAGATTTTTCATTGTTGTCGTCTAATTCAGGAATATTTGAATCATGTTTTCTTTGTAAACTTATCTTTGGAGCGGATTGGGTTTTCCCAATTGCAAAATGTTTCGTAGACAGGATCGGAACATATTCATAATCAATGCCTCCTTCAACATTGGTGGAATCTATATTAGTTAGGCTGGAGAGCATTGTCTGGGGTTTCTGTTCAACTAATTTTGTTCCATACAACAATTCCAATCGTTTATCAATTATAGCAGAAGCTGCAGACGGTCGTGAGCTACGTTTCCGAAGGTAATTGAAGCAGCATGTACGAAAGTGTCTTGTACCGCATGCAGATGCACATTCCCGACCACATGAATCGCACGAGAGAGCTACTGGGAAACTACAGGCCACCCACAATACACAACCTGTAAATGAATAAATTTGTGGTAGACCAAAATGTCAAATGGTGCTGTTCGATATGTACACTCAAAATTGATTTATGATATATCATGATAATTGCCACACCATACCCAAATGTGAGGTGTTACATAGATAAGCCAAGTAGCGCCATAATTACTTTTTCTTACAAGCAGAACGCCCTACCCGGTGTAACAGTAATACGAACTTACCAAATTTATCAAATAATACCACATAATCCAATGAAAAGAAAACATGGTATAAAAATGTAATATGTATATATATATATATATATGGTATATATGTATATATAAATATATATATATATATATATATATATATATATATATATATATATATATATATATATATATATATATATATATATATATATATATATATATATATATATATATATATATATATATATATATATATATATATATATATATATATATATATATATATAATATATATATAAATATACAGTTATGTGCTGAATTTCAATGCGCTGATTTTTAGGTTTATGGGTAACTATTATGTTCGCATGCTACCAGCTGCCCCCAATACAATTGGTTTAACTACGAAAAGAAAGCTATTTAATTTAACCTTAACTCAGTCCTCCCGGGCCGCATAAAAGGCTTTTGAGAGTCGTTTATTGGAGACCCCTGTTCTATAGGCTGATGCTAGGAACAACATATTTAAATTCACAATGAACCATCCATTCTTCTTATTCTTATGCAATGATTGGCTTTACTTACACCCAAAAATTATCGAAACATAAGCTGCTGGATTCATAGTGTACTACAAGTGTTTGTTTTATCCAATTTCTTTTTAAGTACAAGTTCAACAAATATTCTATTCGCACCTTCCACAAAATTTACTATTTAATGCACTGCACCATAGGATAGTTACTATTTATAACTTTTCATGTACTATCACCCATTTCGAAAAGATTTTCAATTTCGATCAACGGACAGAGCTTGATGCGATCGTTAGTAAAGGTAGAGAAGAACTGTACGTGGCTTCCATAAATCGAGTGGTATTTATACAGAGCTATACCTGTTATTTGATGATAAAGAACTGGCATTCCGCTCCGCTTTTATCATCATATTTGGATTAGTTTCACATCTGGGAGGAGCCAAAATGACGTCATGCTATAAGAGAAGCATTTCAAATTTTCCCGCGTAATCTCGTCCTCAGCATTTTGCTCCTGTAACATCTGTGGTGTACCACATTGCTTTGCTTTTACAAGACAGTATACGTAGGGCCAACATCCTAGGCGAGTATGGTAAAATGCGTTGAATGTTCAAAGACATAGAGTAAAATTCATAAAGAGAGCTGATAATTAAATTAAAACATTTCAATTTAATTATTTTCATCCACATAATTTATTCAGCATGGTGACAGTATTACACTTGTGAGCAACACTAATTTGGATTAGATGTTCAGATCGTACAGTATAAAAATATGAAACATTGAATGCAGCAGGTAAAACTAAGTTTTAGAATCTTCATATTATTAATTAATTTTTCATTTATTTTTTAATGCAGAAGAAACGGCACAGTTCGTATCGGCCCTTTAATGATTAAAATAGTATTAAAAATAATAATATTACCTTTTTATAAATAATACCTGTGTAGCAAATTAGTAATTAAAATAAGCTTTGGCTACTGCAACAAGCTTTAAAAGAAAGTACATACTTTGTTAATCCACTTTGGTGGCCAATTTTAAATAAATAAATTAATAAATAAATAAACAAATAAAAAAATTCAAAATGTTTAAGTCCCCAGGCATTTCCGAACTGAAGAAATAATCATAACTAGAAAGGGTGTAAGGACTGAATAGCGGGCGCGAAAATCTACTTTGTGAGCACCATCTTTTTGCAACGAAAGTCAATAAATATGCTAATTTGTTGCAAAGTAGTTATACTTTGAGAGCATTCCGAAGTATACAAGAAAAATTTCTTTTTGCCATGGGAATGGTTGCAAAATGCACAATGAGTAATATAGAAACTAACTAAAATTAATAAAACCATCTGTTTTACTCACTGAAGTTAATTATTTATTTTTTTATTTTTCTGTAAAACAAATAATATAATTGAATTAAATGAAATCCAAAACAATCTGATATTTTGCATTGTATTTGCTACGAACATTTATAAAGTTACATTAATATATTAGGCTTACAAACGGTAAATCATGTCACCTTTAATTGTTCGTATCTTAAGAACTATCTGCTGTTCAAAAAATCCAGAAAATTACTATAGTAAAATATTTGTCAAGCGCGAAAAGGAGTAATGATTTGACAAAGATAATAGTCCGATAGGATTTCCTGTAAGATTTAACGTTAACAGTGAAGGAAAAATCCATACTCCTATATCTAGTGTGGTAAGCTTGTTTTCTGCCATGTTCAGTGTTTCGAGAAAATCAAGTGAAATCACACTCTGACCACCACTTGTAAATAAAATACGATTGCGTGCTAGATCAATTAAACGTATGTACGGTATGAAAGAAAAAACAACAAAGTTCACTGTATGCAACATATTTTCACTGAGATTCAGCTCTTCCAACTTGATGAGGTACTTGAAGCCAGCTATGTTTGTGAGAAGGTTGTTGCGCATGATCAATTTCCGCAGATTGTATCTCTTTTCCGGATCAATGTAAACCCGGGAGAGCCAGTTGTCTGACACATCCAGTTCTATAATGGTATCGGGCATATCAAGTCCTACCATACGTACACCATTCATGTGTAGGTATCGAACACGTCGCATGCGGTAGAACAGCTCACCAGAAAAAATAACAATAATGCTGTCTGTGTTGATGAAGCTGTAGTATTGTCCAATACGAATTTTCTCATATCGGTCGTCTGGAAACACTAAACTGCGAACATTTGTGCGGTCGGTGATTTGAAGTCGTTGAACAGTGCACCATTTATTTTCTACGACTTGACAGGACACGTGACTGTATCGTCCTTTCACGAAAACACATAGTGATGCAATGATTGTCAATTTCCTTAAAAGATAGATCACATTTTATACTTCTTTATTCGACTTATTCGTGCGTGAATTATTCAGGTTATATCTTAATATTCATTCGAATTATTTGATTTATATATCACCAGCTACTTACAATACACCAATGCTGGTCATGCTTCCACACTTGATCGCTGCTTTTCTCTGACTAACGAAGCTACTCTAACCATCAGGTCATGCGATAAATGTTAAACTGTTTTTGTTGTTATTGTTGTTCTAGAATCTAGATGTTGTTACGTTCCACACTTTGCTCTCTTATTTTAACTTGCTTGGTTAAACAACATTCATTACTATCCCAGGCAATTTATCTACTAATAAGTGACCGACTATTCCCGATACAAGCAATCGAGTGCTGATGATCTTGTTAATAACAGTCTGTCATAATTTAGATCATATCAGATCTCTAGCAATCAAACGATCAAATACAAATACAGTGTCTATAGACAAAACTATTCATAAAATTCAATAAACTCATCCTTCGAGTAACACAATAACGCCTATTTAACGATGATTGTGCAATTCGATGTTGCTCTGAAAATTGATGTTGTTTATTATTCACTATTGGGCCCCTTTCCTTTTTACGATCGTAGGCTGAAATTTCAGCCTGTCAGCTGTTTGCTTTGTATAGTAGTTTTTGACATTTTTTCGGGCTGGTGCTCGAATCAAATTCTAGCTAGGCTGAAATAATCTAGGCTGAATGTCGCAGGCTAGTTTTGTGTGTGGTTTTGTATGGAGTGTTGACATGATTTCAGCCGCCAACGATTTCAACGCCATACGAGACTGCATTGCATCTAATTTTAGGAACACATAGTTTATAAGACATTAGTTGTAATTGTGTATGTAGGCCATGGAGGCTCGATACCATAATAATAATAAATAAATAAAATAAACTGTCCAAATCCATGTAAAAAGCTAGCTAGTATCGTGAAAGGCCACAATATTATCATCGTACTCACACAAGAAAGAGCCTCTTTGGATTTATTCGTCTTTTTTTTCAATATAAATAAGCAGTTTATTGGTTCCAATATTCATTCGTTCCCAACTGCTTGCGCCTCCCAGTGGGAATTACCCGTTAGGGATTTACCCACCAGGTTTAACCGTCCATACAGACCTTCCTTTCTTTATTAGTGATTTAATTAATTTAACTCGCAAAAAAAAGAACGATACTGTGTCGTATTCCTTCGATTTTTTTCCGTGAGACATTACTGTCCTTCCGTAGCTCTTCTAAGCCACCCTACATACTGCGGATTGTTTAACGTCCTGATGTTGCCTCCATGCTGATAGCAGCCTCCTCTTCTGCTGTTAGTGTAGATCTCCTTTCTTGCATTTCGTCCGATGGTAATGGCGAAAAAGGGATCATGACGGCCTGACTATCCCTCGCCCTCCGCTGCCGTTGTCGTCGGGCTCTCTCCATTTCTCGTTGTCGCAGGCGACGACGTTGTCTGCTCCTCTGCAGTAGGCACTGCTCTACCATTCTGTTGTCTGCCGGGGGGCATATGCGCTCTGGCCTGCCGCTGCGCTTGTCTTCGACGTCTGGGAGAGAGATTTGGTGATGACGGAGGCGCCATTCCGGTGGTTGCTGAAAAGGGTGCAACCTCAGCTGCTACTCGTGGTGCTGCCTCAGCTGCCGATGATGTTGCTGCTTCTGCTACTGCTACGGCTGCTGCTACTGGTGTAGGGTCTACTGTTGCTGTTGCCTCCAATAGCAGAGGCACTGCTGCCGGAATTGATGATGTCGCATCGCTGGCTGCTGGACCGTATAACTGCCTGAACGCCGACGCCAATTCCACGTCCCCAAGCTGCTCCACGCGTTCCTGCGCTCTCCGGGCCCTTGCTTGACGGTTACGGGCCGCTCGTCGGGCTGCAGCCGGGTCGTCCTGCATCTGTTCAGCGTTGACTGTCGCCTCTGCGGATGTGGAATTAGCAAGCGTATTCAGCGCCGCCTAATCTTCTCTCCAGCGCACTTGCAGCACCGTGGTGATGCGGCTTGCTACTTCCTGAATGCGGATCCAAGAGTCTGAACTTTTCAGCAACATTTGTCCGAGGTTCTCCTCTGTTATAGAACCGTCCACTCCCATCTCCAGTAGGTCATGCCGAACATCTGCAAACCTCGGACAGTGCAACAACACGTGGGCCACTGACTCAACCGAGCCTGTGCATTCCGGGCATTCTGGGGATGGAGCAAAGCCGCATACATACAGAAACTCTCGGAAAAATCCGTGTCCCGAGAGTATCTGGGCAAGACGGAAGTCCACCTCACCCCGCTTCTGTGCCATCCATGAATGCACCTCGGGGATCAATCTGTGCGCACAACGTGCGTAACGGCTGGCTCCTGGATTCGATGCTTTCGCCCTCCCGTTTCGCACTCCCGTTGCCATACCTCCAGCGTCACCGCGCGTTCCTCACGTCGGGAGACAGCACGACTTGCTTCTGGGTCGGCGAAGTACCGTTGGTGGCATCTCGCGTCTTCCTTTATCAAAAGGTGATGAGGGATGAGCCTTGCCATGAGTACAGCTACGCTTTAGCTCATGAATCTGAATCCGCATACGACTCGCTGCGCCAGAGGTCGCTGGACGCTTGCCAACATCCGCCGGCACCACTTTCGATGCGTGGCCTCAGCCCAGATGGGTGCACCGTAGCGAATAATCGCTTCAGACACCCCGGCAAGCAATCTCCGCTTAGCTACCCGGGGCCCGCTGTGGTTCCTCATTACGTTGGTGACGACCTTCACAACGCGGTTGGCCTTTTCCACTGCCATCGTCACGTGTGGTCGCCAAAGAAGGTGGTCATGAATCATGACCCCCAGATAGCGTATCGCCTGCTTGGAGCGGATCTCAATTCCACCAACCCTTATCGGGATCTCTGGATGCCCTCGACGGAGGCTGGAGATCATGACGCATTCCGTCTTTTCTGGTGCTAATTGCAGGTGATGTTGTCGCATCCATGAGTGCACTCTTCCTACTGCCTCCTCTGCAATTGCTGCCGCGTGTTCTGGCGTGGTTCCTGCCGCCAAAATTGCCAAATCGTCTGCGAACCCAACTGCCTGTGCACCTTCAGGAAGCTCCAACCGTAACACGCCGTCGTATCCGACGTTCCAAAGCGTAGGACCCAATATAGATCCCTGTGGACAGCCGGCCGAGACCCGACGCGTTATGGGACCATCTGTTGTATCGTACGTCAGTTCCCTGTCAGTGAAATAATCCTGCAGAATGTTACGCAGTTGCAGGGGAACTCCTTTATCCCTGAGGGCCTCAGCAATACATTGCCAGCTGGCGGTGTTAAACGCGTTGCGCACGTCGAGCGCGACAACCATGAGGCAGCGCCGATCACGGTTGTTTGTGCGCCCGAACGACATGACTCGTCTGCCCGCATTTACCACCTGTTGGATTGCCAGCAATGTCGATCTCCCTCGCCGAAAACCGTATTGGTATTCAGACAGTTGTGGATTATCTGAATCTTCCAGGTGCTCATTCAAGCGATCCAGCAACAACCTTTCGAACGTTTTGCCCGCGTTATCCAGCAGGCAGATCGGGCGAAAGGACAATGGATCCCCCGGTGGCTTGCCCGGCTTGGGCAGGAGTACCAGCCGCTGCTTTTTCCATTGTTCTGGGAAGCATGACCTGTCTAGGCACTCCTGATACACTTGTCGAAAGGATCTTGGATAGTTCTTAATGGCAGACGCCAATGCAGCGTTCGGCACCCCATCGAGACCAGGGGCTTTCCTAGGTTGCATACCGCTGGCGATAATTTGCAGCTCCAAATCAGTCACCTCACGAAGCGGCGCCCTGTTGCCAACTTCATGTTCGTCCTCAGTTGGCCACCCTGCTGGAGGATGATCCGGAAACAACGTCGATACAACGCTCTCCAATACCACCGGATCCCGTTCTTGCGCTGTCCGAGAGGGCTGTAGGCGATACAGGACCTTACGGATGCACTGTCCCGTCTCATCATCATGCAACTCTTGAAGCATTCGGTCAAAGAACTGTTTCTTGCTCGCCTTAATCGCAGTCTTCAACGCATGACGAGCCTGTCGATCCAATGCTGAAATATCGGGATCGGTGGGTGAAGCTAATCGCCGCTGTTCTGCGATACGGCACTCGTTCACCAACTCTTCAATGACTGGAGTCCACCAATACGCTGGCCGACCGGTGTGGTCTTGTGATGGGAACACGCGCGACATCGTCTCATCGCAGGCTCTTGTCAGTGACTCAATCAGACTCTTCGCATGCGTAGCCCGGTCCTCAAACCGGGTTGACTGCAGTGCTGACTCGAAGAGTGTAGGATCGAACTGACGTGTGTTCCATCGCGTCCCGGCCAACCGCACTGCTGTGCGTTGTCTTCTCGCTGTCCCTGATTGCTGTTCCCTCGGTGGCTGTTCTCCAACTGTGTGACGGATGTAAACATGGTCAGAATAGGAATATCGTGACAGGATCTGCCAGCAGGTTGCAGGGTTTGCTGCTAGGTCTGGACGGCAGATGGACGGACTGGCAAAAACTACGTCTATCCTACTGGGCCGTGCTGATCCACAGCCCCGGAATGTGTGGGATGTCCCGATATTCAGTACCTAAAGTCCCAGATCATTAACCATCTGTAAAAGCGCAATGCCTTTCGGCTTAGTGCGTTCACTCCCCCACGCTGTGTGCCAGGCGTTGAAGTCACCTGCCAACAGCACTCTCGGATGGCCACGGATAAGTATCCTTTCCAGAATTTCCTCAAACTGCCGGACACTGACATTAGGTTTCACATAACAACATACAATTGTTATCCCGTTCACATCCGCTACGACGATACCAGGAACTGTAACGCTGCGAATACGTTGTATTGGATAGGGCACCCCACTCGTTACGATGGCCACCGACCTGTCCCTGTCAATCACCCAGTTTCCATTGTTCTGAGGGACTGCATATAACTCTGACAAAAGCAATACGTCCGCCTTCTCTACACGGATGGTATTTAGCGCAAGGTCCTGCGCAATCCTGCACTTATTAATGTTTATCTGCAAGATTTCCATTAACAGGTCATTGATGTAACAGCGCAGGAGGCAGCGGCAATTCGATGCGGGCCGCCACATAACAGGCACTTAACGTCATTGGTACAGTTCACCGCCTTGTGATCGGCTGCACCGCAGCGAATACACAGACTAGATCGGTCCGTTCCCTGACATTCTCGGACCATGTGGCCGCGTTCAAGGCATCGAAAACATCGACGCGACTCGGCAGATGGCTTCGGTGCTTCGCGCACCTTGCAGCTAGAAAAACCAATTATAAGCCGCTTGTCGATGAGATAGTTGGCGTCACTACGAGGCAATTTCACACGCGCACGTAGTGAGCCATCACGCTGCTCCCAGACATTGATTGAGGCCAGCATCGCCTCTTTTTCCAAGGCAATTTGAAGTGCCTTGCGGATATCTGCCTCCGTAGCCAACATGTCAATGTTTGGTATGATGACTTCCCCCATATCTGCTACGACACGTGCAGTACCGCTTTCGCCGACGGCCTCTTGTATTTTGCCCAGGAGGGCTCCAGCATCGGCACCTTGTTTCAGCAGGAGGCGTAGGTGATCCCTTGTCGAACGATTTCCACGACGAATCAGGCTATTCTCCTCCACCAGATTCGGATTCAGCCGAACCTTCTGGTACAGGGTAAAGTACGTCACTCCAGCTGCCGGCGCCACGAAGATTTTATCAGGCTGTTTACGGGCTGGACGATGCTGCTCCTTGTTGAGCTGCTCGCGTCTCTGCTGCTGCAGATTCTTTTGCTGCAGTGGCTGATGATCATCAACCGATAGCCGTCCACCCGCAATCGAGGTTGTCTGCAATTGTTGTTGGTGCTGCTGTTGCTGTCGCCGCTCTGCCCGAATTTCTTGCCAACGACGCGACCCTCGTTTAACCACCTCAGTAAATGGGTTCTAAACTATACCCGCCGACGTTGATGCTCCTTCGTTCACTTCGTTGCTCTCTACCGGGCGATGCAGCTTTTGTTGTTGTGACGATGGCTGTGACGGTTGTTGCTGACGTTGCTGTTCTTGCTGCTTTCGCGTTTGCCGTTCTTGTGTATTCGGCTGCTCACGCTGGTGCTGCATCATCTTGGCAATGAGTTCTCGATCTTTTCTTGCTTCCTCCTGCTTTCTTGCATTTCCTTTGCTCGCCAATCTATTTCCTCTCGAAGCAAGTTCACGCGGTGTAAGGAGTCTTTGCGTGCTTCTTTGGCCTGTCGGTCCACACGCTCCGAGCTCTCTACCAACTGTTGGCGCATGGATTCCAGTTGAGTTTGGAGCTGCAATACGAGAGCCTGCAGCTCAGCTTTCTCCCTGCGCGTCTCATCGAGCTGTAGTCTCAGCTCGCTCGCCTCTGTTGCTCGCGCCGTGCTGCTGGTGTTAGCTCGGAAAGACAGTGGCTGTCGTAACTCCCTGCATGCCACTGTAGGCATTTCCGGCTTCTTTGGCCTTGCCCCGAGACTGCATTCTAACGGGCCTGCACGGGATCGGAGTTCCATGATGTTGGTGGTAACCTAGATTGAACCTGATGAGCTTTTTTATTATTATTATTATTATTTATATAATATTATAATTATTATTATTTTTTCTTTTTCCTATTTTTATATTATTATTATTATTATTTTTTTTTTATTCACTTCAACGCAGTACTGCCCCACACTTATTTATCCCGATGCACAGAAAGATCGTTGGTACCGCTTGGACGAGGTTAGCCTTTGGTCGGAAAACACTTCCATTTGAGGGTAGATTTAGATCGCGCTTCATGCATTATAAAAAGTTCAACGGGACGGCCCTGCTGTCACTTGTCATTATTATCGTCCACTCGCAGTATCGCTCGCTTATTTTATACGTTTTTTCTCATACTTTTCCAGCGTATTCCCAAGAAACTCCAGTTATTTGTTATAGTGTTCCATCTTATTTAGCAAACAAATACTCTTCCAAGGCGCCTTTTCACAAGTTTCATAATGTTTATCCGAAATATCTCTGTAGCATATTCCCGCTTACACTTGGTTGGTTTAGCTACCCGTCGAACACTCCCGGATTTATTCGTCTAGCTGTGTTGTTGTGTAGGTATTGTTTCTTTTATGTATGATGTGAGTCGGATTATCATGGAAAATTGTCCTGTTGATGATTAATGGGAAAACGCGAAACACTGTGGCTTGATCTGTCTCTAACTGGGATAGTCCTAGAATTTATAACAGGTGTATCTTGTTAAATGAAATTCATTGCTTTATCGTAAACGCTAAAACAGGAATGTCTATCACGATGGCTTGTTCTTTTAGTGTGGAACGTATCTAGCTCATCTCATGTGATGTAAAGAGTTTGCTGTTGGTAACATATAATGATGAATTTGGATTTGACTGTAAATAATTTCGAAACATTAACGTCTACTCCATCGGCTTGTAATGAAATTCCAAAAAAAAAAAAATAATCGAAGCATTAATAAGAACAGATCATCTATCATTTTACGATAAATCGAAATTGTTCGAAACTGTGACCAAAAACCATAACGTCCTTTTGAAATTAAATGAAAAACTAACTAGTACTACAACTATTAAACATGAAATAAACACTACCGATGAGTCACCTGTATATACTAAAACATACCGCTACCCACATGTCTATAAGCAAGATGGTGAAACCCAAATCAGGGATATGCTCGACTCTGGCATTATTCAACCTTTTACAAATCCTAATTAATCACCAAATTGAGTGGTGCAAAATAAAATGCATACATATGGGAAAAAAGTACGGGTTGTCATAGACTACAGGAAATTAAATGACAAAACGATAAACGATAAGTTTCCAATGCCAGAAATTGAAGATATTCTTGATAGCATGCGTAAATCACAATACTTCACGGTATTAGATCTGAAATCTGGGTTTCACCAGATCGAGATGCACCCTGAGCATCAAGAAAAAACTGCTTTCTCGACAAGCCATGGCCATTTTGAATTTACTAGAATGCCATTCGGGCTGAAAAATGCGCCAGCTACATTTCAATGTGACATGAATACCATTTTAGCTGAGCTTATTCAAAATTTGTTATGTTTACTTGGACGATATCTTAATTGTAGAAAAAAATTTAGAAGATGTTGACTTGGCAACATGGCCAGTGCAGCTAGGATCATCGCCATTGTAACCAGCGCCATCGCAGTCAGCACCATTGCCATCCAGATACAAAATGGGCAGATAGGCCAGAGAAATGAACGCCGTCCTGCACCAAACTTTGCACTTGCTGAAACAGCAGTTGCAGCAACAGCAGCAGTTAATTTCGCAAATGTTGCAAGAGCAGCAAATCGCGCCGCAAGCCCAGCTACAACCCGCACAGCAGTACCAGCCCGCCGTCCCTAGTAACTCAGAACTTATACTCGATGCTTTGGCCAATAGCATTGTAGAGTTCCGGTATAAAGCAGAATCCGGTGTTACGTTCGAAGCTTGGTTCACACGCTACGAGGACATGTTTGCCAAAGACGCTTCGCGGCTAGGCGATGAGGCTAAGGTAAGGCTTTTAGTGCGTAAGTTGGGAACACCAGAACACGCCCGTTATATCAGCTATATTTTACCCCGCTCACCACGTGATTTATTGTTTGAGGAAACCGTCGATAAGCTGACAGCACTTTTTGGGTGTAGAGAATCTCACCTTAGTAAGCGCTACAGATGCCTCCAGATTTGTAAAAAGTGCACGGAAGATTTGATCGCGTTCAACCGAGCATGCATCGAGTTCCAGTTTGCGAGCATGAACGAAGAGACCTTCATGTGCCTAATGCTGGTTTGTGGGCTCAAAGACGAGGCTGACATTGACCTGCGAACTAGACTCCTTGCGCGCATAGAGGAGCGGAACGACGTTACGCTTGAACAATTGTCCGCAGAGTGTCAGCGCATTACAAGTGTGAAAGGAGACAGCGCTATGATAGCCGGAGAGACGAGTGAACGTGTTTTCGCAGTACACAGCGGAGAGAAGAGATCGCACGATAAAGCAACGCAGCAAATTAATTACAAGCGGTTCACGCCGTAACGTACCTAACGACCGTTCCGTGCAAAAGAAGCTGCGTGTTCATCAACAAGCAAGCCAGTGAAGCCCTGTTGGTTGTGTGCTGACATGCACTGGGTGCGTGAGTGCACTTACCGTTCGCATAAGTGTCTCGACTGTGGGAGATATGGTCATCGTGAGGGGCACTGCAACACAGCGAGCAGGAAGAAGCGGTTCAATGTTCGGCAACGGAATATCAACAATCGTGTAGTAACGGTCAACGTCCGAAGCATACGAGAGCGCCGCAGATTCGTGTCTTGCAGCTAGACACAGCTTCGGATATCAGTGTCATCTACCGCCGTACGTGGAGCAAAATTGATAGTCCGCCGTTAACACCGTCATCCGTCACTGCTAAAACTGCATCGGGAGCTACACTGGTATTGGATGGTGAATTCAGCTGTGCTGTTAGTGTTGGTAGCCAGAAGAGGCAGGCGACACTTAGCGTATGCGGAGCAACAAACCTACTACTACTGAGAGCGGATTTGATTGATGTTTTCTCATTCTGCTCGGTGCCGATGGATGCGTTCTGCAATCACGTTGCAGTAGCAGGACAGCAATCGTTCCAGCAGCTATTTCCCAAGGTGTTTACGGGAACAGGGCTCTGTACAAAGGCGAGTATAAAAATTACCTTGTGTGATAATGTTCGTTCTGTTTTTAGACCCAGCCGCCCAGTAGCTTACACGATGGAGGAAACCGTGAGTCGCGAGCTCGACCGTCTTGAGGAGTTGAATGTCACCACTCCTGTAACTACTGCAGAATGGGCAGCTCCAGTGGTCGTCGTGCGCAAAGCCAACGGATTTGTTCGTATTTGCGGCGACTATTCGACGGGACTGGCATTAAAATAGCTCCTACAGCCTTTCAGCAATTGATGGACATAATGCTATCCGGTATCCGCCGCAACATTCAATCCGGCCCGCCAAAGGATTTGATTGATTTTGAAAGATGGGAAGCAATGATTCGTACACAAATTACTGAAGATCTTATAGTATACCATATTAAACCATCGTACTTTTTCAACTTTTAATTAAAGATACTGAACGGCCCATCATTCCATAGTACTTTAATTAAAAGTTGAAAAAGCACGATGGTTCGAACTCGTGGTCAATATACTCGTAGCTTTTGCATGAAAAAATATGCCATTTTCGACTGGCTGTAGAAAAAAGTAGGAAAGATAATTTATTTACATTTACATCTGTTCAAAGGGAATTATTTCAGATTACTTGCACAAATATGTTCAAGACTTTGCGAATTGCCTTTCATCAGTCATAAGGAATTTTCACCATGGTGGACGAAGATATGCATGATTTAAGTTCTACCTACGATTTTCATTAAGTCATCGTAAGTTTTCGCTACAAACTTGTTAGAGTAGAATTTTTGCATCACGTTGGCGTAGAGAAAAAAATCGATTGGACACAGGTGAGGGATGTTGGACCAGTTTTCGGACTAGGGTGTTATATCGAAATTCTATCGAAATTCACCTGAAATGATTGCATTGAGTTTTTGCGTAATTGTTTGCTACTGCGAAGCCAGTGGATGCGATTTCTAACTCCTGATCTGTTTCTTCATGTTTCCCAGGTATTATTTTACTGTTTGGTGGGTTGCATCGATATCCCGGTCCAGCTAACGCAGTAATATAGCCACTTGACCTGACCCTTTGTCTTCATTTCAACTTCATTTGAAACCTCAAAAACGAACCTGGGCTTTCCTTCGATGCTTTGATTGTTGCCTAATGGTGCCAAGATGTTGGCGACCAAAATGCCAAAACGGGTATTACTTATTCTATACGACGTCCACAAACTTTCGCACGGAGTTCATTTTGGACGCTACGGGGTGCCATTCTTTGATCGCGGACGCTTTTGATTCACTGTTTTGGCTATCATGCTTAGAGTTCGACTGATTTTGTCAAAACTAATGAGATACTACTACTCAAAGTACAATTAACGTTTTGTTAGTGCAGGAAAAGATAAACCCATGCAAAATCGACAATTGTTGTCCATTTTTTAATGTAACCGTTATGTAATATTAACATTATTTTAACACCACAATAAGACTATCGGAATGAAGGTCGCATACGAAATTTTATGATTTATATATTTGTATATTATTTTTTTTTAGTTGGTATTATCAATTTTGAACCATTCTTGGATGACACAAGATAGGAAAACAGCAATAATACCAATCGCATTGCTAGATATCGTTAACCAATTATTTTGTTTCTAAAATTATTTAATGTAATAATTAAATCACAATAATAGAAACCCCGCTTTCTCCTGGCCCGCGGCTTTAGATCATTTACTAAATTTGGCCCTTTGCCTCAAAAGTTTGCCGACTTCTGGTCTATAGGACAATACAACTTTGAATGGCGTATCCTTGGTTATTGAATGAGAAATACTCCTCATTCCTCCTATAGTTAATCAGAAATTTGTAGATTTTTCTCGTCAAAGATCATGGTTTGCATTTTTCGTCGAGTAAAAATTTACTTAAGACCCTTCTGTCTGCCAAACCATTGGGTCGCGGATGGTATGGTGGTGATTTTGTAACTTTTACTTTATGTTTTTCCAAGAACTCTCTAAACATCTCTTGATTGAGTGGTGGACCATAATCCGATACTAACTCCTTTGGACTTCCAAAATATGCGAAGATTGACTCTAACTGCTCAATAATGTCTGACGCTTAAGATCTGTTTAGTATTTTCACATCGATGTATTTCGTGTACGCATCTACTACTATCAAAAATGTCCGTGACTCAAAATAGAATAAATCAACGTGTACTCTTTCAAAAGATTGTTCTGCTCTTTTCCAACTCATAATCACAACTTATTTGGCTACCGCTTGACGTGCTTGACAAACCTCACATATTTGTACATATTCGATAATGTCCTTATCCATTTTTTACCACAAATATTACCTTAGGAGCATTCGAAAAATTCCCTCATGATTACCATGACACTGATCCAGTATATTTGTTGTTATCTTTTTTGACACTATACCCATTATACCCTTTCATTGAAGTATAATACATCTTCTTCATTTCCATAATTATATCTCATTTTGAAATAAGGACTCATGTTTGACTTGAGTTGTTTTGGCCACACCTTTTTAACAAACTCATTTAGTTCGCATATTTCTTAATAATCTTTTTGGCCACCTCTTACCATTTTGCTAAGAGCACCACTGTAGGATATTAGTGATTTACAAGCATCTAAACATATTTTTATATGAAAAAAACACCATAATGATGTAAAACGCTTGTTATTTAATAGCTTCACATCAAAATTTATCAATTTTGCATCGAAAATGTGCATTTTTGCCTTATGTCCTTAATTGGTACAACTTAACAACGATGTACCAATTATCGCACTAAGGCAAATGTACCAATTATCCAATTATGGCCATAAGGAGCACTTCTTGTTGTATAAACCAATCTATTTCCTTTTAAAACGTCCGAAAATATTTTAACATAAATTATAAACTGTATTCTGATCATGGTTTTCATTAGCAACGTATAGGACACTATCATTTATTAATTATTCTGGTTTTAAAATCAGTCCTCAGAAGACCCGACACTCGTTAGCTTTTTTTGAAGACCATTGCGGTTGAATATTAGTGACTTTTAAAACTTTTAATCAAAATTTTAATTTGAAAATTTAGTATTTGGCAATTATCACTATAAACTTAACGAATCGATTTTAAAATTTATAAACAAGGTTCAACTCAACTGTCAAAAATGTTCGCATTGTCATGTTCGCCATGTTCTGTCATATTCAGTGTAAACAATGTGTCATGCTATTTGTTGTTAAAAGGTGTCTCCTATATTCACTAGTGAAGAAAAAGCACGTGCTATCTTTCAAATACATTGCAAAATACGTTTTTAATTCAATAACAAATAAGCATTCGAGAATGGGACCTAAGAGTGAGCGGGAAGAATAGTTGAACGAGGCAATCTCCCAATGCATTGAATCTATTGATGCAGGTTCAACTGCATACGCAGCCTCCAAACGATTTGGAATTACAATATCTACTATCCGCTATAGGATAACTCGTCAATGGACAAAAAAGGCAAAGCCGGGTCCAGAATCTGTGCTATCTTCTCAAGAAGAACAGATTGGAGCAGATTGGATAAGTAATATGCAAGATCGCGGCTTTCCTGTTACGCGTAGAGCTTTGTTGTTAAGGATGAAAGAAGATTTTGAAGCAAATCCGGATCAAGTAACTCCATTCCGAAACAATCAACCAGGAAAATACCATTTACTATGTGCTTTAAATCTTTAACAATTTTTAGTCTTTACTTACGTTAGGACGCAAATGGCTGCGCAACTATATGAAATGTAATTCAGGGTTTTCTTTTCGTACGCCAAAAATATTATCTTCGGCTAGTAGCCGAGTGAGCGAAAATAATATCCGAGGATGGTTTCAAATGATAACAAGCTGGCTAACAAAAACGGACTGCACGAAATATTAGAGATTATTTTCTACACCCAAAATCAAAGGAGGTTTTTTCCCGAATTGGATCTTGCAATGTGTATGAAGCAGAGCAAGCGGTTATATAAAGCTGCTAAGCAAAATATAACTGTAATGTTTACATTTGAGCAAATGGTAGTATAGTAAATCCACACGTTATCCTCTCTTATTTTTATCGTGAATATGGTCATCCGCATATTGTATTGGCTTCCATGCCTTAATATCTTCAGTAGAAGCCAATGGATTGAAATGCTTAGACGGACTCGATGGAATTTACAACAACGACGACGTCGTTAACGACGATTTTACATCGGCTTCTTCATCCAAAAAGATGGATATCGTAGCTCCTTTGGATACTTATACATCAATAGATATGACAGATTACGAAGAAGGCTCTAATACTTACTTATCCGGCGCTACAACCGCTTTGCGGTCTTGGCCTGCCTCAGGAGTGTCCGAAACCGCTCACGGTCTCGCGCCTTCGTCTGCCAGTCCGTTATCCCGGCCTTAATGGCGGACGCCTCCACGCCATCTTGCCACCTCAATTTGGGCCTACCACGCCTCCTCTGTCCTTGTGGACGGCCTAAAAAGACTTTACGGGCTGGGTCGTCCGTTTCCATGCGTATAACATGGCCAGCCCACCGGAGCCTGGCGAGCTTTATACGCTGTACGACAGTGAGGTCGCCGTACATCTCGTATAGCTCGTCATTATAGCGGCTCCTCCATTGTCCTTCCACACATACGGGGCCAAGTATCCTTCTGAGCATCTTCCTCTCGAACGCGGCTAAGAGGGCTTCGTCAGATTTGGACAGTGTCCATGTCTCAGAGGCGTATGTGAGTACTGGTACTATATAGGTACTATATAGTCCCAGCTTCGTCCGTCGCGACAGGTTCTTTGAGGTGAACTGCTTTTTCAGGCTGTAGAATGACCGGTTGGCAGCCAGCATCCTTGCGCGCAACTCAACTTCCATACTGTTGTCGTTGCTGACCTTTGACCCAAGATAGGTGAATTCTGGGACGACTTCAAAAGTGCGTTCACCTATCTGTACATCACGCCTACGTAGATTTGGATTATTTATTGGTAGGTCCGCTGATGTTGCCACCATCAGTTTGGTCTTTGCCTCGTTTATCTGCAATCCGAGGTTCTCTGCCGCCTGCTCAATCCCTTGGTAGGCTTCTGCTACATAGGAGAGCCGCAGACCAATGATGTCTATATCATCAGCGTATGCCAGGATCTGGGTTGACTTATAGAAGATGGTTCCCGTAGTCTCCACCCTCGAGTCGCGGATGGCCCTCTCTAGCGCCAAGTTGAATAGGAGACAGGCAATCCCGTCCCCCTGGCGCAGACCCTTGGTGGTAGCAAAAGGTCCTGAGAGTTTTCCATCCACCCTCACCTGGCATGTGACGTTGGTCATAGTCATTCTAACTAGCCTTATCAGTTTGGCCGGGATTCCAAATGAGCTCATAGCGTCGTACAGTTTTACCCTGGCTATGCTATCGTATGCGGCTTTGAAATCTATGAATAGATGGTATGTGTCGTTTCTGTATTCAGCCATCTTCTCCAAGATCTGCCGCATGGTGAAGATCTGATCAGTGGTTGATTTTCCGTTTCGGAATCCTCTTTGATAGTTTCCTACTATCTCTTCGACGTGCTCTAATATGTTCGAAGGCTCTAATATGTTATGCAATATACTGCCTTCGACATCTTCCACTGAACCACAAACTACTAGTACGGATTCTTCAGAACTACCCGAAATGATGGATTATGGTAAGTAACCATTAAAACATCGCCGTATTTTATAAAGTTTAGTCTTGAATTATTAAATAAACAAATTATAATTCTCACTGTTTCTTTTTCTGTAGTGGATGCAAGAATCTTAATAAATCATGATCTCCAAGAAAAGGAAATTGAGACTCAATGCGAAGATGGAAAAGACGCATCATTGGTTATTGGTACACGCCGACTTTCAGAGGTATTGAATGTACCACCTACGCCTCACCGTTGTGGTAGACATAGAAATTATAAAAACTCATTTCAACCTGTATTAACAGCTAAGGAACGAAGAGATGCCCTTCTTAAAGTAGAAGAGCAAAAAGAAAAAAGAACTGCAACAAAAGAAAGTAATAGCCCTACAACGCCAAGAGGCCAAAGAAAAACGGGAAAATGACATAAAGGAACATTAAAGGAAAATCAAAGACATCTACACCAAAGGCTAAGTTAGCGGACAAAACATTAGAATGCACAATTAAAATGGCTTCTAGGGCTGAACAATTTGATCAAACCCATTTATAAGCTACCAAATTCATCAATAGTTCCTTATATTAAAATGTAAAAGTTATGAATCATATTATGAAGTAATATTTGAGTGAATTAAATGCAATACATGAACTGAATGAAATAAACAACTGTTGTCAAATGTATCACAAAAAACTAGAGCAATGAAACCGCGTTTAAGTCCAGCTGTGCAAAGCGACGGAAGAAATCATGGTGTTCGGAGAATTCTTTCATGCCTTCCTTTTCTCTCCAACGGCAAATTTGTCAAGCAGCTCGTCGAGCTACCCGGCCCTGGCTCCGTCTCATACCCCTCGCCTGAGCGCGCTGTCGAAGGTTTGGATTAGACATGGGCAAAATGATTCTTTGCGACGATTCGAGCGAGCTGGCTCTTTTGCTTACTGCGAATCACGAGCGAGCGGTGATTCGTCCGCTCGCGCTAGCCATACCTTTGAGTGGACAGGAGATATAGGTGATATTTTTCGTGAGGTATTGCTTAATTAATTCAGGTTGTTATCGAATAATAGAGTATACAGTTAATGGTTAGAAAAAATCAATATACAAAAATACACATTTTTTACATCTTCGATGGGAGCAAAACAATCACTAATGAGTTTTCATTTCATTAATTGTACTCCCCATTTTTTCATCCGTGGCATCTGTTCATTAATGAAAAAATGATCTTTTTAGCAGGAATGAAATTATAATCAGGCAGGAAGAAAAACAAAATGTCACTCTGTGAACGAATGTTACAATCATTATTATAGTGAGTCTTTAAGCAATAAGGCAAAGCTGTCCTCCTGTATAAAAAAAAATACATAGCGTAAGGCAATCGGAATACTTTTTTTCTATTACAAAACAACTGATATTCTTTATCGTAAAGACTGGTTTTCTGCAGCGAATACAACGAAGAAATTCAGCCTAGGTAATATGTATTATAACCACTATAAATCCGATTTGTGTATGTCGAAATATACCTTGCTTTTTAAAAACCAGCTGTTAATCAGCGACTCTACAACCTAGCTCGCGAGTGCACTGTCTATCAAAAATACGCAGTGAGAAGAACAGGGTAGCTCGCGAGCAGCCTGTATACTTAAAATCCATGCAGAAAAAACAGCCTAGCTCACGAGCACACTGCCTACCCTGTTTTTTCTGCATGGATTTTGGATACGCGTGAATAGGCAGTGTGGGTCGACGACAGTAGCTTGTGATGTTATTTTTAAAATAAAAACGTTAATTTGAGTTTTAGTTTTAACCACAATAAAAATATTTAATTTTTTACATGCGGCTATTTACATTCCGTTTAAGCCCAACAGTATTATAGATTTTGATTTTTTTTTCTCGGGGCAACTAGTTTCAAACGAGTTTTTTTATATTTTTCTATGCGAGCGGGCGAATCATATTTTTCGGGAATGAAGAGCGGCGAGCGCCCGCTCACTAATGGAAGCGAGCGAACCTTATGATTCCCGCTCTTCTTGCCCATGTCTAGTTTGGATGTGTTGGTGCGTCAGACGGCCAATCGCTGTCAGCCGTCCTCCGTGCTTTTTCCCTCCATAGCGCTATCTCTTTCTCGCGTGTGGTCAATGCTCGCGAGCTGTTGTGAAGCCTAAAAATGCCGTTAACAAACATTGCGGCGATGAAGTTGCATTTTCACAAATCAAACCAAATCGCAATGAGTTCAAACACTGAGTTCAAAAAATCGCAAAGAGTTCAAACAATGCAATATAAAAATGACTAAAGAATCGCTAGTTTACGCTGGAGGGTTTGCTGTGCAACGCGCTGAACCCTAATTCGCATTGACACGTTCATCGTGCGTGTGTGGGCAACACTTTCGCCAAATGTGTTTTCTTCCGGAATGTTATGATCCATCGGTCAAAGAAAGGAAGGTGTTCATGAAAGGTGGAAAGACGAGTTGAGGCCCCTGTCAATGGTAACTGATGACCGGGAGGAGGGGGTACCGGCACACAGCTGTTGGTAGATTGAACGGTATACTTAAATTGCCGGTGGATGGGGGGGGGGGGGTGGCCATGGGACCCCTACGATCAATGGTCACAGGCCCTAAAATTGTAGTCGCCATGGGGGGAGGGGAGGTGCAAATGGTTCTTCAGCCACGGAGCCCTAACGACCATCTTTCCGGGGGCCCTTGTCGTTAATACTCTGTCCACTTGTACACATACGGCATACTACAGCCTAGAGATCATCGGCGACCGCCTAGTCCGCCTACCGTTAGGTCCGCCGCTGGTTCATGACGGTGTTTTTTAATCGTGGAGGTGCATCCTTCCCCCTGCCTGCAGCGTATGCATCGAGCAGGAGACAGTGTGGCAGTATGCAAGTTGCACGCTGGATAGGAGCGGTCGCGCGGCAACGCCATCATTCCGCACATCTACATGCCCGTCGTGGGTTCTAATCGCGTATGAACCGTCCGCGGCAAGAGGTGACTATCCGGCTACGTGGTACTCAAGTCCTGAAAAGGCCGGCATGTTTGCGTAGGCCATTACGCCAATAATAATAGTTATAATAAGAGGAAGAAAATGGAGAAAATAGCAGTCCACACTCGTGGAAGTTTTTTGTTTTGACTTTGGTGCTGCCGGGTCCAGTGGCGGATCAAGGGTATCGGGGGCCCTAGGCGGAACGACGAGTTGAGGCCCTTTGTAAACGGTAAATGTTGTTGGGGGGGGGGGGGGGGGGGGTCGATAGCGACACTAAACTGGCTGTTGGGAGATTGAACAGTAAACTTGAAATGCCGTCGGGGCCCCCTTCGATCAGTCGCAAACTCTTCAATTTTTGCTGAGGGGAGGGGGGGGGCAAATGATTCGCCAACCTCGGGGCCCCATCGGCCATCCTTCAGGGGGCCCTTGTCGCTAGTACTCTGTCCATACGGCATACTATAGAATGGCGATCTACGGGGCCCCTAAATCGGCGGGCCCCAGGCGACCGCCTAGTCCGCCTACCGTTAGATCCGCCGCTGGCACGTCACGCCTACGTAGATTCTGATTATTTGTTGGTGGGTCCGCTGATGTTGCCACCAACAGTTTGGTCTTTGCCTCGTTTATCTGAAATCCGAGGTTCTCTGCCGCCTGCTCGATCCCTTGGTAGGCTTCTGCTATATAGGTGAGTTGCACACCAATGATGTCTATATCATCAGCGTATGCCAGGATCAACCCAGACTTATAGAAGATGGTTCCCGTAGTCTCCACCCTCGAGTCACGGATGGCCCTCTCTAGCGCCATATTGAATAGGAGACAGGCAAGCCCGTTCCCCTGACGCAGACCCTTGGTGGTAGCAAAAGGTCCTGAGAGTTTTCCAACCACCCTCACCTGGCATGTGACGTTGATCATAGTCATTCTAACTAGCCTTATCAGTTTGGCCGGGATTCCAAATGAGCTCATATCATCATACAGTTTTACCCTGGCTATACTATCATATGTGGCTTTGAAGTTAATGAAGAGATGGTATGTGTCGTGATTGTCAGCCATTTTCTCCAAGATCTGCCACATGATTGTGTTTACTCAAAGCAATAAAATATAGACAGGAAACGCTGTACGAAAAACGCATATTATAAGTAAGTTCAGATTTCTAACAAATTCAGTCGAACAAACTTTGCAACAGGATAGCTCAGAACAATCAAAAGTTCAGACTAGCAACACATCATACTTAGGGATCGTGATCGCTATCCTAAATAAGCAATATTCCTTTCGAGGATACGAAATAAGCTTAACACGATCTATATATGCACAAGTCGGTGCAATAAAACAACAGGTTGGATACGAAAGCGATCCATGCATTCATTCACGGCAAATAACATAAACAACTCACGCCCGCACACGGCGAACATTAGATAGGGTAAAACAATTAAACAGGCCAAGCGAGCCAAAAAGGGATCGCGATAAAAAAAACTCCATGCGAAAAGAAGGATAAGACGGGCGGAAAAAGAACGATCTAGGTAGTGTTGGGCATTGTGCGCGAGTGCGCACTGTGCGCACAGCACACCTCAATGTGCGCACTGCACAGCACACTTTGTACTGTGCGAGCACACTTCGCACAGTGCGCGCACTCCGCACTGTGCGCGCACTCCGCACTTTCCGCACTTTTCGCACACTCCGCACAGTGCGCGCACTTTTCGCACACTCCGCACAGTGCGCACACTTTTCGCACACTCCGCACAGTGCGCGCACTTTTCGCACAGTGCGAGCACAGTCCGGTGATCGATTCTTGCAAGAAACCTCAACCCACTGGAGCGCCGTTTACCTACGACCTTCACAGTTCATAGTTGTTTTAAAGAAACGCGTGCTTGGTGTCAGCCGATTTTTCCTGATAATTTCTCCGGCTATGGACCGCTGTGTTGATATTGTGTTTTCTGGGCTTTTAAATTTTTGTCTGGGTGTGTTGTATGCATGTGGTTGTGTAACGGGTTTTCGATGGTGGTCAAGCGCAGCGTTCTGTGCATTCGATTCTCGCAGCAAATGTCTCCGCGCGGTTTCGGTGTGCTCGTGCACCGGCCATCCACACTTGCAAAGAATTAGGTTGTTTCTCGCTCTACCCAATGCCTACGATGATTAAATTGTATTGATTTCAGCAGTGCGTGCGTGTTTCAGCGTTCTGCGCTTTTGCCATGCGTAAAAGGGTGGAAAAAAAGAACGAGGATTGAAGTGCAGTCTCTCTCTCTCTCTCTCTCTCCTCTTTCTCTCTCTTTCTCTCTCTCTCTTTTTTTCTCTCTCTCTCTCTCTCTCTAATGATATGTCATTGGTTGCTTTGTGTACGTTCGACATACATTTGACAATGTTGTATTGGGATTTTACGAATTGGAAATGAAGCTTACAGTTGAAGCTTGAGTTAGTTAGAGAAACCCCGTATTTTACAACCTGGTTTGAGAACCTGTACGACAAAAGGCGGTTTGTCAAAATATGCTCAGTATTACACCACCTGACTTCCTATAATATAGTACGAAGTGTGCTCGCACAGTGCAAATTGAAGCAAGTGAAGCTTCCACTGTGCGAAGTGCGGAGTGTGCTCGCACTGTGCGAAGTGTGCGAAAAGTGCGGAGTGTGCTCGCACTGTGCGAAGTGTGCGAAAAGTGCGGAGTGTGCTCGCACTGTGCGAAAAGTGCGAAAAGTGCGCGCACTGTGCGGAGTGTGCGAAAAGTGCGCGCACTGTGCGAAGCGTGCGAAAAGTGCGGAGTGCGCGCACAGTGCGGAGTGCGCGCACAGTGCGGAGTGCGCGCACAGTGCGGAGTGCGCGCACAGTGCGAAATGTGCACCGCACACTGAGATGTGCGTGCGTGTGCGCACAGCACACCTAATTGTGCTCTTTTACCCAACACTAGATCTAGGCATAAGATAAGAGTAAAGCGTACCCCGAAAAATCGGGAACCTATTCTATAATTATTTTTTAGTTGTTAATAAAAATCTGCTATCAGTGGCGGATCAAGCCTGTCCGAGGCCCTAGGAGTAGTGATGAGTCAAGTAGCACTGTGCCACCACGCACACACAGCACAGTAAAACGTGCGAGCACAATTGCACATTCTATAAAATTGTGGTGCCACACTTCGCACATTTTTTGTGTTCCGCACGATTTTTGTGCTCCGCACATTTTCTGTTCTCCATTTTTCATGATAATTTTACTCGCAACTCCGCACAGTTTGTGTGCTCCGCACAGTTTGTGTGCTCGAACAAGACACCACATTTATTGTGAATTTGATCGGTTCGAGACGATGTTTGTCTTGTTTGTTTGAGATTTCTGACGGGAAATCCTCACGTTTGTTCGACTCTGATTTGCTGGTTATACCAGCGGCACACGAAGCGTAAACTCAAAAAGTTCACGCTTGATTTGTATGGGAGAGCATAAACTTCCCGTCAAAAGATTATAGAGTTGTATGGCTTAAATCCAGTTTACGTCAAAGTTTACGCCTCGTGTGACGTCCGTATGATGTGTGTTTCGATTATTGCGAGAGCGCGGTGTAACTGTGCGCGCACTATAACTGTGCGGAGCACAGAAACTGTGCGGAGCACAGAAACTGTGCGGAGCACACAATAACTGTGCGGAGTACAGAAACTGTGCCGAGCACACAAACTGTGCAAACTGTGTGGTAGCTGTGCGGAGCACAAAAAGTGTGCAAAGCACACTAACTGTGCGATAACACAGTAACTTTGCAAAAATTGTGCGGGAATACAGCTACTGTGCGACCACACATTAAGTGTGGTACCATGCACACACAGCACAGTAGACTGTGCGTGGTACCACAGCACCACACAGTGAAAAGTGGTACTTGACTCATCACTACCTAGGAGTTATGGTAGACGGGGCCCCATAACCAAAACCATCGACGGGGGGACATGAGCAGAATGGACTGCTACCCTGCATATCAATAAAAAACCCCATTTAAATATTTTTTTCGCCACTTTTCAATCGATATCAATTACTGAACAATCAGTTATATCATAAAGGCTGTGTGGTATGTTAGATTTTTGGGTACTGTGGATACTGTTTCGAAGCGGACTATTGGAATTATAGTAAACCGTATTTGGGTTATGAGTAATTTAATTATAGTAACCTATGAATTTGTGTAGCTATAAGTTTTTGTATGAAATACATTTCATTCTGTTTCTAACCGTACACCAAGCTGGTTGACTGCACTACTTCCAATACGGACTTTCGACACTTGATCGTCCAGGAGATCATAGAAACCTTTAGGAGGTTTCCTTTACTGGAAACGTTGGAGTTTCCTGACAGTATCCTAACAGTCCGAACAAATCTCACCTGCCATAATCGGAGTTGGTTTTATTTATACTCAATAGAAGTTAGTAGTTTCGCATCTTTGGTTCGGGGTTGTATGTTGGGAAGCTATTGTTTTCACCAAGCTAGTTACGTTTGTCTTTTGTTGGCAAGCACGATGGCTCTAAACGATATTTTCTTTCCTATTTTACAGTTTTTAGCTCGTGTTTCTTATTACGGACGATTTGATTTAAAATCTTGACACTTACAAAACACAATTTTGTTACAGCTGACCACAATTTTAAACTTCATTCACAATCTTCCTTTGAATTCCGGGCAAAATTCTGAAAACAATATTTTGCTTTCACGTTGGTGTTTACCTTTACAATGCATACTGAAGTACCGTCTTGCTTCGAATTACGACCACTTAAGGCAGTTTTTGGAATTCTATATGTTCTTACTAATTCAATTTTATTCGGTCTAACCAATGTATAATTTATTTAAATGTAGTAAACAGGATTTTGCTCGTTGTTTTCAGGATATTCTGAAGATTGTACAAAAACCTTAACAGTTGAAAAATTATCGAGACAAACGTACAATCGGTCAGTGCTATTATGAGGCTTTACGGACAAGTAATGCCAGGTCAGACAAATTGATAGCACATTTCTTCAAAAAAGCTCCTAGAAAATCGTTCTACTCTTAAAAAGCAATATAGTGTAACCATTAATTTCGTCCATTAAAATCCAAAATCATTTTTTTGGGAAATATTTGTTTCTATTTTCAAATTTATCCTCAAATTTGACCAAATTCATTGGTTGTCAATCCATGTTATGGTGATCAAATTTGGAAGGGTTCAACGATATGAAATGTCATATTAAAATATGTTCAGTTATTTTTAAATGAATAGGATCTTCCTATCTTTCAAAATCGCGCAAATATTTTCGCGGGCTTTACTGCATATTACGGCGGGCCAGACTTTGCCGACTGCTACCGACAGCTTTATTGGTTCAATTTTTACGCGAACATCATTCAAATTGACGTTTCCTTTACGTCGACCCTTCCAAATCTGTCCCAAACCCTTCAACAATCAATTCGTCCCGTCCACAATTTGCCAAAAGTTAGCCGGTTAGTGGGCCCCAAAAGTTAGCCGGGACACGAGTTCTTAGTTTTTGCGTGATAACACAGACACAGGCCAAATAAAAGAGCGCACACATCGACATCAGAATCGATTCTTGAATGAAACCTCAACAGATAAAAAGAGCGTGCTTGGTGTCAGTCAATTTTTCTTGCTAATTTCTACGGCTAAGAAACCGTTGTGTTGAGATTGGTTTCGGAAAATTTTAATGTCGTATGTGCATGTAGTTTGCTTGAGGCAGCTGTTTTTTTCGCTTTACCGGATTTTTGCTTTACCCAACTCGTGCGTAGCGTTCAATGCATTCGATTTTCTCTGGAAATGTCCACGTAGTTTCGGTGCTCATGCACCAGCCATCCGAGTTTTGAGTTGTGCGCATGAATCGCGGCATTCTGCGCTTCCGACTAAGGTAAAAACATTGGAAATTTTAAAACGGCAAATGTGTTCTGCTTATGATAATACAATGCTTCTGATAAATAAAATAAATATGCTTCTGATAGTTCTGATAGTTATAGTAAATCTGATAGTAAACATAGCCGCCGGGGGGAAATGTGTATATTGGGTTGACGACACCAAATGGAAGAGGCCCCTCAATCGACGGAATCATCAACGGAGCCCCCAAATGGCCGAGGCAATGGAGATTGTTCTTTGTATTATGGCTGTGTAAGGCAGCATGCAGATGCAGCTGTAACGGTTCATCCCAGCCAAGAGCGCACACAATAACATTGATTTAATCGTTTCTCGAATGAAACCTCAACAAACTGACCGTTGACCAAACGACCTTCCTAGGATTTTTAAAGCGACGCGTGCTTGGTGTCAATTTTTCCTGCTAGTTTCTCCGGCTACGAGCCGGTGTATTGAAATTTTGTGTAGGGGCCTTTAAATTTTTGTCTGTGTACGATGTTTGCTTGTGGTTGTTGTAACAGGTTTTCTTTGGTGGTTAAACGCAGCGTTCTGTTCTGTGTTCTGTGGATTGGATTTTAGCAGCAAGTGTCTCCGCGTTTTTTCGGTGAGCTCATGCACCGACCATCTACACCAAGACACCAAATGGACGGGCCCCTTATTGACAGGGCCCCTTATTGACAGGGCCCCTTATTGACAGGGCCCCTAATTGGCGGGGCCTCCTTACCGACGGAGCCCCTTTCCGAAGGGTCCCCTTACCGACGGGCCCCTTACCGACGGGGCCCCTTACCCACGAGGCCCCCTCATCGAAGAGTCCACATAATCGATGGGGCCCCCTAAACCTCCTTTGAGTTTTGGCTTCAGTATAGCTGTAACGGGTTTTGATATTGTCTTCACGCAAAAAGTGGTTTGTAAAAATTGACAAAAAATTTTAATATTAACATGGCCCAGATCCCCTTTGGACATATGAATACCACCTCTTCCCGATTTCCCCCACTTGTCAGTTGACAACAAAAGTTGAGTAGGGCCCGAGTGAAAATTTAAGTTTTTCGTTCAATGCAGGCACGCTTCACGACTTCCACATGAAGTCGAACATTCACATTGACGGAGCCCCCTAGATCGCCGGGGCCCCTGGCGGCCGCCCAGTCCGCCCACCGTTTAACGCGCCACTGGCCGGGTCTACTGCCGTGGCGCGACAAATGCACGGAATGCACTCGACCAAAACATGAACCTACTGTTTCGAACCCATTCCAAGGCATTGCCGGTCAATCGGCGTCGACTACTCCAAACCAACAAGCCATCAGATTCTGGACGGACAGGTGCAGCACCATACGCGCTCCGTAATAAACAAATCCAGAATCCTCTTTTGTATGAATTCAATTCAAAATGTTGTTTCCACTTGCGTCCGCTAGCTGAATTAGAAATAAATGTGCACTATATCACACGCACGTTTGCTTGGATTGTGTGTCTTTTTATTACCCCCAACAGCAGAGCCGATCGCAAAGATGCCAATGCCAATGGTTGTGTTGTCTCTCAGGTAGCGAGATCGAAAATGCATGGACTTTGTAGCCGCAGCGGATGGAAATGTACGCATCAGAATCAAATAGTTTTGGGGTTTCCAAACGCACGCACACACACACACACACACACACACACACACACACAAACACACAAACACGCGCGCTCAAACTCTCACACACACACGCACACATGCATAAACGCGCGCACGCCAGCACGCACGCACGCACGCACTCACGCACGCACACACACGCACGCACGCACGAAAGCGCGCACGCCAGCACGCACCCATGAAAGCGCGCGGGCGAGCACGCACCCCCGAAGTCGCGCGCGCGAGAACGCACCCTCCACCAACCCCCCCTCCCCTTCCCGCACGAGCGAGTACGGCTACCTTATCGGAAGAAAGGCTGGTTTAGCTATCATGTAGCGCATCCTCATCCCTAGCGCCGGGCGGGGTGGGGAATCGCGACATGATAGAGTGAACGGTCACTTTCCCTGCGCTGTGTGTGTGCGTATGTGTATCGAGACCCGAAAACTCGAGACGGATTTGGGCATATTAAAAAATAAATTTTATAGCCACTATACATTGTGCTACATGATGCTTAGAAGGTCGTTCAAGCATCTAACATGTTCAAATTAAAAAATATTAGATTAGTGTTAGACGTTCCCCTACGCTTGTTTTAAATAGGCTTCTTCACCCTCGATTGCCAACTCGACTGGTCTCATCAGCAGCGGCACGAAATAAAATAAACCATCAATACACCGATAACACTTTGAATCCCAATCTAGCTTCTCCCACAGCGTCTCAAGGTCACACACAAATTAATAAATGCTAACACCCACCAATAATACAGGGTTTACCAGCATAATAAACAACTGTCCACTTGTTTATAACAATAGTCGTTTTGAATAGACACCGCTGTCTACCACTTGCTCACACGTCAGATGGTGTAAGCTACTCTGTCCAATTCAATAACACAATTTTCGCCTTCGATTGCACAACGGTCGGATTCGGCACGGTTTCTTGTGGTTGTTGTATAATTAACAAAATTAATGTTTTGTTTTATTGAAATTTATGGTTTATACTGCATATTGCTAGAATAAATGAAACGTGTTTGAAAATGTTTTGTTTTTGCAAAATTTGTCCCAACAAAACAAACTGTGCCGAATCTGACAGTTGCTAATCGAAGGCGAAAATTGTGTTATTGAATTGGACAGAGTAGCTTACACCATCTGACGTGTGAGCAAGTGGTAGACAGCGGTGTCAATTCAAAACGAATATTGTTATAAACAAGTGGACAGTTGTCTATTATGCTGGTAAACCCTGTAAGCAACTGTCAGATTCGGCACAGTTTGTTTTGTTTTGACAAATTTTGCAAAAACAAAACATTTTCAAACACGTTTCTTTTATTCAAGAAATATGCAGTATAAACCATACATTTCAATATATCAAAACATTAATTTTGTTAATTATACAACAACCACATGAAACCGTGCCGAATCCGACCGTTGTGCAATCGAAGGCGAAAATTGTGTTATTGAATTGGACAGAGTAGCTTACACCATCTGACGTGTGAGCAAGTGGTAGACAGCGGTGTCTATTCAAAACGACTATTGTTATAAACAAGTGGACAGTTGTTTATTATGCTGGTAAACCCTGTAATACACAACCGCAATGCACATATGAGTATCAACGCATACACCACAACAGCCAATCAGCTGGCGGCGGAAGGCACGGGCAGAAGCGCAAGTAAGGCAAGGCAGGGTGAGGGAGGGAGAAGAAGCGGACGAAAAAATGGGCGCCAATAATTTTAAATTTTTTGACCGTTTTTTTTGCTCCGCCGCCATAAATAGTTCGTCCATTTCGCCAGCAGATGGTGCTAAACTTGCTCGACCCAGCGCAGGAATCGCTGAAGTCCAGCGCGGGAGACCAGCCAAAATCTGCGCTGGCCAGCGCAGATTTTGGTACATTTTCTGCGCTGGAAACTGCTCGAAGTTGCGCAGCGGGATGATAGCTGATGATAGCGAAAGGGGAGGAGGGGTTTGGTGGGGGGTGCGTGCTTGCATGCGCGCTTTCTTGGTAGGTGCGTTTGATGGTAGGTGCGTTCTCGCGTGCGCGCGTTCGTAGGTGCCTTATCGCGAGCGCGCGCGCGCGGAAACAACATTTTGAATTGAATCCATACAAAAGAGGATTCTGGATTTGTTTATTACGGTGCGCGTATGGTGCTGCACCTGTCCGTCCAGAATCTGGTGGCTTGTTGGTTTGGAGTAGTTATCATGACGCCGATTGCCCGGCAATGCCTTGGAATGGGTTCGGATCGGTAGGTTCATGTTTTGATCAAGTGCATTCCGTGTATTTGTCTCGTCACAGCGGTAGACCGGCAGCAACAAAGTCAAAACAAAAACCTTCCCCGAGTGTGGACTGCTATGCTAAGTTCTTTTTATTATTATTGGCGTAATAGCCAACGCGATCATGCCGGCCTTTTCAGGACTTGAGTACCACGTAGCCGGAGCCGGTGACTAACCCCTTGCTACGGCGGACGGTTCATACGCGTTTAGAACCCATGACGGGCATGCAGATGTGCGGAATGATGGCGGTGCTGCGGGACCGCTCCTATCCAGCGTGCAACTTGCATACTGCCACATTGTCTCCTACCCGGTGCATACGCAGCAGGCAGAGGGAAAGATGCACCTCCACGATAAAAAAAAACACGGCGATGAACCAGCGGCGGACCTAACGATAGGCGGACTAGGCGGTCGCCGATGATCTCTAGGCTGTAGTATGCCGTTTGTCTAAAAGTGGACAGATTATTAGCGACAAGGGCCCCCGGAAAGATAGTCTTTAGGGCTCCGTGGCTGAAGAACCATTTGCACCTCCCCTCCCCCCATGGCGACTACAAGTTTAGGGCCTGTGACCGATGATCGTAGGGGTCCCACCCCCCCCCCCCCCTCCCCCCATCCGCCGGCAATTTAAGTATACTGTTCAATCTCCCAACAGCTGTGTGCCACTACCCCCTGCTCCCTGTCATCAGTTACCATTGACAGGTGCCTCAATTCGTCTTTCCGCATTTCATCAACACCTTCCTTTCTTTGACCGATGAATCATAACATTCCGGAAGAAAACACATTTCGCGAAAGTGTTGCACACACACGCACGCTCATACCCTTGCGCAGACGGCACAGCTGCGCTTAGCTTAGTGTAACAAAGTTATGTTTAATGCTTAACACGTTCAGATCGATGGCAGGCCTCAGGGACTGCCAGTGAACTTTCCAGCCTACGTTCTAGATGCTGGTGGAAAGGAAAGTTGATGAAAATCAGCGGCGGGATGATCGTGTTAATGCGAATTAGAATTCAGTGTGTTGCACAGCAAACCCTCCAGCGTAAAATAGCGATTCCTTAGTCATTTTTATATTGCAGTGTTTGAACTCATTGCGATTTTGTGGTTTGATTTGTGAAAATGCAACTTCATCGCCGCAATGTTTGTTAACGGCATTTTTGGCGCCACAACAGCTCGCGAGCATTGACCAAACGCGAGAAAGAGATAGCGCTATGGAGGTAAAAGCACGGACGACGGCTGACAGCGATTGGCCGTCTGACGCACCAACACATCCAAACCATCGGCAGCGCGCTCAGGCGAGGGGTATGAGGCGGAGCCAGGGACGGGCAGCTCGACGAGATGCTTGACAAATTTGCCTAAGGAGAGAAAAAGAAGGCATGATAAAATTCTCAGAACGCCATGATTTCTTCCGTCGCTTTGCGCAGCGGGGAGCCTTTCCTTTTACATAAAACTAATATAAATGCTAATTTTTATTACGGAATTTGTTATACACGTAGTTTTCTTTCATATGTTTTAATTTCGTAGCATGAAGCGATTTTTTAATGTCAAATATATGGTTTAATATATATGGCCATAATAGGAACCCTCTTATAGCCATATTAGGAACACTAGTGCCATAATTGGTACATTAAGAAGCAGAAGTAATTGGATTTTTTTCAGCGATTAATGATTAAAATCAATCAAATTAAAACATATGTGCAGGTTTTACACATTTCAGACTTCCACAATCAATTGAGGAACATGAGATTGTGTAAAAGGCGAATTAATACATAATCGTGCGTATTGAAAACAAACTATGTCCATAATTGGTACACTTACCCTAATGGTGAAATTTCTTAACTCCAAATACTACTGCTAACGCTTCTTTATGGACTTTAGCGTAATTCTTTTGCGCTTCTGAAAGGCATACCGGCGCAAAAATGATTGGGATTTCTGACTTTTTTATGACATGTGATAAAATTGCTCCTGGGGTAGATATTCCCTTACGGTGTGTACAGGCTCAAATCTACTTGCAATACTAATGGTTTTTCGGGGTCAAATGTGACTAACATTTCGTTTGTACATAGTAGTCTTGAAAATTCAAATGCTTTTTGGCACGACTCGGTCCATTCGAACACATAAAGTTTAAAGTAGTTGGCACATTTCATATTCATATTCATATTTATTTGTCTACCTTTTGGTTACGCAAATACTTAAATAATACTTATTACCTATGTTCCTAACCTAACAAAAAATAACACAAATTATAAAAAATTAGAGAAATTTTTTTTTTAGAAAATTAGAATTTATAAATTAAAATTAAAAATTAAGGCAGCTCGGGATTATGGAGGGTTCTGATGCCGGATAGGAAAGAGGATAAGGTAAGGTTGAAATCAAACATAGAATATACACAGTTAAATCGACGAATTGCACGAAGAAGGGGGTCACGGCCCACTGCAGTTCGGCGGGAAGGGATCACTAGGGGAGGCAGTGGCGGATTAAGAGTATCGGGGGCCCAAGGCGTTAAGACGAGCCCAAACTTGAAATGCCGTCGGGGGCCCTACGATCAGGCTCTAAATTTTTTCCTAAGGGGGGGGGGGGGTGCAATTGATTCGCCAGCCAACGTCCATTCTTCCGGGGGCCCTTGTCGCTAGTACTCTGTCCATACGGCATACTATAAAATGGCGATCTACGAGGCCCCTAAATCGGTGGGGTCCCAGGCGACCGCCTAGTCCGCCTACCGTTAGATCCGCCACTGAGGGGAGGGCAGTTACGAAGAACACGGTTAGGGGCGTAGAAAGGAATAGAAGAAAGAAGGGAAGGAGAATCAATATTAGCAAGGAGTAATGCGGCAATAAAGGTGGATTGGGCATGGGAACGGCGGTTTTCCAATAGTTCCAGGCCAAGCTGCCGACACCTGCCCTTGTAAGGAGGTATGGGGGAGGACAATCTACCCAGGATTTTACATATAGCAAACCTGGTGAACGATCGCTGCACCCGCTCGATACGTTCCACGTGGGTTCGAGCTGTATGGGGACCAGACTACTGAGCAGTACTCCAAAATCGATCTGACCAGAGAGCAGAACAGAGTCTTCAGGCACATTGGGTCGGAGAAATCGCACGCAATTTTCTTTAGGAGACCCAATGTTTTCCGCGCCTGATTGACAACTGAGTCAATGTGGTGGCTGAAGGTGAGGCCTCTGTCAAGCAAGACACCGAGGTCTTTTACGACACAAACACGATTGACTTGTACAGAATTTAGGACGTACGAGTAAGTGATTGGAGACTGCGAACGACTAAACGAAATGACGTTACACTTATCAGGACATAATGTGAGGGAATTACTAGAACACCAAGACGAAAAACGATCAAGAATATTTTGTAGGGAAATACAATCACTAGGAGACGAAACTGGGAGAAAGATTTTGAGGTCGTCTGCGTAGCAGAGGTAACACTCAGGAGGGAGGGTGGTACGGACATCATTAATAAAAATTATGAACAGCAAAGGACTTAGAACACTACCTTGCGGTACGCCTGCACTACATGAAAAGGGAGTCGAAAACATATCATTAAATTTAACACTTTAGGAACGATCACATAGAAAAGAACGTAACCAAGATACAAAAAGATTATTGACGTCAAGTTGTGAAATTTTATTTAGAAGTAAGGAATGAGGAATACGATCAAATGCAGATTTGAAGTCAGTATAAATAGTATCAACTTGTTTAACTGACTCTAACTGGGATGATACGAAAGAGGTGAAGGACATAAGGTTAGTTGTTGTAGAACGGTTAGGATAAAAGCCATGTTGCTGAGGGAAAATAGTAGAAGAGGTGAGTTTAAACACATAGGTATGGATAATATGCTCAAATACCTTGGTTATTGCGCATTGTATTGAGATGCCACGATAATTGGAAATGACAGACGGGTTACCTTTTTTGTGTATGGGAACTAGCCATGCTCGCTTCCACAATAAAGGGAATGAAGACGAGGACAAAGATAGGTTGAACAATTTTACCAATAGAGGGACGAATAGAAAAGGTGCCTTTTTTAAAACCGAGGCTGGTATTCCATCCGGTCCAGGGGAGGCCATCCTTCTTAAGTTTTTTAAGTGCTTCAGAGACTGCATTAACATTGACAATACCCTCAGCCCATGCGACGGAGTTTAAACCAGGCCATATGCCCTCAAACTCTGTCAAAGGTTGACTCTTCGGTCTAGACAGACCATTGGCGAAATGCTCAGCGAATAGGGAACAGGTTCCAGCAGCATTGTCCGTAGTGACCGAACCGAGCGACATGGAAGTAGGAAGGGAAGAGAGATTACGACGCTTCTTGGCATAAGACCAAAAAAGTTTAGGATTACGGTATTTGTTGGGAACTAAAACCAAGGCGGATTAAATTTCTTGCCAAAAACGATTTATTGTACTATTACGCGCCAAAAAATTTGTCCGTTTTTCCGTGATTGGTTTAGAAAAGGGCTCGTTCCTATCTTGCGGCCCTTTTTAACGCTTTTTTCTGTTACGCTTCGTGCCTTGTTCGTGTACTGGTCGCTCGTTTTAAAACGTCCCGTTTATGACAGGTAGTTGGAACGCGAGATTCCAACAGTATTACATGCATTGAAGCCTTCCAAGATACTACCTATAACTGGCCCGATTATAAATACGAAAAGCAGAAGCGGCATATTTGAAAACTCTACGATTATACTCAGAAGGAGTTGAACCGAGTTTTTTGAGGGCACGTGTCCTATCTGCCTTTAATGACCGCAATGTAGCATCGTACCAAGGAAGGCGAGAGGAGGGTTTAGAACGAGGACAACATAAAGGGAGAGCTGCCTTAACAATATTACTAAATTGCTCCACCGCAACGTCCACAGTGGAGGGAGAATCGGTTCTAATTTCTAAAAAATTCCAATCAGAGTTGGCTATGATTTCCCTAAATTTTTCTAAGTTCATTTTCCGAAAATTCAAATCAGATTTGTTATCTCTAACATTATTACCATTATGCGGTAAAGGAACATTTACTACGAATTCAAGAGGTGGATGATAATGATCTAATTTAACAATAGGGTCAAGACTACATGAAACTGGTGAACATGAATATGTCACTAACTCATTAACAAAAACTAAATCTAGTTGCCTCCGAAAAATATTTACGACCCCTGAAAGTTGACGCAGATGGAATTCAGCTAATCGGTCTATAAAGTAGGATGGGGCAGGGTTAACGGCAAGCGGTGCGAAATAATCTTCATTTTGAGACCACGATAGTCCAGGTTGATTGAAATCACCGCATAAGACAAACAAATCCCTATCTTTCATGCGAGATTGTATTAATGTAATTGTATTGAACAATGAGTCTAACGTGTCAGTATTCGAGCTGAGGTTTGGAGGTAAATACACACCACCAACAAAGAGTGAGTGACCGTTCAGTTTAATTTGAATCTATAAAAGTTCTAACGAGCATTGGGATACTTCAATGTGCAGCGACAAGAGCTTAGCGGAACAGGCAATGAGTACTCCACTGCCGTGAGAGCAGGTACTGTTAGCGCTTGAACGATCACAACGATAGACGTTATACTTTCGGTCACAGAAGAGGGATGAAGGAATCGAATCGTCCAGCCATGTCTCAGTTAGTATTATGACATCATAACTCGCAACTTCGAGAGAGATGCGAAGATCCGAAAGTTTGGTTTTGAGACCGCGAGTGTTTTGATAGTAAAATTTTAACGGAGATTTAGAGTGCGAATGTGTAAGTAGTGTTGCTATTGCTGCTGTGATGATCGAGGAGGTGACGTCGAGACTGCAGTGTTGTTGGTGGAGGCAGTTGTTGTTTGTTTCCATATGAATAGATACATCAGTGTTTGTGGTGACAGGTACGTGTGTATTTGTTGGTGCTGTAGTGGTAGTGGTCAGGAGATTAGCCGACAATGTAGAAATAGGAGCATTCCTACGATCCGTGAACTCTTTGAAGACAGTTCCGATCGGCTACGATGAGCATAATAATGCTTTCTCCTTATAATCCGGCGACAAACTGACTTTAAACGAAGAGAAAGTCAGAGTGCGGACATCGCGGTTAAGTGGCACCAACTTAAAAACGGTGGCATCCTCGATGCCGATTTGCTCCTTGACGAAAGTCTCCACTTCTAAGATTGTGGCTGTCGGGCGGCAGCGCGACAGGTACAACCAGAATTTAGGCGTTTCTGGTGGTAGGAGCAATGTGGCATGAGCTGAAGTGGCGATGGATGCGGTGCCATTTAGAAGCGGGGAGGTGGCGACAACGGATGGCGGAGAACGGTCCATTGAACGACGTTTTGCCGGGTTGCTAAGTTCGGTGGCTGGTGTTGACGAAAGAACCGGTGCTTTGGATGTCGATGTCTTGCGTTGAATGGTGAATGTAGAAGTGTGTGAAGCAGGACGAGTACAGTATCGGACATAATGATAGGACCCTGGTTTTTTCAACGCAGCATGCACCCGTTGGGACAGGTTTATGTGTGGTTTGTATGTGTTTGTGTTTATGTGTGTGTGCATGTGTGCATGTGTGTGTTTGTGTGTGGATGTGTGTGTGTATGTATGTTTGAATGTGTATTGGTGTGTGTGTAGTGATGAGTCAAGTACCACTTTTCACTGTGTGGTGCTGTGGTACCACGCACAGTCTACTGTGCTGTGTGTGCGTGGTACCACACTTAATGTGTGGTCGCACAGTAGCTGTGTTCCCGCACAATTTTTGCACAGTTACTGTGTTATCGCACAGTTAGTGTGCTTTGCACAAACTTTTTGTGCTCCGCACAGCTACCACATAGTTTGCACAGTTTGTGTGCTTCGCACAGTTTGTGTGCTCCGCACAGTTTCTGTGCTCCGCACAGTTATTGTGTGCTCCGCACAGTTTCTGTGCTCCGCACAGTTATTGTGCGCGCACAGCTACACCGCGCTCTCGCAATAATCGAAACAGACATCATATGGACGTCACACGAGTAGTGATGAGTCAAGTAGCACTGTGTCACCACGCACACACAGCACAGTAAAACGTGCGAGCACAATTGCACATTTTATAAAATTGTGGTGCCACACTTCGCACATTTTTTGTGTTCCGCACGATTTTTGTGCTCCGCGCATTTTCTGTTCTCCATTTTTCATGATAATTTTACTCGCAACTCCGCACAGTTTGTGTGCTCCGCACGTCCGATATTTTAACGTTAGAAGGACACCGTTGTAGCTGCAGCAATTTAACAAGTTTCTCTGTCATGAGGTTGGGTTGAGAAGCACAGTTTAGCAAAGCGCGTACCGAATGCTCTTTACCATCAGCATCAACTATGCTCAAACGAACAGTGAGCAAAAACACTTCCTTCGATCGAATTGGATGCTTGGTAACGTTGAGCGACTGTGCTTGGTAACGATCATTCCTTCCTGTGGTTTCTTGTCCTTCCGCATACACGAGTTTCGTTTCCGTACCGACTGCAGACGATCGATGCAAAAGAGAGTGATGTCTCTCACCACAGTGTTTGCACCTGGACGATGAAGCGCAGTTCCTTGACAAGTGACCTTTCCTTAAGCAATTATGGCAAACTTTCTTCTCAATAGCTATCGGAAAACGCTCAGACAGAGGAAGACGGCAAAACTTATAACAACTGCTTAAGGCATGATCATGTTGGCAATGCGGGCACCCTTTTGAACTGCTCGCCATGGTTGAGCAGGAAGAAAGGTGCTGTGGGGCTCGCCGTACAAAACTAGGATGAGTAGCTTCTCTCGTTGCCGGATGGTTCATAGAAATCGATTCTAATGTTCTCATTTTTCTTTGCAGGAACTCAATTAGCATGCTGTAGTTCGGGCTGCTGAGGGTGGAAGCATAATCTTCCTACGTCCGTAGCGTCTCATCGGGAAGCTTGGTGCACAACACATATTCTAGCACGGTGCTCCATTGCGCTGTTGGTTCGCCAAGCTGATGCAGCATCTTAACGTGACGATCAAAATCGTCAATCAGCCTGTGCAACGATGCGTTCGATTCCTTGGTCACTTTGCCGATGTTGAACATTTCCTGTAGATGACGCTTCTTTTGTAGATACTCGTTGGCACCAACGATTTCCAGGCAATGTTGTGGTTAGATGTACACAACGGAATCGATTCCAGCAACTTTGCAGCTTCACCCTTGAGCGCAGCTCGAAGATAATGGAACTTTTGGATAGTTAGCACCTCTTCGTTGCAGTGGATTAGTGCTTCAAAAGTGTCCCGAAATGTCGCCCATTGCATCTCATTGCCGTCAAATTCTGGAAGAGAAATGGTTGGCAGCCTCACTCCAGATGTAGCAATGGTCGATGAGGCGGGAATAGCATTCTGCGATGGCCGCGACAACGCTTGTAGGCTGGCCCTCGCGGTCATTAAGGCGTCCTTAGTCGTAGCGCGAAAATGGCTCTCGATTTCGCGCGCTTCGGGTGCTGCTCCATCCTCGAACTGCTGCACTGTATCGAACTCTGCTGCAACACGTTCGGTGTCGGTGATGAACAAGCCAAGCATGAATTCATCCCGCTCAGGCACAAAATTAGCAGCAAATGCTATAACTCGCTGAATTTTTTCTTCCAGGGTTCGCCGTGTGGACAGCAAATTTACAGCGTTAGCCATATCAGTCTCGTAATGGCAGATGGAACGATGACGATAAAAACACTGGACACTGAACACGAAACACAAATTCACAAATGTTCTGTCCGTGCGTATGCTCAATTATCACACCAATCAAACAATTACACAATGTTCAACAATCAAGTCACAACACGCAACAAGCACTGGACAACGAATTTCGAAAGAAACTGTTCGTTGTCTATGGTCGGTGACGAAAAAAAAACGTAAAGTCAACAGATTTTTACACGCAGCCAAATCACAAAAAACGAGCAACAATTTCACTTCACAATACACCAATCCTGGTCACGGCACCAAATGTTCGTGATCAGCCCTACGTTGTGATATTTTATGTTAAAGTTCAGTGAAAATTGCTCAGGGTTTAAAGGTGACCGTTTGGCGTACGCGTCAGTATATTCCGAATCCTTTAACGACAATGGTTGACAATTTTGTTCTTAGCCTAACGGACCTAACACTAATACATCGACAATTCAAACGCAACGCTAACGCTTCACCCAGTGAAAATACGCACACAATATGCTGGATGAACGTAGCCCAGCAGTCAAGACGCAACAATAACAAAAAACGTAAACAAAAGTAATTGGGATGTTTCAATGCCTGGCGGGATAAAATAAATTAACACAGGGATACATTAACATTTTACAAGGTTTACAAGAGACATTTTATTTATAGGAAAGGGAATTATTATTAAACAGTTTAAATATGCTCATGGGGTTCATTAAAGTTCCAGGAAACTTTTTTAACATGAAGTATAATGACAGTAGAGGAAGGATGGATCGATAACGAGTACTGTAAGTTAATGTTTATAATTAAAGTCAAAGGACTTGCATAGAACAAATTGATGTGACGAACAAATTGAAGTTTAAAATATTACTTAATTCTTAACATTTAAGAAATCGCACGGCAAATGTTTGTGTTTAATTTAGATTATTTTTTATTTTACTTTTTTAGTTAATCAGACATCTACTTTACCGCGAAGACTGACTTTACTCTGGCGGGGAAAATTTATAGTTCCTTCTCTCATGCCCGGTGGGCACCCGGATGCTTTTACCGTGGATTAAGGATATCTACCAGGTGAGTAAATCTTGTGTTTCAATTGACTGATATTTAACCCGGTTCGTCACCTTTCTCCCAGTAGACTATTTGCATCAAATCGAACGGTGGTCCGATCTCTGAATGCCGGTCACTTTGTGAATATGGTACACAACGGCATCGAGTACGGTGATATGCAGCTGATATGCGAAGCGTGCCACCTGTTGCTGATCGATTTTAAATTTGCCATGCCAAAAGAGGATAATCTCCATGTGCAGCAGGAGGATCACGACGAATGACCTTGCCTGCTTGTGCTCAATCTTTAAGCAGATGCATGAACATAAACCGCTTAAACATACACTACTTCAGGCAAGTACACTTTAGGGACCTCTATTCGAAACACGCTCTAATGCTAGTATGTTCATTATATTTTCAGCCTACAGATATAGATTGTCGGGCCACTTTAAGCCACACGTCTAAGCCATTAGACCAAAGTAATCAACTGACAAACTGCGTTGTTAGATTGGAAGCAATTCAGGATACTTATGCAGAAGCTAATACGAAAGCAAGTAGTGTTCTGTTTGGTTCTAGTTGTATATACTAACACTGCTAATAAGGGTAGTAAGAATGAATGTCATTATGCGTAACTTAAAGAAACTGTTTTATACTATATGGAGATATGATTCATCCTAACTAAGCATAGTAAATAACAAATGAATTCGTTTTTTTAGGGTTCATCACTTCAAACACTTGCTATAGCCATTAATACTTAAGGAGGGTTAACATATTTTAACGAAAGTAGCTATTAATTCTAGTTTTGAAATTGATTTGATAGTAAGTAATCATTCCTACCCATATTTTATTTTAATCGTGAAACATAACGACGCAACTAAATTGATTATGTACTGGTCATGGTGGTCACAAAATTATTGTTACATGTAACTGTGCCGACAAACCGCGTGCCTCTTTTATGGCACACGCAAACCAAAACAAATAGATAATGACAGGAGATAGGTGTAAACATCTCGGCTGTCAAAGTCGATGTTCGAAATTCGGATATCGGGAAAAGGGCAACGTTCGCTGCGTAACGCGATGGCGCAACGGCCATCGCGGGAAGAAAGGGCTTAAATAGACCGTGTGCAGGATAATCGGCCTCTTTCAAAACTAGCGAACGACAAAGACCGCGTTTTTAAAACTACAGTTAATAATTATATTCGGTCGAGCCGGTGATTAATAAAGTGCATTGTACGTTGGTGAAAACGGTCGTTATTTTTCATATTCGCTATCGTCGAGGAGCCGACGAAGTTGCTTTCGCAACATTTTTTAAAAACGCGCTTACTGTTAACAACGCGTTATTACGTCGCCAACCGTTAAGGTACCGTCGCGAGTGAGCTCAGTGAAGTACGCAGAATGTCCCGTACACCGATCCCGTCTCGAGGAGAACCTCTTCCCGAAGGACTGGAGCAGCTTCCTCCCTTCGTTGCTAGACCAGGTAGCGTCCGTGGATCCGGTAGAACCAGCACAGATCCGTTGGCCAATTCTACAACTAAGCCTACGGAAGCTGGACGGGCATCATCGATATTATCGAGAGCATCATCTAAACTACGGAACGACACCCTGCATGAGCTGGTAAAGAGAGCTCGCGAAGCTAAGCGCGAGCTAGCGGCGATCGAGCGCGAAATAGCTGACGTTGTGGTTGAAACCACACCATCGATTGTCGATACGGAGAGAGAAGTTGCACAGCTGCTACACGATACCGATTATCGCGATGAACCAGACCACCGAGAGCTAGGCAGCCACATCCCAGCTGCGGTTACTGGACGACAACCAGGTAACCACATCTCAGCCACGGTTGCTGGACCGATACGGTCGGAGAACTACCGTCTACCGCCCCAAGTGGTTGCTGTGCCGGCGAAACATCTTGTGAGACAATCCACAGCGATCGACGAAGAGTTGAGGAAGATCGAAAAGCAGTTTGAGCAACGGCTGATAGAGGAGAAACTTCTGGCCATTGAAAGAAGTGAGCTCCGTCGTTTGGCCGAAACTAAACAGCTACTAGAGGAATCGTGCCGCCCCTCGACGAGCTACACCGCAAGGCAGCCTGAGGAGTCATACAGACCATCCGTAAGTTTTGTGCCAGTGAGACCAGAAGGAACGACCCAAGCGCCACGAACCGGGGCACAGAACTACGCGGCAAATTTTCCTTCCTTTAACGAGAGTTAGGTCTCAGCGCGAAGGTGTACGAGTCGTGAGCTGCCACCCTTTAGCGGGGACCCCAAGGAGTGGATGGCGTTCATAGCCAATAACGAACACTCCACGGCTATATGCGGCTACACCAACGATGAAAACATGTTACGGCTACAGGCATGTTTAAGGGGTAAGGCCCGTGAGGCAGTCGCTAGTTGCCTACTATATCCGGACAGTATTCCCGAGGCCATCGAAATCCTCAAAGAATGCTACGGACGCAGAGAGCTGGTCGTCAATACGCTGATGGCCAACATTCGTCGTAAGCCGCCCGAATGACCGATTTGATGCACTTTGATGACCGATGCACCGAAGGATGACCGATATGATGCACTTGTGGATTATGGTGCCGCTGTGAGGAACTTCTGTGCATCTATAACGGGCTCTGGACTACACAGCTACTTCGACGGAGGACCACTGCTGGAGGAGCTCGTGGACAAGCTGCCGCCGTACGTGAGGCTGAACTGGTACTACTACCAAAACCGCTGCACGCACACCACACTGGCCGTATTCAACGATTGGGTGAAGGAACTGGTACGCGCTGCCAGCCGAGGCGTGAAGCATACGAGCGGTCGTAGGGAGGTGAAGGTTGAGTCTAATGATCGTCATCACGACCGTAAGTACGCTTATCAGAACGTTCACTCCACAGGTACGACCATAAAACCAGCGCCAGCACAGTCAACATCTGAGGGCAACACAGAGCATTGTGTTGCTTGCCATGGAGAATGTCAAGCCCTATCCGTGTGCAGCAAGTTTCTGGGGATGAGTGTGCATTCACGTTGGACGCTAATTAAACGTGGATCTCGATGCAGGACATGTCTTCGAAAGCATCAGGGTGCTTGTGACGTCCATGTTTTATGTGGAATGCATGGGTGTGAACGTCGTCATCATCGGTTGCTACATTCACCAAGTAACAACCAAGTCCAACCGGACACTCAGCAAGAGAGCAATCGGGTCAATAGTAGCTGCAATGTACACTCCGCGCTTCCCGGGGGTGTGCTGTTAAAATATGTTCCGGTGACGCTGCACGGCAATGGAAGGAGCGTTGACACAATCGCGCTCCTAGACGACGGATCATCGGCGACATTTATGGAGCATGATTTGTTAATGCAACTGGGCATTAGTGTCACGCCTCGCCCCTTGTGCATATCGTGGACCGGAAACCAGAGCAGAGTCGAGGAGCAGTCGGTAGAGCTTTCCGTGAAAATATCTGGCGCTGGAACGTCTACCGTGTATGATATGAAAGCAGTACACACGGTTCGCACGCTTGGTTTATGCAGCCAGACAGTGACACCGACGCAATTAGCAGCTGAGTACAATCATCTAAAAGGGCTGCCGTTGTCGTCGTATCAAAACGTCTCAGCGAAAATTCTCATCGGTATTGACAATTGCTTCTTGAGCCAAGCGCTAAAAACGATTGAAAGAATGGCAGATGAGCCAGCAGCATCGAAGACCCGTCTTGGATGGGTGGTTTATGGGCCATGTAAACGCAGTACATCCGATACTGGGAATGATGAAAATAAATCCTTGAATGTGCATATTTGTCCCTGCAACAAAATGAAAGATGATGAGATGGATCTGGCATTAAAGGAGTACTTCTGTTTAGAATCTTTGGGGTTGTACCGTCCTGTTAAACATTTGCGCTCCGATGATGAAGAACGTGCGCTGAATATCCTCGCCTCAAATGTTCGGTTGATAGATGGGCATTTTGAAGCAAGCCTCCTCTGGAAATATGATACGGTTAAGCTTCCCAATAGCAGAGCAATGGCTTTGAAACGTCACGAGTGCTTGGAGAGAAAACTGCGTCGTGATCCAGAGCTAGCCACCACAATGCAAGCTAAGATAGTGGAGTACGAGCAAAGGGGATATATAAGAAAACTCACCCAAACCGAGCAAAACGCCAGTGAGCCGAATGACTGGTATTTGCCTATATTTCCAGTCACGAACCCAAATAAACCTGGCAAAATTCGAATCGTATTTGACGCTGCAGCAAAAGTGAACGGGGTCAGTTTAAATTCCGTCCTGCTGACTGGACCGGATCAACTCGTAGGGCTACTCAACGTCCTTTATAAATTCCGTGAGTACAAAGTAGCGGTAACAGGCGACATTCGAGAAATGTTCTTCCAGGTTCGAATGAACCCACGCGACCAACGCAGTCAGATGTTCCTTTGGAATGATGGAAAGATTGGAAGCACCCCACAAACATACGTGCTTAAAGTAATGACGTTTGGCGCAGCATGTTCCCCAAGCACCGCACACTATGTGAAGAACTTAAACGCTGATCGATTCGAAATAGAGTATCCGAGAGCAGTCGAATGCATTAAATATGAGCATTACGTTGATGACATGCTCTCCAGCGTAGAAACCGAAGATGAAGCCATTCAGCTAGCTCGGGATGTGTGCTTCATTCACGCCCAAGGTGGATTTGAGATCCGCAATTGGTTGTCAAATTCAATCAAAGTCAAGGCCGCGTTGAACCGGGTTGATCCCGTAGAAGTAAATGTACCAGTTGAAATAGAAATGGCAACAGAGAAGGTACTTGGTATGTGGTGGAACACAGAGACAGATGTGTTCACATTCAAGGTCTCTCCGAGATATGAGCCGCAAACATTGCTTCAAGGAGGTTTACCTACAAAGAGAGATATTGTTGCGAAAAGGATACTCAAAAGAAAGTTTCGTAGATATTTCTTAGTGGCGAAAAATCACAAAATTAGTTTTATTCTCCGAGTAACTGACGCGAAAAGAGGCCGGGAGTCCGTCCTCCGGCCCTTTTATCCTCTCACCACCTCCCGCCATCGCGGTTCAATCGCGATGGAGTTTTCTCCTGTCGAGCAGTGGAACTCTACAACAGTTTCCTCTCTACCTTTGTGGTGTTCCCCAGAACCATAACAAACGCTGTTGTCACAACATTCTCCCCATCAGTTTAGCGCCCCTGGGTGCTACACTCCTATGACGTTTGTTTCTGCTCGCTCTGTTCCCCACTGCTGTCATTAATCCCATGCGGTCTCCCTTGTTGTTCTTTAGACTCGTCACTCGACTTAACCTTTTCGCCTACATCTAGAACCGCAATTTTTGTCGCCGGTCGTTCTAAAATTCCGTTTACCGTCTGCACTGTCGCTCTTCTGACTTGCCCATCCCTTGCACAAATTACGCTTAAAACTCTCCCCATCGGCCAACTGTTCCTCGGCAAATTTCCGTCCACAATCACTACGACATCATCTACCTTGATGCGCGGTGCCGGATGAAACCATTTCGATCTGCGGGTAAGTGTAGGAAGATAATCCGCGATCCACCTCTTCCAGAAAAGGTCCGCATTCCTTTGTGTGTCGCTCCAAGACGATTTAATCGATGCCGGGGAGTCATCGAAGAACGCCGTAGTTTTTCTTCCGTCCGAGCTGCTTAGCAGTAGGTGGTTCGGGGTTATGGGAAAGTCCAAGTCATCATCGAGCGGTATGTAGGTCAGCGGCCGGGAGTTTACCATCATCTCAATCTCCGTCATCGTGGTTAGTAGTATTTCATGGTTGTCGGTGTAGCACATGGACCAAACACAGTCCATCCAAGTCTCGTCTTTGCAGCGATTGGTTCGTCGAAGCTCCCTTCAGCGCATCGTGACGGTTTTCCCAGGTGGATATTGTCCATACCGATCAGGATTCGTGGCTTCACTCCAGCATAAGAAGCTATCGGCAGGCCCCTTAAGTGTGAATATTTCTTGGCCAGTTCCTCGAGCGGTAGCGTTTGTGCTGGAAGTGATAACTCGTTCACCGTGTGCACCTTTTGAAGATCGTATGTTGGAGCTCCCCTGTAGACGCCTGATATCCGCAGCGACACCATTAACGAATTGGCCTCCTCGCGTGTAGTGTCACCAGTCCATTTCAGGCACAATGGATGTGGAATGCCCTCAATACCAAGTTCATCGATCAACCTTCGATCAATAAACGTCGCCGAAGAGCCTTCGTCCAAGAAGGCGTAAGTGTTGACATCCTTCTTCCCGCCGTATATCGTGATAGGTATGTAACGAAAGAGTGAGTTCGGTTTAGTGCTTACGTGAGTGTTCAGTGCGTGTTGTGTGCTGCCGCTGCGTTGTGTAGTGTCACATTCTACGTGAAGCAGTTGGTGGTGTTTCGCCTGGCATCCGTCCATGCCGCAAGGAGATCGGACGAAACACGGGCCTCGGTGTGTTCCGAGACATATATGGCACCGACGATGCTCGTTAATGTAAGCTCGACGTTCCTGGATCGTTAGCTCCTGAAACCTTGCACAATCTACTAGTGTGCGACATGAATCGTGGCAAAGCGCGCATGTAGTGGTACGGTGCACGTTTAGGTGGTGGTGGTTAGTGTGTGGTCGGCGCGCCGGTTGTGATCGCGTCGTTTCGGTGTGTTGCGTATGTTTTTCGAACGGGTTAACCTCGGTACTCGCGGCCACCGCAATTTCGGTAAACCACTTGCCGAATTCTTCTATGGTCTTCCTCGCTAACTTCACCTTATAGCGTGCCCATTCCAGGCGTCTCTCGGCTGGTAATTTTGCAACTAACTCCTTTAGCAATGCAACATTGCAATTATAATCCTCTAAACCGGACGCCTTTATTGTGGCGCACAACTTGCGTACTGCCTTGCCAAAGTTCGCCAAGGTATCGAGCCTTTCGGCTCTGACTGGTGGTAACCTTCTCACCTTATCAACGAGGTTGTCCACTATCAGGTCGGGACGACCATACTCTGTCCGCAAAATGTCTAAGACTTCCTTTAGACCATCCGGGAGTAGAAGCACGTGATCCACGGACTCTAAAGCAGGTCCACGTAGCGCCTGTTGGAGTCGAATCAGATTTTCATCGTCCGTAAACCCGCACGCGGCCGTGGATCGCTCAAAGGCGGTGATGAACAAGGGCCACTGTTCCACCGTCCCTGAAAATACCGGCAGCTCTTTGGGAGTGTTTTCACGCGCCGCCTTTTGACTGGATGTCAATGGTAGTCCCACGGATGCACCTTGCGATTTTGGGGTCGGCGTTCTTGTCGGTGTCATCGTCGAACTAGTGTAGGGCGCCGCCGCTGCGGCCATTGCCCCTGACTTGTTAGCCTGGCTGAGTTGTTTGGCCCGGTGTTCCGTGATGCTGACTTCCACCGCACGCCTCCATTGCGCGTATTCGCGTTCCATGGCGGCGGCTTGGTCTATCGCCAAGGTCCGGTCGTAGTCCGGAGGGGTGCTGTTTGTCGTTGGGGTCGAGGGTTGCTGACCCCTGCTTGCGCTCGCTATCGCGCATTCCTCTCGTGAAGGTGCGGCAGCTACCCGCATCGCACCCGCTGTTGCTGATTTGCTTCCTGCTGGGGTCGAAGGTGAATGACCTAGGCGCTCACCGCCATCACGTTGAACCGTCGCGGTCTTCCCGACGCGTTTCGTGTCATGCAGCCAGACCTCCGTCTTCTCCACATAATCACTTACTCGGCTGTTGCGATCGGATATCTCCTCCTCCAAATCCAGTTCCAACAATTCGAGCTCTAGCTCCTGTCGAGTTTTCTCGAGTTCGAGTTGTTTCTTGCGGATCTCTAGCCGCTTTCTCCTTACTTCCAGGTCGCGGGGTAATACCGCGGGCTGCAAGGCTGATTCGTCCTTCCAGACAGTATTTTCCCCGGCACTTTCGCGCCTTTCCGGGGAGTTCCGGGGCGTTTCCTCCGTATGCTGCTGCTGTGACTCAATTACCTCACAGCTTGCGTCCTGATTTGCTCCTGCGTCCATTTTCCGCAACGACGGGTTTCCACAGTTTGCCAAAAAAAAAGGTCACTCGCGAGTTCGTGCTGCTCTCCACGGTGAGACTTACACAAGATTGTACCGCGCGTGTAACGTATAAAATTTCGACAATCGCGAGTTCGTGTCACGACACTTATTTAAACCGCACAGTGTTCACTTAACTTAATAACGACTAGATTTTAAGAGTGTCTAAAGTGCGGATTTTGCGTAACACTAATGTAAAGATTTACATACGCTGGTGCGTTTAAACGAATCACTGAGTGAAAAATGTCCGTACAGTGCATTAATTTTGTGAAATGTTGCGAAAAGGATACTCAAAAGAAAGTTTCGTAGATATTTCTTAGTGGCGAAAAATCACAAAATTAGTTTTATTCTCCGAGTAACTGACGCGAAAAGAGGCCGGGAGTCCGTCCTCCGGCCCTTTTATCCTCTCACCACCTCCCGCCATCGCGGTTCAATCGCGATGGAGTTTTCTCCTGTCGAGCAGTGGAACTCTACAACAGTTTCCTCTCTACCTTTGTGGTGTTCCCCAGAACCATAACAAACGCTGTTGTCACAACAGATATTTTAAGAATATTGATTATGATATATGATCCTTTGGGGCTTATTGGCCACCTCTTAATGTACCTGAAGGTCTTACTGCAAGAAGTGTGGCGCGCAAAGATCCAATGGGACGAGAAAGTTACTGGCAATCTGCTTGTGAAGTGGCAAACTTGGGCATCCGTTCTGCCCAGCATACAGTTAGTAAGCATCCCGAGATGTTATCGTCAAGCCGTAAATATAAATCACTGCAACATAGAACTGCATGTTTTCTGTGACGCCAGCGAAAACGGAATGGCTGCTGTTGCCTATTTAAGGTTTGAGGAAGATGGGTTGATAGAGTGTGCGCTCGTCGGCTCGAAAACTAAGGTTGCTCCTTTAACCTTTACGTCGATACCGAGGCTTGAGCTTCAAGCAGCAGTAATAGGAGCACGCTTGGACCAGACGATAAAGGGCTCACATCGGCTGCACATCAATCGTGAAGTATATTGGACAGATTCACGTACGGTTATAAGTTGGATAAATGCAGACCATAGAAGATACAGCCAGTTTGTGGCCGTACGAGTTTGCGAGATCGTCGAGACCACGAATGCTAGTGACTGGAATTGGGTATCCACTAAGGGAAACATTGCCGATGAAGGCACGAAATGGCAGAAAGTACCGGAACTCAGCCCGACTAGCAGATGGTTCCGTGGCCCTGACTTTTTATGGGAGTCTGTCAGCGAGTGGCCAAACAATCAAAATCAATCAGGAGAGACAGATGAAGAAATGCGTCATACTTTGCTTCATCACTCGATTAACACTTCGACTATCGAGTTCACTCGATTTTCTAAATGGCAAAGATTGGTAAGGGCTGTTGCGTATGTTTACCGCTTCTTTAATAACTGCCGAAAAGAAAGGACTAAGCAGCAAGGAGCGCTAACGCATGATGAATTGGAACGAGCTGAATACGCAATTTACAAGCAAGTACAGAAAGATCACTATGAGAATGATATAATATTACTCGATAATAGTGAGCTACAAATACATCCGTGGAAACAGCCACTTAACAAAGCAAGTCCGTTGTACAAACTGAGCCCGTTAATCGACAAACAAGGAGTGCTGCGTATGAGAGGGAGGATTGATAAATGCGTATGGGTTGGCGATGATACCAAGCGACCAGTTATCATCCCAAATCAGCATTATGCAACCGGCCTGCTGGTTAGTTGGTACCATCACAAATATCGACATGCCAACCATCAAAGGGCGATTAACGAAATAAGACTCAAATACCATGTTCCACAACTTAAAGCCACTTATAACCGAGTAAGACGCTGTTGTCAATACTGCAAAGTGCGAGGTGCCACACCACAAAATCCTGCAATGGGAGATCTCCCGTACCAACGGCTAGCTGCGTTTCAACATCCCTTCTCGTACACGGGTGTTGACTATTTCGGACCGATGGTAGTCGCAGTCGGAAGACGAACCGAAAAACGATAGGGAGTGATTTTCACCTGTCTCACCACCAGAGGAATTCACATCGAGGTTGCACATAGCCTCTCTACGGACTCTTACATTTTTGCTATCCGCAACTTCACAGCGCGGAAGGGAATGCCGTTGGAGTTCATTAGTGACCGGGGTACTAACTTTGTAGGTGCATCGCGAGAGCTCAAGGAAGCAGCGGCGCTGATTGATGCAGAACGATTGATGGCAGAATTTGTACAGCCTGGGACGAGATGGGTGCTTAACCCACCTGCTGCACCGCTTTTTGGTGGGTCATGGGAAAGACTCATCCAATCGATAAAAAAGACGCTTTCCTCCTTCGATCTTCCCCATCACCCTACCGACGAGCTGCTCCGGGCTAGGTTGAGTGAAGTAGAGTTGATTGTGAATTCGCGACCCTTGACAGACATTCCGTTAGAAAATGAATCCGAGTCACCACTAACACCAAATCACTTCATTTTAGGCAGCTCAAATGGAAGTAAGCCACTGTTGCCGTTTGACGATTCGATCCCTTTGATGCGTAAATCCTGGAAATCGGCACATTGCAGATATGTTTTGGAAGCGATGGGTTTCCGAATACCTACCAACATTGACGAGACGGACAAAATGGCACCAGCCTACGAAACCAATAGCTGAGGGTGATTTAGTATTGATAGCGGACTCCAACAACCCACGAAACTGCTGGCCTAGGGGACGCATTCAGAAGGTGTGCCGAACGGCCGACAATCAGGTACGGCCGTGACCGTACAGACTGAGAGTGGGATGATAGAGAGACCTGCGGTAAATATAGCTATTTTAGACGTCGGCACAACGTAGGTAAGCCACTGAGAGCGTCATACCGGGGGGGAGAATGTTACATGTAACTGTGCCGACAAACCGCGTGCCTCTTTTACGGCACACGCAAACCAAAACAAATAGATAATGACAGGAGATAGGTGTAAACATCTCGGCTGTCAAAGTCGATGTTCGAAATTCGGATATCGGGAAAAGGGCAACGTTCGCTGCGTAACGCGATGGCGCAACGGCCATCGCGGGAAGAAAGGGCTTAAATAGACCGTGTGCAGGATAATCGGCCTCTTTCAAAACTAGCGAACGACAAAGACCGCGTTTTTAAAACTACAGTTAATAATTATATTCGGTCGAGCCGGTGATTAATAAAGTACATTGTACGTTGGTGAAAACGGTCGTTATTTTTCATATTCGCTATCGTCGAGGAGCCGACGAAGTTGCTTTCGCAACAATTATTATAAATCAAAAATTAAAAAAAAATTAAAAATTGGGTTGAAAGTAACTGCAAAATGACATAAATAATAGCTGTTATATATACGGTTGAATAGCAACTTTTATTGGAATTAGTTCATATTCGGAAGTTTAGTTCATGTCTACAAAAAGTTTTTTAAACGCCTAATCTATACGTTTAAACAGTAATCAAAAATTAAAACTAATGCTTATATATTTACAAAACCTTGTACAGCTGTAATCTGTTTACTAAGCCATTCCTTCATTTTAACAAATTGTTCCTCCAAATTAAGGGTTTTATCGAACTCTTCCAGGGCTGATTCTGATGCAATCAATGCAAACACAAATTCAGTTTCCTGTTCAACCGGAACACTATGGTCATCATTAGAATTCGGAGAAGGTTGTGTTAAAAGCTGTTGTTGCTGCACAAGTACCTCGTCCAATTTCAGATGGACGTCAGAAATCATATTGGTGAGCGTATGTAGCTGTCTATTATTTTGTATAACAATGCTTTCAGCAACACTTCCATTACCGGCATTAGATTTTTCCATCATTACCTACAATGACGATGAAGGAAGTATCAATTTTGTAGTTTGTTTTGTTGACAACTATAATGATGCTCTAAAAATATACTTACTGATTAGCAGCACTAGCAAACAGTAAAAGAAAATAACTTTACTCGAATACACGAAGTCGGTATCACAAGACGCCTACAATAATGATAATGTTAGTAAAAGGAGTGATATGTTGAAATTTTTCAAAAATAATTATTGGTTTTATACTTACAGATTATTTGCAGAGCTCGACTACACCTTCCTCCAGACAAGTTTAGCGTTTAAAATCGAAAAAATCGGAAGCTTCGACGTACACACTACATGGGCATAACACGCGGTTTTTATACAATAAAAAGTAAACAAAACAGTTGCGTTTGATTTTTCTCATTTTGACAGCGGGTGTGGTGATGGCTTGAGCGATTTGGAACAATCATTCTCCGGACGGGATTCGATCCAATCCATGACGTCACTGAGTGCCGGTTCATTTTATGCTTATTCTCTGAGTTCTGGTTATACCAAGCAGCAGAGAATAAGCAGAGAATAAGCATAAGCGGTTTCCATACAAACTCTCTCTGAGATTGTTGAGAGGGCACACCTCACTTCAGTACATCCTTCCATAGGGACAGTTCTGGACAGACTGAGGATGCCTAACACCCGGATGAGCGCGATAGCAGAAAAATCATGGTGGATCGAGAGAGATGGGTAGACTCGGTCCAGTGTTATCCGCTGGTAAATGCATGTGTGTGTGACGAACGAAAGACTTCAAACCCCGCTTCCCCCGTATTTCATCCATAATTTTTCGTCACACGCACACACCTCTACACGGGCGGCGGTTTGCCGTCCAAAATCTAGAGAGAGAAGACAGGGCCTCTCGCTTTGGCACACAGAAAAACCTCTCAACAACTTCGGCTCTGCTACTTGGGACGAGACGTCTGTGAATGTGTGTGCGTCTTCTTTCAGCGAGCTCAACAACTTGGAGCTGCTCGTCACATCGTGTTGTCTCGCTTACACTACAGCATCGAACCGTATGTCGAACCGTCACCGCTCCGTATGTCCCCCCTCCTACGCGTACAAAACCACCAGTACAGCGCGACGCTTTGTCGGAGATGGTTGTGCGCGTTTCGTTCTAAGTCCCGCGCGCAGTGTTTGTGCGTTGATGCGCATTTCGTTATACAGGGTTTCACACTTTATCTCAAGACCGCGGGACCCCTTCCCGAATATGTCTTAGCCAAAGCCAAGATTGCGGTATGATGCTTGAAATCGTTGATGATACCTGAAAACGTTGATGATACCTGAATTCATCGGATGCAATGCTGAATCTGCGGCACATTTCTCGAAGCACACTGGTCCGCGCCGAGGACATGCGGTCGAATATTTGTTTACACGGATAACCTTTGTGTACATGAGTCTATTAGAAACTCAATTATCCCTTTCGTTTTTTACCAAAAAAGACAATTTAATAAAATGAGTGAATGCATATTTGCTTAATTAAAATACTTACAAGTGTGAAGAAAGTAGTTTTAACTGTTTAAATAATCTTTTTTGGTAAAAACACGAAAAACTAATTAATTGTTTTCAGTACACTGATTGATATACACAAAGGTTATCCGTGTAAACAAATATTCGACCGCATGTCCTCGGCGCGGACCAGTGTGTTTCGAGAAATGTGCCGCAGATTCAGCATTGCATCCGATGAATTCAGGTATCATCAACGTTTTCAGGTATCATCAACGATTTCAAGCATCATACCGCAATCTTGGCTTTGGCTAAGACATATTCGGGAAGGGGTCCCGCGGTCTTGAGATAAAGTGTGAAACCCTGTAAGTCTCGTGCTTCGGTGTGTTTTGATAAAGTGTGAAGTGAACAGTGTGTACAGACACACATGCAGTGCGTGCATCGACAGGTAAGAATTTGCTGAACAGAGGCAACGCAGATTGTCGACAAGTTTCCTGCAGCCTGCCAGCTCGACCCGGTACTTTACAGTATGACGCCATTCGTGAGTATGAAGGATTCTAAATGTGTTGTGAAAGTGTAATTTATGTTTCAATAAAGTTTTTAATGAAATAAAAAATGACCGTGTTTGTGTTTCTTGTTAGAATAAGTGCGTATTTGCGATCGTGGCAATGCATGAAAGAAAACGAGAAACGAAAGAAACAAATATCTTTGGATGTGTTGGTAGCATGACTGGAAAGAACACAACACATTGAGAACTGCAGAGCGCACTGTGCGTTACGGGTGGGGAGGGGGAGGGCTCGCGCGAGGGTGTAACTCATTCCTCCAAGAGTAACTGCCCGTCCGGCAAAATGAGTCGCGTCCGGCAAAATGAGTGTATTTTTTGAGCGATTTGAGTGACGCTGTCGAAATACAGGCTGATATTATTGAATCCGTTCGTAGCGGCGGCGTACGTCCCGACACTCATTTTTCTAACGTACTTGATGGTTGCTACAGTTATTCACCGCGGCGTTGTAGGAGCGGGCTCTAGAAATGTGTTGCCATCCCTAGAATTTCATGTGAGCGCCGTACGTTCCCGCTACGAACGGATTCAATAATACCAGCCACAGTGTCTCTTCGACGAATGAGTTACACACTCACGCGAGCCCTCCCCCACCCCACCCGTAACGCACGGTGCGCTCTGCAGTTCTCAATGTGTTTGTTTTCTTTCGAGCCATGCTACGAACACATCTAAAGATAGTTGTTTCTTTCGTTTCTCGTTTTCTTTCATGAATAGACACGATCGCAAATGCGCACTTATTCTAAAAGCAAACACAAACACGGTCATTTTTGGTTACATTAAACACTTTATTGAAACTTAATGTAAACTTTCGTCACACATTTAGAACCTGACAAAAACACACATCATGTCGTCGTCCTGCTAAGTGCGACCTCCATCCAGCAAACACATATCTGTGAATAAATGGATCCTTACCTGTCGATGTCCGCACTGCATGTGCGTCTGTACACACTGTTCACTTCACACTTAATCAAAACACACCGGCGCACGAGACTTATAACGAAATGCGCATCAACGCACAAACACTGCGTGCGGGACTTAGAACAAAACGCGCACAACCATCTTCGTCAAAGCGTCGCGCTGTACTGGTGGTTTTGTACGCGTAGGAGGGGGACATACGGAGCGATGGTTCGATGCTGTAGTATAAGCGAGACAACACGATGTGACGAGCAGCTCCAAGTTGAGCTCGCTGAAAGAAGACACACACACATTCACAGACGGCTCGTCAAAGCACGGTATTCGTATTGGTGTTAGTGAAGCGCGCGTGTAAAACAGAATGCGAACTCTCATCGCAGCGCGTTTCTCCTTGCTTCCTCAAGCTTCCTCATACCCCTCGGCCTGAATAACTCAAAATTTGGGGTCTCATTGTTTGCGTGGGTGTATTTTTTGAGTGATTTGAGTGACGCTGTCGAAATACAGTGTCTCTTCGACCAATGAGTTACCCACCCACACGAGCCCTCCCCCACCCCACCCGCAACGCACGGTGAGCTCTGCAGTTGTCAATGTGTTCGTGTTCTTTCGAGCCGCATGCTAAGGTAATAGTGTGCGTGTCATTTTTACACTTCTATTTTTTATTAGGCTGACAGCGCATCATTCACAAAACCGGCTTCAAAACGTTTACAACAGCATCAAGACAGTGTTATAAATCGATATATGTTACAGTTTACAGGGTATTACTGAAATAAAAAGATAGGAAGTGTAAGTTATTGTGATGAAAAGTTAAACAACCATAAAATTAATACCTTTTTGTTTTTATGTGCAGCAAAAATATCATGTCTTCACCGAGGAACGAAGTGCGTCTAGTTGAAGGAGACTGAGATGAACTGTTGTTTTGTTTAGGCTGGATCCCGGCTTGTATAGATGTGCGAGCAGTTACGCGTTTTGAAGAGGAACAACTAGCCACGGCATCTGCTTCATCAACGGTGTCGGCTGCATTCGGTGGTAGTGTTGCTCTTGTGACACGGCCAACCGGAACAGAGCAACGCAACGATGGACAACAGCCGAGTACGGCTGCAAGTCCAACGGTGCAAGCGACTGCTGGTGGTTGTGATACGGTTGTGACACTGCCGTTTGAAATCGTCCGACGCCTTGGTGAGCAGCAACCGACTTCAGTAGCATATTCGCCGTTGCAAGTAGCTGCTGGTGGTGGTGTTACTGTTGTGACAGTGCCGTCCGGAACTGTTCGACGCATTGGGGACCAGCTGCCGAGTTCAGTTGTATATTCGCCGATGCAAGCGGTTTCTGGTGGTGGCGTTGCTACTGTGACACGGCCACCCGGTATCGCTCGACGCAACGACGGACTACAGCCGAGCCCAGCTGGGCGTTCAACGGTACAAGCGGCTTCTGGTGGTGGTGGTGTTGCTACTGTGATGCGGCCGCCCGGTACCGTTCGACGCATCGACGGACAACAGCCGAGTTCAGCTGCACGTTCAACGGTGCAAGCGGCTTCTGGTGGTGGCGTTGCTGTTGGGGCACGGCCGCCCGGAATCGCTCGACACATCGGTGATCTGCAGCCGAGTTCAGCTGCCTATTCGTCGTTGCAAGCGGCTGCCGGTGGAAGTGTTGTTGTTGGTGCACGGCCGCCCGGTACCGTTCGACGCAACGACGGACAACAGCCGAGTTCAGCTAGATGTTCAACGGTGAAAGCGGCTTTTGGTGGTGGCGTTGCTGTTGGGGCACGGCCGCCCGGAATCGCTCGACACATCGGTGATCTGCAGCCGAGTTCAGCTGCCTATTCGTCGTTGCAAGCGGCTGCTGGTGGAAGTGATGTTGTTGGTGCACGGCCGCCCGGTACCGTTCGACGCATCGACGGACAACAGCCGAGTTCAGCTGCATGTTCAACGGTGCAAGCGGCTTCTGTTGGTGGCGTTGCTGTTGGGGCACGGCCGCCCGGAATCGCTCGACACATTGGTGATCTGCAGACGAGTTCAGCTGCCTATTCGTCGTTGCAAGCGGCTGCCGGTGGAAGTGTTGTTGTTGGTGCACGGCCGCCCGGTACCGTTCGACGCATCGACGGACAACAACCGAGTTCAGCTGCACGTTCAACGGTGCAAGCGGCTTCTGGTGGTGGTGTTGCTAGTGTGACACGGCCACCCGGTATCGCTCGGCGCAACGACGGACTACAGTCGAACTCAGCTAGATGTTCAACGGTGCAAGCGGCTGCCGGTGGTGGTGTTGCTGTTGGGGCACGGCCGCCCGGAATCGCTCGGCGCAACGACGGACAACAGCCGAACTCAGCTAGATGTTCAACGGTGCAAGCGGCTTCCGGTGGTGGTGTTGCTGTTGTGACACGGCCACACGGTACCGTTCGACTCATCGAAGGACAACAGCCGAGTTCAGCTGTCCATTCGTCGTTGCAAGCGGCTTCCGGTGGTGGTGTTGCTACTGTGACACGGCCACCCGGTATCGCTCGACGCAACGACGGACAACAGCCGAGTTCAGCTGTACGTTCAACGGTGCAAGCGGCTGCCGGTGGTGGTGTTGCTGTTGCGGCTCGACCGCCCGGAATCGCTCGGCGCATTGGGGAGCTGCAGCCGAGCTCAACTGCCCATTCGTCGTTGCAAGCGGCGGCATCCGGTGGTGATGATGCAGTTGTGGCACAGCTGCTCGACTCACTCGTGTCAGATGATATGAGTGTTGATGCGGCTGATTGACAATTGCAAAACACATCGGCTTGTTTTAACGAGAACGAGCCGATGGTGTCTGTTGCACAACCAGAACCGACTGGTATTGTCGGGCAACAGCAACCGTTGGCTTCAGCTGTGCTTTTGCGTGACACAGTTGCAGGGAGTTTGGATTCCCCAAGTATGCCATTGCCCTCCGAGTGTCATGGACATAATTGTTGCGTGCGCTGCCGGAATACGCTCATTAGGTTGGATGCTCGTAACGCACAAATTTTGGTTTATACGATGGACATACTTTCCATCGTACAACCAATGCAAGGAACGCGCAGAAATACTCAGGCCTTTGAACTCACTGTTGTATCGAGCCTTCAAGAGTTCAATGTCGTTGAACAAAGATTAGGAGCTGATGAATTTTTTTTCTATTCTTATATACATAAAATAGATTCTCAGATCAACCGTCAAGATGCAAACAATAGGCTACACCAGGCTATAAATATTTTATTTGAAAAAAAAAATCTTTGCAACGTGCAGCTGGGACGGTTCGGCTGGAACAAAAATTCCTTTCGAACGATACATTAATCTATTGCGGCTTATGAAAGCTGTCACCACTAACCATTTGGGAATTAAAGTGGACATGTATTATGTACACGAATTTTTTAAGCGTAGACTTAAGCATGCACATGAACGCATTAACATGAAAGACGAGCGAAAGAGTGTATGTCATACTAGGCGATGAGCGATGAATTACTGTTTGTTTAAACACGTAAATAAACTCTATTATTGGGGCCTTTTCCGTTTGAAGCTTGTAGGCTGAAATTTCAGCCTGTCAGCTATTTGCATTGTATAGCAGTTTTCGAGCAGCTATCTAAATGAGTACAATATACAGGTGGGCTTATCCCAAGGTGTATGAATTTAGAAGGCTGATTTTTATCGCTTCTGCGTCTGAATGAAGATTTTAAAAGTGTTTTGAGTATTCGTCAAGCCTCCAGAAAGCTTGTTTGAGAAAAAGTTTTCACCCGTTCTACCAAAAAGTGATGTTCAAAATTGGTTATGAAAAAATGCTATGAGACCACTTGGACTACATACACTTTGATTCCAGATTTCACCACCTGATCTCTTTAATGCACCTTGGTATAAATGTAAACAACACCGTGTTTTCGAGCAGGTACTCGAATCTAATTCTAGCTCTTAGGCTAAAATTTTCTAGACTGAAAATCGCAGGCTAGTTTTTTGTGTGGTTTTGTATGGATTGTTTACATGATTTCAGCCTTCAACTGTCAAACTCCATACAAAAAACTAACTAGAATCGTGAAGGCCCCTGTCGAAGCAAAAGAATACGATGCTAGGAACTAGGGGCGCCATATGGTGTGAGCGAAGCGAAAACAATACCAAGAACTCTGTATTTGCTTTGTAAAACAATGACACAATATGAACAGTGTGAAGCCTGCTCGCAAGTGGGATGAAAAGTTAAACAAAGGACAAGTTGTCTGCGCTAAGGCACGTGGGCGCTTTTGGTGGCCGATCGGCCTTTCTTAGAATTTCCTAGGTTAGGCCGCGGGGCCACGGGGCTTTCTCAAGCTGAGAAAACATTCTCAAGCACTCATTTAACTTTCTCTAGCACTCAAATCTTGTTCTCAGACAAGAGCCCGTGGCCGTCGTCAATTTTTCTCACTTTGAGAAACCGATAAAGTCACTCATGCTTTATTTGGAGCTTTAAATAGAAAATATATTTTTGATCGCATTTTTTTATTTTTTTTCAATTATAAACATTGAATACATTTTCCAAAGTGATTACCGAAAAACAAATAGCACATTTGCTCATATTTCAGTTAGCCGATCGCTGCATCGTCAACTTTCTCAAAGATTCTCAAAGATTCTCAAAACCGATTTTGTTCCGATTCGACAAACGCTGAGAACGAGGATTTCTCAAAAGCACTCATGAGTGCTTGAGAAAATGAGCGTTGAGAATCCCCATGGCCCCGCGGCCTTAAGCGACAAACCAGAGAAGTTTCGTATCACGAGCGTATGAAATCGAAAATCAGTCCATCTTAAGCACTCGACGCGATCGGTCAAAATAAATGAATTGTCACAGCAGTGCAAGTCTAAGTTTAAATGTTTAAATTCAAAACATTTTTTGGTCCTTCTAACCGTATTCGAACATTTGGTTACTCGAAACGAATTCCAACAGCAGTTTTGCTTAGTTCGATTCGAAACCTAATGCTAGCTACAATCACTATCCGCGAACGTGATTGTGCACAGTGAAAGTGTTGATGAACAATAAGAACAATGTAAGTGGAACGCACGCCGGTAAAAGTTGCCGATCTAGTGGGCGACCAAGAAAAAAGTGACACACCAGGTGAACAATTGCCGTCGACGTCTAAGATGGATCTCTCTGACCCGTTCAAAGGTTTCGGAACGGGAAAAAGTGACATGTTGGAACATGAAAAGGCTTCCAGAGTGCGCGATCATCTCGATCGAAAGATGAACCGACTGGATACCATTCTAAGCGATGCGGATCTGGAAATTTCCCAGCTTAACGAATGTGCGGACCGACTTGCGGCGGTGCAGTCGGAATACGAGAAAGTGCATGTGAGCATTTTAGAAGTGTCGGACACAATCGAAGAAGAGGAAGAAATTTATGCACGCTTCGAGACGAAGTTGTATAAATTAATGCGAAACGCAAAGCAGCGAATCGCAGCTGCTACAGTGAAAGAAGTGTTACCTTCTAACGTTTCGAAGCAAACATCGCGAGTGAAGCTACCGGAAATCAAATTACCGAAATTTGACGGTTCTTTGCCAAATTGGACGACGTTTCGTGATAATTTCAAAACGCTGATAGATGCGGCGCCGGAGCTAAGTGAAGTGGACAAATTTACGTATTTGATTTCATGTCTAACGAAAGATGCAAAGCGCGTGATAGAAGTGATAGAAGTTACCACAGCGAATTACAGCGTTGCCTGGGATCTACTATGCACCAGATATGAGAATAAATATCTAATAGTGAAATCTCATGTGGACTCTATTTTTGCCATCTCTCCGATTAAAAAGGAATGTCCGGAATCTATCATGCGTCTCTTGGATGAATTTGAGCGAAATTTGAAAATGTTAGAAAAGCTTGGTGAACGGCCTGAAGGGTGGAGTACGTTGTTAGTGTTTCGCTTGTCATCGTGTTTGGATCCGGCTACTTTGCGACAGTGGGAAACACATAAGCGTTCGACTGAAGTTCCTACTTACGACGAGTTAGTGAAGTTTCTCCGAGATCATTGTAGAGTGTTACAATCTGTGGAATCAGTGAAATTAGATCCATCGGACAAAACCTCATCACAGTTTCGAAGCAAACCGGTCCAGAAGAACACAGCAGCGTATTCGACAGTGTCCTTAGGTGCAGCGGAAAAGTGTGTTTTTTGTCGTGACGTGAAACATTCTCCTTACAAGTGCGTTATGTTCCGAAACATGGCAGTGAATGTTCGAAAGGATTTAGTGAAGAACAAGAAACTGTGTTTCAATTGTTTATCATAGGGTCATACGGTTAAGGACTGTCCATCAGGTACATGCCGTATTTGCCACAAGAAACACCACACCATGTTACACGAACAATCGAATGCCATGCCAGTTCAGGAAGTATTGCAACAGCAAACGATACCCGAATGCCAACCCGGTCCTTCCACTCCTGCTTCGTCTAATCCAGAAACTCCAGCTTCGTTAAATCATTGTTTGGTGAATGTGCTACCGGCTTCTAATCAGGTATCTTTAACGGTCTTGCTTCAAACGGCCGTGGTCAAGGTATGTGACTGCAACGGAACGCAGTATTGGGCGCGAGCTCTGCTCGACTCAGCATCACAATTGAACATTGTGACAGAACGACTAGTACAACGTCTTCGACTCCCTCGCATCAAGGAAGTACACTCGATCGGCGGTATTGGTGAGTCGAAAATCATTTCTTACTCATCGGTCATGGTGAGCATCAAGTCAAATTGCAGTGCTTTTAGAACGACATCCAAATTTCATGTGCTCAGCCAAGTCACAAGAAATCTACCGGTAAGTGCAGTCGATCTAACAAAGCTAACCTTACCTCTAAACATCGAACTAGCAGACCCTAATTTCCATGAACCCGGACCAATCGACATGATAATCGGCATGGACCTGTATTATCTAATCTTGGAAGAGGGCCTTTTGAAAATGCAGTCAGGTGCATTGGCAGTACAAAAAACTGTGTTAGGATGGGTCATAGCTGGAAGAGCCACCGTTTGCCAACCAAGTGAGCAAACATCAGTAGTGGCTCATATGAGCAGCAACCTCGACGCACAGCTTAGACAATTTTGGGAACTTGAAGCATGCCAGACTAACAGCAAACTATCGGTGGAAGAAAGCAAATGTGAACAATATTTTGATGCAACGACAAAACGTAACACCACAGGTCGGTTTGTGGTTTCTCTACCAACACGCGACGACAAAATTGCCAAGCTGGGCGAATCCAAATCTATTGCTTTGCGCAGATTCTTAGCATTAGAAAGACGTTTAGAAACCAGACCACAACTTAAAGCAGAATATTCACAGTTTGTTTCAGAATATATAAACCTTAACCACATGGTACAAATAACAGAAAACACCACAGGACAAGTTAGCCCAAGCTATTACATGCCGCACCATTGTGTGCTTCGTCCCGATAAAACTACCACCAAGCTTCGGGTAGTGTTTGATGCGTCGTGCTCTTCCAGCAGTGGAGTCTCATTAAACGATTGTTTGATGGTAGGCCCAATCCTTCAAGACGATCTTATGTCTATCTTGCTAAGATTTCGTATGCCAAAATTTGTACTCGTGGCGGACATTGAAAAAATGTACAGACAAATTTTGGTAGCTGACGAAGACCGTCCCTTGCAACTAATTCTATGGCGCAATAAACCAACCGATCCAATTTGTACATTTGAATTGAGCACAGTCACTTATGGTACTTCTTGCGCACCATATCTCGCAACTAAAACTCTACAACATCTAGCAAAAGTAGAAGCAAATATGTACCCAGAGGCAACAAAGGTTTTAGCTAACGATTTTTACATGGACGACATGCTAACAGGAGTCAATAGTGTAGAGGAAGGGCAGAAACTCAGTGACCAATTATTGAATTTACTTCAATCTGCTGGTCTTTGTCTTCGTAAATGGACATCTAACTGCTCCGAACTACTAGAAAAAATTCCCGTTGATCTTCGGGATGATCGAACTGTTTATGATCTTGATTCGCCAACATCATGCATCAAAACATTGGGCCTGAAATGGCAACCAACAACCGACAATTTTCTCTTCGAAACACCTGAGTACAGCAACCATGAAAATCCAGTTACGAAACGCATTGCTGTATCAGACTCGGCAAAACTTTTCGATCCTTTAGGATTGGTCGGTCCTGTGATAGTGGCAGCTAAAATGTATCTTCAAGAGCTTTGGCGCAATGAAACGTCTTGGGATGAACCTCTCAACCCACCACTACAGAAACAGTGGAGAGATTTTCGTAAAAATCTTGCAGAACTTAGAGCCTCGTTTAGAACCTCGTTTAGAGCTATCAGCCGCCTCACTCTTGGCATATCTGTATGAAAAGGTTTCCGGTGCCTTGAAAATTGAAATAGAACCATATTTTTGGTCGGATTCAAGTATTGTCCTACACTGGTTGGCAGCAAACCCATCGCGCTGGAAAACTTTCGTTGCGAATCGTGTATCGGAAATACAACATCTCACTGCAAATGGAAAATGGAATCAGGTACCAGGTATAGAAAATCCAGCAGATATAATTTCTAGCGGAATGGATCCAGCACAGCTACAGCATGCCACCTTATGGTGGAACGGCCCGAATTGGCTAACTGAAGAACCTCTGATTTTCCCTACAAAGGTTGCAAGTAAGGTTGAACTACCGAAGGAAGATCTCGAAGAAAGAGTTACGTTGGCAGCTCATTCTATTGAACCGAGTTTCATTTTTAAACTGCGTTCGTCATTTGGCGATTTGAAAAGACTTGTAGCATGGATACTCAGATTTGCTCACAATACAAAATTCAAAAATCGTGATCAACGACGATTTACGCATCTGACCACTGAAGAACTAAATGATTCAATCAAGTGCCTCGTCCGTCTTGCACAACATGAATCATTTGCGAAATATTTTAAAAATCTTGAAAAAATGGTTTCGTTGCAAACCATTTCAAATTGAAGTCGTTAAATCCATACATCGAAGCCGGCATACTGCGAGTAGGTGGCAGGCTACGTCATGCAGAAGTATCTAACGATCGACGACATCCTATGATACTTCCATCCAATCATCCCCTCACCGACATGATTGCAATGTTCGTTCATCTGAAAATGTTGCATGCCAGCCCTCAATTTCTGACTACAAGCCTGCGCGAAAGGTTTTGGCCTTTGCGAGTCAGAAATTTAGCCCGAAAGACAGTGCACTCATGTTTGCAATGTTTCCGCTGTCGACCAACATCGCTTCAACAAATTATGGGCGACTTACCAATGGAACGCGTGTCTCCAGCCTTACCATTCGTTCGCACGGGAGTGGATCTATGTGGTCCGATAGCATACCGCTATCCCCATAGAAAATCGCAGCCGCTGAAAGGATACGTGGTCATTTTTGTATGCATGGTCGTGAAAGCGGTGCACATCGATCTTGTTACAGACTTGACCACAGACGCCTTTATTGCAGCCCTACGCAGATTCATCGCGCGCAGAGGTAAGCCTTCATTAATTGAATGTGACAACGCTAAGAATTTTGTAGGAGCATCGAAAGAATTGGCTGTCCTAGCTCAGCAATTCAAGGACCAGGCATGGCAAGGCGACATAACTCGGAAGTGCAGCGATGAAGGCGTCGAATTTAAGTTCATCCCCCCTCGTTCTCCGAATTTTGGCGGTCTATGGGAGGCGGCTGTCAAATCCTTCAAAAATCATCTGAGGCCTACGATGGGAAACGCTTTGTTGACCTACGAGCAGCTCACCACGCTTCTAACGCAGATCGAGAGTTGCATGAATTCTCGACCTTTGACTCAACTATCAACCGATCCAGCTGATCTTGACGTTTTGACGCCGGGACATTTCCTGATCCATCGTCCGCTTTCTGCCTTGGCCGAACCATCCCTGGAAGCGGTTCCAATCAACCAGCTGAATCAATGGCAGAAAGTACAAGAATATCTTCGAAGGCTGTGGAAACGTTGGAGTACTGAGTATTTGTCCGGTCTACAACCACGGACAAAGTGGACCCGCCAACGCAACAACATCTCCGTCGGAACAATGGTGCTTGTGAAAGACGATGGTTTACCACCCCTGAAATGGTGTTACGGTAGAATAGTTGAGATTTTTCCGGGAAGTGATGGGAAAATAAGAGTAGTTACCGTCAAAACGAAAGATGGGTTGTACAAGCGCGGAATATCAAAAATCTGTATTTTGCCTGTAACCGAAAACAATTCTGTTGAATTCAATAATTCAACCAGAATGAAAAGAATACGATGCTAGGAACTAGGGGCGCCATATGGTGTGAAACGGTTAGAACTATTTATTATAAATAAAATGCTTAATTTTATGCTCCCCAACACCAGAACTTTTATTTCAATTACTACACTTCCGATCAAGCCAAGCACCGACACCAGAATCTCCTTCATCTTTTTACCGCCATCGCCCGTTGGCTCCTTCGATCGTCAACCTTGTCCTCTCTCCATTCTCACGATGATCTTTCTCTCACCTCCTCTCCTATTTCACGGTTCGTGTTCTTTAGCCGCCTGTACGGATACGGCCGCCGTTATCAGCTGTCATCGACGGTCTATATCGTAGCGGCCAAGGTCGCTACATGTCATTACACTTTTTTTTTTTTTTTAACGAAGCTTTAGCAAGAAAATTCCGACGTGGATTGTTTTTTCATGCATATCGATATTGCCGAACTTTGCCCTTTTTTTATCGCATCCGGCAAACCTTCCTCGTGCTTTCAATAGACGTGTGCTGGTGCTGGTGTACCTCGCTAAATAAGTATATCTATTTAATTGGATCATGCTTCGGTTTTGTGTAATTGCTTTCTCTCTTATTTGATAGGGTATATTGTTCTGACCGCTCGTTATAAATTGAATGCTGCTAACCGTGAGTCGAACACATGCTGGGGGAGCTATTTGCATATTAGTTCGATGCCTCATCATTCAATTGCGCCGCTCAATCTACAGCTCAACCTCACCAGCTCAACCTCTATCATAAAATGCGTCTTCATCGGTGCCGTCATGTGTGAAGACGAAAGCAACTCGTAACATTGTTGGTGTTACATTTGGCGTTGTGCCGACTTCCCTGAACCCGTGTTTCTATTGTTCCACTCGCTGCTGTTCCATGTGTGTATAGTGTACCGTATACAATTTTGCTGATGTGTGCGTGTGTGTAGGCTAAAAGTGTCGCGTAAAAGTTATGAGGTGCTAGTTCTTCTAGTTTTTTTTTTTTTTTTTTTTTTTTTTTTTTAATCCTTATTCCTAATTTACAACTTTTTCCATAGATTTATATAACAACCGTATAATTGCCAAAGTTCTGCGCGATTTCATAATTCGATTCTTCTTTTAATGCATTATTATACTTGTGTTTATATATATCTATTCACAATTAAATCTTTCATATCCTATTTACCTATCCTAATCCTAATCCTACTACTAATCCTATTTACCTAACTATCTATATCCTATATATGATAACTCCTATCTATCTGGCTATCTATATCCCATACTTCCGTTATTCCCTATCTCTAAATCTATGCCTAATCTATTGTCGTATTGGTATCAACCTTATTATTATTATTATTGATATTATTTTTTTAATCATAAAATTTTTTTAACCTATTGTTGTGAATTTTTTCCAACTTTTTTCCGTTTCTTACCACGCAAGTTTGATTGCTGGGTATCTCCACTACCTCATATGGCCCTCTCCAAATGCCTTGTAGTTTTTGCCCTACACCTGTTTGGTTATTCCTCACCAAAACCATTTCTCCCCACATGGGCTGCCATTCATTTGCACTTTGGTCATACTTTGCTTTCCTCTTTGTTTTTGAATTAATTAAATTTTCTCTAGCAATAGCGTGTATTTCCCTTAGTTTTGTTCTTAACTCCTCACAAAAATCCGTATATGACTTTTTACGATCTGTTTTATGGAATATTGATGTTGGCAATCTAGCTTTCTTACCGAATACCAATTCGTAAGGCGTAAACCCAGTAGAGGAGTTTACACTAGTATTGTATTCCATCGCAAAATATGGCAATACTCTGTCCCACGTCTGATAATTTTTTCCCACAAATTGTCTCAGATAAATGTTTAGCTCTCTGTTTGCTCTCTCTACTACGTTCGCTTGTGGATGGTATGCCGAAGTATTAATTTTTTTAATTTTCAATAACCTACAAGTGTCTTTCATGACTTGGCTCATGAAGTTTGTGCCCTGATCTGTTACTAGTTCGGATGGGGTACCTACAAGACAGATTACCCCTTCAACAAACGCTTTTGCAACCGTTGTTGCCTCTTGGTTTTCTAAGGGAATAACTATAAGATATCTTGTAAGATCATCTTGAATGACAAGCCCATACTTGTTACCCCCCTCTGATTCTGGTAGGACAACGATATCCATATATAATTTTTCAAATGCGTATTTCGAGGTAGTGGTAATCTGCATAGGGATTTTGTTAAATTTTCCAATCTTATTGAGTTGACATGACTTGCAACATCTGACATACCCTTCAATGTCACTATCCATTCCTCTCCAAAAGAACAACTCCTTGATTCTTTTCTTCATTCTTCTTACCCCTACATGTCCTCCTAATGGGGCATCGTGAAATTCTTGAAGCACGGTATTGACTTCGCTTCTTTCAATTTCAATCCTGTCTAGATCTGAGCTGTAATTTTTAAATTTGGTTTTAACTGTTTGTTTAATCTTATCTAGTTGTTCTTTTCTCTGCATTTCCTTGCCATTTAGATCCCCATCCCAATGTATTTTTAACAAATTTCCCCAGTGATCTTCTTGTTCGTCTTTCACAACATCTTCTTGTACATTATTCTCTTTTTTGTTATTTAGTGACTCTAATATTTGTTTACTTTGTTGACGTGTAACTACGGCTACTGTCTTGTTTGCTTGTTTTTCTTGTATTTCGTTCCGATTAAGTTCTGGTAGCCTTGATAAAAAATCAGCGACTACATTTTCCTTTCCCTTTTTGTAGCGAATTTCGCATTCCACCCCTTGGAGTCGTAATCTTAACCTTGATAGTATCGGAGAGTTTTCTTTAAGCCTCCAAATCGATACTAACGGTCGATGATCAGAATAAACTAGGAATTTTTGCCCATAAATGTAATGTTTAAAATATTCAACGGCCCATACAATAGCCAAAAGTTCCTTTTCAATAGGATGGTACCGTTTTTCCGCTCCTACAAGGTATTTACTAGCGTATGCAATTGGTCTGTCTACCGTTGTTTCATTGGATAATACTGCCCCAAGAGCATAATCACTAGCATCGGTTGTAATGACAAAGGTATCTTTATAATTTGGTCGTACCAGCAAAGGCTCTGAAACTAGAAATTGTTTTAATTTTTCAAATGCCTTTTCACAGTGCTCATCCCAAACGAAATTTTTATTTTTCTTCAGTAGCTCGTGTAATGGTTTCCTGATTTCAGACACGTTAGGGATAAATTTACCATAAAAGTTAATTGTTCCCAAAAACGATCGTAATTCTTTTATACTTTTTGGTGTTGGCATATCCAATATAACTTTCACATTTCCTTGTGTTGGCTTAATTCCTTGTTCGTTTATAGTATGGCCCAAATAATTAATTTCTGTATGAAGAAGTTTGCATTTTAATGGTTCAATTTTAAGATTATATTGCATTAGCGCTTTAAGAACTTTAATTAAATTAAAATTATGCTCCTCTGCCGTTTCGCCAAACACCACAATATCATCTAGATAGACAAACGCTTTGACAGGCTGAATTGAGTATAGGACTGTGTTCATTAGGTTTTGGAATGTTGATGGGCTATTTTTAAGACCCATTGGCATTCGTAAAAATTCATAGTGTCCCTTAGACGTTGAAAATGCAGTCTTTGCAGCGTCTTTGCGTGCTATGGGAATTTGAAAAAAACCCGATTTCAAATCAATTGTTGAAAACAATTTACTGTTTCCAATATTGTCCATAATATCATCTATCCTCGGAATAGGGTATATAAATGGTTTTGTTATTAAATTTAACGCACGAAAGTCAACAACAATACGATATTTTCGTGCCCCTTCACTATCAGATTTCTTTGGTATGCACATCACGGGTGCATTCCATGGGCTTTTGCTTGGGGTTATAATTTTTTGTTTCAGCATTTCCTCTACATGCTCTTCCATGATATTATTTAGTAATGCAGGGAATCTGTACTGCCTTTTGTAAATGGGGACGTTAGAGCTTGTTTCAATTTCATGCGTTGCCGCTTGGGTATATGTAAGTTTATCTCCCGGCAAGTAAAATATATCCTTATACTCAATGAGAATTTTTTTCATATCCGTTGCCATTGAACTGTCCAAATGATCGATATTGATTTGTTTCATTAATTCCCCAAATCGTTCTAAGCCCACCAATGGAGTGCTTTTGCTTGTTTCAATTAAATCACAATCTGTAAGTTGCTTCTCAATATTTGGGAGAAGTTCAAAATTATCTTGTGGTATAGTATTATTATCTTCGATAACAGTATTTGTATTCTGTTCCCATTTTTTTTCTGTTTCCTCTATATTTTCACCTGATGGTTTCTTTAAATTTATTGTTCGAAAGTTTTCCTCAACATTAACAGTATATTTTATTAAAAATTCTGCCCCAATTATTCCAGGAACACCAAGTGTTCTTATAACATAAAATTTTGTTCGATACAACGATTTCCCAACGTATAAATTTATAAAAATTGAACCCACAGTGTCGGATAATGTTCCGTTAAAACTTGAAAACGTTACTTTATCCTGATAATCTATTGTAGAACACCCAAGCTCTTTTGCTAATTCCCAACTCAATGCATTCGAACATGCTCCCGAATCAATTAGATAATTAATCTTTTTTTTCTTTTCACTCTCTGATAAAATTTGAACCATCAGTTTACCTTCCTTAGTGAATGCTATATCTAGTGATTCATAATTGTGTATGTATTCACTATTTGTTATCGGATCCCTTTCGATTGTTTGTGCTTCTTCTGCCCTAAGGCAGAACAAATCAGTTTTAACGATGGGAACACTAGAATTTTTATTTAGACCGACTAGTGTTCCGTGTTGTAGTTTTTTTGATTTGTACTGTTATGTGATTGGGGTTGATTATATGTATTTCTAAAATGGTTGTATTGAGAAGGCCCTTGTGGATGATTGTTTTGTGTTGGAGTATATTGTGAATAATTGTTTTGTGTTGGACTATGTTGTGCACCATAGCTTCTATACGGCGTTGGAAATCTTTTTGGCCGTGAAAAATTGTTGGTGTTGTTAGTAATGTTAGGATTGTATGTAGTGCTGTTATGTTGTGGTAGCCCAAAATGATTCGGGTCTGACAATTGAGTGCTGTTAATATAATTATCGCAGCGTGTTCTACTATTATTCCGAAAATCTACATACTGCTGGTTTCTAGTAATACCGCGATTTTGGACATGTGGGCTGGATGAGCTTCCGTTATCAACACTATTGTGGATTGAATTGGTGAAAAGAGCATTGTTTATGGTGTCGTTTGTTTCGGAAATCATTGTACGATTTAATCGTTCTTCTATTTTTCGGATGTGTTCTATTTGAACTACCTCTTCCTGGAGATATTCTAACAGTTCGTTAAAATGTAAATGTTTGTTTGTTCTCGCGAGTGTTTGCAATTCTGGCTTCCTTAAACCGGCCAAAAAGTGAATTTTTAAATTTTTCATCGCGTATGAATCTTCCGTGTTATTTATGTCATTGTTGATGATTTGCTCTTTTAGTGTTAACACCCTTTCTTTGTATTCGGAGAAAGGTTCATTGACCCCTTGATGAAGCGTCTCAACTTGTTGAAAAATGGCTTCGATGTCAAATTTTTCTCCAAATTGTCTAATCAATTTCATCTTCACCTTTTCCCACGTATCGTCCAAAATACGATTAAAAAAACCAGCTGCTTTTCCTTTTAACTTAAACATAACTGTACGAATCAAATCCTCTTCAGCCTCTCCCTCCGGAATCTGATTTGCAAAATATTCGATCTGATACAAAAAACCATCCAGATCTCTTGCATCTCCGTTAAATTCAGGAATGCAAAGCATTGCCTGTTTAATGGGAAACTCGTAAGCCATGCTATTATGCGATCCGTTTATTGCTCTATCAAGTTCCGCGCTTTGATTAAGAAGCTCTGCTTTAAGTATTTGAAGGCGTTCTTTGAAGCTATAATTTTTGGTTAAACACGCTTCACTAATTGTTGTTGAATTTAAATGATTTGCAGTCTGGGTGATACGAATATTTGATATATTTTCGGTGTTAATTTGAACAGTTCTGTTCCTAAGAGCCAGAACTTTGTTGTTCATTACCTTATATGTTATATGTACGAAAAAATATGTGACTATGATTAATAAAAAAAAATCACTAAATAAAGGTTTTTTTGTTTTTTGTTTTGGACACTATAACTTTTTCAAAATATTTTAATAACTATGCACTTTACTATTAGGCCACTAACTATATGTATATTAAAATTAATTCACTAGCTATAATTACCACTATGACGCTGCGTTTTCCCTACACCACTTATCACTAAAATATTTACCGTTACCAAATTACCCGGGTTAAGAACACCAGCCAGAAATGACTTTATATGCGCTAAATTTTGCGCTTTACCGCTGTCACCAGATGAAACGGTTAGAACTATTTATTATAAATAAAATGCTTAATTTTATGCTCCCCAACACCAGAACTTTTATTTCAATTACTACACTTCCGATCAAGCCAAGCACCGACACCAGAATCTCCTTCATCTTTTTACCGCCATCGCCCGTTGGCTCCTTCGATCGTCAACCTTGTCCTCTCTCCATTCTCACGATGATCTTTCTCTCACCTCCTCTCCTATTTCACGGTTCGTGTTCTTTAGCCGCCTGTACGGATACGGCCGCCGTTATCAGCTGTCATCGACGGTCTATATCGTAGCGGCCAAGGTCGCTACAGGTGTGAGTGAAGCGAAAACAATACCAAGAACTCTGTATTTGCTTTGTAAAACAATGACACAATATGAACAGTGTGAAGCCTGCTCGCAAGTGGGATGAAAAGTTAAACAAAGGACAATTGTCTGCGCTAAGGCACGTGCGCGCTTTTGGTGGCCGATCGGCCTTTCTTAGAATTTCCTAGGTTAAGCGACAAACCAGAGAAGTTTCGTATCACGAGCGTATGAAATCGAAAATCAGTCCATCTTTAGCACTCGACGCGATCGGTCAAAATAAATGAATTGTCACAGCAGTCCAAGTCTAAGTTTAAATGTTTAAATTCAAAACAACCCCCATTATCTAATGAGATCAAATTGGAATAGAATAACAAAAAATGTAAATATGCTATGATATTTATTTAATTTTTTTCGGTATACTTTTGTTTTATCGAACGTGAAAATTAAATCACTTACTGTGATCGGGAAATATAAGGGTAAACATATTTTAGAACTACAAGAAAACAAAGGAATATTTATGTGATAACTCTGGTTGTGATAATTATATGTAATGAAGCGTTTACTTAAACCTTTTTTCTATTTTGTTTCATGCAACAGAAACATATCGATTTACAAACATTTATGATTCTAAGACAGTGATAAAACGAACATCTTTAGTACATAGTACTAACAGGTGAATAAAAAAGGCTGAAAATAAAAAACGAACTTCCAATCAATTACATATGCTTGATTTTATTTCTAAAATATAGTTTAAATTACATTTTACCTCTAATTATTTAATGTTCTAAGAAATGGAACAAACACTAAACTGCTATTACCTGTTTAATGAGCTACTAATTTACGCTTCATATCTTTGGTTTCGATTCACCAAAAAAGTTGCCAACCATCAATACTGGAACTTCCGGTATTTCTTGAATGCTTATTAATATGGGCCAAAACTGTTTTCCAGTGCTCTTGTACAGTGGAAGTCCATCAATTGAAGAGGTTCAACGAAAATTTGCTGACTCTTGGTGGCACATCGCTGTAAAGATCAAAATGCAGACAAAAACCATAAAATGTTAATAAAAAGTAACCATCGTATTTGTTGTGGATAGACGTGCCGAGCCCTGGATTCGCCGTAGCAGCTGCGCTGCTGCTGGTCGACATCCAGGAATCGACACTGCGCTCACGCACACTATCACGCCGCACTTAGCGATGCGCGCTAAGTGTGTGCAGAGCGCACCTAACGCAGGGGTGTGTAACAGGCTACCGGTCGAGCAGGGCTCCCGGTAGGGCTCACGGTGCGGCTCGTGCGCGCGGCCCCCAGACATCAATATATTGTGTTTTGTATTATTTAATATGTGTAATAAAGGTGTAAATAGTTCAAACATAAAAGTATTTAATACTATTGCTTTCTTACCGAAAGTGATCCTTGAGAACCGATCGTACCCCAGGGAATCAAAATTCTTCCCCTGCTATAGGGGGTACGTTTCTTTTCCACATTGCCTTGTCTTAAGCAACGTGCGCGCATCTTTCGGCAGCTGATAGTCCGTTTTTTACGTAAAATGTCTAATAGTCGATTTAGAGCTTGAAGTTTTAGCTACCAGAATAAACGGTAGACCATTTTTATATTTTGAGATTGCCAAGATTTATTTAACTTGGTCGAGTGGTTTACAAAATTGGATGTGTCTTTGAGAAGAGAATAAAGGGAAAAGAGATCGCGTATAGTGTTCGCTGGGTTTTTATAAAAGATGAGGCGGAAGTGTATTGTGCGGCCTCGTGGCTTATGTCACGTTGACGCCTTCGGTTAATTCGTGCGCGGTGTATGTCAGGCTGACGTTTCCTGGATTAACCGTGTGCGGTGTGTACAACCGGAGGTCAGCTCCAAACAGTGGTAGGGCCACATCGTGGTCGCCACAGTACTCCCCCATCAGACTGGTGTTACCGGAAACGAAGCGGGATAATGACGCGACGCTGTGAACGAGTGACACCGGTCGAGAAATCGTTCGGAGATGACGATGTATCTGGTGGTGGTGGGGCAGGTGGTGGCGGCGTTGGCTGCGACACAGGTGTCGGCTCTTGTAGCGAATAGCAGGGCTTCAGGCGGTCGATGGAGATGTTGGTCGATCTACCGTTAATTTGGATCTGGAACGACTTACCGGAACGCTGTAACACCTCGTAGGGCCCTTGATATGGTGGCGTAAGGGCGGGGCGTACGGTGTCGTTGCGGACGAAAACGTGGCTGCATGTCCTCAGATCTGCGTGGACAAAGGAAGCTCGTTTGTCGTGCCAGGCGGTCTGCGTTGGTCGAATGTTGTCCATAGCCTTTCTAAGCGTTTGCGTGAACTCGGTCGTGTCGGGAAGATTCGTCTGTGGGCTGCTGCAGAAAAACTCGGCCGGGATTTTCATCGTGCTGCCGTAAACGAGTTCTGCTGGGGAAGCTTTGATGTCTTCTTTGAATGCCGTCCGCAATCCAAGCAGGATGATAGGCAGGTGATCGGCCCAATGGGTAGAATCTCTGCTACAGATGGCTGCTTTCAGGGTGCGATGCCAGCGTTCGATCAGACCATTTTCCTGAGGATGGTAAGCTGTCGTTCGCAGGTGTTTGGTGCCCAGCGCTCGGGTGAGCTCGGCGAAGAGGGTCGACTCAAACTGCCTCCCTTGGTCGGTAGTGATGAAAGCCGGGACGCCGAAGCGGGCTATCCAGCCGCTAAGCAGAGCTGACGCTACCGTTGGCGCTGCGATGTCGGTGATGGGAAAGGCATCCGGCCAGCGGGTGAAACGGTCGATGATGGTAAGGCAATAGCGGTAACCATTGCTTATCGGGAACGGCCCAACGATGTCCAGATTGATATGGGCGAATCTGGTGTCTGGTGACGGGTATCGTACGAGTGGGCTGTGTGTGTGACGATGGACCTTCGTTGTTTGGCAGGCTAAGCAGCTGCGGACGAATTCTCTGGTGTCTCGGCGAATGTTCAACCAGATGAATCTCTCGGTCATCAGTCGAATAGTGGTTCTCGCGCTGGGATGGCTCATGCTGTGGACGGCACGAAGTAGTTGTTGTCGGAAAGGTCTCGTGACGTACGGGCGGATGATGCCGGTAGGACAGTCGCAAAACAGTGTCTTGCTGCTGCCAGGAATTGGGACGCGTTGAAGGACCAGGTCCGTCCTGATTTTACCGCTGAGGATGTCAGTCAGTTCGGGATCGCGGGACTGGTCTTCGGCCAATTCGTTGAAGTCGATAGTCGAAGAGAACTGGATTGTTTCGATACGGGACAGTAGGTCGGCGGTGACGTTCTCCTGCCCTTCCACGTGACGGATGTCGGTGGTGAACTGTCCGATGAAGTCGAGGTGTCGTGCTTGCCTTGGAGATGCTTTGTCCAGCGACTGTTGGAACGCATAAACCAGTGGTTTATGATCCGTATAGATGTGGAACGAGCGTCCTTCCAGGTGGTGACGAAAGTGTCGAACTGCGAGGTACACTGCGGTCAACTCGCGGTCGTAAGTGGAGTATCTACGTTGCGCGTTGTCGAATTTCTTGGAGAAGAATCCAAGCGGTTGCATCTGCCCATCGACGACCTGGTGTAGTGCGGCGCCGGCGGCGAAGTCAGAAGCGTCACACCAAAGAGATAGCTCAGCCGATTGCACCAGGTGCGCAAGCAAAGCGGCTTGGGTAAGTTGCTGTTTGCTGTTTTCGAAGGCTGCGTCGGTAGCGGGCGTCCAGGGAAGCGGTGTTTTGTCGCGCCGCTTATTGCCGGGTATCATGTCCAATAGTGGCGCTTGTGCTCGTAGGGCATGAGGGATGAAGCGTCGGTAGAAGTTCGTCATGGCCAAAAACCCTTTTCAGCTCCATGACGGTGGTCGGTTTCGGGTACTGACGAATAGCTTCCACCTTATCTTCTAACGGCCGGATGCCTTCGGCGGTGACGCGGTGTCCTAGAAAAGAGATTTCTATTTGGGCGAACTCACACTTCGCCAGGTTAATGGTTAGCCCGTGTTGCGTGAGGCAATTGAAAAGCTGTCGAAGATGGTCTCGGTGTTCCTCCGGTGTCCTTGACGCGACTATGATGTCATCGATGTACGGGAATACGAAGTCGAGACCGCGTAGGACGTTGTGGATCAGTCTCTGGAACGTTTGGGCCGCGTTTCGCAACCCGAAAGGCATAGTGGTGTATTCGAAGAGTCCGAAGGGAGTGATGATCGCCGTCTTGGGGATGTCGTCCGGATGGATGGCGATTTGATGGTACGCCTTCTGTAAGTCCACCTTCGAGAAGATGGTCTTCCCTTCCAGCTGCATGGTGAAATCGTGCAGATATGGCAACGGATACCGGTCGGGGTTGGTGCGTGCATTGAGAGCGCGGTAATCGCCGCAGGGACGCCAGGTACCATCCGCTTTACGCACCATGTGCAGCGGACTGGCCCAGCTACTGCTAGACGGCCGGCAAATTCCGAGTTGTACAAGGGACTCAAACTCTGCTTTGGCTGCTGTCGCTGACGACAATTTAGGCTTAAAAAACAAAGCGTTGCTAGGTCAATAAATGCTGACTAGCTATGTTATGCAACGCGCCAGCGAGGCGCGCTGTTTTAACGATTAAATGGAAAAATAGGCTAAGAAGAATAGATTAAGAAGAATATGCTGATCGACGACGGTCAGCATTTTTAGAGTATAAAATCAATTGAATAAATTAATGAAGCCATTACTTGCCAAGAACCAGTTGGTGCGTTCATTATTGTGCTTAAGTCGGCGTGTACTGTGCCTGTCTTAAGCTGCTGCTCCGAAAGACACTTTCGTGTGCGCGACAAATGGTGGCTCCAGAGAGGACGCATCAACCAATGGTTCGGCAAGTAGTCAAATAAAGCGGGAAATAAAAACCCGAAGTAGTAACAAGCCCGTAGAGGCGTGAATAGACCCCACAGCAACCCAAGCAGGGTTGTGATAGTGAAACAACGGCGACGGACGACGATCCGGCGTAGCCGATCTACGACAGCCAGCCCAGGAAGAAGGGCCACGCACCAGTTGCTCGACGAAGCAAAACCCGAGAAGTGCCTCGGCGGTGAGTGAGTGCAAAAAGAACTGTAAGTGCAACGACACAACAGTGAATAGAACGCGGTCATTACCGCTAGTGAAGTGACGCAATCGAAAGTGAACTCGATACTGCCAACGTATAAGGCAAATGCTGAACTAGTGAAAAAGGTGACCAATACGTGTACGTCGCGAGCTTCGAAAGGTGCATCCGTTCTCGCAACGCAACATGAAACCGTCAGTTTAGCGCCAGTTGAAAAAAAAAAAAAAAAAAAAAAAAAAAACAAACAAACAGTTATCGTAAAACGCGTGCGTCGCAAGTATCGGACGTTAACTCCGACGAAACGTATAACGAAACACGTGTGCCGCGAGCTAAATATTGCATAAGGCATCCGACGCAGTGCAACGTAGGAAGAGCAAATTGAAGAAATTAATTGTGACGAGTGTATCCATCGTGTGTATGACCGTCGTGTGTATGACCGCCGACCCACCGCTAAGAAAACATCGTTCCGGTTGAGGCAACCATCGTTCTCGGTTTGAGGGCAACAGGCACGTAATACGGAAGACGTCGTATTGTAATCCTGAGAAGACCAACAAGCAGCAGTGAAGACATCACTCCCGATCCAGCCGTCCCTGACCAGCCGAATAGGAGTTGACCCTGCTGAAGCGGATCTGAACCACGGTGAGTTCAAGATGGAATACGATTTTAAAAAGAATCCGAATGGGCACTGCAAATTATGCACGAACCCAGATGAGATAGGGAAATTGATAACTTGTATTGATTGCGACAGGTGGTTTCACTTGTCATGCTTAGACATAAAATCACCTGTTAAAGATTTTTTATGCAAAAAATGTAAAGATAAGGAAGTTGAACGGCAGGAATATAGGTCGGCACTAATACAAACGCAAAAACTGCTCAAAGAAAAAATGACAAATGAAGAAGAAAAAGAAAAAGTAAGAATAGAAGAAGAGCTAAAACGGCTACAAGAAGAGATACAAAACAAAAAATCAGAAGATGTCAATGAAAAACCAATGACAAGTTTAGACGTAAAACTGTTAACTCAGAGTTTAGACAAAATGGTTCAATCGTTGTGTTCTAAGGACTCGAAAGTAACACTTTCAAAGCTTCCAGATTTCGATGGAAGCTATAAATGCTGGCCTCAATTTAAACAAGCCTACGAAGAAACTTCCCGAGCTTGTAATTTTTCAAATTTAGAAAACATGAATAGGCTGCAAAAGCATCTGAAGGGCGAAGCATTTCGTGCGGTTAGTGGGTTAATGCTTAACCCAGAAAACGTTCCGCTTGTATTAAACAGGCTCGACAAAATGTTTGGAAATGCTGAAAGCATTTACAAGTCTTTACTGTTAGAATTACTAGTAGTAAAGCACATAACGATAGATAATCCCTCAGCATTCTTAGAATTTTCCAACGCTTTGCGCAATCTCATTGACAACATGGTGTTGTTGAAGCAAGAAGGTTTTTTGAATGACCAGAGGCTGCTAAACGATTTGACATCAAGATTTTCAACCGAACTTCGGAACGAATGGTTGAAACACACAATAAGTAGGAAACAAGATAATAAGAATCTCACGCTAAAAGACCTAGCAGAATGGCTGAAACCCTCTGAAGAACTGGCCATTATACTGGCCGCGAACGAAGGAGTAGCCAAACAAGAAAGGTCGAACCGTCAAAACATGCAGCATCGTCATAAAGGGCCAGAAAAGCAAACGATATGTCTAATTTGTGGATTTCCTCATGAAACCACTCGTTGCCGACAATTGAACGGTAAGATGCCCGATGAAAAATTATCTCTTTTCATTCGGCATAGAATTTGCACCAATTGCTGCAAGTACAGCAACCATAACGCCCAAAACTGTCGTCTACCACCACAATGTAGTGTGTACGGGTGCGGCAAAAGGCATCATAGTATGTTTCATAAAAGAAATCTGGTAGAAGGGCAACCTACAAACAAAATAAATTGCCATCAGGAAAAGAATAATCTGTTCTATCAGATCGTGCCCATCACTTTGCACCATAATGATAGAAAATTCGAAACTTATGCATTCATGGATCCTGGCTCTTCAACTAGCCTCATTTTGGAAAGTGTCCGAAAAGAACTAAACGTTCACGGAACAAAAAGACCGCTAACTCTCTCCTGGACGGACGGAAGCATTCAAAAAGAGACAGAAAGTAGGATAGTTCCCATAACAGTAGAGGGAGCTAACAAAAGAAAATTTCAAATAAAAGGTCTCAGAAGTGTAAGGGAACTTAACCTTCCCGTTCAAACCATAGATGCTCCGTGTTTGCAAAGAAATTTTAAATATTTGAAAGGCATCAGTATCTCTAGCTATGCAGATGCGAGGCCTACCGTGCTACTAGGCCTTCCTCATTCGTATCTTTGCCATGGTGCAAAATATCGAGAAGGTAGACCAAACGAACCAATTGCCCATGAAACGAGGCTTGGTTGGGTCATTTTTGGGGGAACGAATACGCCAAATGTCACAGAGAACTCATTTGTGATGACAGAGACGTACGAAGAAGAAAACAAGAACATGATGCAAATCTTGCGTGGTTTCTTTTCTACAGAGGAATTTGGAGTTAAACCTACTCCAACCCGTGCCTCTGAAGAAGACAAAAGAGCGTTAAAAATTATGAAAGACACGCTTAAAAATACTGGCGACGGATACGAAATTGGTTTAGTATGGAAAACCGACAATCCTAAATTGCCAGACAGTTACGGACAAGCGCTTACGCGCTTAAAAAGTCAAGAGAAGGCAATGGAAAGGGATCCAAACTTAAAATTATGGTATCATAAAGAAATAAACGCATACGTTGAAAAGGGATATGCACGTAAGGCGACACCAATGGAACTGCTGCAATTAAACGGAAAAATAAACTACATTCCCCACTTTTCCGTGATAAACCATAATAAACCCATTCCCAAACCACGTTTAGTATTCGACGCGGCTGCAAAAAATCAAAATATATCCCTTAATTCTCAACTTCTTTCCGGTCCAGATCTTACTGCGTCCCTGTTCGGAGTGCTACTCCGCTTCAGGGAACACAAAATAGGCTGTTCAGGAAATATCAAGGAAATGTATCACCAGGTAAAGGTGAGACGGGAAGATCAAGACGCTCAAAGATTTCTATTTCGAGAATCGCCTTCTGACGTTCCTCAAGTTTACGTTATGCAAGTGATGACGTTTGGGGCAACTTGCTCACCAACTTGTGCTCAGTTTGTGAAGAACGAGAACGCACTGCGTTACAAAAATATTTATCCCCAGGCAGTAAAAGCGATTATTGAAAACCACTACGTAGATGACTACTTAGATAGTTATCCAGATATTGATACAGCCGTGAATACTATCTCGGAGGTGTGTAAAATACATGATGATGCTAAATTCTTTATGAGAAACTTCTTTTCCAACTCAAAAGAAGTGGAGAAAGGCATTCCAACCAACAGGTTATCCGAGAAAAGTGTACTTGGCATAGAGGAGAAAAATCAAAACTTCGATAAAGTGTTGGGATTGGTTTGGGACAAAGAGTCTGACGTCTTTGCCTACAAGTTTAAAAGGGCAGATATTAAAACACTAACGAAACGTCAGATGTTCTCATATATAATGAAAATCTACGATCCTCTAGGCCATCTTGCCAACATTACTGTTGAAGGTAAGATTTTGATGCAAGATCTTTGGAAAACTAAACTAGACTGGGATGACGAAGTCACACAGTCCATAAAGGAAAAATGGGAAAACTGGATAAGCCGAATCGAAAACTCGATCAACATATCCATACCTAGATGTTTTTCGATTGAAAATAACGTAAAGATCAGGGAGCTCCATACTTTCGTAGACGCGTCAGAAAAAGCCTTTGCCGCAGTCACGTATCTTAGGACAGTCCACGACTTAGGCATCGACATAAGTATCGTGGCCGCAAAATCAAGAGTCGCTCCTACCAAACCACTGTCGATCCCTAGGCTTGAATTGCAAGGGGCAGTGCTAGGCACTCGCCTAAACGAATCAATCAAGAGGGAATTGCGGTTAAGGGTTCAAACAGAATTCTTTTGGACCGATTCAAAAACAGTTCTAGCTTGGCTTAACTCAGAACCTAGAACATATAATCAGTTCGTAGCCCTGAGAATCAGAGAAATTTTGGAGTTCAACTCTCCGAAGCAGTGGAACTGGGTAGCATCTGCAGAAAACCCTGCTGACGAAGCTACAAAAACTTGTAAGAAAAAGTCAATATGGTTAAATGGTCCCGACTTTCTCAAAAATTTAGAAATAAAAATACTAACACCAGACATTCCGGACACATTTGAAGACCGGAAAAGGGTAAACACTTCGAGAACAGTGGAAAGAATAGATTATGACGCCGTCGAATGGTGTTCCAACTGGCACCGTCTAAAACGATCGGTAGCGTACGCACTAAAGTACTTGGATTGGTTAAAAAGTAAGGCTAAATCCCTGTCATTTTCGACAGCAATCGATAAAGCTACCCTTGACTTAGCTGAGTGCCACTTAATAAAAAAGGCTCAATGGGAAAGCTTTCAAACGGAGATGATACAACTCTCATTGAAGAACCCGATTAATGGCAGCAGTAAAATTAGGTGCCTGTGCCCTATGTTGGACCAAGATGGGATCATGCGTTCTAGAGGAAGACTTGAACACGTTAAATTTCTTCAATTTAACGCACGTAGCCCTATTGTCCTACCAAAAGGGCATCACATTACAAACCTTATCCTGCAACATTATCATGAGAGGTACTACCACCAGAAGAGCGAATCAGTGATGGCTGCAGTTCGTCAAAAATTCTGGGTGATAGATCTCAGAAGCAGTCTTAAGCACGTAATAAACAAATGTCAATACTGCAAAAACGCACGAGCTAAACCAATCCCACCAATAATGGCACTTCTGCCAACATGTAGAACAGCAGTGTTTAAAAAACCATTTACGCATTGTGGAGTAGATTACTTCGGCCCCCTATTCGTTACGATAGGCAGACGGTCAGAAAAAAGGTGGGGTGTTATATTTACGTGTTTAACCACAAGAGCAATCCATATAGAAATAGCCATTGATCTAACGGCAAGCACCTTTATTGTTTGCTTAAAAAATTTGCAATACAGAAGAGGAAAGGTATCTTTCCTATACAGCGATAATGGGACCAACTTTGTCGGAGCCAACAATGAGATGAAACAAATAAGATATCGATGTGCCTCAGAAGGCATAGAATGGATTTTTAACCCACCAGGCGCCCCTCATTTTGGAGGTGCGTGGGAGCGAATGGTTGGAGAAATCAAGAGTCTGCTTCCCATGGCTGAGAGTTATAAAGAACACGTTCTCAGATCAATACTAACTGAGATAGAGTTCCTAACAAATAATCGACTATTGACTCACTTAACACTAGAACAAGAAGATGACGAGCCCCTAACTCCAGCTCATTTCTTGCTAGGTTGTTCCGGCGAGGCAGAGCCGAATATCTCAGATATCACCAAAACAGAATTGGTACGGTCCGATTGGAAAAGGGCCCAGGCAATCACACAACAATATTGGCGACGGTGGATAGCTGAGTATCTCCCAAAGCTCTCTATACGAGAAAAGTGGACTCAACCGGCCAAACCATTACAAATAGGCGATATTGTCACGTTTCCCGATGAACAAAGGAAAGGAAAGTGGTTTAAAGGCCGAATCTGCGAGCTGGTAACTGGCGTAGACGGACAAACTCGTTCAGCACGAATCAAAGTAGGTAATAATGTAGTTAATAGGCCAACTGTAAAACTAGCAGTACTCGAGGTAAAACGAGATCAAACATTTCCAAATTGGGGAAAAAGGAAGGAAACAAATCTTAACGTTATAAAAGCTAAAGCAGAAGAACTAGCAAGTCAAATACCAAAAAGGAAAAAGCTCAAAATTAGGCCCGTATCATGGAGCTCATCCTTAAAATAACAATATACATAGCCGCTCTGTTTAGAGTCGAATGCTTATCGATCGTACCTATCCGTGAACCAGGAATATACTTTGATCATACTGGGACACTCCTATTGAAAAAAGGAGCATGAGAAACGACATTCCATACGGGGACACGTCCGGCAAATGATACGGATACGTTACAAACGTTGAAAAAACACTTAACCACAGTATTGAACTCCGTTAATAGTACGGACTCCGAACTCTCAGATCTAAAAGTTACAATCCAGCGCGAATGCAACCATGCAATTCAACTAATTCAAGGAATAAGTCACAAAAGGACAAAACGCTCCCGGGGAATATTTGGTATATTAAAAGATTTCATGTTCGGGGGAGACGACATAGACGAGCAATTAGCAGCCTTCAGAGCAGCAGAGGATACAAAAATTACACATGTGTCCGAACGTTTGACCCAAACAAATAAAAAACACAATGAGTTAACAGAAAATTTACGTCACCGAATAGACAAACTCTATGATGGTATAAATGTTCTCAGCAAAGAATTTAAGCATAACAAAAATGAAGTTCTAACAAAGTACATACAAGAAACGATCATGCTTACAACCGCTCTAGTACAAGACATGATAAATAAGTACCACGAAATAGATTCAAACCAATTATATTTAGAGGACGAAGAGATGTTAAAACAAACTATACGAAGAAAGATGGCAAGTCATTATAACGTTTTAGAATACTCGGAAATAACCAATAGGAGGATAGAAAATGGTGAAATAGTCTTTTCTATCAAAAACGTAATTGTATCGATAGAAAATTACGAGATGTTTAAAGTCATAGCCATTCCAAACTTTGCCAATTATACGATTTTAGACATACACGAAAATACAATAGCCATCAACGAAACTAGTTACTTATACCCGAAGGAAATTGTTAAACTGAACGAATCGCATTACATATCTTCTGAGAAAATAATACAACGAGAACCAGACTGCATAGCATCAGCATTACTACACACAGAAAGTGGTACCAGATGTAGTTCAAAGGGAATAGGGCCAGAAGTCACTGAATTTATACAACTTACAAATCCAAACAGTATTCTGTTCTTCTCTACCAACCCTGATAAGATACTACTAAAATGTAATAAAACACTCTCTACTCCAAGCTGCTCAATCGGAATCATAACCTTGTCACTAGACTGTAGCATTTTGACGAGCAAGTTCGAAATACAACCGACGATGCTAATAAAATCTGAGCAAGTTAGAGCATATTTTAAACCCATGTTAAATTTAAGCATATCAAAAGAAGATAAGTCTAACGAAGTAGAATCAGTAACCAGTAACTATGTACTCTTCTCGATAACCATACTAAGTGTTTCTATTACAGTCATCTTGGTTTCCGCGATGTTAATCAAGAAATATCTAAAACAAAATATTGGTCCTCCTCCATGCAGGCCACCCACTTTAAACCTAGAATTGTAACTCCCCTACGAGGATTTACGGGGGGAGGGATGTCGCTGACGACAATTTAGGCTTAAAAAACAGAGCGTTGCTAGGTCAATAAATGCTGACTAGCTATGTTATGCAACGCGCCAGCGAGGCGCGCTGGTTTAACGATTAAATGGAAAAATAGGCTAAGAAGAATAGATTAAGAAGAATATGCTGATCGACGACGGTCAGCATTTTTAGAGTATAAAATCAATTGAATAAATTAATGAAGGGATTTACTTGCCAAGAACCAGTTGGTGCGTTCATTATTGTGCTTAAGTCGGCGTGTACTGTGCCTGTCTTAAGCTGCTGCTCCGAAAGACACTTTCGTGTGCGCGACAGCTGCAGCATATTTGTCCGGTGGTAGACGCCGTGAGCGGGCGAACGTTGGCGGGCCCGTGGTCTCAAGGCGGTGTACTACTTTAGACGGATTTCTCGTTCGGGATGAGTTCATAATGAGATCGGGGAACTCATTTAGCAGGTCGGCTACGGGTGATGACGCGTCACATACCTTGACGGTGGACTGTCGGGTTGTGTCCGGCTGACCGGCTACGCGAAGGTTAGATTGCGCGTCAACTAAACAGCGATGGCGTAGATCTACAAGTAAATGATAATGGCGCAGAAAGTCCGCTCCTATGATGGCAGAGCTTACGTCCGCGATAACGAAATTCCACAAAAAAGGACGGCGTAAACTAAGATCAATTGTACGGAGGGACTCACCATATACCACGACGGCTTCGAGGGGATGTAGTTAGCTGACTTCGGGATGACGGAAACATCAGCGCCAGTGTCGATTAGGTAGCGGTGTTGTGTTTTGCGGTCGAAGATCACCATCCGGTTGCTGACAGGTGAGATGGTGTTCACTTGCGATCCGATGTTCCCGGCGCATCCTCATGCTGATGACGGCGGTTGACCCGAGCTCGGGGACACGGGGGCTGGATACGAGCAAGGCTGTCGGCAGGATCGTGCTGTTCTTCCAAAACGGCGGTGGTAGTAGCACTGTCCATCGGTGGTGTCAGTGACACGACGAGGCGGTGTCGGTGGCTGTGAACGAGGGTGAGTCCGGAAGCGGTCGCTTTGGCGGCTCTGTCGCATGAACTCGTTGAGCTGGCGGCTATGGTCGTCCACTTTCCGCGTCATTTGTGCTTCGAAATCTGTCGTCGTGCGTACCTCGGCCATGGTGTTGCGTCGGCGACGGCGGTCTTGTCTGCTGTTGCTCCTTGTGCGGCGATAACGGCCGACTGCACGTGTGGAGGTAGCTTCCCAATCCAGAGGTCCACCAGGAGCGATTCGATAATCGTATCGCCAGCGGCACGACGCATCTCCGCAAGTAGCTGGAACGGTTTGCGGTCTCCTAATTCGGTCGCGTACAATAACCGATTTAGTCGCCTGCGTTGAGATTCGCTGTAATGTGCGAGGATGGTTTTTTTTACGAAATCGTATCGGTCAGTCGCAGGCACGTTCCCTAGTAGCGGTTGTAGCTCCGAGAACAAACGAAGAGGTATCTGAGCCATCACTACATGGAAACGTCGGTTGTCCATTTTCGCGGTGATACCGGACGCTGCGAACCAATGTTCTAAAGCACAGAAAAACGACGGTAGGTTGTTGGTGTCCATCTCCGGTACATTCAGTCGTATGGCGTGGCATGTGTCCACTTGGCGCTCTGTGGTGGTGCTCGTAGGTGCTGCTGCAGCCGCGTCGTTAACATCAGCCGGTCTCATCTCAGCCGCCTCTGGGACGAGCGGTAATGCTAGGGAAGCGCGCTGCAGGTCGGGGCTGTGTTGCATCATCTTTTACGCCACGTGTAAAATCGTGGTTTCGCTGCACGGTGCTTTGAAAACCCGAAATGCCGCTGTAGGGTTCCGAAGACAATGGCGCTGTCTGCTCGTACACAATGGCGCGCTGAACTGATTGGCACAAAATGGTGCGCTGTACCGACACGAATAAAATGGCGTCGCTGTGTCGGAAAAGGGTGTGTCGCGAATGACGATGTCACTTGCACTGGCCGGGTTGATGGCGTATTTGGGCTTACAGGAATGACGGCGTAATTGGTTCGAGCCAGATCGTTGGTACGGGTCGCTGGTCTCACAGGCGTAGACAGCTGAGGGCACGTGCCGGATCGATGACGAAGGCTGCTGGCTGTGTGGACCGGAACGTTGGCGCGGTGCGCGGGGTCGTACGCTGAAGCGTTGGCGTGGGCTACTAGCTACACGGGCCGGATCGTCGGCGTAAGCTGTCGGTCGCGCGGGCCGGATCTTCGGCGAAAGCTGCTAGCAACACGGGCCGTAACGTCAGTTTGCTTCTTAGATCGTAAGGCGAGGTTTCGATGGTTACACGGGCCGGAACATCGGCGTAGCGTGCTAGTTGCACGAGCCGGATCGTCGGCGTGTTTCGGTGGTTACACGGGCCGGAACATCGGTGGAGTGTGCAGGTTGCACAAGCCGGATCGTCGGCGGTGTTCGCAGGTTACACGAGCCGGAACATCGGCGGAGTGTGCAGGTTGCACAAGCCGGATCGTCGGCGAGGTTAGCTTGTTACACGGGCCGGAACATCGGCAAGTGTGCTGGTCGCACAAGCCGGATCGTCGGCGTGAACTGCTGGTGTAACCGTTGGAGTGCTCTTTCTCTCTCTCTCTCTCTCTCTCTCTCTCGTTGATCTGCTTCCGTGGGGGGTCGGTCGGTCGCTGACTGCCAGATCGTGGATCCTGTGGACACTTCACTAGCACAATTTTCACTCGCGGCGGTAAAAATGTTCGGTCGGGCGACGCACTCACGCACTCACGAAATACACGCACTACGCACACACTCACAATAAAACACACGCACTCGCGTCGAAATACTCGTACTCGCGAAAACAAAAGAAATTTTTCTTGGCAATCACGTCGGGGTCACCAATTTTGGCTACCAGAATAAACGGTAGACCATTTTTATATTTTGAGATTGTCAAGATTTATTTAACTTTGTCGAGTGGTTTACAAAATTGGATGTGTCTTTGAGAAGAGAATAAAGGGAAAAGAAATCGCGTATAGTGTTCGCTGGGTTTTTATAAAAGATGAGGCGGAAGTGTATTGCGCGGCCTCGTGGCTTATGTCACGTTGACGTCTTCGGTTAATCCGTGCGCGGTGTATGTCAGGCTGACGTTTCCTGGATTAACCGTGTGCGGTGTGTACAACCGGAGGTCAGCTCCGAACAGTGGTAGGGCCACATCGTGGTCGCCACAAAGTGTTTGGTATGTTTTTATTGATCATTTTCGAATAAGCTCATCAAATGGTTCCTCCTCGTGTTGAGACTCTTGTGTACTGTGAATAGTTTCCTCAGCTTCATCTTAATCTTCGTCGACCTCTTCATGTACTTCCGTATCGTCGAATGCATCGATAGTAATCAAATCACTGACGTATTCTTCTTGCAAGATGTATTCATCAAATGGACAAGGATGGTTCTCTGCAATGAGTAGATACAAAATAAGTATTATAACTGTGTTTAATTTCCATTGGTCACTAATTTAAATTTTTAATTTTGCACTTACCACAATGGGGGTGTTCACTGAACTCTACATTTGACGTTGCTGTCTGAATATTACTTGACTCAGCTTCACTACTCTCTCCAAACAATTCAGCATGATGCTTTTTATCATTGCCTACTATGGATCTATACGTGGATCCTGACTGTTGAATATGTGCTTTTTAGTTGACACGTTTTTCCATACAAAAAATAATGAATTTTTTCTCAGCAGGCCATGAGAATTTTGTGAAATTTTCAAAAACCGGTATTCCCATACAAACGCATGCTTTTAAATTGAACTGTCAGCCAACTATCGAGCGTTCAACTAAAAAGCAATCCAACTTAAAAAACGTTCAGCTATTGAATTCTGACTGTAGTTGAACGCTTACTAGTTGGCATGCTTTTTAATTGAACATTACTTGGTTGACAGTTCAATTTAAAAGCATGCGTTTGTATGGAAAACAGGGTTTGTTAAATTTCAAATTATTTATTAAAAGTTTACTATATATACTGTATCCAGATCGAACTGTTTTAATTTAGATTGTAATAATCACGCTCATAATAAAATTTGATTGTTTATGTCAAAGTGGGTGTAATATACAGGTGGGCTTATCCCGAACAAATTTATTTATTTATTTATTTATTACGATACAAATATCCGCCTCAGAGGGCTAAATATAGGGAAACTTACTGACTAAAACTTAAAATTAATGATAACAAACAAATACTTCAATCTAACTAGACAAACATATACTAGACAGCAAGCAATTTGCAACACAGCCAACACACGTAAAATGAAAGAATTAGGATGGGGAAACAAAAAGGGAGTCAAAGAACTGAAGGAAGAGGGGGCGAAGGGATTGAGGGGGAATATGAAAATCAAACACACCAGAGGCACTGTTGAAGCGATGGAGGGATCGATAAAACGTATCATTGGTGCCATACAGCGTTCTTCTCGACGGGATTTGAAGGAAATCGCGGCGTCGAAGAAAGCGAGTAGGCGCGTACAGCGGTATTCTGTTAAGAAGTGAAGGACAATCAATCTCGTTCCGAAGCAAACCACTGATAAGCAAAGCTTGAGAAGCAGAGCGACGATCATGCAGTGTCATCAATCCAAGCATACGGCATCGGACTTCATAAGGGGGAAGAGAAGCACCCGATTGCCCTAAAAGACGCCTAATGGCAATACGAGTGAATCTGCGTTGAATACTTTCAACCCTTTCAATCCATACCGAGCTGACTGGACACCACACAATGCTAGCATATTCTAAAATAGGGCGGACTAAGCTACAGAAAAGGGCTTTGAGGCATATAGGGTCACGCACATCATTTGCCATAGCACAAATCATTCCTAGTACACTATTGGCATGGTTAATGGTACGCTCAATATGATGATTGAATGACAGCTTTGCATCAAGGTGAACCCCAAGATCACGAATGACATTAACACGATTTAATACAACAGAATTTAGTGAATAATTATGAGACAACACGTTTAAGCTCCGAGAGAAAGATATACAAGCACATTTATCGATACACAGGGAGAGAAAGTTAGCAGAACACCAAAAGGAGAAGGAGTCTAACAGACATTGAAGAGAGACACATGAATTAGAGTCAGTGATAGGACAAAATATTTTTAAATCATCTGCAAACATAAGGAAGGAATCGGATGGAAGAACAGAGCACACATCATTGACAAATAAAATAAAAAGTAAGGACTCAAGACACTACCCTGGGGTACACCCGACGAACAATGAAACTCATAAGAAAAACCGTCATTCAATTTAACACAGCAAAAACGATTCGATAGAAATGATTGTAGCCATTCAAGAAAGAAAGGAGAGAAGCCAAGTTTCTTGAATTTAGCAATGAGCAGAGAATGGGGGATTTTATCAAACGCAGCTTTGAAATCGGTATACACAGCATCAACCTGCATGCCAGAGTCCAGATTTAAGAGTACTGAGGAAACAAATTCCATAAGATTAGTAGTGGTGGAGCGGCCAGCCATAAAGCCATGTTGATTTGGAATGATCCACGATTTCACCATTTCCATTAGAGGTAAACGAATAACAGATTCAAAGACTTTGCTGAACGCCGATAAAATAGATATGCCACGATAATTAGAGACGCAACCACGATCACCCTTTTTAAAAACTGGCCTTATCCATGCTTGTTTCCAAATATTCGGAAAAGTAGGCGTAGACAAAGAAAGATTAAAAAGGAAAGAAACAAGAAGGGCTACTGCTTCACGACAATGAAAGAGTAAAGCAGCAGGAATACCATCGGGACCCGGCACTGAGGATGGTTTAAGGTTACCTAACGCACGTAAAACAGAAGCAGTGCTTACAGAAACAAATTCAACATTCAGGACATTGAGAGGGGTGAATGAAAGACTGGCCTCAAAGCTTGCAGAGTTATTTAAACCATTTTCATAGACACTCGAGAAATGATCAGCAAAAAGCGAACGAATGTCATTCAGGCACGTAGCAAGCACATCACCAAGTGACATACTAGTAGGGAGGCCATTATTGTTTCTCATAGAGTTTATGTAATTCCAAAACGCTCGAGGGTTTTAACGGAAGCGAGATTGAAGACGCAAAACATATAATTTATGGCGATATCTGTTATATAATCTGTAAGCGGATGCTGCATATTTAAATAACCTACGCGTGTACGGTGAACGCCAAGTCCGGTAAGCACGTGTAGCCCGATTTCGATCCCTAAGCAGAGAGCGCAGATGGCGGTCGGACCATGGAAGGGAAGGAGGTGGTCTGAAGAGAGGAGAACAGGAGTTTAAGGAAGTGATAAGGATAGCATTGAACTGTGTTACAGCCTCATTGATGGACATACATTCAAACAAAAATGACCAATCAATAGAGGACAAAATTACACGCAGCCTAGCATAGTCAGCCTTCTTATAATTATAAATAGGACTAAGATTAACACTTTGCACAGAAACAGGTAAGTTGGCAGTGGATAGATATTCAATTTCAAAAACAAACGGAGGATGGTGGTCATCAATTTTTACAAGAGGAAGATCTGCCTCATAAACGGAACACGGCGTGAAGTTAAGAGAAAACAATAGTATAAGGTCAAGCACACGACCATTATGGTTTGAAATATTGTTTAGTTGACAAAATTCCATAACGTTGAATAAATCGACAAAAGGTGCATGACATAGCAACGCATTATGAGGTGTATAGTGCTGGAAAGGTGTCGTTAAATTAACAGAATTTATCCACTGCAGAGAAGATTGATTAAAATCACCAAGAAGAATAAGTTGATCCTTGTTACGCAAGCGGGCTTTGACATCGTGAACGCATTCTAAAAGTTTTTCAAGCGTACGCATATCAGCTGCTAAGTATGGTGGGACATAGATAACACCTATGTATATATTAAAGCACTCATTTTTAATCACAACCCACACACACTCAAGCGGCGCGGAATTACTGAAATAGGCGCTGATGCTAAACTGGTCGAAACAGCAATGAGAACACCGCCACCGCGAGTACGAGAACTATTATTTATGTTACGATCACAACGGTAAACGATAAATTTATCACTACTAAAGAGCATACTTTTGGGTAAAGAATCATCAGCCCAAGTTTCAGTGAAAACAATCACATTAAAATCAGCAGCATCGGCCGCTAGCCTCAAATCAGTACATTTTGATCGTAACCCACGAGTGTTCTGATAGTAAATACTTAGCTATTCATTTGGTTCATTTGACAACGACGGTTGTCTGGCGTGATCACCACGGGTACGCTTAACAGGGGCAGGCAGGTTATCTGGAGGCGACCGATCCGAAGGTTTACGAGAGGATCCAGTCGTTCTCGCAGGAATGAACACCGATGAAGACGATGACGGAATCGACGAGGTTGATTGAAGAGCAGGAAGCACGGAAGTAGGCTCGGAACAGGTGTCACTCAGTGGATGAGAGAGAGCCGAAGGCAGAGAAGCACTCTGAGAAGGCATGCTGGCCAAGCGTGGTGTACTCAGAGAGCCGAAGTTAGATGGATCGTTTACGGGAGCATCCAATCGGGCGACGATAGATTTAACGGTATTAGTGTTGCTTGCACTATCGATATTTTTGGCCGACTCATCTGTAAGCGTGTCGTTCACTGACACTACAGGGAGATGACGATTTTGGTAATCGATGAACTCACGGAACACGAGAGATGGAGGCCAAGTAGCCGGAGAGAGAGAGCTTCTTCGCGCTTGCTGGAAGGTACACCGACCTTAAACGATACGAATGACATCGTTTCGACGTTGGCGCCAAGTTTTACGAGACGACGCACCACAACGTCCGATGGAGCAAGCGCAAGTCGATTTGAAACCATGGTAATGACATGCTTATCCGTTACAGATGTGTCGAAGCGCGACATAAAAATCCACGACAATGACTGTGGCCTTGGAGCCACAAATACTGGATCATATGTACTCCCCGATCCCGTTCCTTGTTGCATTGCAGGCGCAGAAGGCACTGCTGGCCAGGGAGCCGGAGGGAGGTGACGAGATGGTAGATCGAGGGGTAGTGATGTTCGGAGAGGGCACCATGCGTCTCTCTTACCATATGCAGAATCAAACGAGGCACTCTCACTAAATAGATCCTGCTTAAGACGGTGAAGCAGATCCGCTCTTATCGAGTTAATGGCGTTTCCTAGAGACGAGAAAATGCCATCCATTGAATTGACCAAGGCGGCCTCAATCTCCAGAAACAATACAGGCTTTTTCGATTAACGCAAGGCATCACATTGTTTGCATAGCCAGCACAGACCACAATCTGCCAACAATTCACTTAACGTGGATTCAGAGACACCGGCACAGTGAGCATGGAACAAACGGCTACACACCCCCGAACACGACAAGTGTAATGGATCACCATTTGGATTAATTGCCGTAGAGCAAATTGCACAGATAGTCATTATGATAACACTGTTACACTGGAAAGCAGGCACACAACGAGTGATATCGCAAAGCAAATGTGTGCAAAAGTCACAAGCGATAAAATTTTGCCAGCCACAGGGCGATTAATCAAGCCGCGTTAAAACACTGGAATAAGCAGGAGCGATCAAAACCACGTCTGTGCGTCACCAAGCGGAGAGAGTGAGTGAATTTGACAGCTGCGCTGTAGAAAAATGAATAAAAAATGACAGAAGGGGATTCGATCACTTTGTCAATGTATGTGTGAGCATCACTTCTGCTTTGTTGACGGCAGGAATGGCTTCAAAATTAAATCAACGATAAACTCTAAATAAAAAGCAGTTTTACGATAGAAAAATTGATTGTTCGTGGTAAGTGTAGTGATATTATGATTCTCATGTATCGGATATGAATCATTTATGTGTTATTCGGCAGAATCGACACAACAAAAGTGTTCATTGCTAACGCGCACCGGCACTCGGCAACTGGCCGCGATAATACATATAGCACGGTAAAATACGGTGTTATTTTCTGAATAAGCTTGTGGTAAGTAAAGAAATGAATTTAATTTTCTTCTAATCATGAAAGGGTATTCAATGTAATTGATTTTATTTATTATTTATTTCTTTCCTGTTGTACAGACAAGAGCTTCTATATAGTCAAAGTTGACAACAAGAGTGTTTTTAGTATCTACGATATTCTTGTGTGGTAAGTGAACAATTTTATTTGATCGTATAATTATTGTATGTGACGATCCATAGTCGTCAACTCGTGCGACTTCACAACATAACTGTGGTGGATCAAAGTGCTTTGTGCTCCGATCACTTCAGAAATGAAGATTTTCAATTACAAAATGCACCAATAGCCAACAACTCCGGTACATTTCGGCAGCTTAATCCAAAAGGTAACAACAATAATGCTATGCATTGGCACATTATTCTAATTTTTTTTAATTTTTTTACCAATACCAACAATAGGAAAAAACAGCAACATTTTAAGTACTGCCGCAAAACAAAATCAAACAATAGACTTCATTACGCATATGGCTGAAGTATTGTACGAAGGACAAGTACTACCATGCGAACTATTACAGGAGGAAGTATGTGAACCGGATCTGCATGTTTCCGGCGAGCAGCTTGCATCGAATTTAGAACTAGAACGGCTAAGAAACGAAAATGAAAATTTAAAAAATGTAAATAGTAATTTAAGAAATAAGTTGAACGAGCTGAACAACCAAAATAATCTATGTAGGGCAGAAATCGCAGCTTTAAAAGCAGAAATGGAAAACAAAATTGATAGCAATCTAGGTTTTGAGGAATTAGTTACACAAATGAAATTTTATTTTAAAGGTACACTATCAGACAATCAAATAGATTTAATTTTGCAAAAAAAGAAACGAGTGATATGGACAGACGAGGAACTTAGCGCTGCATTGACGCTACGATATTTTAGCAAAAAGGCATACAATTATTTAGCCAAAGATTTAAAATATCCTCTTCCTTCTATTGCGACGCTAAAGCGCTATGCAAAGCGACTCAATATTAAAGAAGGCATTCTGGACGACGTTTTGAAAGTAGTTGGCAATATAACGAAGACGTTCACCCGTAGGGATAGAGAATGCGTACTTAGTTTTGATGAGATGAAGGTCAGCAAGATATTAGTATACGATCCTGTTTCGGATGAAGTGATAGGTCCTTACAACTATTTACAAGTCGTAATGGCTCGTGGCCTGTTTAAAAACTGGAAACAACCGGTGTTCATAGGATTCGACCAGAAAATGACGAAAGATATTATCATGACAATAATTGCAAAATTGGCAGAACATAACATTAACGTAACAGCCATCGTAAGCGATAACTGTCAAGCCAATATTGGTTGTTGGAAAGAATTAGGAGCCTATGACCACAAACAGCCATATTTTACACATCCAACAAATGAAGGTAAAATATTTGTCTGTCCGGATGCCCCACATTTGCTCAAACTAACAAGAAATTGACTCATTGATCATGGTTTTATATGGTTTTAATTACAAAGGTAAAATTATTAACGTAGATTTACTATTTGAAATGCTTTCCAAAAGAAACGAAGCAGAAATGACTCCGTTGTTTAAATTAGCTGATTCACATTTGATAATGACACCTCAACAACGACAAAATGTGAGAAGTGCGGCAGAGCTATTGTCTCGCACAACATCAGTGGCATTAAGGAGATATTATCCTGAAAATGAAAACGCAAGACGTTTAGCAGATCTCATAGAAAAGATAGATCTTTGGTTTAGTGTCTCTAATACTTATACTCCTACAGCAAAACTCGACTATAAGAAGTCATATACAGGCAGCGATGATCAACTAAACGCACTTATGGATATGTTCGAGTTTACATCCAACATGGTTCCATGCGGCAAAAACAAGATACAAGTGTTTCAAAAGTCCATTCTAATGCAGATAAATTCTCTACAGATGCTTTTTGATGAAATGAAGTCAAAGTATGGACAGAAAGTAAAATTCATTTCCACACACAAGGTAAAACTTCCGCTTTTAAATTTTCTAATGGTTAAACTAATTTGTACTTTTTTTTTGTTGCAGCTCAACCAAGATGTTTTGGAGAATTTTTTTTCACAACTACGCCAAAAAGGGGGAGTGTATGACCACCCATCTCCGTTAAGCTGCATATATCGCATCAGATTCATGATTTTAGGAAAATCACCAACTATTCTACGCAACCAAACGGATGTAGGCCCTAGCAATCCACAGCCTCAGGATGAATATATTTCATCGCAACCAGAACCAGCAGATCACGAGTGTAATTATATACAGGATCAAAATGAACCAATAATTTCGTCCCGCATATTGACCCAAGCGGATATTACACCAACCCTGCCCAATATAGAAGATGTACAAAAGGAAAATGGTATCACTACCCAGGATAATAGCGATACATTCAGTACCGTAAGTAGTAGTGATTTAAAGTTACCAGAACAGGATGGCGATGGGCTACAATATATCATGGGGTACATAGCAAAAACCTACCATAAAAAATTTCCTGAATTGAAACTAGGTGAATTTACATTTAAAATGACAACCGACCACAGTTATTCCAACCCCCCCTCATTCGTACAGCATCTCTCGGTAGGAGGGTTGTTTGCTCCTTCCGAATCATTCTTAAAGCAGGGTAACAAAATGGAAAAAATATTTTTAAAATTCAACCGAGAAGGATCAATCTGTAAAAAGAAAGGCATTTTCACAAGACTGACCAAAACCATAAAACGCCGGATTCCAGAATCGCCTGAGGAAATTATTAAAAAGTTTGTTAAACAACGTGTTATTGTGCGTATGCGTTATAAAAATATGCTCATAATGAACGAAAAGAACATTAAAAAGAAACGAAAAATAGCCGATAACCTAAAGGCCGCTAAAAAAATGAAAAAAATGACAAATTAATCGCTCTAATACTACATTAAAATACCTTAGTTCTAACTTTCACGACCAGCTAGAGCACGTTGTCACTAAGGGTAACCAATTGATCGGCTTACTAAAACAAATAGCACGAGACATCACTGACCCGATTTGCATCAAGACGCTATACTGTGCTTTGGTGCGACCAGTGTTAGAATACGCTTCTGCAGTATGGTGGCCTACAGCTGCTCGTCCCCTAGCTCGTTTAGAGTCGATCCAGCGCAAATTCACGCGGTTCGCTTTGCGCTCCTGGAGTGTCCAACTTGACTATGAGGGACGCTGTGCGTTGCTTGGCATCGAGACGCTGAAGCAGCGGAACTGCAACGCTCAGAGGCTGTTTGTCGCGGGACTTCTTGACAATCGGATCGACTCGCCCGCGCTTCTTTCGAGGCTCAACATGTATGTCCCGCCGAGATCGCTCCGAGCTAGATCGCTACTTGACGTGGAGGAACGCCGCACTCGCTTTGGCTCCTCTGATCCGTTTATTCGTATGTGCCGTGAGTTTAATGTCATTTGTGATCGTCACCAACCTGACATGTCGCGCACCGCATTGTTGAATAGTATTCGTGTCGTGCGACCTTTTACATGTTAATTATGTTACTTAAGACTAAGCGTGACAAATGAATGACCGTAATGTGACTATGTTATAATGAATGAATGTAAATGAATTCGCTTCAAGTGGGCCACTTGCGGTCCGTTGAATTTTAATAAATAAATAACAAATAACAAATAACTTTATTATGGGACCCATGGACAGTAGGCATATTTCATATATCTTTTGAGATTATGAGATTATTAGATGATGAGATTATGAGATTATGAACTTCCACATATTGGATTATTTGGACACTGTACAATTATGTTAAATAGTTTTAAGTAGCATAGTTTCGTTTGTAAAATTTGTATATAGATTTATCCGGACTTTATAAGATAATTTGTATATTATGTGTTTTTTCATCATCGCTTTGCATTCAGCATAAAAATAATCGTTCGAATTTTCAATTAGAGCTAGGAAAATATGGTATACAGGTAGTCCCCGAGATACACGGTACCTCTTATACGCGGATTCGGAGATACGCGGTTTTCTAAACTTGACAGTTATTGGAACAAATTGTACTGATTTGACACATCATATATAACATTCCATAGAACTTCCTTTTGATCGAATGTTAAAATATATTTCAAACGGTTCCAAGCTGTTATTTTAAGTCAGAATCATATCAAATAATGAATTAAATGGCTAAAACCTCTCACTACTTGCAAAATTATACGAAAATTAGTGATATTTTGGCTGGAAATCACAAGATTCGACTTACGCGGAAATTCGAGATACGCGGTTTTTTGCGGCCGTTTTCGGTCCCCATTAACCGTGTATCTCGGGGACCGCCTGTAGTCTAGTGCGTAAAAAATCGTGTTACGTTTGAGTAGATTGTTTCAGCTAAAATTGACGTAATTCATGTCTTGGAAGTAATAGTGTAAAACAACTATTTTTGCGTCTCTAATTTTCTAAATCTCTTAGCGTGATATGTAGTTTGTTATTTTATATTGCTGCAATACCGTACTAGTCGAATATGTTACATATATCAATACGAAACGTATACAAACAATTACTAATAGTGATAAACATTACCAGCAGTTGCATGAATAACATTTCTGAAACGGGAAACACTCATAAACTGTAAAAACATTTTTTAAATCTGGCGCATTAATACGGCTATACTATCGTTAAGATTAAAATGAATATTAAAATGCAATACAAATACATACAATAAGAACCTATTCACGCACGGTCCTATAAAAAGTTTTTGAAAGCAGACGGATGATTACTACCTTCGTGGATGCCAGTTCATCTAGCATATTTGGATTTCAGTTGGTGGCAATTTAAACAAATATGAGCTGCACGCTATGACTTTATGACTTTCACACTTTAACTTCAGTTGTTCATGTATGTTTGCAACAATCTTAAAGGTATTGGCACCTGTCAACACTTACTGTAACGCTTGATCAACATAGGGTTATTTATGGGGATTTCGTACGATTAACCACGTTTTACTATTCATGTTGTTCATCATGTTAGTATGTACAGTTCATTATGACCTTTGCACATATATAAAGATATTCTTGCCGGTGTGTTTTGATGTACGTTATAATTAACCGATAGGGGCTTTACAGCGCTCTCTTTCCTATTCCGGATTATTACTCTTCAGGATATTCCGATGATTAAGTAGATGGATAAAAATTACTTCCGTGTCCTAGGTCCATGGTATACTTCTTTGTTTTCCTCCATTGCGTCGATTACAATGACTTCATATTTGTCCTTTTTCTTCTCCTTGTTTACATGTCCTCTATTGAGATGGCACTGCAAATGATCCAGGTTAAACGTTTTTAATACATCTGCCCTTAGGTTATTTTATCACACAAATGAGTAATACTTACGGTCATGATTTGGTAAAGAAAAAAAATTTATACCTTCATGGTAAAAAAATATCTATCATGCTATTAGCTGCAAAACTTATTTATGAATGGCATGGCTACTTGACGAGCATAACTTTTCGTTTCCAGCACCTTTAGATACATGGTTCGCACTGAGGAGGCTTATTAGCATTATAATCTTTTAATGTTTGTACTGCAACATGACTCATACCCGTACCAGATTGTCCAGATCAGTAAAAAAGCGCTGTATGGACTCGACAAACAATGCTAAAATTTGGGAAATACAAACGAAAACAATTTAATATTGCGTTGCCGCTTATCTCTTTTGGTTCTATTTCAATTTTTAAAAGAAATATTCGATACTTAACCCGATCACAGCGGAGTTCTTTGATATTTTTAACTCAGGAATATTTGCAATCGTTTCATTTGCAAAAGTAAACAAACTCACAGCTTGCTATTTGTGTTTCGTAGTGTGAGTGAATAGATACGTATCGCAATCGAATCCCCTCCTGTCAAATTTTTCTCCAAAATGGCGTTCCCGCCAAATCTATAAGCCCACCTATACCCACTTTGGTTTATGTAATGCCATAATATAATTTATGCATGCATTGTATGGTGGTCTCGCTTGAATATTCAGGCTTTGGTGTGACTCGAGTACATCTGACGGAGGCCAACACGGCTTGCTCTTCATAATTGCCATCAGCGTCTAGATTACGAAACAAGGAGTCTGGTAATGCTCTCTCATCTTGTAGACCGCATTCAACCAGCCAGGCGGGCATTCATAACCGGGTTTCTAACAAAAGTATTAACTGTCCTTACTGCTCTCGTGGGTTCAGCTATACTTGGGGTGGGTCACACGATTAATTTTACGACACGATCCGGAGTCTGACGGAATCGATCCCGAACCATGGTTGCGGTAAGGGTTGCTAGATCACATTAGGAATCAAATTCGACTTGTGGGTGCAGCGAGTTTGTGTCAACCCGAATTATCAGTAGGTACGTAAAAGTATACGCATTTCCGACCCGGTGCTTCGATCTACTTTACCTACTTGTACCTTTCGGGTCGACCCGAACGACTACTGGTCACTTACGGATGACTCTGACCCGGTAAGTTCGAATCGACCCGCTCATCACAAAGCCAAGACGGACCAGCCAAGATGTACACGTTCGATCCCGGTTATTGCTGCACCTCGGATTTCGTTTGGCGTCCGCAACCCCACGATCTGCATGTCCGGTATGCTAATCACGGCAGCGAAATTAACTAGCCGCACATAAAACCCATTATATGCACAATAATATGCCACGATTTTTATTATATTTTTTTTTTTTGGCTCAACAATCGTTGTCGGTCAAGGCCTGGCCTGTACCCACTTGTGGGGATGGCTTTCAGTGACTTTTTTTTATTACCCTTACTTTTATTACCATAGCAGGATTGTCAGTCCTACGTATAGGGGCACGGTCTATTCAGGACTTGAACCCATGACGGGCATGTTGTTACGTCGTGCGAGTTGACGACTGTACCATGAGACCGGCTTATTATTATTTTATCGGTACACAAATGGATGGGCGGGGAGGGAAATGGAACAACGCGTGTAAATCATAAATACAAACACTTTTCTCACATATCTTACATAATATTTAGGTATGGCATAATACTTTTGCATTTGCAAAAAGAGCTTATACCTCGATGCAACATGTTGTTTACCTCTTTGGCCGATGTACAAACAGGCATACATATCACTACAACTCTTTGTTTTCCAACACTTTTCATATTTCAACTAACTATGCACGCCGAAGTAACACTAAACTCATTAAAACACTTCACAAAAACAAGTTTTTTACACATTATCACGCAGAATCAAGGGGATTAAAAACATCAACATTCGAAACGTCAAACTTTGCCACTTTGTATGAAGTCGAATGTGGTAGTAAGAATGAGACAGACTGACCGGCAAAAAATGGGTGCAAAGAAAAAACGAGTTCTCCAGCTGAAATAGCCGTCGACATACGCACACAATCAAACACGACTTGTTCCAATTAGACAAGGGCAAAATGAATCAGAACTGAATGATTCATTCAAATCTTTACACTGAGTGAACGAGTACCGCACCGCCAGATAAATGGAAATGATTCTTCCGCACGCTAGCGGTGCGGTATTGATTCTCCGAGCGGACGCTCTCCCTGTCGATTATGAAAGTGTGCGATACATCTCCGCACGCTAGCGGTGCGGTATTGATTCTTTGTGCGGACGTTCTCCGCGCCGACTATGAATGTGTGCGATACATCTCCGCACGCTAGCGGTGCGGTATTGATTCTTTGTGCGGACGTTCTCCGCGCCGACTATGAATGTGTGCGATACATCACCGCACGCTAGCGGTGCGGTATTGATTCTCCGTGCGGAAACTCTCCCGGAAATATACCGATCATGAAAGTGTGCAACAAACCACCGCACGCGGTGCGGAGTTCATTCTCCTACTCAGAAAATCAGCATGCTTTATCGATCTGATAATGTGTTGACTAGAACGAGAAAGCTTCTGTTATCCATGTCTTCTTTGCCGTTCAGCAAAATAGCGATACACTCTCGCTCTAGTAGTTTTTTTTCCACTGCACTGCAACTGCAAACTGCAGGTAATTTTCCATATGTTAGAAGCACCCCATGTCGGCTTTGAATATATGAAAAAGATTCTCCTCATGGACTATAGTTAACCACAGTTTTTTAAACTGTACGATTAATTGAATGAATGTTATCAATCCGTTGTTTTAAACGGCGATAAATATACATTTTTATAAAAAATACTTTAAACGAGTAGAAAACAAAATAAATTTTGATATAAGAAAATTAAACAAATCGTGATAAATTTAAAGTTTAGTTGAGCATTAAAACAACTTTGATTTCCTTTTTCTCTGCTTGTAAATGTAACTGTATAAAAATAAAAAAATAAAATAGGGTGTACATTCTTGCAGCATAAAAAATATTCTTAAAAAAATGCTGCACCTCGGGTGTGCGAAAGAATCACCGCACGCGTTCAGTTCATTTCACTGAGCGAACTGAACCGCACCTGATCTTTAAAAATAATCATTTTTCCCATGACTAGTTCCATTACGCTGAGTTCGTTTTGTGTTAGTGACAAGCGCACTCAAAAAGCAAATCGCGCTCTCACCGCAACGCGTTTCTCCTTGCTTCCTCAAGCTTCCTCATACCCCTCGGTCTGAATCACTCAAAATTTGGGTTCTCATTGTTTGCGTGGTCGTTTCTCCTCACAGCACCTACCTGTCTTCCCCTCCTACCATTCATTTTCGCTTCCCTTTCTTCTCGCCCTACAATGTCATCATATAATGAATAAATATACACTTCGATGTACAATTCTATCCGCAGTCCTTTTATTGTTCTATCATTCATTGTTTTTGGTGTTGTGATATACCTCCTGAAACGAAAACAAAACAGAAAATGGAAATTATTGTAGAACGAACACCATTTCAATACAATGATGCCGTACACAGAATGCCGCAGTATTGCTTGTATTACAATCAGTTTTGATTGATAATGGTGATGTATAAGGTTGCCACAGTACTAGTTCGACTTACCTCAGCTTTTACCAGCAATCAATTCGCACTGAAAAAAACAAATTAATTATAAGAGTGTGTTGCTTGCTGTTTGCCACATTGCTGCGCCGGTGTGTAAACAATGTGGTCGCGTGACAGCGCTGTCAAAAGTTGTTCATATCGATATGTCGCATTGATTTGACAATAAATGACAACATTGAAATTCAAAGAAGAGCGGTGTAGCGCTAGCGGATTTGTATTTGCAAAATTATTGCATCTAACTGTGAGTAAATCGAAAAAGAATTATTGTCTTCAATGTATATAACGCAAATGTTTGCAATTTTAATGCATTTGTTTTAGATATCAAATCATGAAAACACAATCAATTCTTGATGCAATCAGGATATGTGATCAGCGAATCGAGCAGAATCTTCGTCAAACGCATAAACTTACCACAGCAGTAGTATATGTAAAACTTCAACTTAAGAAAATGTGCCGGAAGGAGCTGGAACTGCCTGTCGTCACTGCATCCATTGCACACCAGCCTTCAGCAACGCAGCAACCAGTTTTCCACGCATCAGAATTGGTGTGCAAGGAAGAGTTGGATGCGTTGGAAAATAATCTCTCTCTCTCTCTCTGAAAACTTCCAAACAATGGTACGTTGGATTACCGGCGAGATTACTGCTACCAAAGAAAAGCAACGAATTCATGACGCTTTGGGAAAAATGTTTTCAAGACCTTTTTTTGCGAGTTGTAGCTGGGCTGGGGCTGTTAAAAAAGGATATAAACCTAAGTTGGGTTTGAAAAAATATCCAAACGTTGTAAAAATACTGATGGTTGTTGGTGGAAATTGACCAGGCAACTTTTCAAAAACATTTGAAAGATAAGCTTTACAATGGGAAAAGTGCATGTTATATTAAAGGGATAAGAAAAAGTGTAGTTCATGCCGAACATAAAAGAAAGGCAGTGATTAATAGTTCTATAAAATAGTATGGGGTTTTCATGTTATCCGTGCGGTGAAAGTTTAAAGAATTATTGAGGTTCGAAGAACATCTGAATTTGAATAAAACAATATGAATTCGTAAAACATGTATTATTTTAATATAATAAACAAAAGTGTTATTTTTAGCTTCTAGGAGATTGGCATGATAAAAGATCTGATCACCAACAGGTTCTGCTACACCTTATCTTGCCATCGAAATAATTGTGCTCTCCTCCCAAGCGCCACAGATTAAGCTTAAACGACTGGAAAATTGAATATCCATAGAAAAAAAAGAAAGCTCCACAGCTTCATTGGTTTGATCAATAGATGGCGTACTACAACTCATCATTATATTGCCATCCTTATCTTACAATGTGTTTCGACAAGTTTCATCTTATCATGACCTGTATAGCCTTCTAACTTTCTGAGCAAAAATCTATATGAATGGTTGTGTGGTCAGATACGTGGGTATCAACATCAACGACCATTACTCAAATCTCACTTGCTTCAGTGCTGGTGGTTTCCGTTGGAGTTTAGTATTTAAACAATCGTATCGCCGTTCTAGTTCTAGCGATGCATAACTTCAATGCGAAACCATACAACAGTACAGAGGATATGAGAAAGCTCTCCTCCAAGCGATGAAGCTCAACTGGTTGGGGTATCCCACCAACAGAGAGCGCCACCAGCTTTTTTGCTATTTTTAGAATGCATGAGTCGTTTGCCGTCTGCTAAACGAAGTCTTTCTATATTCCGTTTAGATAGAGAACTTGAGTCGTTTAGAAGCCGTTTAGTGGTCGTTTAGTGGATTTGTGGCACTTGGGCTGCGCACAGTGAGGAATGTGTCAGGTATTCTCATAAAATATCCCGGCCATTACGTCTTGCCGACCATCGCCAGTATCAGAAACTACAGTTTGTTGTACAACTCATTAAGCTAGTGGTTCATCTTTCACTTCCACACTCCATGCTCGAAAATTGGGGATACGCAGTGGTATAGTTCCATCGTAGCAAGGACAGATAATCCAGCTGCGTGATACTGAAAAAGTCTGGAAAGTCTTAGGATCCCGGCATGACGACGTAGGTATTTAAACCAATAAGAAGATGGTCCTGAGGATGCGTCCCTTAAACACGCCCACAGCGAGGAGCCTCTTCTCGGATGGTCCAAGACAGTTCTCTACCCAAGTGCCACAAATCCATTAAACGACCACTAAACGGCTTCTAAACGACTCAAGCACTCTACCTAAACGGAATATAGAAAGACTTCGTTTAGCAGACGGCAAACGACTCATGTATTCTAAAAATAGCAAAAAAGCTGGTTGCGCCATCTGTTTGTGGGATACCCCAACCAGTTGAGCTTCATCGCTTGGAGGAGAGCTTTCTCATTTCCTCTGTACTGTTGTATGGTTTCGCATTAAAGTTATGCATCGCTAGAACTAGAACGGCGATACGATTGTTTAAATACTAAACTCCAATGGAAACCACCAGCACTGTAGCAAGTGAGATTTGAGAAATGGTCGTTGGTGTTGATACCCACGTATCTGACCACTCGACCATTTATATAGATTTTTGCTCGGAAAGTTAGAAGGCTATATTAGGTCATGATAAGATGAAACTTGTCGAAACACATTGCAAGAAAAGGATAGCAATATAATAATCAGTTTTAATACGCCATCTATTGATCAAACCAATGAAGCTGTGGAGCTTTCATTTTTTTTCTATGGATATTCAATTTTCCAGTCGTTTAAGCTTAATCTGTGACGCTTGGGTAGCACTTTCATATGATTGAAAAATCTCGATTCAATATTAAACTAGCAAAATTTTGTAAGTACGTAAGTGTCTCTTTATTATGCACTTTTTTATCACAAACAAATATCATAACCATATTTTTCATTTTATATTTACTAATTGTTGCAACTGCAACTCCGTCGGCTCCTCGACGGTGGCGAATAAGATATAACGACCGTTTTACTAACGTACAAATCTTTACTTTATTTAAAAAAGGATCGACCGATTATAAACTCACAAGCTTGGATTTTAGTAGTGTTAAAAAACGCGGTCTATCGTTCGCTAACTTTTAAAGAGACCGTTTGTTCTGCGCACGGTGTATTTATCCCTTTTTTCCGCGATGGCCGTTGCGCCATCGCGTTACGCAGCGAACGTTGCCCTTTCTGAAATGTTCGAAATTCGAAGATCGATCTTGTCACCCTATCTAAACGTCTAAACCTATCTCCTGTCATTTAGCTTGTTTACATTCCGCATGCCATAATAAGGGACACGCGGTTTGTCGGCACGGTTACTCGTAACACTTATAAAAGAACTTACTAACCTACAATACTCTTCTAGCTTTAAAGTTCTCCTAAAATTAAATACTTCTAGGTAACTAATGCATTACTCATTAGTAAGTCTGTAGGAGAGGGAACAGTACCATTGAATCGGGTTGTGGGGAGCGTTCAACAGGAAGCTGGGAAAGAGGACGACTAGGAAGAAAAATAGGTACTAATTTACATTTAATATTACTTGAAGAAACCTCTACACGAGTGGTATGAACATTTGTATGAATTCTAAAGATATTTAAATTGATTAATGATACATCGAAATCCAATACCCCCGCATTTGTTGATGAAATATTTATTTATTTATTTATTTATTTATTTATTTATTTATTTATTTAAATCAAAGTTATCGGGCAGTATGCCTAAATAACTTAATGCTTACAGAGTACATGTTTAAAATATGGCCCTAGAACTAACTTGAATATGCTGACGCAGCTGACTAACGGATTGATTGAAATCTGCTGATAACCCTAACCTATTATACACATCAATCATTTTGAGCAGTGGATCATTGGCACCAAAACCAGTCGATCTAAAAGGGCTTCTTAGTAGCTCTCTACTTCTAAGACCTCTAGAGGGAGTAGAAAAGCAAATAAAATTTAAAATGTCAGGTGCATCAAAATTTCCAATTAATAATTTATGCATAAAAGTTATCTGAGCCGTAGTTCTCCTATGCTGTAAAGTCTCTAAGCCAAATAGTAAACACCGAACATTATACTAAGGATGTGGAATTTGGTTTGACCAGGGAAGACGATGAAACATAACACGTGTGATTTTTTTCTGAATTTTTTCAATTTTATCTATGTATGTGATTTGATGGGGACACCAAACTACACTGGCAAATTCCAGGATGGGACGGACTAAAGAACAGTATAATGTTTTTAAACTGAAAGGATCTTTAAAGAGCTTTAGTGACGATAGTTTGATAATGGCTAGATAAACTAAGCTTATTGTCTAAAATAACTCCTAAGTCCCGAACCTGAGAAAAACGTGGAACGCTGTCTTCATTGATTTTGTAGTTATAAATAATAGGATTTTTTTTCTTTGAGAATGTTATACAACTACATTTGCTAACATTAAGTAACATTTCATTATTAAAACACCATGCAGAAAAATAGTTTAACGAGGCTTGTAACATTTCACAGTCGTCAGAATATTTAACAGGTAGGAACATTTTTAGATCGTCAGCATATAATAACAATTTAACATGAGGAATAGCAAACACGACAATAAATATAATAAATAGTAAAGGTCCTAATATACTCCCTTGAGGAACACCAGATAAATTATGGAATGTGGCAGATAAACTAGTTCCTATCTTAACGTTAATGCAACGATCAGTTAAATAACTTCTTAACCACTCAACAACATTTGTGTGAACACCATACTTTAATAATTTAGATAGCAATAGAAAGAGGTTGACCTTGTCGAAAGCAGCGCAGAAGTCAGTATCAATGACGTCAACCTGTAAGCCCTTGTCAATATAGGAGTGGCAAAAGTTAAGTAAGTATATTAGATTGGTCTCAATCGATCGTTTCGGCATAAAGCCATGTTGAACATTAGAAATTAATGGTGAAAAGGCTTGGAGCATATGACGAGACATTATCTTTTCAAACAGTTTGCTGCACGGACATAACATTGAAATTCCTATATAATTGCACACATTACTTTTGTCAGATTTTTTATAAACAGGAAACATCCACGATGTTTTCCAAAGACGTGGGAAGCATTTCGATTGCAAGGATTTGTTGAATAGTTTGGTCAGTATGGGAATGAGAGCGAGAGAGAATTGCGCTGGGAATATTTGTTTATTTGTTTAATTTGTTTATTACTCGTTCAATGGATAACAATGGATCCGTGTGAATGTTCTTAAGTCTAATATTAGATTAAAATAAGTAGTAAGATCATCTTAATAATTCGCTTCTAAGGCAGTTTTTAAAGGATTGCACTGAGGTTCCAAAATCAAACAAATGACGAACTTCGTTAAACACCCTAATCATGGAGTTGAGGGGGTCTCTAGATCCATATCCAGTTCGACTACGGTTCAGGGCAAGTAACGGACGAGAGCGAAGCTGAACAGCAGGCGCGTAAAAGTTTAACTGCTGGAGTAGGGAAGGACAGTCGATGTTACTTTGCAGTAAACCAGCCACAAATAGTTGTTGTGCGGTACGGCGTCGGATGTGGAGCGGTTGCAGTCCGAGGAGCAGAAGTCGCGATTCATAAGGTGGTAACTGACTGCCAGGTGGCCAAGGTAACAAGCGTGTTGCGTATCGGGATAAGCGACGCTGTATCGATTCCATTCTCTCAGAAAGTCTTTGGGTTGAGGGCTTCCAGACGACACAGGCGTATTCGAGTACCGGGCGATAATACCACAGTATAACGCTTTGATGCATACTGGGTCTTTGAAATCTCTTGTTTTCCAAAAAAACATGCCAAGCAATTGATTACCTCGGGTAATCACCTCCTCTGTTTGCTGGTCAAATGACAGCTTTGAATCAAGTATGACTCCGAGATCCTTCATAGTATTAGTGCGTTCTATTGGTAAACCGTTAACTGTGTAGCTGGTATTCTTAATTTCTCGTGCGCGTGTGAATGAAATGACTCGGCATTTTTCAATGCAGAGGCTCAGGCGGTTTCGATTGCACCATTGGTGAAAATCGAGAAGGTATTGTTGTAGCTCGGAGTGGTCTGTGTCATTTTTTATCGTCATGTAGATTTTAATGTCATCTGCATACATTAAATGATTCGCTGCTGGTACTACATACGATAAGTCGTTGATGAACAGTACGAACAGTAGCGGACCCAGGTTGCTACCTTGTGGCACACCAGATGATGCAATGAAAGACCTTGAATGGCACCGTGAGAAAGATACAGCATACGATCGATTGACAAGGTACGATTCTAATCAGCATATTAAATTTCGCCCAAGTCCCAACTTGTTCACCTTGGCTAAAAGGATGTTGTGATCGATGCTATCAAAAGCAGCCTTTAAATCCATATAAACTGCATCTGTTTGAATCCTGCTATCCATGTTACGGAGACATTGTGATGTAAAGTCAACAAGGTTAGTAATCGTCGACCGCTTTGGAACGAAACCGTGTTGTTGAGGGCTAATATAGTGATATGAAGCCGTGAGTAAACTTGTTTGGATCACTTTCTCAAAAACTTTGGCTCCAGCACTAAGTGATGTTATGCCTCGATAGTTGGCTGCATCTTCCTTGTCACCTTTTTTAAATATGAGGACTATCCATGAACTCTTCCAAATAGAGGGGAATTCTCCTTGTTGCAGCGAAAAATTAAAAATTTTGGTGAAGATCGGCGCAATGGACTCACAGCATCGGCTGAGAATGATGGCAGGAATACCATCTGGGCCGGGACTAGCTTTGGGCTTGACTGCTTTGAGCACATTTAGAACAGATTCTTGCGATATATTAGTTAAATTAAGGTCGATGACATCATTAGGAGTATTAATTAAAGCGTTGGTGATAATATTGTCTTCAGTAGTTGAGATTGTGTATGCCTCCTCGAATCTACACGCAAATATATCACAAATATCTGAAGCAGTTGAACCAGCTCGGTCATTGTGGTAAATCGATTTAGGTGTCACATTTGTACTATTGTGTTTCTTACGAAAACTCCAGAGAGCTTTGGGCCTTTTGATAAAATTCTTCTCCAACCGAGACAAGTAGCCACCGTAGCGTATTTTATTGTAACTACGGTACAAGCGAGTTGTTTCATTTAATATGCTTTTGTTAACAGGTGATCGGTACTTCGTATATTTTTTTAATGCAGCTTCCTTAGCTCTTTTAAGTTTTTTTAGGTGGCGGTCAGACCAAGCAGGGCCGCTCTTTGGTGTGATAATTGGTACACACGAATCAAACGAGGATAAAAGAAAGCGTATAAATATCGATAAAGCTTCATCAACAGAATTAAACTGGCTTATTCTGAACTGGCTATTAAAATTAGTTATGAGCTCATCAAGCCGAGTAAAATTGGTTTTATAAAAATTCATCCTAGGTCTACTTGCTTGCGTCAGTGTAGGATTAGGCATTGTGCTTGGAATTCGAACCGTTAAATCGATGGCTGGATGGTACAGGTCAGGAGAGACTAGTGGTGTTGGGCAGGGGTGCAAATCGATGCAGTAAGTTGCGGCAATAAAATTTGCGAATACTAAGTCGAGCTGCCGGTTAAGCGAGTTTTTGATACAGCTTATTTGATAAAGATCGCTAGCGTTAATTTCATCCAAAAAACGGGATCTGCCCGAAGATGATGAATTTGCCACATAGTGCGCGAACGATGATGAGTGACCAAATGTTTGTTGTGCTAGTGACCACGATACTGCCGAAAAATTAAAATCTCCAAACAAAAATATTAGATCATTAGTTTTTGCATGGCTTACTATTGCACTTACACTTTCAATCACAGATGTAAGAGTATCTGTGTCGTTAGCTCGATTAGGAGGAATGTAAACAGTCCCGATGAATATCGTGCAAGATGATAGGCGAATGGTAACCCACACTTGCTCAAGTGAGTTACACTTGCTCAAGTGAGTGAGTTCACGGGTGTTCAATAAGGATGAGCATGCGATCAGTGCGCCACCACCACGAGTATGCATACTATTAGACAAGCTACGATCACATCTATACACCGAATAGCCCGGGTCAAACAGTAGCGATGATGGAATTGAATTGTCAAGCCAGGTTTCGGTGAGTATTATTATCTGATATTTAGCGTCCAATGTGTTCAATCCAAATTCTGTGAGTTTGGTACGTAGTCCTCTAACATTTTGGTAGTGAAAATGTATATCACATGGTTTCAAAGCCGTGTCAGTCGGTTTGGCATGTGAAATGTTTTTAATATCGCGAACTGAAAACATTTTCAAGTGAGTTGCTGTGTTAGTGCGTGCGTGGTCATTACATGAAGTGTTAGTGTGCGAATAGCGACTGGCTGATGCTTCTTGTGTGCGTAAGCTTCATGAGCTGTGTTCGTGATGAACGTCATTGTTTTGAGCCGTACGATCAGCTAGGATAGGTGAATGCTCCATATCGTGCACTATTGGTTGTACATTACTAGGTGATGAAGTATTTTGCTTTTCATTGATGGTTTGCTCTGCCGGTTTCGGAATATTATCGATAGGCACTGCATTGATGCTTTGAAGTGGGGTTTCATGTGCATTCATCGGTGTGAGACAAGCCAAAGGATGGGATGAGGCTGGACGGTTATCACGTAGTATAAATTCACGTACACGTAGATTAGAATATTGTCAGGCCCAGGTGCGTAGGAAAGCTTCAACAACGAAATAGCAGATTCCACCTCATCATCGTTGATTAGTGGTGTGCATAAATTAACCTCATCATTTATGAACGATAAAGCCGATGTTGAGTTAGACGGTACCGTGAATTGTTGGTGTACACAGAAGAGAAATATGAATATTGCTCCCAAGAACTATCTTCTACACCTAAAATATTAAATGCATCGCTTGTAGTTGATTTGGTAGCTTTTATAAATCTTACATTTTTTTTTTGTTTTGTGTAAAAAACCAGCTATCTTTGAATTCGGGTCCTAATTGGTAATCGGCTCTTACTTGTAAATGACGTTTTTTCTTTAAATGTGGATAATTCGTTTCCGTACGATGACTGGCTTTTTGAACAATACTTTGTTCTGTTAATCTGTTAATCTTTGTTAAAGCCACCTGTTCCACAATTTTAGTTCCCGATTTGACGCATGGTTTTACGAATCGCATATTGTTCTCAAAATCATATGCAGAAAAATAATCCAACGGCCCTAAATCCTCAACATCATCACCAACATGTTGGAGGTAATGGACGTTGCTTGTAACATTGGATACACCATAAAAGTGACTAAACTGTCTGACAAACTTTTCAAGCATTCTTTTTGCCACAGGCCAAAGTTGTTTGTATTCTACAGTACTAAGTATAGTTATGCTACAAAAATATAAAAGATAATGATTATATGCCTCACTTCGCATAAATGCATATAATGCAGAAAAATCCTAAATTCTGTGGCCTTCCACAAAGCAAGTTCTTTTAAGTGCCGCATTCTACGGGGCACTTCAGAAGGAAGTCGTGTCTTCATAATAAAAGCAGAAACGACTTGTCCAAACTCCAAACTACAAAATGAATGTCACCAAACTTATTATGTATTATGCCCTCGTCGATTTTTTTACTGACACCTTCATCAATTAAATGAAGACGGTCACTGGGAGGGACGCCTTTGACCATATTGTAACGATAATTTTTTTCCAAAGGTGACGTTCCTGTGTGATGTTCAACACAATCCCTACCTCTAAAACTCTTGTTAGTACGCGGCGTGGCATTGACAGTATTAAAAGTCATAACTTTACCTCTTTTAGAAGGTACTGATATTCCGACTGCTGTGCAATACAAGCATCCATGTTTACCATTAAAATTAATGGTAGCTGTGGTGATATGAAGGAAATGATGAGTTATTATGATAGATTATTGAAGTTTTTGCAATTGGGCATCATATTCTTACAAACGTTTCACAAATGCTCGCATTGGTGCATCAGCGACAAAAACCCTCATGAAAAATGGCCATTTTTATCGCCGCATTTTACATTTTATCGCCAATGTTAATGCCATTGTCTATGACAGGGGTCTCCAAACTTTTTGGTTAGCGGGCCACATAGGGGGCAAACATCGTGGGTGAGGGCCAATCATAGTTAATCTTTAGAAAAAATATCAATTGTGTCGGGGGGGGGGGGGGTTGGCATGAGGAAAAAAATAACACATCTTTTTATGTTTGATGGGCAATCCAAATCCGATTTTTATTTACATTTTTATCTCATAATAATAATATTTCATATTATTTTCATTTTTATATGTTGATGTAAGTTTATACCACTCTACTAATGAGTATATCAATGCGAGCGACGGAATTGCTTCTTGGATCCTGTTATCGCTGTCAATTCAGGTTTCAGATTTGACGTTCCTATTAATAATATTGATTCCATATGTTTGTCTGTCATATTTGATCTTAACCTATTTTTCACATATTTCATACGTGTTCCAAACAACGAAATATATCGACAGGCAAAATCCTTCATCTTTGGGAAATCGGTTTTTGGTAAAAAATTATAAAATTCAATTAAACCTTCTTTAAACTTGTTCTTCAAATAGTCGTTTGCTTGCATTTCTATAATTTCTATTTGCAACTCATCGGGACAATCCTAAAAAACAGCTTCAAATGGATTTTGAAAATTCTTATTTCTGAAGCTTTTTCTTCTACTTCAGCAAACCTATCATTAAACTGGGTTTGTAGTTCACGTAAAAGATAACTAGCGTAGTCAACTGGAAACTCTACGTTTATCTTCTTGAAATTTCTGACACTCCGGAAAATGCGTTAATTTTTTTATTTGTAGTTGTTCTATAAACAATCTGAGCTGTGATCTGAAAGCTTTTATATGCGTGTATAGGTCAGAAATAAGATTATCTTGCCCTTGAAGTTTTAGATTCAATACATTTAAATGATTTGTAATGTCCGCAGCGAATGCCAATTTCCATATCCAGTTTTCATCACGTAGCAATGGTTCTTGTTTGCCCTTGACATCTAAAAATTCAACTACATACTTTCTTAATTCGAGCATACTGGTCAAAAGTTTTCCACAGCTTAACCATCTCACTGCTGTGTAATAAGGTAGATCTAGATAATCTGCATCATTATCTTTCAACATGTTTCTAAATTGTCGATGATTCAGACCATGTGACCGAATAAAATTAACTATTTTAACCACTGGTTGAAGAACGCAGCTAATATCTAAATATTTAGCACATAACGCTTCTTGATGAATCATACAATGCACAAACATAGGCTGCGGAATTTTTCTTTTTTTGCACTCTTCTTTCACTTGGCCTACCAAACCTTTCTTAGTACCACTCATATTTCTTCCTCCATCAACAGTTACACAACTAAGGTTACTCCATTCTAAATTGTACTCTGAAAAAGTGTTTAGCATTTTGTTGAAAATATGTTCCCCGGTGACAGTGTCATACATGCTATGTAAGGCAGCCAATTCTTGTGTTACTTTCATGTTTTCATCCACTCCTCTGATGAACATAAGAAGCTGGGATGTTGATGAAATGTCCAACGATTCGTCCATTGCAATTGAAAAATATCTAAAATTGGTTGCATGTGTTTTAACTTGATTCATAATATTTTCACCAATATCTTCGACACGACGAGCCATAGTATTTGGACTCAGTGATATATTTGTAAATTTTTTATCATTTCTGGGCACAGTTCTTGGACCACTTCCAACATGCACTCCTTCACTAATTCACCATCAGTAAATGGTTTACCTCTTTTAGCCAAAATATATGCCACTTTGTAACTGGCGTTAGTTACAGATTCGTTTTCATTGGCTAATTTGCAAAACAGAGCCTTTTGCGATGAAAGTTGGTGGTGTAACTTAGAAAACTTTTTGTTGCGTTCTTTTCCCTGCAACTGACCATATTTATCCTCGTGTTTGCTTTGGTAATGGCGACGCAGGTTATAATCCTTCATTACTGACACATTTTCGTTACAAATCACGCACAGCGCTTTGTCACCATGTTTTGCAAAAAAATATTTTATGTTCCATTCTTCTTGAAATTGCCGACACTCGTCAACAATTTTTCTTTTCTTGCTCTCGGTCATTGAAATAAATGTAAATTTTCTGTACGGTCAACAGTTCCCAGTCCAACTGATAGCAGATTACTGTCGATTGCTTCGAAAGATTTTGGAAAGTGGCGGCCTCAAAATCAATATGAGAACTGCGGTGATCACAAAAAATATAAAGAAATCCTCAACTCATCATATCTTCCTCCTAGCCCTCCCTTTTTTCTCATTCGTAGCCAAACAATATTTCAGAACTATCGAAGAAGCTCACATCATTGGATTTACAGGGTTCTCAATCGTTATTTGTTTCCGTTTTAAATGCTCTCTGATTTTTTTATGATTCGTTTAACAATTTAATGAGTGTTTGCCTTTATTTGATATATTATTTGTTCCTAAACTCTTGGCACCATCCTATAAAATCGTAGAACGCATAGAAAAAAACATTGAGCAAACAATAAATGATGGGTAAACTAAAACCGAAATACCAAACAGCTACTGCAACCCCTGTATTGCATGTATGTTAAAATCAGACGAAGAACGAAATCGAAGCGAAAGAAGAAAAAATGACGAAAGAGTGTGTTGTGGCAATAGCACACACGTGCACACTTAGCGACACACGAAATCTGGTGCGATACCGACTCTGGAGCAAGTGCACACATAGACACATTTGGCCACACCAGCGCTCTGTTCTAGTGCAGGTAGTTTTCTGCAGTCCACGGTGATACTACATACAGCCCCTCACTTGGCGATACACGTTGTTTCATGCGATGCGGTGGACGTTCAGAATTCAGTGGTGCAAATACACACATGCACACACTTGGCGACACACGGCTCGGTTGGCTTGGCAGAAGCGCATACACACATTCACGCAGTAGACTTATGCATTAAGAATTCACTTTTATTCCAGTGAAGTAAGCGATGAGCGGCGTAGCACATGTCGTTCTCGTTCTCTCTTTCATGCTCATCCGTTCTGAATAGAAAGACCGAGTGTCGGAGTTGGGCGTATCGAAATCGACGTTTGAGCTTTGCGGGCCGCACGGGAGGGTCTCGCGGGCCACATGCAGCCCGCGGGCCGTAGTTTGGAGACCCCAGGTCTATGAGGTTGTTATTGTTGTGATATGTGATCAAATGAAGTGACACCGAGAACAGCTAGCATGCGACTACACAGTTTTATTGAAATCAGAGTGTATATCGATAAAGTTCATGAGGCCGCGTTTACACATAGTTGTTGTGTTTATGTATGGATAGTTCGATACTTGAATTGATACCCTAACACCCCCACACAATTCTAGGATCCTAACTATCCTAACCAAATACCAAAATATAATTCAAACAATCTTATTGATTTACTCCCTCTCCAATCCTAACTTATTACAGAAACCTTTGAAGAGGTTTGGCGATAGACCCTTTGTCGTGATATCGGCTTGTTGCATCGATGATGGCATGTATATGATTTCAATCCGTTTTAGTTGTACAAGTTCCCTAACAAAATAATATTTTGTATCTACATGCTTCAGCCGCTTTATGTCTTTAGAATCTTCCGCTACTTTCATAGTCGATTGATTGTCCTCATAAAGGGGTACCGGATATGTTATGGACAACCATAAGTCTTCTAATACGCGCAACACCCAAATGGTGTGACATCATCAGTTCACGATATGGTTTAGATGTTCTCTCACTTTCCTTTCCTTTACTTAATTTCAATCTGTTTTCGATAGTCGTGGATATTGGTTTAGACTCGGTCATATTAAATCGTTTTAATAATTTTTCAAAGTATTCCTGCTGACCTATACTCATTAGTCCTGCACCAATATCTCTTTCTATTGTCATACCTAAAAACGTGCTGACTTCCCCATCATCTTTCATTTCGAATTTCTTTGAACATTTTTGTTTTATTTCTTTAAGTGCATCTAATGAATCACTCACAAGCAAAATGTCGTCAACATACAAAACGAGTATTATTTTTATAGTTCCTTTCTTTTGTGTGTAAAGACACATGTCACTAGCACTACGCACAAACCCTATGCTTGTTAAGAAATTATGAAATTTTTCATTCCACGCACGAGAAGCCTGTTTCAATCCATAGATTGAACAATTAAATCGACAAACCAATCCTTTATCCTTCTCATAGCCTTCAGGCTGCATCATATAAATTTCCTCGGATAAATCACCATTAAAAAAAGCAGTTTTAACATCCATCTGATGGATATGCCTTCGTTTTTCGTTTGCTAATGCCAGAACCATACGTAATGTATCTAACTTGGCAACAGGTGAATAGGTTTCAGTATAATCTATACCTGGCTTCTGGGTGAAACTCCTAGCAACCAATCTTGCTTTATAAATGATTTCATTATTATTCCTGCGTTTCATTTTAATACCCACTTGCAAGATATAATTTTCCTACCTTTGAGTGGCTTTACCAGTGTCCAGCTGTCGTTTTTCTGCATCGCTTGCATCTCGCTGTCCATGGCGGATTGCCATTGTCCCCAGTCATCTCTTTTCTTCAGCTCGGAAATTGAGCTTGGGATGTCGTTGACGAAGCTCAGCGCATTGAAAGCATAACCAGCATAACTCATATCGAAATCTGCATGCCACTTGGGAGGTTTTATTTCACGACGAGAAACCTCTTCTTCATCAAAAGATTCTTCATTGGTGTTCACTAATGTCTCATCAGCACTGTTGAAACTAGTTTCAAGAGAATCTGCTTCTAACTCTTCTTCTTGTTCATCATCTTGCACAACAACGGGATCAACTTCTTTTGGAATAACCACTTCACTTTTGTCAGGATAGCGCCCACTAGAATTCTCCACAAAGATCACATTACGCGAGCAACTAATTCAGTTTTTCTGAGGATTCCAAATTCGATAACCATTTGCGGAATATCCAACAAATATTCCCTTCCATGACTTTGCATCAAACTTTCCACGAAATTGTTTCGGTATATGCACAAAAGCGTCCGATCCAAAAACCTTTAGGTTCGCAACGTTGGGTTTCTGCTTATTCCACAACTCATAAGGAGTTTTTCCAATAGCAGCAGCAGGGCTTCGATTTACTAAATAAGCTGCAGTTTGAACTGCCACACCTAGTGTTGGGTCCAGTAGCTCTTTTGCAAGAGCGGAGCGCACCGCTCTCGCTCTCTAAAGTGTGCGGTGCGCTTGAGGTAGCTCCGCACAGAGCGCTGCACACAGGAGCGATTGTGCGATGCGCTCCCAGGAGCGATTGTGCGATGCGCTCCCAGGAGCGATTGTGCGATGCGCTCCCAGGAGCGAAATTTCGCACTTTACTGAGCGCACGCTTCGCACAGTGCGAGCACACTTCGTACCATGTTATAGGAAGTCAGTTGGTGTAGTACTGAGCATATTTTGACAAACCGCCTTTTAGCATTAGCATCAGTTAGCATTAGCGACTCCGATGCGTTGGTGCAACGAGTTGAAGTCGGGGCGAATCAAATGTCCATAAATCGCTTACACACATACCACACACATGCCCATCGCCCCCTCCCTCCCGCCCCCCCTCCCTCTTTGTCGCCCTGTCCCATGTCCCCTTCTCTTTAGTTAATTACAAAATTTTACTAGGGCTCCGAGTGAAAATTATATTTTTTGCATTAAAACATGCCCTGCTATCGCAAGCCTGCGACGCGAATAACAGTTTTCGCGTGAAACCAGCTGTCTGTTTTATTGCACAATCGCATAGCAGTGGCTCCGAGTACAAGCACAGACACGTTTCATCTCAACCAAATTCAAGAGAAACCTCAACTCACTGGAGCGTCGTTTACCTACGACCTTCACAATTCATAGTTGTTTTAAAGAGACGCGTGCTTGGTACCAGCCGATTTTTCCTGATAATTTCTACGGCTACGAACCGCTGTGTTGATATTGTGTTTCGGGGCTTTTAGATTTTTGTCTGTGTTGTATGCTTGTGGTTGTGTTACGGGTTTTCGATGGTGGTCAAGCGCAGCGTTCTGTGCATTCGATTCTCGCAGAAAATGTCTCCGCACAGTTTTGGTGTGCTCGTGCACCGGCCATCTATGCACGTGCACACTGGCAAAGAATTATGTTTCTCACTCTACCCAATGCCTTGGGCCAACGATGATGAAATTGTATTGTTTTCAGCTGTGCGCGTGTATTTCAGCGTTCTGCGCTTTCGCCATGCGTAAAAGGGTAGAAAAGAAGAGCGAGGAATGAAGTGCAGCTTCTCTCTCTCTCTCTCTCTCTCTCTATCTGTCTCTCTCTCTGTCTCTATCTCTGTCTCTCTCACTCTCTGTCTCTCTCTCTGTATCTCTCTCTGTCTCTCTCTCTGTCTCTCTCTGTATCTCTCTCACTGTCTCTCTCTCTCTATCTCTCTCTATCTCTCTCTCTATCTCTATCTCTCTCTCTTTCTCTCTCTCTCTCTCTCTCTGTCTCTCTCTCTGTCTCTCTCACTCTCTGTCTCTCTCTGTCTCTCTCAGTCTCTCTCTCTCTGTCTCTCTCTCTGTCTCTCTCTCTGTCTCTCTCTCACTGTCTCTCTCTTTCTCTCTCTCCATCTCTCTCTCTTTTTTGTCTCTCTCTCTCTCTTACGCTCTCTCTCTCTCTTTTTCTCTCTCTCTCTCTCTCTCTTACGCTCTGTCTCTCTCTCTCTCTCTCTCTCTCTCTCTCTCTCTCTCTCTCTCTCTCTCTCTCTCTCTCTCAAGTGTAGAGTGTGCTTGCACTGTACGGAGTGTGCGAAAAGTGCGCGCACTGTGCGAAGTGTGCGTAAAGTGCGGAGTGCGCACGCACTGTGCGAAAAGTGCGAAGTGCGCGCACTGTGCAAAAAGTGCGAAATGCGCGCTCTGTGCGAAGTGCGCGCACTGTGCGAAGTGCGCGCACTGTGCGAAGTGCGCGCACTGTACGAAGTGCGCGCACTGTACGAAGTGCGCGCACAGTGCGGAGGGCGCGCACAGTGCGGAGAGCGCGCACAGTGCGAAATGTGCGTGTACGCACAGCACACTTCATTGTGCTACTTTACCCAACACTAGCTTGCATACAGCCGTTGCCGTCAAATTTTGTCTCGAAGTCACCAATTTTTGACAGTGTGCATCAATTTTTGTCTCGTAGGCGTAAATTTTTGACAGTGTGCCTCAATTTTTGTCTCGAAGGCGTCAATTTTTGTCAGTGCGCATCAATTTTTGTCTCGAAGTCACCAATTTTTGTCTCATGGTTACCATATTTTGTCGCTTGTTCATGAAATTTTGCCTCTCAATATATTAACATGAGTTTACCTGATTTGACGCGTAGTTAGGGTTATTTAATTGTAGTAACATTTAATTTCAATTAAAATCTGTGGTTTATAATTTTTTTTTTTTTGATTTTAAGGAAAATGCTTCAATTTTTTTTACTAAATTACAGGTACGTAGATCAACACAGCTGATTGCTTTTGAACAATGGATATACTTTGCACTCCTTAATCGAAAATGGCAGTACAATGGTAAACCGTAGGGATTGCGAGAACTATTTTAGGAATTTATTTAACTATTTGCCACGATTGCCGGTCTCGTAATACAGTCGTCAACTCGTACGACTTAATAACATGCCCGTCATGGGTTCAAGCCCCAAATGGACCGTGCCGCCATACGTAGGACTGACTATCCTGCTATGGGGGGATCAATATGTAAGTCACTGAAAGCCAAGCCCACAAGTTGTGGTACAGGCAGGCTTTGATCGAAAATGGTCGTTGAGCCAAAAGAAGAAGAAGATTTGCCACGATGCCAAAATGAAGAAATAATCGAGGATTAATCTTCTCTAAATTGTTTTGATATTATCATAAATAAGACGTAAAACTATGTGAAATATGGAATTCCTGAATTGATTCCTTTGCATTGTATAACCTTTTTAATTTTGTTTTGCATTCTGGAATTATTAAAATATTAAAATAACGAAAAAATACCAAGAGACAAAAATTTGTGACCATGAGACAAAAATTGGTGACTTCGAGACAAAAATTGATGCGCACTGACAAAACTTGACGCCTTCGAGACAAAAATTGATGCACACTGTCAAAAATTGACGCCTACGAGACAAAAATTGATGCTCACTGTCAAAAATTGACGCCTACGAGACAAAAATACATGACTTACGGCCAAAATTTGACGGCAACGGCTGTAAATCATAAGAAATTCTTTTCTATTAGGAATAATATTCCTGGGAGCGCATCGCACAATCGCTCCTGCGTGCAGCGCTCAGTAAAGTGCGAAATTTCACTCCTGGGAGCGCATCGCACAAAAGCTCCTGCGTGCAGCGCTCAGTAAAGTGCGAAATTTTGCTCCTGGGAGCGCATTGCACAATCGCTCCTGGGAGCGCATCGCACAATCGCTCCTGAGAGCGCATCGCACAATCGCTCCTGGGAGCGCATCGCACAATCGCTCCTGGGAGCGCATCGCACAATCGCTCCTGGGAGCGCATCGCACAATCGCTCCTGTGTGCAGCGCTCCGTGCGGAGCTACCTGTTTTTCCTGTGGGCAGTGCGGGAGCGCGCACAATAAGAAGAGCGGAGCGATAGAGGTAGCTCTTTCGCTCTTGACCCAACACTAGCCACACCCCACAACTTTTTGTCAAGGCTTTTGTCTTCCAACATAGAGCGCGCTTTTTCCACGAGAGTTCTATTCATCCTCTCACTTGTACCGTTTTGTTCAGGCGTGTACGGGTTTGTCCATTCCATTTGTATGCCTCTTTGTTTGCAATACAATTGAAATTCACGACTTTTGTATTCGCCACCGTTGTCGCATCGATGGTTGGAAACGCGCACACCAAACTTTGCACACACCATGGCCTCATACTCACGGAATTTCTGGTAAACCTCCGCCTTTGTTCTCATCAGGTACACCACAGTGAATTTGCTGCAATCGTCGATGAACGAAACAAAATATCGTTCACCGTTAACCCCATTGTACTGCATCGGACCACACACGTCCGAGTGCACGAGTTCCAGGATTCTTGACGATTGTTGTCCACTCCGCATAGAAAAAGATTCTCTTGTTTGTTTTGCTGTGATACACGCTTCACACACTTTGTCTTCTTTTCGTGGAACAGCACTGATCGGTAGCCCCAACACCATATTATTTTTCATGAGCACTTGCAAATTTTTCGAACTGAGGTGTCCATACTGACGATGCCACAAATCGTATTCTTCCGGGATTTTACCACTGAACAAAGCACGATTCGATTTTTCTTGATATAACTCTACTTTCTAGAGATTTCCACAATTTTCACAGGCCAAAACTAATTCGGAGTTTCTGAACACTTTTATTTCCCCTTTCATAAAAACGACCTTAAAACCTGCGTTTTCCATTTTTCGCACCGATAACAAGTTTACTCTTGCTTCCGGAATGTATAATACATTTTTTAAATTAATTGCACCAGAAATTTTACTGTGCACATTTTTCAAGCGCGAAATGTTTCCCCGGTGAGTAGCTGTAATGCACGCACCTTCTTTTGCCACTGCAATATTCATGGGAAATTTCATTTTGTTAAGCTCGGTGAAAATTTCTTTATTGTTCGTAATGTGCTCCGAAGCACCCGAATCCACAATCCATGCGGTTATCCCATTATCACTGATGATTTTCTAAAAACAACGACGATTAAATAAATAATACAATTGTAAACACAGTTTGAGTGTGAGAGCGTACAGCCACAAGGCGAAAGTTTTAGTTTAACTATTTATTCTCCTGACGACAAATACAAATAAATCCAAATAAAATAGCAATAAAACTTTAAAACGGTGTCACCTGCTGCTCGCTTCACTCGCTACTGGTTTGAAGCGCGTGCAACCGTTTCCCTGTCATTTCATCTGTCACTTTCCCTAGCTGTCATTTCACTTCATCTCGTTTATACGTCCGGGTTGGACTCATCAATAGCACTGCCTTTTCCTAACATTCCCCCGCCCGTGACCAACCATATTTGGTCACCTTAAGTTGCTATGTCGAGCAGTGCTAGCTTAGCTACTGGCCTCCTAACTGCTCCTGTATTGGTGCGTACCCACGCTTGCCTTATATGACCATCAGGTCCTGCCATAATTCGTTCAACTATTCCTTTCTTCCACTGGTTCCTGATTGTTCCGTCCACTACCAGTACCAAATCTCCTTTCCTAATTTCCCGCACATTTTCAAACCACTTACTCTGCCGCGAGATCACCGGTAAATAATTCCTTCCTTCCACCGCCTCCATATTCCGTCGAGCATATGCTGCGCTAACTTCCAATTTCCCTTCAAGCTATCCCTATAGTTCGTAGGTAACACTGGCTGCTGCTTTACACCTGAAGAACTCCCCAACAGGAAATGATTCGGTGTGATTGCCTCTTGGTTCTCCGGGTCCAAGGGAACATAAGTCAACGGTCTAGAGTTGATCATCGCCTCTGCGTCTAAGATCACTGTCTCAAACGTCTCGTCGTCGGGTGCGTGCTTTGCCTCCATCACCGTGCTAATCGCCGCTTTTACAGAGCGTACCATACGCTCCCACACGCCGCCCATGTGTGGAGCGCCAGGTGGGTTGAAGGTCCAACGGGTGTGCGCATTCGTGAAAATCGCCGCCAGAGTTTCATTGCGCTCCTCGATCTCCCTCCGCAGCTGCCTGCTAGCACCCAAGAAATTGGTCCCGTTGTCGCTGAAGATTTCTACCGGTGCACCTCTTCTAGCCATAAATCGTCTAACCGCCAACACGCACGATTCCGTCGATAGACTGTGCACCACCTCCAAGTGAATCGCGCGCACAGTCAAACACGTGAATAAAGCGATCCAACGCTTCTCGTTCGATCTTCCTCTCTTGACCAACACTGGTCCAAAGTAATCCAGCCCGACGTAGCTGAATGGCCTAACAAAGGGCGTGAGCCTCTCCTTTGGTAACGGTGCCATTGGCGGCACTTGTGGTAGTGACCGCCTGATCTTACAGAAGACACAGTTCTTCACCGTCTTCGTTACCAACGCTCTCAGCTTCGGGATCTGAAATTGTTGCCGTAACTCATTCGTCACTGTTTCATTGTTCGCATGACGATACAATCGATGATACCGCTCTACTATCAACTCAGCCAGTCGGGAACCCCTCGGCAGTATAACGGGATACTTAGCAGAATAAGGAACATCAGCCGCTGCACCTATCCTTCCTCGCATTCGCAATACGCCTTCATCGTCCACAAACGGCAATAGATGGTAAATGTGGCTTTGCTTTGATACCGTTCTTCCTCCAGGTTTTCCATCGTTATCGTCCAAACTCAGAATGCGAACTTCTTCCGGATAGTACTCGAGTTGTGTCTGCCTCCACAGAATCTTATCCGCTTCATAGAGTTCTTCTTGTCGTAGAACACCTCCTAAAATAGGTTCGCCACGATACTTTCGTCTCAGATTGCCCACATACCTGACAATCCAACCAATCATCCTTTGTAGCCTCTCCAATCGGCTGAAACGTTCATACCGGATAGGTAATAGTCCGGTGTTAGTGTCTTCCACGTGAAGATTTACCTGTCGTATTTCTTCTGACGGGTTGTCGCTGTTGTGCCTCTGTGATGGCCAATCATCCTCCCCATGGAGTAAGAACTCTGGCCCTTGAAACCAGTTGCCACCAAAGTCGAAATTCGGCTTTCCCTTCCACTTCGTGGCCTCGTCTGCCGGGTTGTGGTCAGTAGGCACCCATCTCCACTCGTCAACCGATGTGCTCTCCAGTATTTCGACCACCCTATGAGCCACGAAGGGTTTGTAGTTTCTTGGATCCGACCTTATCCACGACAACGCAACTGTGCTGTCCGACCAAAGCACTCGTCGTCTCACATTAATCGGATGATGCTCCTGCGTGTAGCGTAAAAATCTCGCTCCCAACACGCAAGCCTGAAGCTCAAGCTTCGGAATAGTAAGTGGCTTCAGTGGCGCCACCTTAGCTTTCCCACCGATGAGTGTACACTGAGGTTCTCCAGCATCATCAAATATCCTCAGATATAAGACGCATGCATAAGCGTGCTGACTTGCATCGACAAACAAATGCCATTCGCCATTCTCGTACATCTTCTTCGATGCTGCCGCAAAGTAACTGCGCGGAATGCGTAGGTCTGCTATTGCCGGAAGCAGATCAATCCATCTACGCCAATGTCTCAACTGCATGTCGTTAATCTCTTCGTCCCACTGCGTGCCAGTTCGCCAAAGATCTTGTATCAGGATCTTGCCGTGGATCACGAACATCGCAAGCAGCCCAAGAGGATCATAAAGGGACATCACACATCGCAATACCTCTCTTTTCGTTGGAATCCTCTCTGCTATCAAGAGGTCAGACACCGTCGTGCACGCCCTAGTGCAAAATCCAAGCTCGTCAGATGCAGGGTTCCATCGCATTCCCAATACTCGTTCCGCCTCATCTCCCATGGATGATAAACATTTGATGTCGCCATTTGCTTCGCCAAGGCATCTCATCAATTCCATACTGTTTGAGGTCCAATTCCTCAACTCGAATCCGCCGTTCCTAAAAATCTCCCTTACGTCATGGGATACCTGACATGCTTCTTCTTCCGTCTCGAAGCTGTCCAGAAAGTCATCTACGTAAGTGCTTTCAATAATTCCCTCCACCGCTCGTGGGAATTGTTCCATGTGCTCTCGAGCGTTTCGGTTCTTGACATACTGCGCCGTTGCGGGTGAACACGCAGACCCGAACATTACAACATCCACGATGTAGGTTTCCAACTCGTCCGTTGGTTCGTAACGCCACAAGAAACGCTGCGTGTGTTTGTCTTCCTTTCGTATCATAATCTGCAAAAACATCTCCTTCACGTCTGCACACGCCGCCACTGCGTACAGACGAAATCGGAAGAGTACGCCAAGTAACGAGCTCAGCTCGTCTGGTCCCTTCAGCAGCATGTCGTTCAACGATGTTCCATGCGCCTTAGCTGCCGCGTCCCAAATCAGCCGAACCTTTCCAGGTTTATTTGGGTTGGTAACCACCCCTATTGGTAGGTACCATACGCGTCGCTGGTCAGCCTCCTCCAGCTCACGCAACGTAGCCTTGTGAACGTACTGCTTGCTCAACAAATCTCGAATCTGGCGATGTACTTGTTCCTTAAGATGTCCATCTCGCTCCATCCTCCTCTCCAAACAATTGAACCTACGACGCGCCATGTCGATGCTAGGAGGTAGCTCGATGTCATCTTTCCTCCACAGTAATCCCGATTCGAATCGCTTCCCGATTCGTGCCGTGGTAGTGTCCAGAATCTGCTTCGCACGCCGCTCATCTGGATCCTGTTCGACGCCGTGTGCAGCACCAATCAACTGCATGTCGAAATATTCCCGAATCGTCTCGTGAATGTTACCTTGGTCGTTGCACTCGCAAATATGCAACAACCGCTCACACTCCAGATTCGCCGGTTTTCCGTAAATACACCACCCAAGGCGTGTCTTTACTGCGATTGGATCACCAACGCCTCCCTCCTTAGTCCTGAGAGGGACCGCCAACGGCAAATTGTCCAACCCAATAAGCAGCTTGGGTTCCGCATCCCGATATGCCGAATCGGTAGCCGCTCCAAATGTTGCCATCTCCCTTCGTCCTGCACGAAGGATTGTCGAGGTAGGTTTAGCCCTGGCACAGTCCGTACCGAGTGGATGGCAAACCGCTTTGTAGAACCAACAGGTCCCACCTTCAGGTTTACTCGTCTGGATCCAGCCTCGACCCTTGTAGTGTTGCCTGTCCAACGGATGCAAAGTGGCTCCACCTTGCCCTCAACACCTAATTGTTCAGCCAAATCGTCATCCACCAGCGTCATGGACGAGCCTTCATCCAAAAACGCAAACGTCGTCACCGTAGCAGCCGGTCCATAAACGGTGACAGGCACTATTCGAAATAGCGCCTTCGATGATGATGACACGTATTGGTGATGGTTACTCTCCGCAATGACACCACCATCGATTCCTCCTTCACGGCTTTCTATATTATTCTGCTCGCTGCCGATCTCGCGAGACTCCTTAGCGCCGTGTAGCAACGCATGATGTCGGCGCGTGCACCCACCAATGCTGCAAACCGCTCTGTTTTGGCACGTCCGCCAGTTGTGCCGCTCCAGACAGCTAAAACATAAAGAAAGTGCACGGGCCTTCCGCCAGCGGTCCTTCACCGCCATTGCTCCAAACGCGAAGCATTTGCTCACAAGGTGTCCCCGTTTGTTACACACAAAACAAGATTGTCCTACCTGGATGGCTCTTGTTCCCGATGTGGTCGCTCCCTGGTTTTCCACGTGCGCATGCACGTAACCCTTGGTGTTAGGTTTCTTCCTGTCTACTGCTTTCAATGAGGGTGAATCCAGCCTGGTTAACGTTTCAGCATCGTCCATCCATTCCGTCATGAATTCGCCAAACACGATAAGATCCGGTTCCGTCACGCCTCGTATGTGCCGTGCCCAGCTGTACTGCTCGCTCGTCGGCAACCTTTCCACGATCTCTTGCAACAGCAACGGGTTGGTCAAGTGTGCCCGTAGACGAGCAGCCTGCATGTGATCTACCATGCTCCGCACTGCCTCGCCGAACGCCACAACAGTATCGGGCTTCTCCCTGCAAGGTGCAGGCATCCGACGCATTTTCCCAATCAGCGCTGAAATGAGATGTTCCGGCCGACCATAGCGCGATAGCAGCGTCGCAATCACTTGTGGCACCACCTCCGGTAGCACTAAACGGCTTCGCACAACTTCTAGCGCAGGTCCTTTGAGCGCCTTCTGCAGCCGTATCATGTTTTCCCAGTTGGAAAAACCACATTTCTCCGTTGTGTAATCGTAGTGCGCAATAAATACGGGCCATTCCGCCGGGTCCCCTGAAAACTCGGGTAATTCGGTTGGCACGTTTCGATGAACACTTTCCAGTCGCGGGGCGGGACCACGCTCATCCTGCTGCGAGCCTCGCATCGATTCTCCATCCGGCTGGGACGGTGTCACAGTCGATGCTCCCGAAATCGCAATCACACCCAACTCCTCGGACAACAAGTCCTCCTCCTCCTTCACAAACTTCAGCTGCAACTCGAGCTCCATCCGTTTCCTCTCCGCCTCCTGCCGCCGCTTCATAATGGCTAGCCGATTAGCCACACTGTCGGATACCTTAGCAGGAGTGAGGTTAGGTTTGCTCACCGCGTTGTAGCTTGTCCCACTTGAAGAAGGCATGGGTGTTTCTACCGCTTGTTGGATAACCTCAACCAGTTTGAGGTTATGTTTCTCAGCCACGTTTTGCGTAACCTCCTCCAGATTGAGGTTAGCATTTGCCGCTTCCATTTGTTCTGTGTGCTTGACCGGCGTCCTCTGAATCAAGCCGGACCGTTCCTTAGCCTGGCAAGCCACGCACAACCATTTCCGCTGTTCCACAGCTTCCGCGGGTTCCGTCAATCCGGCGCACGAAAAATGCCACCATAAATTGCACTTGTCACATGCAACAAAATCCGGATCATCCCGCTGATCACCGCAAGCCTGGCAGTGATCGTTCCTTTTTGGGCCCATTTCACCTTTGGAACCGTTTTAAAGGCTTTTTAATGTAAACACAGTTTGAGTGCGAGAGCGTACAGCCACAAGGCGAAAGTTTTAGTTTAACTATTTATTCTCCTGACGACAAACACAAATAAATCCAAATAAAATAGCAATAAAACTTTAAAACGGTTTCACCTGCTGCTCGCTTCACTCGCTACTGGTTTGAAGCGCGTGCAACCGTTTCCCTGTCATTTCATCTGTCACTTTCCCTAGCTGTCATTTCACTTCATCTCGTTTATACGTCCGGGTTGGACTCATCAATAGCACTGCCTTTTCCTAACAACAATTTACAAAACAAAAGGCACACACTCACCTACTAAGAGATCCGGCCATGGAATATTCGATGAGGCAAGATCAACATCAGCAAGTTGCTCATTGCATATTCGGTCCAATTCTTCTAGCTCCCGCTTTCGCTCGCGATAATAATTTCCATCATGTCGCTGCATTGTCGAACGTAGGTTTAATTTCTACTAGTTTTTCACGAAAATAATGTAGAAATGTGCAGATCTTTCCCATTCACCAACATACCGGTCAAATGTAAACAAGTATTATAAACGCGATTCAAAACATGACAGCAGAATACCGAGGGAAAAAAATGACAGCGATAAATCAAAAGAAACGTTATTTTTATTTTCTTTATTTTTATAGAGACTTTGAGCCAATTGGCCTCATTCGCCTTTTCAAGAAACGTTATCATTACCTTCGTTTCTATGACCAAAAATACACCCTTATCTTTATGACCACCTACGCGAGTAGATTATACATTTTGTAAAGGAATTCGTAATTTATTGGTGAAAAATACATTATTTAACATTATTATACATTATTTATAATAAGAATACTTCTTTTAATGTTATAAATTAATGATGTATGACTTTTAGTTTCGTAAATTGAATGCGCAGTAAATAGTTCCATCCAACTTCGTCTAATAGACCACCATGTCGTTCCAGTTGTCGGGGCAATAATTTCAATTTACATGAATTTAGAAAAAATATTTGGAGTTAGATACCTTTTGGAAAAGGCTCTATAAATATAAGTTCATCCATTGCTCTACATATCATTACAAAAATAACGAGTTGATCTAAACCAAAAACTCTTATTGTATATATTACCTATCCGGGTAGGTGGTTATAGAAATGAAGGTTAAAAGAGGAGAAGATGACTGACAAAATGTGCGTAACTTGAAAATAATCTCTCGTTCTTGATTTTGAATTATGTGGTAGGACTAGAAAGAGTGAGTAAGCTGTGTGAAGAATCATTTCGGGGTATAGCAACGGGTGGAAGGAACATGAAACGCATGGAAATTGAGTGCAGTCACTCATCGTCAGCGACTTTTTTCCGCGGGGTCGCTACCCCTGGCCCTAGTTTTAAAGGAATCATGCGACACACTCGTACTCCACTACCTCATCCCATTGAAAAACGCTCCCACCATCGAGGTGTTGACCAAAATTTCGCTGTGTGCATGAGACACACACTCGCACTCCTCCCGCCCTCCACTGCTGAACGCCCCTTTCAACAATCTCAGAGAGAATCTGTATGGAAACCGTTCGCATGTTCTCGCCTTGATCTGGCCTTGATGGTATGGCTGTCACTCAGAGAACAAGGCGAAATGAGCAACGATCCGTGACGTCACGCGCATTGCTTTACAGCGGCTCTGCGGTACGTTTCGGTCTGCTTCAATCCCCAAATCCCGGCATTATATATATCAACAACATCGCTGCGTTAAAACCCGCTCTGCAACAACCTGTAAGTAAAGCAAACCTTTTTATTATCAAAACTATACACAAACAATAAAAGTAACATGAACATTCATAATTGCAGATGAAAAATGAATCGTCAGCCCACCGAAGCTTCTTCTGTCTGCTGTTGCGGGGCTGCAGGAAATCAATGCAAATGCGCAGAGATTGCCCTGCAAAACAGCAAACAGATTTATACCCTGAGCCAAATCGTTGTTGACGTTAAAATGCAAAACGAGGAGATTATTAAGTGGCAGAGTCAACACGAGCAAAATCCTGTTCCGCAAGAAACGCCCGAAATTACACCACATACGCAAGAAAGTGAGGGAATTATTGCGTTGATTGCATCGAAAAAGGAGTTAGGTGATTTTGAGCAGAATCTAGGTTCAGAGGATCAGTTGGAGGAGGTGAAGCGTAAATTGCGGGCCAAAATGAAGGCAACAGAAACAAAAGCGCAACTTCACGAGGCATTTTATCTTATTTTCAATCGATTATTTTTGGTTGAATGTAGCTGGAGCGGAAGAGGAGGTAATGTACCAAAAGTAGCCTTCCGAAAACATGTAAATTTATTGCGTTTATTTGCAGATGTAGGAAATGTAGGTAGCCGAAAAGTTGATTTTGCGTTACTTGAAAATTTTTTTCAATAAAAACTCATGGCTCATTCACACGAAAGAGCAAAGGAGGTCCTAAGAAATAACGAAATTAGATATTTTAAATCAGTTTTTTTTTATATGCTACAAGACTATATGGCATTGTGGCTGTGAACTTATAAGAATGGAAATAATAAACAAACGAATGAATTATAAAACAAATCGCTTATGAAGTGTTGTAGCGAAAGAACCCGAAAGAAATGATAATTACTGACTCAGATACATATTTTAGTTTCACTCCTATGTTACATTTTAATTTGACGGTTTGTCTAATGTCTCCGTACTCAATCGCCTCGCTACCTAGGCTTAATGCAAGATTGTCAAGAAAGGCAAGTGCCACTGCAAGCTATATCGTAAAAGAAACGATCAGGCTGGGGCATGTTAACAAAAGAACCATACTGTTTAAACTATGATATGCCTTTTTGTGTATTAATTAAATGTATTAATGTAAGCGTAGTCTTACCATGGGCATATATTCCGTTGGATTGGCTCGGAATCAATACCGCCCTATATCGTCAACAAAAGCGGGTTTCTAGCCTACGAAGATCCCAACCAAGGACATCCAATGGCACATATTAATGCTCTGTAAGCCAAGGACCTGTCGTAATTGGATTGATGCCAAGGTATTACCATAAATCACATAATTTATGAATAACTAATATAGAACATAAATGGTCACTTGTACATTTGTCGTATACTTACTTGCTTACTTTTGTATCATGCGTTAATCAATTTAGAGGTGTATAAGAGCTTCATCAACCGCTTTTAATCTAAGAATCGCTAGTGAGGACGTGTGGCCACAGCTAGCTCGACCATCTACTTTTACACCAATCAGGCTATACAGGACTCATACAACCTGAAAGTATATTAAATATATTTACATAAACACTTGTGTGCTTGGAATAAAGGTCCCCAAAGTGTACTTACCCAAAGGTGTGTATGTTTAAGTGCAAGCAAGCAAAGCCGTTCGTCGTGGTCGTCCTGCTCCATATGACAATAAAGCTCTTAAGGCGCATTTTTTTTTCAAATCGGTGCTTGTACTCGACTCGAGGCAACAGTGTACTGTTTTGATGTCTTTTTTTAATAATTCAATTTACTAGTACGTTTACGGCCAAATACTCCAGTACTATAAAATATTCCAGTCCATTTGGCAACCGTTTCACAGCTTCAGAGGAAAACGCATCATAAGATGGATAGAAAGATGCGGATTGTGCACAAACGCATGCCGAATGTTGCCGAGGAACACGTTGCTGATGATACTGCTAAACATTATGTAACCGCTAAGCCATCAGCGCAATGCCACCGTAGTTCACGTCCTACTTTAAGTCGTTGGCCGCTTGGCGCAGCAATATGAAGCCTTGCGCGGTACATTTCGTGTTGGGTCCGGCTAATTGATTGTTGGCCCAAGCACGCCCATCCTTTAGAGCAGATAAGCAGCGGAAAAAGACCGCTCCATCAATTCGCATCACCACAACGGCATGGCGCAGGGCGGCAATCGCCGACAACTTGCCCGTACACTTCTGGCTATGTCATTAATTAGCTCCAGCAACTATCCCTCATCGTCGCGGTCCTCGATCTGGAACAAATCTAGCACGTCCTTGTTCAAGACGTTGAACTCCTGTGCCATCTCCTTCTGTGTCTTGCCGAACGCCAGCATCAGGTGGCGCACTTCGCAGATCAGTTGCATGTTATCTATCGTACTCTATACCGTTGTGTACCACCACTTTCACAAACCGCCGGGGACCGGCACCGATTATGCCGATTCGTTCACGATACGGATCACCGTTAGATTTGGCGCATACAGCCTACCGGGAGAAAGGTCACATACATTACAAACCATTCAAATAAAACACAACAAGTTCAACCCACCAGGAACATATTCTTCATCCGTGGAAAAAGCGTACGGGTGTGCGAAGGGTGGTAACGAGCCCCTTCTTCTGCACCCCTTCACAGCTGCAAAGGGTATCGACTATTGACTATCCCCGCCAGGAACGGTTATATTGCACAAATCACACCCTAAAATGGAACAATGATCGTAATTACACATAAACATACCTTACCTAGCGGCGGCGTCGTGCGTGAAGGTTAGAAATTTCATTCGGCTTTATTCCATGCTCCAAGCATTGTTTTTTCGCTTCCACCACAACTAAATCATGCTTCCGTGGTTGATTTTATGTTTATTCTACAAAACAAAACGTTTTTAATGATAAATATCATAAAATTTGCATAAAATACTTACAAAATCACCACCAACGCAAACACTTGCTGTTTACATTTTGGCGCCACTCTCATTTGACATGTCAAAAATTTGCAAGCCCCAAAGCGGGGATCAAAAAGGAAGGTGGGAGGGGAGAGAAGGTGATGAGATCGAAGCGGTACGAAATGGCCGTTGCAAAAACCGCATGCTCAGAACGCTATGTCCCAGAAGAGGAAGATCGAGCTACGAATGTGACAGAGAGGGCATGAGAAAATGAGCGATTTTGAGTGCCATTGTCGGGAGGGGCTCCCACCGTTGCGAATTTGCGAGGATTTTTGCTCTGAGCGTGAGACCCTGAAGCGCCAGAGATGACACTATGTGTAAAGACGATCATAATTCGATAAGGTCAAAATGCGTCGATTGTCGTTTCATCTATCTGGTAATGATGTTTTCACTTCATCAAAATTTTAAATATTAACAACTAGGCTGATAACAAGAATTAAAATGTAAATCAGAATAAATTAAATTCATTTGAAGTAAAATGAATTCCATTATACTCTATTTTGACCATATGATCAACACTTGTACATAGTGCCATTTACTTTGTGTTCTTCACTCTCGCGCTGTGTTTTGATCGTTCGAAACTCATTGCCAGAACGAATGCAAATTTCATTTGGGAAGGATCGGTGCCGGAAGAGGCAGCGAAAATTATGAAATGTTTATATAAAAGTGGTTAAGTTAATCCTGAAAGATGTTAACGCAGACGTAAATGCAGTTTGTTTCGTTACATGATCTACGGGTAAGTGCATGCATAAGAAGAAGAATCTTCCAAATGTTGTTTGTGTTCAAACAATCGTACTGCTTTCACTGTTTGTTTAATCTTCTATTATTTTCCATCACACGTAGCTATTTCATTACCAAAGCTCCTGATAACAGATCAAAGCAGATGGATCGGGCATACAGAGTCGCCGTTTAAATTTAAAATATCTGCGTGATCGGTAAGTTTTAGTACTAGTTTTGTTCACCATTCTAATGCTCGATTTATCTTTCATTCCTCAAGCAAACGCATCAAACAGCAAGTGTTTTTCCTTCCAACAGCACGCACCATCGGTGGTGAAGCAGCTAACGTTTTGTTCGCCTAGCGCGCACCATCAAGAATTTATATTTTGCCAAACAGTACTGTGAATAAAAAACTGCACACTTACTGTAGGAATTTCCTGGAATTTTTTGGTCGGCCTACGCTCGCGGGAATGGTAGGTCCGTTGAGGAGAAGGAAAGAAAGGGTGGGAGCGAGGATTAACCAAAAACACGGCATTGAAAATGAGGGGAGGTGCGCTCAGCGCTCACGCTGGGACACTCACCATGCTTGAAATAAAATGTTAACAAGCATCGATTTCAAGCATGCATGTCGCGCGACATTTTGCCAAGCGCCCGCTCGGACAATCAACATATCCGTGGTAGCTTGATGCTCATTCCCGCCCTTCTGACAGAAATCGCGCGACATGTAGGCTTAAACTCGTAGCTTAAACAAAGCTTATTGGCATTCAAAAGTTTAAGCCACGCTGAGTGCCCGCTCACGAGAGGCTTGATCGATCCGAGGCAGCCGGTGAGTGCGTAGCTTAAATGGATAGCGGTAGCTTAAACGATCAAGCCTCTCGTGAGCGGGCACTCAGCGTGGCAAAATGTAACAAAACAAACTGCAGTTACGCCTGCGTTTACATCTTTCACGATTTACTTAACCACTTTTCTATAAACATTTTATAATTTTCACTGCATCTTCCGGCACCGATCCTTCCCAAATGAAATTTGCATTCGTTCTGGCAATGAGTTTCGAACGATCAAAACACAGCGCGAGAGTGAAGAACACAAAGTAAATGGCACTATGTACAAGTGTTGATCATATGGTCAAAATAGAGTATAATGGAATTCATTTTACTTCAAATGAATTTAATTTATTCTGATTTACATTTTAATTATTGTTATCAGCCTAGTTGTTAATGTTTAAAATTTTGATGAAGTGAAAACATCATTACCAGATAAATGAAACGGTAATCGACGCATTTGACCATATCGAATTATGATCGTCTTTACACATAGTGTCATCTCTGGCGCTTCAGGGTCTCACGCTCAGAGCAAAAATCCTCGCAAATTCGCAACGGTGGGAGCGTTCAGCAGTGGAGGGCTGGAGGAGTGCGAGTGTGTGTCTCATGCACACAGCGAAATTTTGGTCAACACCTCGACTGACTGTCCAACGCGATACTCTGACTGTCAAGCTTAGCTTACTGCCCGCATAAGCATAATCATGACTATTGCTGGCTGTGTACTGTGCTGCCAAATATCACTGTTTCAGTCACCAACGCTCATGACTGAAACGAACCTCAAATCAGCTCACGTACACAAGTGCGATGATCAGACGCAAGATGAACATAGTCGTTGTGACGTGTGACCAGATTGGTGACATTGCAGCAACCACCTCTTGGTCGGTCACTTTGACGTGACTTTGTTTGTCTGTGATCAATTTCGAAATGTCGCTGGTTCTATCACCAGCACTCGTGATTGAATTGGAATTCATTTCGGTTCACGTACACATGTGCGATGATCAGGGGTAAGACGCACATGGTCGTTGTGACGTCTGATCTGATAAGTGATATTTTGGTAACCAACTCCTGCTCAATCAGTTTGTCGTAATTATTTGGTATCTTATTATAGCGACAGACTTAAAACATACGTGGCGCGGGCGAGTGGTGTTTTATTAACCATGTGCATATGATTACAAGCAGTAGTCGGTTCTGCTAGCTGGTTAAATGATCCCGCATCCTACAGATATTGCCAGACTCAGTTTGCTGATCCAAACGTTTATGTATGAACTCTCGTAAGCAGTGCACATGCAAGGATTACCGCTTCATAATGTATTTATTAATTACTCTAGAAAAACACTTAGACCGACAAACAGCTGGCACTGGGATTTGAGGCGATTTGGAAGAAGGGAAGGAAGAGTCAGTACGACTTTTAGCGGACATTACCTAAGTTTCTTGTCCAGATGACCAATTTTACGCTGTTCGATGGTAACGGGAATCCTATGTTAATGATGATCTCCGGGGGCGGATACACGGGCTGTTGTTGGTGGCAGTGGATAGACGCTAGGTGTCAGCATGCCGTGCCCGTTAGAAAATCCGTACCCGTGCGCGGTGTCCATTGCGCCAAAGGTGGATTATGAAAGGTGCAGAAATTTGGTGGCTTTGTCTAGAGTTAGTGCTTTCGGATATGAAAATAATAAAACCAGGATGTAAAACAAAAACTATCTACCTTTTCATCCATCTACAAAACATCTTTTTATATTTGCACTATGGAGAAACTAACAAATTACACGCCTCGTATGCTAAGAATATCGCCGATTCGATTAAAATTAATACACTAACAACACAGTGAATGAGGAGGTGTCGCTGAAGTGAGTTCACATCCGAGGAGCTCTGCTTGATCGTTTTCCAACCGAAATCGAACGCCAACGCAACTACTGGAAAACTGCCTACTTTATCTTTTTGAGTCGACCGGATTCTTAGGCCGGTTCCTTAGCCGGACGCTTTATTTTGCCAAAATTCTCGATCGGACCGACCATGTAAAAGGCAATCTCCGTCAGTTGGTCGAGTTTGCCGTTCATGAGCATGGTGTAAACCTTGATAATGTTCTCTTTGTACAACAGCTTGCCGGCATAGCCCGTGAACACTTTTGTGACCTGAAACGCCTGCAATTCGAAACGCTAGAAACGGCGCATCATGCGCACAGCACATCATATTATGCGCACAGCACATCATATTATGCGCGCATTACAACACAGCGCTTAAAGTACGCGACTGTGCGGAAAGTTTTACGTGGACGTGGAAAAAAATGGAGACCAAACCTCAAGTGCTCAAAGAGCGGACAGGGCTCAAAAACTCAAAGCGCAAGAGCACAAAAAGCGCACCGTTCTCGTAGACCAAACTGTGCGAAAAGTGCTAGCACAATGCACTATGTGCAACACTACGAACAGCTCATTCATTGTCAGGATGGGAATTATTTCCTGGAGCGTCCTGTAGTTCTACAGGATCCGCTGCACGCCACGGTAAATGTTATAATGCTCAGCGTCGGTGATGTATTGGGTTCATTATACGCGATATCGAATCCAGTGGATTCACTGCCAAGTAGATGCTTATCTCGGCGATGGCATGCAACAGCATGGTGACATCAAAGCGAGCAAATGTGGTAGTCAAAACTGGATCGGTCAGAGAATCAGCCGGCACGTCAAATGGCCTGCATCGTCGTAATCGTGGCAATGCACTCCTGTATACATCCAGCGTTGGTTAGTAACGGACAGCGAGCGGGTATCCTTCGAAACCGGCAACACTCGGAGAAACAGCTACATCACACAGTAGAAGCTGTTGAGACGCAATCTAACTAAGCTGGAAAAACTTCGCTCGAGATTATTACATTATAAACCATTCCTAAAAATAGCAAATAATAATGTTTATCAATCAATCGAGTGAAAGAAAGAAGCATAACTTACCATGAATTAAGTATGAGTGCTAAGTATGACACCAGCATCCAACGCTGGCGCATGGATCCAAAATATGAAGCCGTTACTTCGATTCCATTCTACGTGTGGTTTGACTTGCTGATATGTTAAATGGTATGAAACACGAACTGTTTGAAATTTTATCTCCTAGCTTCGAATAACAAACCAAATTGTTTTCCGCTTGCTATGCCTCTTGAAATGTAAATATTTAACACACATCATCCAAGCCCAAGGTGTATGGAAACCAGGCTGCTCATAGTCTGTTTTTTAATTTCCAAATTTGTACGACACATCTTAATATAAGTGACTTAATAGAATGGCATATTACCCCAGGACTCCACACAGCATAACACGGAGCGCAACATAACAACTGCCCGCTGCGCAAAGCGATCGAAAACTTCTCAAACTCAAACTGCAAACATATTTCACAGCGCATGGCTGTGAAATATTTCGCATTCAAAATTGTTACAAATTTAGAAATGAAATATTTCGAAATTTTCAGCGCTGAAATTTTTGGATTGATCCCGCTGCGCAAAGCGCCCGCTGCGCAAAGCGACGGAAGGCGTTATGGCGTTCTGAGAATTTTATCATGCCCTCTTTTTCTCTCCAACGGCAAATTTGTCGAGCAGCTCGTCGAGCTGCCCGTCCCTGGCTCCGCCTCATTCCCCTCGCCTGAGCGCGCTGCCGAAGGTTTGAATGTGTTGGTGCGTCAGACGGCCAATCGCTGTCAGCCATCGTCCGTGCTCTTTCCCTCCCTAGCGCTATCTCCCGCTGCGCAAAGCGACGGAAGAACTCATGGAGTTCTGAGAATTTTATCATGCCCTCCTTTTCTCTCCAACGGCAAATTTGTCGAGCAGCGTTTCGAGCTACCCGTCCCTGGCTCCGCCTCATACCCCTCGCCTGAGCGCGCTGCCGAAGGTTTGAATGTGTTGGTGCGTCAGACGGCCAATCGCTGTCAGCCATCGTCCGTGCTCTTTCCCTCCCTAGCGCTATCTCATTCTCGCGTGTTGTCAATGCTCGCGAGCTGTTGTGGCGCCAAAAATGCCGTTAACAAACATTGCGGCGATGAAGTTGCATTTTCACAAATCAAACCAAAAAATCGCAATGAGTTCAAACACTGCAATATAAAAATGACTAAGCAAGCGCTAGTTTACGCTGGAGGGTTTGCTGTGCAACGCGCTGAACCCTAATTCGCATTGACACGTTCAGCCCGGCGCTGATTTTCATCAACTTTCCGTTCCACCAGCATCTAGAACGCAGGCCGGAAAGTTCACTGGCAGTTCCTGAGGCCTGCCATCGATCTGAACGTGTTAAGTACTAAGCATAACTTTGTTACACAAAGCTTTTGCTTTCGTATGTTGTAGATTACATAGATATGCTGTGCCGTCTGCGCAAAGGTATGAGCGTGCGTGTGTGTGCAACACTTTCGCCAAATGTGGTCAAAGAAAGGAAGGTGTTCATGAAAGGCGGAAAGACGAATGGAGGCCCCTGTCAATGGTAACTGATGACCGGGAGCAGGGGGTATTGGCACACAGCTGTTGGAAGATTGAACGGTATACTTAAATTGCCGGCGGATGGGAGGGGAGGGGGGTGGCCATGGGACCCCTACGATCATCGGTCACAGTCCCTAAAATTGTAGTAGCCATGGGGGAAGGGGAGGTGCAAATGGTTCTCCAGCCACGGAGCCCCAACGACCATCTTTCCGGGGGGGCCCTTATCGCTAATACTCTGTCCAATTGTAGACATACGGCATACTACAGACTAGAGATCTTCGGTGACCGCTTAGTCCGCCTACCGTTAGGTCCACCGCTGGTTCATGACGGTGTTTTTTTTTTACTGTGGATGTGCATCCTTCCCCCTGCCTGCTGCGTATGCACCGGGCAGGAGACAGTATGGCAGTATGCAAGTTGCACACTGGATAGGAGCGGGCCCGCGGCACCGCCATCATTCCGCACATCTGCATGCCCGTCGTGGGTTCTAATCGCGTATGAACCGGCAGTCGTAGCAAGGGATTAGCCACCGGCTCCGGCTACGTGGTACTCAAGTCCTGAAAAGGCCGACATGATCGCGTTGGCTATTACGCCAATAATAATAATAAAAAGAACTTAGCGTAGCAGTCCACACCCGGGTAAGAGTTTATCTTGACTTTGTTGCTGCCGGGCTACCGCTGTGACGAGACAAATACACGGAATGCACTCGACCAAAACATGAACCTACCGATCCGAACCCATTCCAAGGCATTGCCGGTCAATCGGCGTCATGATAACTACTCCAAACCAACAAGCCACTAGATTCTGGACGGACAGGTGCAGCACCATACGCGCACCGTAATAAACAAATTAAGAATCCTCTTTTGTATGGATTCAATTCAAAATGTTGTTTCCACTTGCGTCCGCTAGCTGAATTGGAGAGAAATGTGCAACATATGACACGCACGTTTGCTTTGATCGTGTGTCTTTTTGATACTCCCAACAGCAGAGACGATCGCAAAGATGCCAATGCCAATGGTTGTGTTGTCTCTCAGGTAGCGAGATCGAAAATGCACCGACTTTGTAGCCGCAGCGGATGAAAATGTACGCATCAGAATCAAATAGTTTTGGGGTTTCCAAACGCACGCACACACACAAACACACAAACACGCGCGCGCAAACTCACACACAAACACGCGCGCGCTAACTCACACACAAATACGCGCGCGCAAACTCGCACACACACACACACACACACACAAACGCGCGCGCACATGCATGAACGCGCGCACGCCAGCACGCACGCACGCACACGCACACGCACGTACGCGCGCCCGCGAGCATGAAAGCGCGCACGCCAGCACGCACCCACGAAAGCGCGCTCGCGAGCACGCACCCCCGAAGTCGCGCAAGCACGCACTCCCCCCCCCCCCCCTCACTAGACCACCCCCCCCCCCCTTCCCGCACGAGCGAGTACGGCTACCTTTTCGGTAGAACGGCTGGTTCAGCCTTCTTGTAGCGCATCCTCATTCAAAGCGCCGGGCGGGGTGGGGGATCGCGGCATGATAGAGTGAACGGTCACTTTCTACGCGCTGTGTGTGTGTGTGTGTCGAGACCCGAAAACTCTAGACAAATTTCGGCACATTAAAAAAAAAAAATATATTGCCACTATACATCGTGCTACATGATGCATAGAAGGTCGTTGAAGCATCAAACATGTTCAAATTGAAAAATATTAGATTAGTGTTAGACGTTCTCCTACGCTTGTTTTAAATAGGCTTCTTCACGCTCAACTGGCAGGGGCATCGAATGGTCTCATCAGCAGCGGCACGAAATAAAATAAACCATCAATACACCGATAACACTTTGAATCCCAATCCAGCTTCTCCCACAGCGTCTCAAGGTCACACACAAATTAATAAATGCTAACACCCACCAATAACAACACACAACCGCAATGCACATATGAGTATCAACGCATACACCACAACAACCAATCAGCTGGCGGCGGAAGGCACGGGCAGAAGCGCCGCAAGTGCAAGTAAGGCAAGGCAGGGCGAGGGAGGGAGAAGAAGCGGACGAAAAAATGGGCGCCAATTTTTTTAAATTTTTTTGACCGTTTTTTTTTGCTCCGCCGCCCGAACTGTCCGAACTGTCCGAACTGCCCGAACTGCGCGACCCAGCGCAGAAATCGCTGAAGAACAGCGCGGGAGAGCAGGCCAAATCTGCGCTGGCCAGCGCAGATTTTGGTGCATTTTCTGCGCTGGAAACTGCTCGAATTTGCGCAGCGGGCTCTTTCTCGCGTGTGCCCGCTGCGCAAATTCGAGCAGTTTCCAGCGCAGAAAATGCACCAAAATCTGCGCTGGCCAGCGCAGATTTGGCCTGGTCTCCCGCGCTGTTCTTCAGCGATTTCTGCGCTGGGTCGAGCAAGTTTAGCGCCATCTTCTGGCGAAATGGACGAACTATTTATGGCGGCGGAGCAAAAAAAACGGTCAAAAAAATTTAAAAAAATTGGCGCCCATTTTTTCGTCCGCTTCTTCTCCCTCCCTCGCCCTGCCTTGCCTTACTTGCACTTGCGGCGCTTCTGCCCGTGCCTTCCGCCGCCAGCTGATTGGTTGTTGTGGTGTATGCGTTGATACTCATATGTGCATTGCGGTTGTGTGTTGTTATTGGTGGGTGTTAGCATTTATTAATTTGTGTGTGACCTTGAGACGCTGTGGGAGAAGCTGGATTGGGATTCAAAGTGTTATCGGTGTATTGATGGTTTATTTTATTTCGTGCCGCTGCTGATGAGACCATTCGATGCCCCTGCCAGTTGAGCGTGAAGAAGCCTATTTAAAACAAGCGTAGGAGAACGTCTAACACTAATCTAATATTTTTCAATTTGAACATGTTTGATGCTTCAACGACCTTCTATGCATCATGTAGCACGATGTATAGTGGCAATATTTTTTTTTTTTTTAATGTGCCGAAATTTGTCTAGAGTTTTCGGGTCTCGACACACACACACACACAGCGCGTAGAAAGTGACCGTTCACTCTATCATGCCGCGATCCCCCACCCCGCCCGGCGCTTTGAATGAGGATGCGCTACAAGAAGGCTGAACCAGCCGTTCTACCGAAAAGGTAGCCGTACTCGCTCGTGCGGGAAGGGGGGGGGGGTGGTCTAGTGAGGGGGGGGGGGGGAGTGCGTGCTTGCGCGACTTCGGGGGTGCGTGCTCGCGAGCGCGCTTTCGTGGGTGCGTGCTGGCGTGCGCGCTTTCATGCTCGCGGGCGCGCGTACGTGCGTGTGCGTGTGCGTGCGTGCGTGCTGGCGTGCGCGCGTTCATGCATGTGCGCGCGCGTTTGTGTGTGTGTGTGTGTGTGTGTGCGAGTTTGCGCGCGCGTATTTGTGTGTGAGTTAGCGCGCGCGTGTTTGTGTGTGAGTTTGCGCGCGCGTGTTTGTGTGTTTGTGTGTGTGCGTGCGTTTGGAAACCCCAAAACTATTTGATTCTGATGCGTACATTTTCATCCGCTGCGGCTACAAAGTCGGTGCATTTTCGATCTCGCTACCTGAGAGACAACACAACCATTGGCATTGGCATCTTTGCGATCGTCTCTGCTGTTGGGAGTATCAAAAAGACACACGATCAAAGCAAACGTGCGTGTCATATGTTGCACATTTCTCTCCAATTCAGCTAGCGGACGCAAGTGGAAACAACATTTTGAATTGAATCCATACAAAAGAGGATTCTTAATTTGTTTATTACGGTGCGCGTATGGTGCTGCACCTGTCCGTCCAGAATCTAGTGGCTTGTTGGTTTGGAGTAGTTATCATGACGCCGATTGACCGGCAATGCCTTGGAATGGGTTCGGATCGGTAGGTTCATGTTTTGGTCGAGTGCATTCCGTGTATTTGTCTCGTCACAGCGGTAGCCCGGCAGCAACAAAGTCAAGATAAACTCTTACCCGGGTGTGGACTGCTACGCTAAGTTCTTTTTATTATTATTATTGGCGTAATAGCCAACGCGATCATGTCGGCCTTTTCAGGACTTGAGTACCACGTAGCCGGAGCCGGTGGCTAATCCCTTGCTACGACTGCCGGTTCATACGCGATTAGAACCCACGACGGGCATGCAGATGTGCGGAATGATGGCGGTGCCGCGGGCCCGCTCCTATCCAGTGTGCAACTTGCATACTGCCATACTGTCTCCTGCCCGGTGCATACGCAGCAGGCAGGGGGAAGGATGCACATCCACAGTAAAAAAAAAAACACCGTCATGAACCAGCGGTGGACCTAACGGTAGGCGGACTAAGCGGTCACCGAAGATCTCTAGTCTGTAGTATGCCGTATGTCTACAATTGGACAGAGTATTAGCGATAAGGGCCCCCCCGGAAAGATGGTCGTTGGGGCTCCGTGGCTGGAGAACCATTTGCACCTCCCCTTCCCCCATGGCTACTACAATTTTAGGGACTGTGACCGATGATCGTAGGGGTCCCATGGCCACCCCCCTCCCCTCCCATCCGCCGGCAATTTAAGTATACCGTTCAATCTTCCAACAGCTGTGTGCCAATACCCCCTGCTCCCGGTCATCAGTTACCATTGACAGGGGCCTCCATTCGTCTTTCCGCCTTTCATGAACACCTTCCTTTCTTTGACCACATTTGGCGAAAGTGTTGCACACACACGCACGCTCATACCTTTGCGCAGACGGCACAGCATATCTATGTAATCTACAACATACGAAAGCAAAAGCTTTGTGTAACAAAGTTATGCTTAGTACTTAACACGTTCAGATCGATGGCAGGCCTCAGGAACTGCCAGTGAACTTTCCGGCCTGCGTTCTAGATGCTGGTGGAACGGAAAGTTGATGAAAATCAGCGCCGGGCTGAACGTGTCAATGCGAATTAGGGTTCAGCGCGTTGCACAGCAAACCCTCCAGCGTAAACTAGCGCTTGCTTAGTCATTTTTATATTGCAGTGTTTGAACTCATTGCGATTTTTTGGTTTGATTTGTGAAAATGCAACTTCATCGCCGCAATGTTTGTTAACGGCATTTTTGGCGCCACAACAGCTCGCGAGCATTGACAACACGCGAGAATGAGATAGCGCTAGGGAGGGAAAGAGCACGGACGATGGCTGACAGCGATTGGCCGTCTGACGCACCAACACATTCAAACCTTCGGCAGCGCGCTCAGGCGAGGGGTATGAGGCGGAGCCAGGGACGGGTAGCTCGAAACGCTGCTCGACAAATTTGCCGTTGGAGAGAAAAGGAGGGCATGATAAAATTCTCAGAACTCCATGAGTTCTTCCGTCGCTTTGCGCAGCGGGTGGTCAATGCTCTCGAGCTGTTGTGGCGCCTAAAATGCCGTTAACAAACATTGCGGCGATGAAGTTGCATTTTCACAAATCAAACCAAAAAAGCGCAATAAGTTCAATTGCTGCAATGTAAAAATGACTAAGGAATCGATAGTTTACGCTGGAGGGTTTGCTGTGCAACGCGCTGAACCCTAATTCGCATTGACACGTTCAGCCCGGCGCTGATTTTCATCAACTTTCCTTTCCACCAGCATCTAGAACGCAGGCTGGAAAGTTCACTGGCATTTCCTGGGGCCTGCCATCGATCTGAACGTGTTAAGCATTAAACATAACTTTGTTACACTAAGCTAAGCGCAGCTGTGCCGTCTGCGCAAGGGTATGAGCGTGCGTGTGTGTGCACAACTGTCGCCAAATGTGTTTTCTTCCGGAATGTTATGATCCATCGGTCAAAGAAAGGAAGGTGTTGATGAAAGGCGGAAAGACGAATTGAGGCACTTGTCAATGGTAACTGATGACCGGAAGGAGGGAGTACTGACACACAGCTGTAGGAAGATTGAACAGTATACTTAAATTTCCAGCGGATAAGGGGGGGGGGGCATAGGACCCCTACGATCATCGGTCACAGGCCCTAAAATTGTCACCATGGGGGGGGGGAGGTGCAAATGGTACTCCTGCCACGGAGCCCCAATGACCATCTTTCCGGGGGTCCTTGTCGCTAACTGTTCTAGAAGCAAAGTTCTTTCTTCAACTCAAACTTAAACGTGATCTTTTAACTCGTAGTTTACTGCACTACTTTATTGAACAAAATCTTACAACGTAGCAAAGTAAGTTTCGCGGCGGATTGGTGGTTAAAAAATTTCACGTACGCTTTCTTACGCTTTCTGACTTGATCTCATGGCGCTCGCGCGATGGCCGTTTTTCGATTCGCGCGGCGATGTTTTTTTCTGCTCCCTCTGGTAACGGCAAATCGGCGACGTTTCGGTTCGGCTGTCAACGGCTTATCAATAAACACAAATTGTAAACAACAATGTGTCACTTTTCGCCGACCTCGTTGTTTTCTACAACATTCTCCCGCCCGGTACGTTGCTGGTATACGCAACTTACCCTACTAAAGTCGGCGATCTACTTCAGTTCATCGTTCAACCGTTACGCTGGTGCCGCATCACCACAAATACGTTCTGAGTTTGGTGGGTTGACCGTATCGTTCTTCATTTGTTAGGTCTACGAACGTCCAACACGGCTATCTTCGTTGCAGGTCTTTCGATGATTCCGCTTGCTGTCTGCACGGTGGCTCGCCTTACTTGGCCGTCGTTGGCTTTAACCACTTCTATCACCCTTCCTTTCGGCCAACAATTCCTCGGTAGGTTGTTATCAGCAATCAACACTACATCACCTTCCTCGATCGAACGAGATGGAAGGAACCACTTTGTTCTGCGGGTCAGGGTCGGAAGGTACTCGGCTATCCATTTTTTCCAAAACAAGTTGGCGTTACACTGCGACGCTTTCCATGTCGACTTTACGGCCGTCGCTGTATCATCGAACGGTGCAGGTGGCTTGATGCCGTTTGAGCTGCCCAAGAGTAAGTCATTCGGTGTTATCGGTGGTGCCAAATCGTCGTCTAACGGCACGTAAGTCAGCGGTCTCGAATTGATGATCATTTCTATTTCAGCCATGGTAGATTGCAATACTTCGTCGTTAGGCAGACGTGGCAATTCGAGTTGAGCGAAAACCTTTTTCACTGACTGGACGAGGCGTTCCCAGCAGCCTCCAAAATGTGGAGCGGCCGGCGGGTTAAAGGTCCACTTCAAATCAGGGCTAGTAAACTCTTCTATCAAAGTGTTTTCGTCGACACTCTTTCTGGCCTCCTTGAGCTCTCTCGAAGCTCCTACGAAATTCGTACCTCGATCACTAATGATCTCTCGCGGCGTTCCACGCCGAGCGATAAAACGCCGGATCGCCAGGATGCATGACGAACTCGTCATTGAATGCGCGATTTCTAGGTGGATGGCTCGTGTTGTTAAGCAAGTGAAGATCACTCCCCAACGCTTCTCCACGCGGCGACCAACTACTACGTTGATCGGCCCGAAATAATCTATTCCGGTACATGTGAACGCACGCTGAGCTATAGCCGTTCTTTGTTCAGGAATGCACCCCATCAACGGCGGCTCGGGAACAGCTTTCCGATTAAGGCAGTGTTGGCAGTTTTTTCGTACCCGTTTATACTCCGATAGCAATCGCGGTATATAGAATCTGGATCGCAATTCATTGATGACGGTCTGATGGTTGCAATGTTGATATATCACGTGGTAGTGATGAATGATTAAATCTGTCCCTACATGTCGCCTGGGCAGTATCACGGGCATCCGAAGCGGTTCGTCCACTGCAGTGCAGTTTGCAAGCCGGCCACTTATTCTCAACACACCATGGTCGTCGAGTGTTGGTGAGAGTTTGTACAGTACGCTACATTTTTCGATGCCTTTTGACCACGGATGTTTTAATGTTGGAGGATTCTCGAGGCACTTGATTTCTTGCGGAAATGCTTCTCGCTGAATTTGCTTCAGTATTATCTGTTCAGCTCTTTGAAGCTCTTCTTGTATCAGCGGTTCTGTTGCGATCGGTGTTTTATTGGCCCTATGAGTGCAATTGTTCAAAAATCGAACGACATATCCAACGGATCTCAGAAGTCTATTCCACTTAGAAAATCGATCGATTTGGATGAGTGGCTTAGTTGTGACATGGAACAGCAAGTTGCGACGTAGTTCTTCTGCTGTATCATCTGGTCGTGTCGGTGAAGCTGGCCAATCGCTCTCCGGTTGCCATAGAAAGCTCGGACCCTTGAGCCATCTGCTGTTAGTGCTTAAATCGGGTATTTTTGCCCATTTCGTACCATCATCTGCAACATTGGCTTTCGTTGATATCCACTGCCAATCGTCTACTTTGGTCAACTCTAGGATTTCTCCGACTCTGAAGGCCACGAATTGACTGTATCGTCTGTGATCTGAACGTAACCAACAGATGACGTCCCTTGAGTCCGACCAAAAGATTGTTCTTGTGATTATTAAACGATGTGATTTGTGTATCGTATGTGCGAGCCGTGCGCCAATCACTGCTGCCTGCAATTCTAAACGGGGAATCGATAGAAACCGTAGCGGTGCTACTCGAGTTTTTGAACCTATTAGAGCGCATTCTATTGTTTCTCCTTCTTCAAATCGGAAATAGGCAACCGCTGCCATCCCGTTTTCACTTGCGTCGCAGAATATGTGAAGCTGTACGTTACGAGGTAGGGCCGACGTACGCTGGCGGTAGCACCTTGGTATTTTGATCTGGCAGACGGCAGGTAAAATGCTAGTCCACCTTTCCCACTGTTCTGCTAAACGGCCGCCAATCTGCTCATCCCAGCCGACACCAGCGCGCCATATTTCTTGCAGCAATACTTTCAGGAACATCAACACGTTCCCCAATAGACCCAAAGGATCGTAAATCCTCATAAGGATACGCAGCACTTCGCGTTTAGTCGGCAGTTTCGCTCCTGCCAGTAACTGCTCGTCGTTTCTAGGTGAGACTTTGTACATGAATGTGTCGGCTTGTGTGTCCCACCACATTCCCAATACCTTTTCTGTTCTCGCATCTGTGCCAACGTTAACATCCTTCTCTATCTTTACAGGTACATCAAGCTGTTCCATCACCAAATGCGAGTTCGAGAGCCAGTTTCTAATCTCGAATCCGCCATTCGCATGCACGTGACGTACGTCCTTCGCCAGCTTAATTGCTTCGTCTTCAGTTTCGACACTGGCGAGCATATCGTCGACGTAATGCTCCTTGACAATACATTCATAGGCACGAGGAAACTCATCTCTATACTTTTCAGCGTTCAAATTCTTTACATAATGCGCGCAGCAGGGCGAGCACGCCGCCCCAAACGTCATAACGGTAACAACATACACGTCTGGAGCCTTATCAGTCTCGCCACCGTTCCATAGAATCATTTGACTGCGCTGATCCTCGGGTCGCATAGCCACTTGAAAGAACATCTCCTTGATGTCTCCTACTACGCCTATTCGATGCTCTCGGAACTTATACAGGACCGTCAGGAGGTCTACCAGCTGATCTGGACCTTTGAGCAGGAACGTGTTTAAACTGACTCCGTTAGACTTGGCGGCTGCGTCGAACACTATACGGATTTTTCCTGGCTTGTTAGGATTCGTTACCGGAAATGTCGGCAAGAACCAGTCTGTATTCCGTGTATCAGCTATTTCGTTTGGTGTGAGGTGCCGGATGTAGCCCTTTGTTTCGTAATCGTTCATCTTGTCGATGATAGCAGCTCTCAACACCGGATCTTTTTGCATTTTTCTTTGCAGGCATTCGAAACGTCTTATGGCCATGAGTTTACTTGGTGGTAGCTGAACATTGCTATACTTCCACAGTAAACCTGTTTCATAACGATTTCCTTTTAAATGAGTCGTGGTTGCAAGGATCTCCAACGCCTTTTCATCATCTTTAGAGCCAACTGGATGGGGCAATTTGGTAATGCCCATCGAATCGATCGCAAAATATTTCTTAAGCTCAATATCGATTCTATCGTCTGTGCTATCTACACACGGGCAAACTTGTGGGCTATGATGGTTTAGGAAGCCATTCGCGCCATTACCGGTATTCGTTGGGTACGATCCATACACTATCCAGCCCAATCGTGTCTTGGCGGCAACAGGTTCATGTGGCTTTCCCTCACGGTATGTCATCGGATTACCTAGATGGCAGTTATCCATACCAATGAGGATCCTAGGCGTGATGTCAGTGTATGAATTAAGCTTTAAGCCTCTCAAATGATCGAATGTGCTTTGAAGTTTCTCTGCGCTAAGTGACTGTCTCGGTAGCGCCAGACTCTGTACGGTATGCACATTTGGTAAGACATACACCTTGCCGATTTCATCACGTCCTGACAAACTTAACGATACCCTCACCGAATTCTTCTCCTCTCTTTTCTGATTTCCGGTCCACCAGAGGCACAACGGATGAGGAGTTCCTTGCAGGCCAAGTTCTTCTACCAAAGCATGTTCGACGAACGTGGCGGACGAGCCGTCGTCCAAGAACGCAAACGTATCAACTTTGCGGCCATTGCCATGAAGTGTTACCGGGACATAACGGAAGAGTGGCGGCTTCGCTAACGCGGTTTGGTGGTGGTTGCTCATATGGTGTCCGCCGGTTCCGGCTGATAGCGCTTCGGCTGTGGTTCTCCGACCATCATGAAGCAATCTGTTGTGTAGGAAAACGCAACCATTTGTGCCACACGGCGTTCTTCTTTCACAACGATTAAAGTGTCGTTCAAGACATTTGCGACAAAGATGTTTCTCTCGCACTGCTCGCCAACGGGCGTCTATGTCCATGGCAAGAAAGTCAGGGCAGCTTTCTACGTTGGCGCATTGTTGTTGGCATACTGGGCAACGTGGTGTGGCTCTGCTGGAACTCGATGCAGTGTGTCGCGCTGGAGCGGCAGTGAGATGCGCATTCACGTGTCGATGTTGCCTGTTCGCTGTGGCATTCGATGCAGTTCTTGTATACGGACTTTCTGGGACGTGTACCGAGGAAACAGTCACCAAACTGGCTGCTTGGACCAAATGATTCAGCCAATCATTGAAGCTTGACAACGTTACACGTCCCAAGTTCATTTGATGACATCCCCAATTGAGCTTTAGCGATGAAGGCAAGCGCTCCGTCAGCTCGTATAACAAAGCCACGTTGAACATGTATTCGTCGAGACCTGTGGCTGTGATTGTCGCACAAAGATTCTGGACTGCGATCCCAAAATCTATCAGCGTATCGAGACGATCCTGTTTAGGTGCGGGCATGGCGCGCACCTTGTTTACTAGCGAGTGAACAATAATCTCAGGACGACCGTAGAGCATTTTTAATGTGCTGATAACATTCGGTACATTGGACGGATGCATCAAGAGGCAACGTACTGACTCCAACGCCTTTCCCTTCAGAGCCTTTTGAAGTCGGTCTAGGTTGTCCACATCACTGTAGACGTACTCCTCCGTGGTGTATTCGAAGGAGGAAAGAAACATCGGCCACTCTTCGGGGTTGCCGGCAAACGTCGGCAAGTCCCGTAGCCGTACTCCACCGTGTCTGACCGTGTATTGCATCTGCGAAGGATCAAAGGCTGAGAAAACATTCGCCTGAAATCTTTCCGGAACGATACTCACGCGTGGTTGCTGAGAAGACGTTCCCTGATGACCAGTTGCGCTTGTTTGCTGATGCGTTGTTCCCTGATGACCGGTGGCCTGGAACGATTGCATCAACTCGTTCCGTTCTCTGAGCTGCTTGATCTCCAGGTCTTCTAAAGCTCGCTGTAGGTCACGATCTCGATCAGGCTGCGTGGCTGGAGGCTGGCTGGGTCCAGCGTTCTGGTCTGCGTCTCTACGCCGAGTCGCAGAAGTGCTAGCTCGCGCGTTGTAACGCAGAAAATCCGGGAAAGCAATGCTCGATCGAGACGGTGCGCTCGCAGGTTCACGGTCCGTGTTGCCGCGGCCAGGTGTACCTTGCGTTAATCTCCGCGGTACGGGCACGGCCGAAGGAAGGAGCACATCTTCGGCGGTTCCCTGGCTGACTGGGGAGACCGTGCCTCCACATTGCGCATTCAGCGACACTCCAAGGCCCCGTGACACACTCGGGCTTAACTGAGCGATTTGCGCGGTTAACCGGATGAAGCTTTCGTTAGCCTCCCTGGCTTGCTGGACCAAGTCCTGTATCGAAACAGTGTCTTCCTCTAAATCGTGCACCGGGGAAAGTTGTCGCACTGTCGAATTCGCGGCGGGGTTGGACTCAGCGTTCTCGCGGTTCATGTTCACTCAACTAAGCTTCACACGGGGAACGTAGCAAATTAAGAGGTGAAATTTTTTAAAATGTTCTAGAAGCAAAGTTCTTTCTTCAACTCAAACTTAAACGTGATCTTTTAACTCGTAGTTTACTGCACTACTTTATTGAACAAAATCTTACAACGTAGCAAAGTAAGTTTCGCGGCGGATTGGTGGTTAAAAAATTTCACGTACGCTTTCTTACGCTTTCTGACTTGATCTCATGGCGCTCGCGCGATGGCCGTTTTTCGATTCGCGCGGCGATGTTTTTTTCTGCTCCCTCTGGTAACGGCAAATCGGCGACGTTTCGGTTCGGCTGTCAACGGCTTATCAATAAACACAAATTGTAAACAACAATGTGTCACTTTTCGCCGACCTCGTTGTTTTCTACAACACTAACACTCTGTCCACTTGTAGACTTACGGCATATCAAAGACTAGAGATCATCGGTGACCGCCTAGTCCGCCTACCGTTAGATCCACCGCTGGTTCATGAAGGTGTTTTTTTTTTTACTGTGGATGTGCATCCTTCCCCCTGCCTACTGCGTATGCACCGGGCAGGAGACAGTGTGGCAGTATGCAGGTTGCACACTGGATAGGAGCGGGCCCGCGGCACCGCCATCATTCCGCACATCTGCATGCCCGTCGTGGGTTCTAATCGCGTATGAACCGGTCGTCGTAGCAAGGGATTAGCCACCGGCTCCGGCTACGTGGTACTCAAGTCCTGAAAAGGCCGGCATGATCGCGTTGGCTATTACGCCAATAATAATAAAAAGAACTAAGCATAGCAGTCCACACCCGGGTAAGAGTTTGTCTTGACTTTGTTGCTGCCGGGCTATCGCTGTGACGAGACAAATACACGGAATGCACTCGGCCAAAACATGAACCTACCGATCCGAACCCATTCCAAGGCATTGCCGGTCAATCGGCGTCATGATAACTACTCCAAACCAACAAGCCACCAGATTCTGGACGGACAGGTGCAGCACCATACGCGCACCGTAATAAACAAATCCAGAATCCTCTTTTGTATGGATTCAATTCAAAATGTTGTTTCCACTTGCGTCCGCTAGCTGAACTGGAAATAAATGTGCAACATATCACACGCACGTTTGCTTAGATCGTGTGTCTTTTTAATACCCCCAACAGCAGAGCCGATCGCAAAGATGTCAATACCAATGGTTGTGTTGTCTCTCAGGTAGCGAGATCGAAAATGCGTGGTATTTTGTAGCCGCAGCGGATGAAAATGTACCCATCAGAATCAAATAGTTTTGGGGTTTCCAAACGCACGCGCACACACACAAACACACAAATACGCGCGCGCAAACTCACACACACACACACACACACACACACACACACACACACACACACTCACACACACACACACACACACACACACACACACACACACACACAAACACACACACACACACACACACACACACACACACACACACGCGCACACACATGCATGAACGCGCGCACGCCAGCACGCACCCACGAAAGCGCGCTCGCGAGCACGCACCCCCGAAGTCGCGCAAGCACGCACCCCCCCCCCCCCCCACTAGACCACCCCCCCCCCCCTCCACGAATGATCGATTACGGCTACCTTATCGGTAGAACGGTTGGTTCAGCTTTCTTGTAGCATCCTCATCCTTAGCGCCGGGCTGGGTGGGGGATCGCGACATGATAGAGTGAACGGCCACTTTCCCCGCGCTGTGTGTGTGTGTGTGTGTCGTGGCCCGAAAACTCGAGACAGATTTAGGCTTTTTTAAAAATAATATTTTATTGCCACTATACACTGTGCTACATGATGCATAGAAGGTCGTTGAAGCATCAAACATGTTCAAATTAAAAAATATTAAATTTGTGTTAGACGTTCTCCTACGCTTGTTTTAAATAGGCTTCTTCACCCTCAATTGGCAGGGGCATCGAATGGTCTCATCAGCAGCGGCACGAAATAAAATAATCCATCAATACACCGATAACACTTTAAATCCCAATCCAGCTTCTCCCGCATCGTCCCAAGGTCACACACTAATTAATAAATGCTAATACCCACCAATAACAATACACAACCGCAGTGCACATATGAGTATCAACGCATACACCACAAACACCCAATCAGCTGGCGGCGGAAGGCACGGGCTGAAGCGCAAGTAAGGCAAGGCAGGGCGAGGGAGGGAGAAGAAGCGGACGAAAAAATGGGCGCCAATTTTTTTAAATTTTTTTGACCGTTTTTTTTTTGCTCCGCCGCCGCCCGAACTGTCCGAACTGTCCGAACTGTCCGAACTGCCCGAACTGCGCGACCCAGCGCAGAAATCGCTGAAGAACAGCGCGGGAGAGCAGGCCAATTCTGCGCTGGCCAGCGCAGAATTTGGTGCATTTTCTGCGCTGGAAACTGCTCGAATTTGCGCAGCGGGCGATCGAAAACTGCTCAAACTCAAATTGCAAACATATTTCACAGCGCATGGCTGTGAAATATTTCGCATTCAAAATTGTTGCAAATTTATAAATGAAATATTTCGAAATTTTCAGCGCTGAAATTTTTGGATTGATATATTTTTTCGATCAGAATCCAAGCGTTTTCCCTGACATTTCTGCTCACTTTTTCGATCGCTTTTAGCGGAAAGCGATCGAAAATCCGAGCTACAAAACTGCTCGATTTTGTCGAGCGGGTTTGCACAGCGGGGTCACCCGTACGACAAAATCGAGCAGTTTTGTAGCTCGGATTTTTGATCGCTTCTCGCTTGGCAAAATGTCGCGCGACATGCATGCTTGAAATCGATGCTTCCCGCTGCGCAAATTCGAGCAGTTTCCAGCGCAGAAAATGCACCAAAATCTGCGCTGGCCAGCGCAGATTTGGCCTGGTCTCCCGCGCTGTTCTTCAGCGATTTCTGCGCTGGGTCGCGCAGTTCGGGCAGTTCGGGCAGTTCGGACAGTTCGGGCGGCGGAGCAAAAAAAAAAGGTCAAAAAATTTAAAAAAATAATGGCACCCATTTTTTCGTCCGCTTCTTCTCCCTCCCTCGCCCTGCCTTGCACTACTTGCGCTTCAGCCCGTGCCTTCCGCCGCCAGCTGATTGGGTGTTGTGGTGTATGCGTTGATACTCATATGTGCATTGCGGTTGTGTATTATTATTGGTGGGTGTTAGCATTTATTAATTTGTGTGTGACCTTGAGACGCTGTGGGAGAAGCTGGATTGGGATTCAAAGTGTTATCGGTGTATTGATGGTTTATTTTATTTCGTGCCGCTGCTGATGAGACCATTCGATGCCCCTGCCAATTGAGGGTGAAGAAGCCTATTTAAAACAAGCGTAGGAGAACGTCTAACACTAATCTAATATTTTTTAATTTGAACATGTTTGATGCTTCAACGACCTTCTAAGCATCATGTAGCACAGTGTATAGTGGCAATGAAATTTTTTTTTTAATGTGCCGAAATCTTTCTCGAGTTTTTGGGTCTCGTCACACACACACACACACAGCGCGGGGAAAGTGGCCGTTCACTCTATCATGTCGCGATCCCCCACCCCGCCCGGCGCTAAGGATGAGGATGCTACAAGAAAGCTGAACCAACCGTTCTACCGATAAGGTAGCCGTAATCGATCATGCGTGGAGGGGGGGGGGGGGGGTGGTCTAGTGGGGGGGGGGAGTGCGTGCTTGCGCGACTTCGGGGGTGCGTGCTCGCGAGTGCGCTTTCGTGGGTGCGTGCTGGCGTGCGCGCTTTCATGCTCGCGGGCGCGCGTTCGTGCGTGTGTGTGTGCGTGCTTGCGTGCTGGCGTGCGCGCGTTCATGCATGTGTGCGCGCGTTCATGCATGTGTGCGCGCGCGCGCGTGTGTGTGTGTGTGTGTGTGTGTGTGTGTATGAGTTTGCGCGCGCGTGTTTGTGTGTTTGTGTGTGTGCGTGCGTTTGGAAACTATTTGATTCTGATGCGTACATTTTCATCCGCTGCGTCTACAAAATACCACGCATTTTCGATCTCGCTACCTGAGAGACAACACAACCATTGGCATTGGCATCTTTGCGATCGGCTCTGCTGTTGGGCGTATTTAAAAGACACGTGATCTAAGAAAACGTGCGTGTGATATATTGCACATTTATTTCTAATTCAGCTAGCGGGCGCAAGTGGAAACAACATTTTGAAGTGAATCCATACAAAAGAGGATTCTGGATTTGTTTATTACGGTGCGCGTATGGTGCTGCACCTGTCCGTCCAGAATCGGGCGGCTTGTTGACTTGTCGGTATCGTGACGCCGATTGACCGGCAATGCCTTGGAATGGGTTCGGATCGGTAGGTTCATGTTTTGGTCGAGTGCATTCCGTGCATTTGTCGCCCGACAGCGGTAGACCCGGCAGCACCAAAGTCAAAACAAAAACCTTCCCCGAGTGTGGGCTGCTATGCTAAGTTCTTATTAGTATTATTATTATTATTATTATTGGGGTAATAGCCAACGTGATCATGCCGGCCTTTTCAAGTCTTGAGTAGCACGTAGCCGGATAGTCAGCCCTTGCTACGGCGGACGGTTCATACGCGGTTAGAACCCATGACGGATGTGTTAAGATGTGAGATGACGGTGCGGGCAACTTGCATACTGCCACACTGTCTTCTGCCCGGTGCATACGCATACGCGGGGGATGAACCTCCACAAAAACACCGTCATGAACCACCGGCAGATCTAACGGTAGGTGGACTAGGCGGTCGCCGATGATCTCTAGGCTGTAGTATGCCGTATGTCTACAAGTGGACAGAGTATTAGCGATAAGGGCCCCCGGAAAGATGGTCGTTGGGGCTCCGTGGCTGGAGAACCATTTGCACCTCCCCTTCCCCCATGGCTACTACAATTTTAGGGCCTGTGACCGATGATCGTAGGGGTCCCATGGGCACCCCCCTCCCCCCCCATCTACCGGCAATTTAAGTATACCGTTCAATCTTCCAACAGCTGTGTGTCAGTACCCCCCCTCAGGGGCCTCAATTCGTCTTTCCGCCTTTCATGAACAAAAGAAAGGAAGGCTTGACCGATGGATCATAACATTCCAGAAGAAATTACATTTGGCGACAGTTTTGCATACACACGCACACTCACAATCATGCGCAGGATGCTCTGCATATCTATGTAATCCACAACAGACGAAAGCAAAAGCTTAGTGTTAGAAACGTGTTGGAGCGAATTAGGGTTCTGCGCGTTGCACAGCAAACCCTCCATCGTGCGCTAGCGATTTCGTACTCATTTTTACATTGCATCGATTAAACTCATTGCGCTTTTTTGGTTTGATTTGTAAAAATGCAACTTCATCGCCGCAATGTGTATGAACGGTTTTTTAAGCGCCACAGCAACTCATGAGCATTGTCCACACGCGAGAAAGAGATAGCGCTATGGAGGGAAAAAGCACGGACGACGGCTGACAGCGATTGGCCGTCTGACGCACCAACACATCCAAACCTTCGACAGCGCGCTCAGGCGAGGGGTATGAGGCGGAGCCAGGGACGGGTAGCTCGACGAGCTGCTCGACAAATTTGCCGTTGGAGAGAAAAAGAGGGCATGATAAAATTCTCAGAACTCCATGATTTCTTGCGTCGCTTTGCGCAGCGGGTTGTTAACATTTTATTTCAAGCATCGTGAGTGTCCCAGCGTGAGCGCTGAGCGCACCTCCCCTCATTCTCAATGCCGCGTTTTTGGTTAATCCTCGCTCCCACCCTTTCTTTCCTTCTCCTCAACGAACCCACCATTCCCGCGAGCGTAGACCGATCAAAAAATTCCAGGAAATTCCTACAGCAAGTGTGCAGTTTTTTATTCACAGTACTGTTTGGCAAAATATCAATTCTTGATGGCGCGTACTGGCGATCAAATCGTTGGCTGCTTGCTCCACCGATGGCGCGTGCTGTTGGAAAAGAAACACTTGGTATTTGATGCGTTTGCCTGATGAATGAAAGATAAATCGAGCATTAGAATGGTGAACAAAACTAGTACTGTTAAAAACCGATCAAGAAGATTTTTAATGTTAAATGGCGACTCTGTATGCCCGATCCATCTGCTTTGATCTGTTATCAGGAGCTTTGGTAATGAAATAGCTACGTGTGATGGAAAATAATAGAAGATTAAACAAATAGTGAAAGCAGTACGATTGTTTGAACACAAACATCATTTGGAATATTCTTCTTCTTATGCATGCACTTCCCCGTAGATCATGTAACAAAACAAACTGCAGTTACGCCTGCGTTGACATCTGTCACGATTAACTTTACCACTTTTCTATTTACATTTTATAATTTTCACTGCATCTTCCGGCACCGATCCTTCCCAAATGAAATTTGCATTCGTTCTGGCAATGAGTTTCGAACGATCACAACACAGCGCGAGAGTGAAGAACACAAAGTAAATGGCACTATGAACAAGTGTTGATCATATGGTCAAAATAGAGTATAATGGAATTCATTTTACTTCAAATGAATTTAATTTATTCTGATTTACATTTCAACTATTGTTATCAGCCTAGTTGTTAATGTTTAAAATTTTGATGAAGTGAAAACATCATTACCAGATAAATCAAACGATAATCGACGCATTTTGACCATATCGAATTATGATCGTCTTTACACATAGTGTCATCTCTTGCTCTAGGGTCTCACGCTCAGAGCAAAAATTCTCGCATCTTCGCAACGGTGGGAGCGATCGGCTACCCGCACGACAAAATCTAGCAGTTTTGTAATTCGGAGTTTCGATCGCTTTCCGCCAAAAGCGATCGAAAAAGCGAGCACCCGCACGACAAAATCGAGCAGTTTTGTAGCTCGGATTTTCGATCGCTTTCCGCCAAAAGCGATCGAAAAAGCGAGCAGAAATGTCAGGGAAAACGCTTGGATTCCGATCGAAGAAATATATCAACCCAAAAATTTCAGCGTTGAAAAATTCGAAATATTTCATTTATAAATTTGCAACAATTTAGAATGCGAAATATTTCACAGCCATGCGCTGTGAAATATGTTTGCAGTTTGAGTTTGAGAAGTTTTCGATCGCTTTGCGCAGCGGGAAGCTTTTTTGTCAGAAAGAGATAAACATATACAGGGCGCTCTCTCGAACGATCGTAAACGCTTCAATCGATCAAGAGCTTCGGTCAGTTCTTCGGACGTTTCTGCTCGCTTTCTCGATCGGTTTCGGTGGAAACCCGCACGACAAAATCGAGCAGTTTTGTAGCTCGGATTTTCGATCGCTTTCCGCCAAAAGCGATCGAAAAAGCGAGCAGAAATGTCAGGGAAAACGCTTGGATTCCGATCGAAGAAATATATCAATCCAAAAATTTCAGCGTTGAAAAATTTGAAATATTTCATTTCTAAATTTGCAACAATTTAGAATGCGAAATATTTCACAGCCATGCGCTGTGAAATATGTTTGCAGTTTGAGTTTGAGAAGTTTTCGATCGCTTTGCGCAGCGAGAAGCGAGCTAGAAACCGAGCTCAAAAACTGCTCGATTTTGTTGTGCGGGGAGACCCGGCAAACAATGCGAGGGTTGGTGAGGTACCTCTCGCTCTAATTTCTCTAGTCTTGTCTAGTTGCCTCGCTTCCTCCTATAGCGATTCTGTCGAACTGACCCGCACGACAAAATCGAGCAGTTTTGTAGCTCGGATTTTCAATCGCTTTCCGCCAAAAGCGATCGAAAAAACGAGCAGAAATGTCAGGGAAAACGCTTGGATTCCGATCGAAGAAATATTTCAATCCAAAAATTTCAGCGCTGAAACATTCGAAATATTTCATTTATAAATTTGCAACAAGTTTGAATGCAAAATATTTCACAGCCACGGGCTGTGAAATATATTTGCAGTTTGAGATAGAGAAGTTTTCGATCGCTTTGCGCAGCGGGCAGAAATGTCAGGGAAAACGCTTGGATTCCGATCGAGGAAATATATCTATCCAAAAATTTCAGCGCTGAAAATTTCGAAATATTTCATTTATAAATTTGCAACAATTTTGAATGCGAAATATTTCACAGCCATGCGCTGTAAAATATGTTTGCAGTTTGAGTTTGAGAAGTTTTCGATCGCTTTGCGCAGCGGGTATGGAGAGGTGGAGGAGTGCGAGTGTGTGTCTCATGCACACAGCGAAATTTTGGTCAACACCTCGATGGTGGTAGCGTTTTTCCATGGGATGGGGTAGTGGAGTGCGAGTGTGTCGCATGATTCCTTCGAAGCTAGGGCCAGGGGTAGCGAGAGGCATTAAAATGAGTTACTATTTGTCAAGCGGGTTACCGCCAAAAGCGATCGAAAAAGTGAGCAGAAATGTCAGGGAAAACGCTTGGATTCCGATCGAAGAAATATATCAATCCAAAAATTTCAGCTCTGAAAATTTCGAAATATTTCATTTATAAATTTGCAACAATTTTGAATGCGAAATATTTCACAGCCATGCGCTATGAAATATGTTTGCAGTGTGAGTTTGAGAAGTTTTCGATCGCTTTGCGCAGCGGGAATCTATCAATTTAAAAATTTCAGCGTTGAAAATTTCGAAATATTTCATTTATAAATTTGCAACAATTTTGAATGCGAAATATTTCACAGCCATGGGCTGTGAAATATGTTTGCAGTTTGAGTTTGAGAAGTTTTCGATCGCTTTGCGCAGCGGGAAGCGACGGAAGGCGTTATGGCCCGCTGCGCAAATTCGAGCAGTTTCCAGCGCAGAAAATGTACCAAATTCTGCGCTGGCCAGCGCAGATTTTGGCCCGTTCCCCGCCCGCTGCGCAAAGCGACGGAAGAAATCATGGAGTTCTGAGAATTTTATCATGCCTTCCTTTTCCCTCCAACGGCAAATTTGTCGAGCAGCTCGTCGAGCTACCCGTCCCTGGCTCCGCCTCATACCCCTCGCCTGAGCACGCTGTCGAAGGTTTGCATGTGTTGGTGCGTCAGACGGCCAATCGCTGTCAGCCGTCGTCCGTGCATTTTCCCTCCATAGCGCTATCTCTTTCTCGCGTGTGGTCAATGCTCGCGAGCTGTTGTGGCGCCTAAAAATGCCGTTAACAAACATTGCGGCGATGAAGTTGCATTTTCACAAATCAAACCAAAAAATGCGCAATAAGTTCAAACACTGCAATGTAAAAATGATTAAGGAATCGCTAGCTCACACTGGAGGGTTTGCTGTGCAACGCGCAGAACCTTAATTCGCATTCAGCTCATTCAGCCCAGCGCTGATTTTCATCAACATTCTGTTCCGCCGGCATCTAGAACGCAAGTTGATTGTAAAACCGGCATACTGGAAAGTCCACTGGCAGTCCCTGGGGCCTGCCATCGAACTGAACATTTTAAGCATTAAGCATAACTTTGCGACACTAAGCTTTTGCTTTCAAATGGTTTAGATTACATAGATCTGCTGAGCCGTATGCGCAAGGGTGTGAGATAGCGTGTGTGTGCAACATTTTCGCCAAATGTGTTTTCTTCCGGAATGTTATGATCCACCGGTCAAAGAAATGAAGGTGTTCATGAAAGGCGGAAAGACGAATTGAGGCCCCTGTAAATGGTAACTGATGACCGGGAGGAGGGGGTAGTGGCACACAGCTGTTGGGAGATTGAACAGTATACTTAAATTGCCGGCGGATGGGGGGGAGGCCATAGGACCCCTACGATCATCGGTAACAGGCCCTAAAATTATTGTCGCCATGGGGGGAGGGGAGGTGCATATGGTTCTCCAGCCACGGAGCCCCAACGACCATCTTTCCGGGGGCCCTTGTCGCTAATACTCTGTCCACTTGTAGACATACGGCATACCACAGAATAGAGATCATCGGCTACTGTCTAGTCCACCTAACGTTAGGTCCGCCGCTGGTTCATGACGGTGTTTTTTATAGTGGAGTTGCATCCTTCCCGCTGACAGTGTGGCAGTATGCGGGTTGCCCGCTGGATAAGAGCGGTCCCGCGGCACCGCCATCATTCCGCACATCTGCTTGACCGTCGTGGGTTCTTACCGCGTATGAACCGTCCACCGTAGCAAGGGCTGACTATCCGGCTACGAGGTATTCAAGTCCTGAAAACGCGTGAATGATCGCGTAAGCTATTACGCCAATAATAATGTTAATAATAATAATAAAAATAATAATAATAACAATAATAATAGTAATAATAATAATATTAATAATAATAATAATAATAATAATAATAATAATAATAATAATAATAAAAATAATAAGAAGAAGACGACGAAGAAGACGAAGAAGACGAACTTAACATAACAGTGCACACCCGGGGAAGAGTTTGTCTTGACTTTGTTGCTGCCGGGTGTCCCGCTACGGCGCGACAAATCAACGGAATGCAATCGACCAAAACATGAACCTACCGATCCGAACCCATTCCAAGGCATTGCCGGTCAATCGGCGTCATGATAACTACTCCAATCCAACAAGCCACCGGATTCTGGACGGACATGTGCAGCACCATACGCGCACCGTAATAAACAAATCCAGAATCCTCTTTTGTATGGATTCAATTCAAAATGTTGTTTCCACTTGCGCCCGGTAGCTGAATTAGAAATAAATGTGCAATATATCACACGCACGTTTGCTTTGGTTTGGTTTGGTTTGGTTTCCAAACGCACGCACACACACAAACACACAAACACGCGCGCGCAAACTCACACACAAACACGCGCGCGCAAACTCACACACACACACACGCACACATGCACTCACGCACTCACGCACGCATACACACACGCACGCACGCACATACACATGCACGTACGCGAGCACGCACGCATTAAAGCGCGCACGCCAGCACGCACCCGCGAAAGCGCGAACGCAAGCACGCACCCACGAAAGCGCGAACGCAAGCACGCACATACCCCCCCCCCCACCAGACAACCCCCCCCCCCTTCCCTCATGATCGATTACGGCTACCGTATCCGTAGAACGGCTGGTTCAGCTTTCTTGTATCGCATCCACATCCAAAGCGCCGGGCGGGGTGGGGGATCGCGACATGATAGAGTGAACGGTCACTTTCCCTGCGCTGTGTGTGTGTATCGCGACCCGAAAACTCGAGACAGATTTCGGCACATTAAAAAAATATATTTTATTGCCACTTTACATTGCTACATGATGCTTAGAAGGTCGTTAAAGCATCTGACATGTTCAAATTAAAAAAATATTAGATTTGTAAGACATTATATTTTATTTTCTGCACAAAGCTACAGCATACCGCACAAGTCCTATCTTGCCGACTTCTAAACATCGTCTATCTGCCCGTCTGACGTTTTCACCAGTGTCAAAAGTGACACACAAACTAAGGTTATTAAAGTGTGACGTGTGTAGCGAGGTTTATATAACTAGCGAGCTAAATTCAATGTTTACAGATTAGTGTTAGACGTTCTCCTACGCTTGTTTTAAATAAGCTTCTTCACCCTCAATTGGCAGGGGCATCGAATGGTCTCATCAGCAGCGGCACGAAATAAAATTAACCATCAATACACCGATAACACTTTGAATCCCAATCCAGCTTCTCCCACAGCGTCTCAAGGTCACACACAAATTAATAAATGCTAACACCCACCAATAACAATACACAACCGCAATGCACATATGAGTATCAACGCATACACCACAACAGCCAATCAGCTGGCGGCGGAAGGCACGGGCAGAAGCAAGGTGTTATAAATGACAAGGTGAAGTTGTTCAGAGCAAAATGACATTTCTCGACTTGACATTTCTCTTCCGGGGGCTCCAGTATAAAAATCGGGGAGGGGTGGTGCGGGGTAATGAAATTTGTATGCAGAGAGTGACAGATGTCCCCCACAATGTCGCCCAGCAAAAGCGATAAAAATCAACCTTCTAAATACATTATCCTTGGGCAGAAGCGCAAGTAAGGCAGGGCAGGGTGAGTGAGGGAGAAGAAGCGGACGAAAAAATGGGCGCCAATATTTTTAAATTTTTTGACCGTTTTTTTTTGCTCCGCTGCCATAAATAGTTCGTCCATTTCGCCAACAGATGGCGCTAAACTTGCTCGACCCAGCGCAGAAATCGCTGAAGTCCAGCGCGGGGATCGCTGGCCAGCTCAGAATTTGGTGCATTTTCTGCGCTGGAAACTGCTCGAATTTGCGCAGCGGGGAAGGGTATGAGGCGGAGCCAGGGACGGGTAGCTCGACGAGCTGCTTGACAAATTTGCCGTAGGAGAGAAAAAGAAGGCATGATAAAATTCTCAGAACGCCATGATTTCTTCCGTCGCTTTGCGCAGCGGGTGGACTTCAGCGATTCCTGCGCTGGGTCGAGCAAGTTTAGCGCCATCTGTTGGCGAAATGGACGAACTATTTATGGCGACGGAGCAAAAAAAAAAACGGTCAAAAAATTTAAAAATATTGGCGCCCATTTTTTCGTCCGCGGCTTCTCCCTCCCTCACCCTGCCTTGCCTTACTCTTGTACTTGCGGCGCTTCTGCCCGTGCTTTCCGCCGCCAGCTGATTGGTTGTTGTGGTGTATGCGTTGGTTCTTATATGTGCATTGCGGATGTGTATTGTTATTGGTGGGGCTGGATTGGGATTCAAAGTCTTATCGGTGTATTGATGGTTTATTTTATTTCGTGCCGCTGCTGATGAGACCATTCGATGCCCCTGCCAATTGAGGGTGAAGAAGCCTATTTAAAACAAGCGTAGGAGAACGTCTAACACTAATCTAATATTTTTTAATTTGAACATGTTTGATGCTTCAACGACCTTCTAAGCATCATGTAGCACAATGTATAGTGGCAATAAAATATTTTTTTTTAAACATTCCTAAATATGTCTCGAGTTTTCGGGTCACGACACACACACACACAGCGCGGGGAAAGTGACCGTTCATTCTATCATGTCGCGATCCCCCCCCCCCCCCCCCCCCCCGTCCGGCGCTAGGGATGAGGATGCTACAAGAAAGCTGAATCAGCCGTTCTACCGATGAGGTAGCCGTACTCGCTCGTGCGTGTGCGTGTGTTCGAAGGTGCGCGCGTTCCTAGGTGCGTTATCGCGTGCGCGCGTTCATAGGTGCGTTATCGCGTGCGCGCTTTCGTGGGTGCGTTCTCGCGTGCGCGCGTACGTGCATGTGAGTGTGCGCGCGTACGTGCATGTGAGTGTGCGCGCGTACGTGCATGTGTGTGTTTGTGTGTGTGTGTGTGTGTGTGTGTGTGTGTGTGTGTGTGTGTGTGTAAGTTTGCGCGCGCGTGTTTGTGTGTGTGCGTGCGTTTGAAAACCCCTAAACAATTTGATTCTGATGCGTACATTTTCCGCTGCGGCTACAAAGTCCATGCATTTTCGATCTCGCTACCTGAGAGACAACACAACCATTGGCATTGGCATCTTTGCCATCGGCTCTGCTGTTGGGGGTATTAAAAAGACACATGATTTAAGCAAATGTGCGTGTGATTTGTTGCACATTTATTTCTAATTCAGCTAGCGGACTCAAGTGGAAACAACATTTTGAATTGAATCCATACAAAAGAGGATTCTGGATTTGTTTATTACGGTACGCGTATGGTGCTGCACCTGTCCGTCCCGAATCAGATGGCTTGTTGGTTTGGAGTAGTTTTCATGACGCCGATTGACCGGCAATGCCTTGGAATGAGTTCGGATCGGTAGGTTCATGTTTTGGTCGAGTGCATTCCATGCATTTGTCGCGTCACAGCGGTAGCCTGGCAGCAACAAAGTCAAGACAAACTCTTACCCGGGTGTGGACAGCTATGCTAAGTTCTTTTTATTATTATTGGCGTAATAGCCAACGCGATCATGCCGGCCTTTTCAGGACTTGAGTACCACGTTGCCGGAGCCGGTGACTAACCCCTTGCTACGGCGGATGGTTCATACGCGATTAGAACCCACGACGGGCATGCAGATGTGCGGAATGATGGCGGTGCCGCGGGCCCGCTCCTATCCAGTGTGCAACTTGCATACTGCCACACTGTCTCCTGCCCGGTGCATACGCAGCAGCTCCACCATAAAAAAAAAACCGTCATGAACCAGCGGTGGATCTAACGGTAGGCGGACTAGGCGGTCACCGATGATCTCTAGTCTTTGATATGCGGTATGTCTACAAGTATTAGCGACAAAGGCCCCCGGAAAGATGATCGTAGGGATCACATGACCATCCCCCTCCCTCCCCGCTGGCAATTTAAGTATACTGTTTAATCTTCCAACAGCTGTGTGCCAGTACCCCCTGCTCCCGGTCATGCGCAGCGGGAAAGGAAAGGTACGAATATGGAGCACACTCACGTTTGCTTTGGTTTGGTTTGGTTTGGTTTCCAAACGCACGCACACACACAAACACACAAACACGCGCGCGCAAACTCACACACAAACACGCGCGCGCAAACTCACACACACACACACACACACACACACACACACACACACACACACACAAACAAACACACACACACACGCACGCACGCACGCGAGCACGCACGCACGCACAAATGCACGTACGCAAGCACGCACCCACGAATGCGCGAACGCAAGCACGCACCCCCCACCAGAACCCCTCCCCCCTCCCCGCACGAGCGAGCACGGCTACCTTGTCGGTAGAACGGCTTTGTTGCGTACGACCTCATTATGAAGTAAAAGCATTTATGCGGATGTAGCGAAGTGAAACACTTCAAGATAAAACACCTTAAGCTAAAACAAAGTTCAAGCAAAACACGCCTCAAGCGATAGCGCGCGCTTCAGAAAGCAACAAACATAAACAGGTAGTCAACCGTTCTCACGGTTCAAACGAGGAAGTGACTCACGCAATTCATAAAACATAGGTACATGTCGCATTAAATATAAATAAAACTTGTTATCAAAATAGTCATAGTTACAGTTAGCTGACCTATATGAGGTCAGCAACTAAATAGCATATAAGAGATGAAAACCTAACTAAAGTAAGCGCATTCGAAAACAATCCTCAGAATCGCTCGTTTCTTAATAGTCGGAGGCACTCTCCGGTCGACGAAGGAAAAATATACCCGACTCGGTGTAAAGCACCGGCGTTGGGCGCTGCGACGGAGCAACACATCCGCCAGCAGCATTAGGCTTGTTCAGCTTTCTTGTAGCGCATCATCATCCAAAGCGCCGGATGGGATGGGGGATCGCGACATGATAGAATGAACGGTCACTTTCCCCGCGCTGTGTGTGTGCGTGTGTGTATCGAGCAGTGCTGCAAAATGTCACCATCAATATCACAAAAAAAACTGAGTGAATCAAAACCCTTGTCAGCGTCACGTACTCAATTGCGATTATCACAGGTGAAATTCTCAAATGGTTGTAACGAGTGATATGATTGGTGACAATTTGGGAATAAACTTTTAGTCAATCACTGTTATGAAATTTTCTGGACCAGGAGCAGCACTGTAAAATATCACTGTTTCAGTCACCAACGCTCATGACTGAAACGAACCTCAAATCAGCTCACGTACACAAGTGCGATGATCAGACGCAAGATGAACATAGTCGTTGTGACGTGTGACCAGATTGGTGACATTGCAGCAACCACCTCTTGGTCGGCCACTTTGACGTGACTTTGTTTGTCTGTGATCAATTTCAAAATGTCACTGGTTCTATCACGAGCACTCGTGATTGAAATGAAATTCATTTCGGTTCACGTACACATGTGCGATGATCAGGGGTAAGACGCACATGGTCGTTGTGACGTCTGATCTGATTGGTGATATTTTGGTAACCAACTCCTGGTCAATCAGTTTGTCTTGATTTTTTGGTATTTTATTATCGTGATAGACTTAGAATATACGTGGCGCGGGCGAGTGGTGTTTTATTAACCATGTGCATATGATTACAAGCAGTAGTCGGTTCTGCTAGCTGGTTAAATGATCCCGCATCCTACATATATTGCCAGACTCATTTTGCTGATCCAAACGTTTATGTATGAACTCTCGTAAGCAGTGCACATGCAAAGATTACCGCTTCATAATGTATTTATTAATTACTTTAGAAAAAACACTTAGACCCACAAACAGCCGGCACTGGGATTTGAGGCGATTTGGAAGAAGGGAAGGAAGAGTCAGTACGACTTTTAGCGGACATTACCTAAGTTTCTTGTCCAGATGACCAATTTTACGCTGTTCGATGGTAACGGGAATCCTATGTTAATGATGATCTCCGGGGGCGGATACACGGGCTGTTGTTGGTGGCAGTGGATAGACGCTAGGTGTCAGCATGCCGTGCCCGTTAGAAAATCCGTACCCGTGCGCGGTGTCAATTGCGCCAAAGGTGGATTATGAAAGGTGCAGAAATTTGGTGGCTTTGTCTAGAGTTAGTGCTTTCGGATATGAAAATAATAAAACCAGGATGTAAAACAAAAACTATCTACCTTTTCATCCATCTACAAAACATCTTTTTATATTAGCACTATGGAGAAACTAACAAATTACACGCCTCGTATGCTAAGAATATCATCGATTCGATTAAAATTATTACACTAACAGCACAGTGAATGAGGAGGTGCCGCTGAAGTGAGTTCACATCCGAGGAGCTCTGCTTGATCGTTTTCCAACCGAATTCGAACGCCGACGCAACTACTGGAAAACTGCCTACTTTATCTTTTTGAGTCGACCGGATTCTTAGGCCGGTTCCTTGGCCAGACGCTTTACTTCGTTTTGCCAAAATTCTCAATCGTACCGACCATGACCAAAAGGCAATCTCCGTCAGTTGGTCGAGTTTGCCGTTCATGAGCATGGTGTAAACCTTGATAATCTTCTCTTTGTTCACCAGCTTGCCGGCATAGCCCGTGAACACTTCTGTGACCTGAAACGCCTATAATTCGAAACGCTAGAAACGGCGCATCATGCGCACAGCACATCATATTATGCGCACAGCACATCATATTATGCGCACAGCACATCATATTATGCGCGCATTACAACACAGCGCTTAAAGTACGCGACTGTGCGGAAAGTTTTACGTGGACGTGGAAAAAAATGGAGACCAAACCTCAAGTGCTCAAAGAGCGGACAGGGCTCAAAAACTCAAAGCGCATAGCACGTCAAGAGCACAAAAAGCGCACCGTTCTCGTAGACCAAACTGTGCGAAAAGTGCTAGCACAATGCACTATGTGCTGTTGGATATCATAGTATACAACGTTGTGTTGTTGAATCAAAGTAGACTATAGTATAGAATAAAAGGTTTTAGTTTTCTGTGTAACTTAACAGGATACAGAACAGTTTAAGTTGTGTCCATTGTTTTATTAGAAAATTCCAACAGGTTATGGGCCCAGACCGTCTACGCTGATAAAGGTATTGGATTTTTCGAGGAAAAATGGCTGATAAAGTGTCGTTCGCAAGATTGGATGGTACCAACTACGAGAATTGGAGTTTCAGAATGAAACTTCTTCTCATAAAGGAAGGATGTTGGTCAGTCGTGAAAGAAGAGAAACCGGAACCAATAACGGCAGCTTGGAGTAAACTGGATGAGCTGGGCATGGCTCATATTGGATTATGCGTGGAAGACATCCAGTTGATTCATATAAAAAAGGCGGGCAATGCAGCGGATGCATGGAAAAAACTGGAAGACTTCCATGTGAAGAAAACTATGACGACGAAGGTATCAATAATGCGAAAAATCTGTGGCTCGCGTCTAGAAAAAGGTGGCGATATGGATGCACACATTACGAAACTAACGGAGTTATTTGAAAAATTGAATAATTTGTCTCCTGAAAAAATACTTGATGACCAATGGGTGATTGCTATTTTATTTAGTAGTCTTCCCGAGGAGTATGATGTACTTGTAACAGCATTAGAAGCTCGTCCGGATGAAGACTTGACGTTGAATTTAGTGAAGGGAAAGCTTATTGACGAGTGGCAAAAACAAAAAAAATCGAGCTGATTTTGAATTAACGGAAACAGCACTTCAAATAGGCAGGATCAAAGAAAATGATGTTACAACGTGTTTCTTCTGTAAACGGCCAGGACATCATAAAGCACAGTGCGAGAAATTTAAAAGATGGAAAGACAGAAATCAGCAGGTTAGTGACAGAGAAAAAGCTAATGTTGTTTCAATTATATCAGAGGAAAATAGCGGAGAAAATTGGGCATTTACAACCAGAAAAATATCTCTATCAGAGAAACTGTGGCTACTAGATTCGGGTGCTACTTGTCACATCTCGAATGAAAGAAGTTTTTTTGAGATTTTGGATGAAACTTTCGATGAAGAAGTAAGCGTAGCGAATGGAATGAAATCAAAATCAAAAGGACGTGGATCAGGTAGGCTGATCGTGCTGGATGGAAGCGGAAATGAACGAATTGTGACGTTGAAGGATGTGCTATTCGTGCCGAGTATGAAATCAAATCTAATATCAGTGAAACGTCTAGTACAAGAAGGATACACCATTACATTTAACCAGGCTGGTGCACAAATCCAACGTGGTGGAATAATTGGTGCAGTAGCTAAGATTTTTGGTAATTTGTTCGTATTATGCCTAGGAAGAGAAGAAAATTCAGTAGCTATGGTTAATTCAACTGATTGTATACACGTTTGGCATCGTCGTTTGGGACATATTGGATGTCACAGTATTTCAAAAATGACGGAACTATCAAGAGGAATTATATTCAAGAATTGTACTTGTTCGGATATTTGTGAAATTTGCCTGAAAGGAAAAATGCAGCGTATTCCGTTCCCGAAGCAATCTGAACGTAAAACCAATGCAGTGATGGATCTAGTTCATACAGATATATGTGGACCTATGCGCAATGCCACTTTGGGAGGAAAAAGGTATTTATTAACATTTATAGATGACTATAGCAGATATACAGTCATCTATATGTTACATAAAAAATCCGAGGCAATAAAAAAATTTGAACAATATGTTGAACTGGTCAAGACTCAATTTGACAAGAAACCCAAAATATTACGATCTGATCGCGGTGGTGAATTTACTGGAAAGATTTTCAAGGATTTTCTTGCAAATCAGGGAATAATTCAGCAACTAACAGCCCCTTATTCCCCGCAGCAAAATGGAGAAGCGGAAAGAAAGAATCGCACGTTAGTTGAAATGGCAAAATGTATGCTTATTGATGCAGGTTTGAACGAATGTTATTGGGGTGAAGCAATTAATACAGCAAACTATTTACAGAATCGCCTACCAAGTAAAGCTATAGATGATACCCCGTACTATAGGTGGTTTGGACGAAAACCTGATCTTGGACACGTGCGAGCATTCGGAACAGAGGTATATTGTCATGTACCAAGTATGCATCGTGGTAAATTGCATGATAAGGCGGTAAAGTTAAGACTGATGGGTTATAGTGTCGAATCAAAAGCTTATCGTTTAATAGACATTACAACTGGTAAGATTACTATAAGTCGTGATGTTAAATTTATAGAATCGCACAATTACCAAATACCTCAACCCAATTTAGAAAAATCAAAAAAATGTAATGAAGTAGTTGTGTCACTACTCGATAATTCTGAAGAAACTAAATTTCAACCTAACGAAGATGATGAAGCTCAACGGGATGTAATACTAACTGATAGCGAGACAGATTATGATACTATATCCGAATCGGAAGAAAATTATTCAGATGAAACGTCGAATGAAGAACAATTGCGTCGATCTACAAGAGTTACACGTGGACTACCTCCAGCACGATACGCATGTACAGTGAAACCAGAAGAAAAAGAACCACGAAATTTAAAAGAAGCTCTTGAAAGTGATGACAAAGAAGAATGGAGAAAAGCAATGCTAGAAGAACTAAATGCATTGAAAACTAACGACACTTGGGATTTAGTTGAATCACCAAACAGAAGACGTCCAATTGGTTGCAAGTGGGTGTATAAGATAAAACGAGATGAGAAAGGAAACATTTGTCGATACAAAGCACGATTGGTGGCAAAAGGTTTTAGTCAGCGTTATGGAGTAGATTATGATGAAGTTTTTGCACCAGTCGTTCGGCAAACTACTTTTAGGACATTCTTGTGCATTGCCGGAAAAAGACGAATGCTTGTAAAGCAATACGACGTAAAAACAGCTTTTCTACATGGCAACCTTAAGGAGGAGATTTATATGGAACAGCCACCTGGCTTTATAATTAAAGGTGAAGAAAATAAGGTATGCCATTTGAAGAAAAATATTTATGGATTAAGGCAAGCAGCAAGAATTTGGAACGATCGTTTGAATACAGTTTTACAGCAGGAAGGATTCAGTGCTTGCGATGCAGATCCATGTTTATATCAAAAGTTGACGGATGACATACACTGTTATGTGTTAGTTTATGTTGATGATCTACTAATCGCTTGTAAAGATGAGACAATTATCAATCAAGTAGCTCAAGCACTTTCAAGATCGTTTGAAATAAGAAGTTTGGGTGACATTCATTATTATCTTGGAATTGAAGTTGAGCGAAATGAATCTGGTGATTTTTATATAAATCAGAAAAAATATATTAACGAAGTAGTTGCATCAAGTGGATTAGAACAAGCAAAACCTTCGAATATTCCTACAAAAGTTGTTGAAAAATCTTGGAGAAGAACATTTTAACATTATCGTGTATGAAGATAATCAAAGCTGTTTGCAGATGTTAGAATCAGAGAAATATAGCAATCGGACGAAACACATTGATACTAGGTACCACTTTGCGAAACATTTGAAGAAACTCGGAATAGTGAAATTTGTGTATTGCCCGACTGAAGAAATGCTTGCTGACATGTTAACGAAACCAATATCGAGAATCCGCATCCAGACTCTGAGACAATTGTGTGGTTTAGAATTTGCATAGTGAATATTGCAAGTAAGAACACAGCGTTGAGGAGGAGTGTTGGATATCATAGTATACAACGTTGTGTTGTTGAATCAAAGTAGACTATAGTATAGAATAAAAGGTTTTAGTTTTCTGTGTAACTTAACAGGATACAGAACAGTTTAAGTTGTGTCCATTGTTTTATTAGAAAATTCCAACATGTGCAACACTACGAACAGCTCATTCATTGTCAGGATGGGAATTATTTCCTGGAGCGTCCTGTAGTTCTACAGGATCCGCTTCACGCCACGGTAAATGTTATAATGCTCAGCGTCGGTGATGTATTGGGTTCATTATACGCGATATCGAATCCAGTGGATTCACTGCCAAGTAGATGCTTATCTCGGCGATGGCATGCAACAGCATGGTGACATCAAAGCGAGCAAATGTGGTAGTCAAAACTGGATCGGTCAGAGAATCAGCCGGCACGTCAAATGGCCTGCATCGTCGTAATCGTGGCAATGCACTCCTGTATACATCCAGCGTTGGTTAGTAACCGACAGCGAGCGGGTATCCTTCGAAACCGGCAACACTCGGAGAAACAGCTACATCACACAGTAGAAGCTGTTGAGACGCAATCTAACTAAGCTGGAAAAACTTCGCTCGAGATTATTACATTATAAACCATTCCTAAAAATAGCAAATAATAATGTTTATCAATCAATCGAGTGAAAGAAAGAAGCATAACTTACCATGAATTAAGTATGAGTGCTAAGTATGACACCAGCATCCAACGCTGGCGCATGGATCCAAAATATGAAGCCGTTACTTCGATTCCATTCTACGTGTGGTTTGACTTGCTGATATGTTAAATGGTATGAAACACGAACTGTTTGAAATTTTATCTCCTAGCTTCGAATAACAAACCAAATTGTTTTCCGCTTGCTATGCCTCTTGAAATGTAAATATTTAACACACATCATCCAAGCCCAAGGTGTATGGAAACCAGGCTGCTCATAGTCTGTTTTTTAATTTCCAAATTTGTACGACACATCTTAATATAAGTGACTTAATAAAATGGCATATTACCCCAGGAATCCACACAGCATAACACGAAGCGCAACATAACAACTGCCCGCTGCGCAAAGCGATCGAAAACTTCTCAAACTCAAACTGCAAACATATTTCACAGCGCATGGCTGTGAAATATTTCGCATTCAAAATTGTTACAAATTTAGAAATGAAATATTTCGAAATTTTCAGCGCTGAAATTTTTGCATTGATCCCGCTGCGCAAAGCGATCGAAAACTGCTCAAACTCAAATTGCAAACGCATGGCTCAATTGACCAAAATTTCGCTGTGTGCATGAGACACACACTCGCACTCCTCCAGCCCTCCACTGCTGAACGCTCCCACCGTTGCGAATTTGCGAGAATTTTTGTTCTGAGCGTGAGACCCTGAAGCGCCAGAGATGACACTATGTGTTAAGACGATCATAATTCGATATGGTCAAAATGCGTCGTTTGTCGTTTCATTTATCTGGTAATGATGTTTTCACTTCATCAAAATTTAATCAACATTAACAACTAGGCTGATAACAATAATTGAAATGTAAATCAGAATAAATTAAATTCATTTGAAGTAAAATGAATTCCATTATACTCTATTTTGACCATATGATCAACACTTGTACATAGTGCCATTTACTTTGTGTTCTTCACTCTCGCGCTGTGTTGTGATCGTTCGAAACTCATCGCCAGAACGAATGCAAATTTCATTTGGGAAGGATCGGTGCCGGAAGACGCAGTGAAAATTATAAAATGTTTATAGAAAAGTGGTTAAGTAAATCGTGAAAGATGTAAACGCAGGCGTAACTGCAGTTTGTTTTGTTACATGATCTACGGGTAAGTCCATGCATAAGAAGAAGAATATTTCAAATGATGTTTGTGTTTTAACAATCGTATTGCTTTTAATGGTTGTTTATTCTTCTATTATTTGCCATCACACCTAGCTATTTCATTACCAAAGCACCTGATAACCGATCAAAGCAGATGGATCGGGCATACAGAGTCGCCGTTTAACTTCAAATATCTTCGTGATCGGTAAGTTTTAAATAGTCCTAGTTATGTTCACCATTCTAATGCTAGATATATCTTTCATTCCTCAGGAAAACGCATCAAACAACAAGTGTTTTTCTTCCAACAGCACGCGCCATCGGTGGAGCAAGCAGCCAACGATTTGATCGCCAGTACGCGCCATCAAGAATTGATATTTTGCCAAACAGTACTGTGAATAAAAAACTGCACACTTACTGTAGGAATTTCCTGGAATTTTTTGATCGGTCTACGCTCGCGGGAATGGTGGGTTCGTTGAGGAGAAGGAAAGAAAGGGTGGGAGCGAGGATTAACCAAAAACGCGGCATTGAGAATGAGGGGAGGTGCGCTCAGCGCTCACGCTGGGACACTCACGATGCTTGAAATAAAATGTTACCAAGCATCGATTTCAAGCATGCATGTCGCGCGACATTTTGCCAAGCGGGTCTTTGTCAAGCGGGCGGGATCGATTTCAAGCATGCATGTCGCGCGACATTTTGCCAAATGGATTGATTTCAATCATGCATGTCGCGCGACATTTTGCCAAGCGGGTAACAACCCAGATAGCAAAGCCGAAGGCCTTTGTATGGGAGCCATCGCGCTGATCAAGGCTCACTTTTTCGCGCGCATAAAGCAAAATGTGCGCGAAGGCGAAAAAAACCCGAAAGCACTTCGTGTGGCCCTCTCTCGTGTTTCTAGTTTTATTCTCTCTCGCATGTCATCACTCTCTCCCAGTTTTTCGGATTGAAATGAGAAATCACTCTCTTGATTTGGTTGCGGCAGTCTAGCTGCTTCACACTCTTTATTCTCTTCTTTTTGCAGTTCCCACAAGAGGATTCACACATGTGTTCTCACATACTTACATACACACACACACGGTGGTTGGAAGCCTGGTGCGGCTGTTTCCAATTCTGTCTTTTCTTTTTCCCTCTTCACACCGCGCCGGAGCCCGTGGTGGTGCGCGTGTTCAGCCTGCTTGGTTCAGGAAATATGTCATCAGATTTGGCGCGCCTCAACCGCGGTGTTGTATGAAGGCTGTTGATGAAAATACACAATTAATAGACACACTTTGTTAAAAAGATTACACTTCATTTAAAGATGTGACAAACTTACCTTTGTGCTTGAGGATCAATTGAAACTTGAACGCCTGTGCACACAATGTCACACTTTTTAAGTAGTTTGAAGAACAGCTAGCGGTAGCAGCACACATCTGAAACTTGTAATGTGCAAAACATTGCATATTAGAATAATAATAGAATTAGAATAAATGTCACATAGCACTAGACACTTAGAAATGGACACTTACCCAAACAATTAGATGATAAAAAATCGTCCTCCGATGAAGCAGAAAGAACACCGCGGATGGCACAGTATGGAAAGTGTTTCACGCAGGAAAATTAGTTCACGCAGCACACAAACACACACTCTCACATCCACGGTTCAGAGCACACTGAAGTCGCTCTTTGGCTTGGATGGAAAAGAGCAAACACCCTGATGAGTGCGATGGAAGAAAATGACGTGTGTTCAACAGGGATGGGTAGAATCCAACACACGAAGTGTGCAGGAGAATTCTCTTCGTATGGCAAGAGAGAATTGACTAACACCCTGATGATCGAGAATGCAACAAACGTTGTAGAATGTAGAAATGGGATAGGAATAGTAAGCGAAGGCAGTTTGTGGACATGGGGGGGTTGAAACTGGGAGAAAAAAGCTTCGGTTGCTACTTGGGAAGCATCGATTTCAAGCATGCATGTCGCGCGACATTTTGCCAAGCGGGTAGCGTGATCCACCGATGGTGCGTGCTGTTGGAAGAAAAACACTTGCTGTTTGATGCGTCTGCCTGAGGAATGAAAGATAAATCGAGCATTAGAATGGTGAACAAAACTAGCACTATTTAAAACTTACCGATCACGAAGATATTTTAAGTTAAACGGCGACTCTGTAAGCTCGATTCACCTGCTTTGATCTGTTATCAGAAGCTTTGGTAATGAAATAGCTACGTGTGATGGAAAATAACAGAAGAATAAACAAACATTAAAAGCAGCTCAGTAAGCAAAGTTTACGCTATTGCGGCTTTTTTGAGCGACTTTCCCATAGATGCAACTCACGGACGGTATATTCCCCCAGGACAATCGCACGGCAATCGGATTGAACGCGCAACATTTTCCATACAATCCGCAGTGTTGCGCTTGCTTCGCGCCAACTTTGCCTGTATTTTCAATGAGCCAAGCGATTTTACCCCCTCCTACACGCATTGTATCCTAAAGCATGCTTGTCGCGGCAACGTTCACCACATACACACACACACACATCTCCATACTCAGGGAACGACATCCTACCTGTTGCTGTTCTGGACTCAGACAAAATTTGTGTTTCTACACTTATTGTTCAAAAAAGTAGTAGCTCCTATGATCTGACTTTACAAACAAATATCAAAATGTTATGTTCTGCTAATGATATGTGGGGAAAACCGAAAAACACCAAGGGGAGGAAGAGGTGTGTGTATGTGTTTTTTTTCTTTGCCGATTCGCACTCTCTCGCGGATCTGGTTGTGTGCGTTAGTTTTTTTTTAGTTTTCAACAAGAAAAAATCTTCGAAAAATACCTGGGGGAGGATGTGTGTATGAAAGAATGTACTTTAGAAAAGAAAGTGAAAAATAAAAAAACGAATATAAAATATGTTAAACGAAGTTTTAAGTGTGTTTGAACTCATTGCTATCCGAAAGAAAGCGAGGGGGGCTCTTAAAATGTAATACACATGTATGCAACATGTATCGTGTCGCCGCGACGGTGTATCTCGCTCAATCCGTTAAGCCTGAAAAGTGCTTCTATCGGATCGTCTAATCGGGCGCCATTTAATCAATCCGTTAGCAAAAAGTCGCATGGAATTTGGTACCGGGGTGGTGGTAGTGCGGTATCCCTCCAATGAGGGCAAGCCTTGCGCGCTACCGGCAGCCATCTGCATTATTGTTCAATTATCATTCTCTCTCATCCATTTCATCAGTCTATCTCGTTTCCCCGTAGAAGACGTTCGAATAAAACCGTTGGACAGCGGTTGCAGTGTCAAATGAATGAAAATGTTTCTTCAACTTTCGATCGGTTTTTACGAATTAAAAGTATTACGATGATCATAGAGTATTTTAACAAGGCAGCTCTGTATATATTGAGCATGAAAGTGTATTTAATCGGCATGGATTGGGCGACCTAAATACAAGAAGAAGAAGGGGATAGGAATGTTTGTACAAATAAAACCCTGTATAAATGAAACCGTGCAATTTTTTTATTTCATCAAACCACGTAATTGGATTCGGCCTTTGCTTTATATCGTCATTGGGGAAGCCGAAGAATCCGGTGCCATTTCAGCATAGTTTGCTTCCACCGGTTTGATTCAAACGGCAGGAGCAGCACACACATCCCCATCCCCGACTAAACGTAGCGTAGGCGGTGGTGGTGGTTTGGTTTGCAATTCGTCTACCTAGAGCTACCACCTGGATTGTTAACATTGATGTTTCGTGATGAGATGTAGCTCCAGGAAGGAGCTTTCCATTGGTTCCTGCGTCCCACCATCACAACCCGGATGGCTGAATGATCCATTTTTTACTCTTCGGAGGGCGTTTTACTTGTGAATGATTAGAGTTTCAAATCGTCATTCAATCCGCCACTGAGGAAGGGGAAAGATATTTGTGTAATAGAGAAATTAGTCTGAACTAGTCAAAAAGCATTTACAGAGGAAGGGGTAGGGGAAACATCCGCATTGCCGACACGCTTGACCTAATGCGTAGTCCCGGAAAGATCCTTACTCCGCTGCAGCATAATTTCATCAATGCGAGGGAACATTCCGTCTTACATCGACGCAGTGCTCCATCACCATCATCTACTGCAACGTCATAACGGATGCAATGGTGCATTCGCGAAATCACGGCATCACCACCGCCCTCGCTGCGCCGGTATAATTGCCGAGCATCTCAGCTGCTAGGGCGCGTCAGCTGTCTGGCTGTGCATTTCACTAGCAATACTACGTGCTGCAAAATAAGCTCACATGGCAGCACGGCCGTCCTCTGTTTAGCCGCATAGTGACACACCACGACAACAGCATCCGGAAGGAGCATCATTAGCGTCCGGTGCTACAGTGAGCTACAGTGTCAGCATCCGTTCCTATGGCACAACTGCAACACTGCTTTCTCTTCGGTGAATCGAAAAAGTCATTGCAATGAAAAAGACGAGCGCGCATCGGCTGGTTCTGTTTCAGCTCAACATTCATTCTCTCTCTCTCTCTGTATCTCTCTCTCTCTCTTTCTCTCTCTTTCTCTCTCTCTCTCTCTCTCTTTCTCTCACCCACACACACACACACACACACACACACACACACACACACACACACACACACACTCAACACACTTACGAAATATGCTCGATCTGCCAGCTTATCATCAAATTCCACCAACTCTTCTACGCTGTCTAACATGTTGAATTGGAAAATCTCGTCATCTGTTGTCCTCGGGCGTCCGCACACGCTGTTTTTGACGTCATCCAAAGTCACCTAGAGCAGTGAGATATCTTTGTCTCGCCGAGTTAACCGCTTTTCCAGCTTGTCCACGGATGACTGTAGCTGATCGACATTCTGGAACAGCAATGTGACGAGGTTGGGTGTCCAATTCATTGGTTCCGTTTTGGAAAATTCGGCCAGAACATGATTTGATAGTGACGCTGGCTCCAAAGTCGGTGCTGCTTCAAGGTCAACCACGGTAAATCCCGAAACAGTAGAAGGTGCAGCTCGACACGTGGCTGAAGCTGATGACGACGGTGATTTTGACGGTCCATCTGAAGATGATGATGGTTGGGACGGTGCAACTGATGATGATGGTTTTGGCGGTCTAGCTGAAAGCTTTAGCGGTCTAGCTGTTGATGATGATGATGGTTGGGACGGTGCAACTGATGATGATGATGGTTTTGGTGGTCTAGCTGAAAGCTTTAACGGCCCTGTTGATGATGATGGTGGTTTTGGCGGTGCAACTGATGATGATACTAGCTTTAGCGGCCCTGTTGATGATGATGCTGGTTTTAGCGGTGCAACTGATGATGATACTAGCTTTAACGGCCCAGCTGAAAGCTTTAGCGGCCCAGCTGATAAATTTAACGGCCCAATTGATAACGATGGTGGTTTTGGCGGCCCTGTTGATGATGATGGCGGTTTTGGCGGTGCAACTGATGATGATGATATCTTTTGCGGCCCAGCTGAAAGCTTTAGCGGCCCAGTTGATAGGTTAAACGGCCCAGTTGATGATGATGGCGGTTTTAGCGGTGCAGTTGATGAAGATAACTTGAGCGGTCTAGCGGATGATGATGGTTTTCTGTGCATTGTCTCATTAATCGTCGACCCCATTCCAGCTGATGGTGATGCATGCTGTTGTGCCCATAACGGTTTTGCTGGCACTGCTGACGTTGATGGCTGTTCTATTGGTGGGAGTAAGACGCGGATCCCTGGCTGTAGTGGTATATCGAACTCAGTTGCTGACCAAGTTGACGAATTTGTTCCACTATCACTGCCGGTTTCCGCTGCTCGCTCCTTGAATCCGGTCCTTGACGACATGGTAGCTTCAAATGAGTCTGAATCTTCTTACACTTGAACTGCACTGCGTACGGATACGAACTAAAGTATGACTTATATTTGTTTGCTAACACACACACACTCACCCACCCTAATTCAAGGACAGGGTTAGAGAGGCAAATGCTATAGAAATTTGCACCCGCTCCGCGCAACGGTGCGGAATGCGTATTTAAGCACGGGTATGTTTTGCGAATTCTCCCTCTTCCATTTTCTTCCGTTTTGCTTACGGATGTTTGCATTGTCCCATTATGTATGTATCCTTTTTTACTGTACTCATTGTTGTAAGTACTAAATGTTACCCTTCAGTACAGTGTCGATACCCCAGAACTGATCGGAAATCTACCTCATCCATGTTTGCCCGTCGTCTTCTATTCATGGTTTAACAGGTGCACAATTTTACCTGATTTTATAAGTCAGGTGAGCTTAAACACTTTTACATTGTATTACCTTTTCCGATAGGGAATAAAAAACAACAACATGTTTTAAAAAAGAGCAAGCTGGGTAAAGGAGAAATACGCATTCCATAATATCCCACATGCACTGTTCCCATTACTTTATGTTGAAATTCAATTTGAAAACCGTAGTCATTTTTTTATTTTGAACCTAACCCTCAACGACACTTATAATGTTAATGCTCTTATTCGGTTATGTACATCACAATCACACCGCTATGTAACGGTAATTTAAAAGACATTGTAAGAGAGCGCCATAAAATAATCGCCTTCAACTTGGGGTTCAAGTTGTGTCGCAAAATTTCGAGAAGAGAGTGAAATAGTAATATTTTTAACATTCGTTGTAAACAAAGTTCAAAATTTATTACTGGCTTTTATGAATTCTTGCGACTGAATGCCGCTCATCGCGCCTGTCCCTATGTATATATGTGTTAAGACAAGCTCACGCCATGTAACGTGCCTGTCGTTGTGCCTGTCCCTATGTATATATGTGTTTAGACCAACCCACGCCATCTAACGTGAACTATCTGTAACGATGCTGGATCGGGTTGGCTCATCCATGCTAATAACGCAGTTTGCAGACAAACAATTTGACAAGTTGGCTGACTAAACCATTTATATTGCGTTCGTAACGTGGATGGCACGCAACACCCGATTGGTCGTGCCAGCATCGTGAGGGGATAGCAATCACCAGTATGTAACCGTAAGTACGTTTCTTTTCTCAATATCTGTACTAATAAAAAAATCTGTTACCAGCTGATCTTCCTTCAATACCAGGGTAGCATGCGTGCAAGGAGGATACGCTTCAACGGGAAAGATAGAGATGAATACTGCAATGGGCGGTAATAAGACAGATAGATAAAAATATACCTTTTGTCATTTTTTTTTTCGTTCTATCACATGGCACGCCATTTTATACGCGCTCCGGAACAGCGCACCAATCATGAGAGTAGCTCACTGCTACGAGAGAGAGTAACTCATTACCAATAAAACCGTTAAAGCGCGCCGCCACAAAATCAAAACAAGGCGCTCAAAAAAGTCGGACAGGCCCTCCTTGCGACTACTTTCTCCATACAACTCTCGCGTAGAGGGCTGCATGACAGACGGCGTCGCAAAATGTAAACATTGCTCGTTGGGAGTACGATTGTTAAAACACAAACATCATTTGGAAGATTCTTTTTCTTCTGCATACACTTACCCGTAGATCATGTAACAAAACATACTGCATTTACGCCTGCGTTGACATCTTTCACGATTTACTTAACCACTTTTCTATTATCATTTCATAATTTTCGCTGCATCTTCCGGCACCGATCCTTCCCAAATGAACTTTGCATTCGTTCTGGGGATGAGTTTCGAACGATCACAACACAGCGCGAGAGTGAAGAACACAAAGTAAATGGCACTATGTACAAGTGTTGATCATATGGTCAAAATAAAGTATAATGGAATTTAATTTACTTCAAATGAATTGATTTTATTCTGATTTACATTTTAATTATTGTTATCAGCCTAGTTGTTAATGTTTAAAATTTTGATGAAGTAAAAACATCATTACCAGATAAATGAAACGATAATCCACGCATTTTGACCATATCGAATTAGGATCGTCTTTACACATAGTGTCATCTCTGGCGCTTCAGGGTCTTACGCTCAGAGCAAAAATTCTCCTATCTTCGCAACGGTGGGAGCGTTCAGCAGTGGAGGGCTGGAGGAGTGCGAGTGTGTGTCTCATGCACAGAGCGAAATTTTGGTCAACACCTCGATGGTGGGAGCGTTTTTCCATGGGATGGGGTAGTGGAGTGCGAGTGTGTCGCATGATTCCTTTAAAACTAGGGCCAGGGGTAGCGAGAGGCATCAAAATGAGTTACTCTTTGCCAAGCGGGCTGCGGAAGAGAATGTTATAAACAGGTTTGAATAGCACTGGCAGTGCAGGATGGCTAGAGCTACACAATAAGTTTGAGAGATCGGAAGTGTAAAAATATGGGCGAAAGATAATCGGCCAAAATGATAGCAAAAAGTTATAAAATAAAAAAATGGCGGAAAGCGGAAAAACTATAAATATTGCCGAATATAACACGAAACGTTCTTTTCGGATCGTATCTTTTGAGTACATAATCTAAAATGTTAGCTGACCTTAAGTTGCCTAAAATTGTTATAGAACCTAATTGTAGGGCCGCACCCTGGCAGCTATCGAAAAAGACAATAGAGTCGAGCAAATGTAAAGAGTTATGTAGAGTAGCACCATCAGGCATCTCGAAAAAACCACACAAACATCAACTCGGACTTATCCTTGTTTTTAGAGTCTGATCCCTTGCTTGTTCGGTAGCTGCCAGAGCGCGCTCTAAGCAATGTGTTTTGCATTTTTCCTATTTATTGTATATTATATTGTATTTCCTGGCTCATATAATGTGGATGTCAGTTAAGGCAATTGTTACTAGCTGGTTTGGGAGCCGTTTTTTTTTTAATTTTTTTATTTTTATATAGAAACACAAGAAATTTTATCTCATTCATCAATTTACCACAGAAGTGTCGTCATTGCAAAAATATTGAATTACTTCAATAGAAAGCGTGCTCCAAACCCCATTGTTTCTTAAATATTACACTAGTAGCTATTATTTCTGAATGATTTATCGTGTCATTTGGGTTTGAAGTACTTTGTTAAATATGTGACTTTTCTTCAGACATGCTCGGACATAATCTAATGCACCTAGTACATTTGGGTTTTATTTTTATTTTTTAATTAATTGTGAATTAGAAACTATAAAGCTTTGATTCCATACAAATATGTTTTAATTTAGTTATCATCAACTGTTATCATCATACAGCAAAAGTAATCAATGTACAGAGTGATTCAGTAGCCATTTACCATTGATATTTTTATATATTGACGCCGGTTTTCAATGAACTTTTTTGACATTTACTTTGCTATGCTGCTCATAATTGTTATGTAATAATTTTAATGTATTCTTGGTTACAAAGGCACGCCGAGTTTATTGATTAATAAATAAACAAAAATATAGTGTATCGGCGTTTAGGACAATTTCTTCTTAATAAAACAATTTAAACGACATAATGGTCTCTTGCTCAAATGCTTGGCATAGCTTGCAAAAAAAGAATTTCTATATTATACAACTAGGGTTATTTGCCAATTGTTGCACACTACCTGATTATTGCAAACTGCGTGTAAATTATAGTTTATTTAAATATTTATAAACATTGAAATATGAAAGCTAACATTTTACATACATGAATTTCCTTTAGAACTCAAGACCACGGGATACTTTGATAAACCTGCGGGAGTCAATCGCAAGACTGCGGAACGATACTTGGAAACGTTGACGATACCGGGATCTGCGCATTTGTATCGTAAGACTGCGGCACACTATCGCATCCCAGAGACATATAACTTGACAGCCTTGGAGTTTTTACAAATCTGCAAGAACTGTATTTTTGAATAGGTTTAAAAATCAATATGTCTGTCTTTATTTATAATTTGTAACCTTCAAATAAAGTATACATATTATTTTTCAAACCATACTGATGCATACAAGACACACATAACATAAACAAAGTGGTTTTATCCATTTCAAACAAAGGAAATTTGTTGGCTGTTTCTTTAAGTGTGCAACAATTTTTCAAATTGCTCTATATTTTGATGTACAACAATTAAATTTTATCCTAGCATAATTACTTATCCAACTGCAATGGATTACAAAATTTAATCAAATAGGAAACTGATTGGACTATGTTTACCCGCTGTTTATAAGGTGAACCCGCAAATTTATTAAAAGAGCGATGAGTGTATTCGCGAGATGTCTTTATGGTAATATTGTCTGGTATCAGGCCGATTGTTGTTTGTGAGCAATTCAGTGACTGCTTAGAATTAATATATTGAATAAGTTTTGCGTTTGATTCAAATATGTTTCAAATAAGTTAAACTGATTCATTAATCACGCCCACATTGCATACGAATAAAATTTGAAAACAATTCGAGAGATAGCCAGGTTTTCGCGTCGATTTTATGAACAACTATTTATTGGATTTAATTTTAAATACCAAAAAATGTAACAATTTTTTTACAGAGCTACTGGTCAGTAAACACAATATTGACACTGAAAAATACCGCGTGACTTCTTTTTACACTGTTTTTATTGAAGTTGCTTGCTTTTGGCTATGAAAATGTAATGCTTGTCACATCGCCCTGTTTTGCGAGTATTATTCTCTTCAGCGCTCTCAAATGCACCTTTCGCTCTAAGACGAACGCTTTGTTAAGGAGGTACTTGTTAAGGGAGGGCACCTTTATGTTGCAAAATTCATGCAGGCGTGTTATACCACCTGTGTTAGCATATTTTTTCTTAGAAATATACAAAAGATCTGCTGATTTACGTTTATTATAAGCTATAGATTTTTTATAGTAGATTAAGAATAATAAAATAATAAAAACAAGAAAAAACTTACTATACCTTCTAGCACATTTGTATCACAAAGTGGCTAATAAATTGAAGGCGAAAGCATTCTTATTCTTTTCTTTTAATAATAAGTTATGATTTTATTATTTCGAAAGAAACTGGTTGATTTTATCTTTTATTATTTTTTGAAGTGCATTAATAATAAAAATGAGTTATTATTTAATTGATTCGAATTCCATGATTGAATTCAATCCTGTGCTAATCTTCAAATCTCCTGAAATATGTACAGACAGAATTCAATAGTTCAACGCTTTTTAGTTGGCATGCATTTTTATGGAAAAAACACCAGTTTAAAAAAACACAAAATTGTAGAAAAAAAATTGTTGTAAGTGCAAAATTTTTGATTTTTTTTTTTTGGATGGAAAAACGAAAGATCCCACCGTGCAATTGACAGCAATTTTCGAGGGCGCGCGAGGGCTCACACGCCATACAAGTTCACAGCACCAGAGCCCTCGCATTAAAGAGCTTGCGAGCCTAGGCAGTTTTTTCGCCCCTAGTTTTAGCAGTTATAACTATAGCACCCCGAGAGCAGGTATAACAGTGCGATTTGTAGCATACTAAACACCTGGATTTTTACCATTTTTTTTTGAAAAAATCCACAAAAATTGAAATAGTGATCTTTTCGCCAAATAAAACCACAAAAAAATAATTTATGAATAAAAAATTAATATTATTTAAAATATCATAAGATACTACTCGCAACCCTCGCAATGTTTGATGGGATCTATTAAGGAGAAAAGGTTGATGCCAAGCCTAGGATGATATTTTCAGCTCGCTTTTGTTAGTTTCATGAAAAAAGTGTTTACAAACAAACGGTTACTGGTTTAGGCAGCGGTCAGAACCTCGCCGCATGCGATTTTGCCGCAAGCTTTATGTATGGGATTTGACGTTAATGACAGCACTTGCGAATCTGTCGCATGCGATTTTATTTCACATGTCAAATCATATCAAATAATGATTATTTTTATAAAGAAACAACAAAATATCATTATAATACCTTGAAAAGCTAGAAAATTGAGAAAACTCTTTTCTTGCCGCATGTGGCACAATCGGCTTCTGACCATTACCTTATGCGGAAAAGTGGTCATTAGGATTAAGATATTAGGAAGCTTACATTGGTTAATTTTTTTTTTTTGCGGTCAATCACTTTTGGAGAATAAGAAGTAATTACAGCATACTCTATATTCAGAACTATTTGATAACTTTTTGATTGTTTGCCATTCCGTGACCACGAACCACTACCGTATGCAACGGCCTTGTTGGAAGAACGAAAAGAATAGCTGGCATAAAACAGCACAGAACATTCTGCAACTGGGTAAAAGAAGTCCTATTTTTTAGATAAAAATCAATTAATACAGTTTTTTTTTCATCATTCTCTTAAATATAACCTACTTTACTTTTAAACTAAATTTAGTATCTGCTTTAAACCTTGTTTGTCTATATGCAGGTGGCTTTAATTTTTAATTATTCCAATCACGTAATTGCTGATTAGCTTGATTAATTGTTTTACCTTATTGTAATTTATTCTAAAGACTGGTTTTATCAATCTATCGAACGGCAATACTCTAATCATGAGCTCTTGAGTTATTTCACCGAGTAGTTCCCAGTTCCTCTTTCTCTCTCGACTCCTATTTACTTTCAATTACACACTGAGAGTAAAATGAAACATCCAACCGGCACACACTGGTGCAATATGCATACCTTCCTTTGCTTATAACCCGGCGACAAATAATAAATGAGAACCTTGAATAAAATCAGCCATAGAACAAAGAATTTTTACAATTAGGAGCAAAACAAATGTCTGGAATAGCAAAAAAAAACAATATTCGGCATCGCAAATAAATGAACACATTTTAACAGTCGTTTAAAGTTCATTATACTTTAACCGAGTTCATTTGTGGTTCATTCCTGTTAAAATAAACGATCGTCAAAACAGATAACGACTGCTCGGTATCGCATATAGGTAAACACGGGGAAAACATCGAACAGTAGCCGGCATCGCGAATAAATGAACACATTTTAACAGTCGTTTAAAGTTCATTTTGGTTTAACCGAGTTCATTTGTTGTTCATTCCTGTTAAAATAAACGACCGTCAAAACAGTTATCGACTGCTCGATATCGCTTATAGGCAAACACGGGTAAAAAATTCGAGCAGTATAATTAAACGACTGTTAATTTGTATCGCATACGCTCTTGACAGTCGTTTGTTTAACGACAGCATAGGACCAGTCGTTAAAATTAACAAATGAACTCAATGCGTTCGCGATGCCAAATTCTAGCAATTTTTAACGACTCTGGTTAATTTTTAACGACTGTTAATTTTAAACCAATTCTTTCGCGATACCAGCTAGTATAATTAAACGACTGTTAATTTGTATCACATACGTTCTTGACAGTCGTTTGTTTAACGACGGCATAGGTTTAACGACTGTCTAACGATCAGTTAAAATTAACAAATGAACTCAACGCGTTAGCGATGCCAAATTCTAGGAATTTTTAATGACTGTGGTTAATTTGTAACAACTGTTAATTTCAAACCATTTCTTTCGCGATAGCGGCTAATGTTAGACTTAACTGTCAAATTTTTCACTTTCTGTCTATTCGTTCTAAACTCCTCGACTTTTTCTCTTTCACGGACCGTGGGAAAAAAAGTGCCAACTAAAAAGCACATATTCAATAGTTGACAGTGAATCGAAGTTCAAGAAACACCACTACTAGGAACCAAAAACAGTTGCAAGATCCCTCGTATCTCGAATCTCCGCGTAAGTCGAATCTCGTGTTTTCCAGCCATAATATCACTAGTTCAATTTAATTTTAAGTTAGTTTTTAAATGTATATGTGTGAATATACATTTAGCAAATTTGTAACATAATCATTATCACATCATATGTTGGTGAAACAATAACGACTATCACAATTACATTTCGTAATTGGCAATAAGCAGATTAATTTCTATGGAAACCACGATTGGTAAGCGACACATAATTTTGATAGATTGTTTTCCTATTATATTAAGTTATCTAAATACGTATTCTTATCCAACCGTCATCGATTTTATTTAAAGGAAGTGTTCATAGAGATAGGAGATAGGAAACCCCCGTAAACCTAGCGTTAATGCAGACTGAAAAGAAAAATCGTATTTAAAATTTCCGCGTATGTCGTAGTTTCACTGCTTCGGGTTATGAATGGTTATATGAATGGTTTTTCTGGTTCAATTATTTGATAGAATTACGATTGAAAATTTAAAGCTCATAACTTCTTTTTATAAAATTCTACCAAAAGGAAGTTTATTTTGCATTTATTTTGCAATGTATGTGTCAAATCAAGTAGTACAAGTAGTACAAGTACAAGTAGCTAAAAAACTATAAAATTTAGAAATCCGCGTATCTCCGAATTCGCGTATAACAACTACTGCTTTTCTCGGGGACTTCCTATGCTTTACATTCCAGATCATTATCAATGCTTGAATTATTCTCTGAGTAGATAGTTTTTTGTAACTTGGTGGCTGACCTAAATCCAATTTTTATGTTTTGTTGTTTTTTAAACGCATGATTGCTTTCCAGAAATTCTTTTTAGGCTAGACATACCTTTCTACCGTTAAAACAAGGTGCATTAAAGAGATCTGGTGATGGAAAAGCGTCTTTAGGGATTGCCATAATTGAGGAATCTCATGTCATTTGAAAATTATTAATTATTAGATTCCGTTAATGCAGCATAGCAAATAGAACATAATTTTTAGTACTTAAGTGCAATTTTGCATGTTTATTGATGTTATCGGGAAAATGAGTCAAATTAACAATATTGTTGAGAATTTGTGTAGTTACGAAATCTAAATTCAAGTAAGTAAAATTACCTATTTCACTTGAATCGTCTATGCGTCTCGTAGATAATGATAATTGAATGTAGAAAAAGTAATATAAACGATTATTTAATTGTCATCCTTGAATATTTCGTTAACACAGTGAATTATACATTAAATTCACGAAATATCACTCATTTTATTTACTCCTCAATCTCTATTTTAGTGTTAAATAAGAACTTGCAAGGCCCAAAATATGTTTAATCATTATTAGTGTACAGTAATTCACAAAACATGTTTGATAAAATCCATCTACAATTTAAAAAAATTAAACACTGTTTTGAATCCCGGGGACCTTATGTCAAAATGCTCTATGTTCCATCATCTGATCTCCTTAATCAGCCTAAAATTTAAGCCAGAAAGCTGAAATTGTAGCCTGGCGGTGAACAATATTTCCATTTGACAGTTACGTTCCGCTATATTGTATTTCCCCATTTGTAAACAAACAAAGATGCATGTTAACACTGTGAGTGCCAGATCATTTTTGTTTATGTTTCCCTGGGGGCTAAGCACTTTTTGTTTACATTATTGATGGCTATCATATATTATACCCATAGCCCCCAGGGAAGTATTACTGAATGTAAACAAACTAAAAAATTGTTAAAATAATGATTTTAAATACTATTTTGGTTGATTTCTTGACGTTTTTTTATTGCTTTACATGGTCTTGATAATTATATTGGCAAAACAACAGTTAAAATTTATGTATAGATTTGTTCTCAACAAGATGCTTCATTGAATGAGGATCATGTAACTAACGTATGTTGTCATTTAAATAATAATTTAAATAATATCTGCTGTATATCAGATGTTTTTAAAACTCACATTATAACTAAAATATATGTGGCTACACTATATTAATCAAAGGAATTGTTATTTTGCATTTATATTCTTTTATTTTGACTATTTATGGTTATAGTTGGGTATATATGGTTAAGAATTATTATATAAAAATAAATATAATAAAAATTACAAACACCGTATAAATTGCAAAATTATGTATCATTTAGTTGATCTTTTTTTGCTAAAATTCATGACAATACCCCCAATCTGTAACAAGATATTAAGATTTGAAGTCAGTCATCCCTGGTTATCATACATGATAGACATGGCACCCCAGGAAACAAAACTGGCTATCATATGTGATAGCCATGGCACTCAGAGTGTTAAAAACGTTTGGTTTTCTTTATTTCTGTTTGAAATAGGTTGAACAGTCTGATTCCGAGTGGCGCGGTTCTCGACACACGCAGATTCCAAGACACGCGGTTTTTTTTAATTTGACCATTTATATCTCAAATCAAAACAATGTTTGTTGTTTTTTGTTTTGTTGAAAAATTGTGAAATACAAAATAAATTGTATTTTTGCTTTCCGCATTTTAAGTATTTGTCTGAATATCTTTATTTTGTTGCACAAATCATTTTAATAAAATGATAAAATGTATACAAGTATCAAATTTAACAAAAAATAATCATTTATTATGTGCATTTTGGTTGAAAAACGTGATATTCGAGATACGCAGATGCCTCGGGTACACAAAAACCTTGTATCTCTGGAACATACTCTAGAACTTATAAATCAAAAAAATATCGAATCAAATAGTTTTTAATAATTATTAATTAATTATCTATATTTCACATGAAAGAATTCAATCATTTATGAGCATGAGTCTGCAGTGAGTCTTTTTTACATATTTTTAAGGCTGAAATAATCAAGACTGAAAATCTGATGCTATATGGTTTTATAGTAAGTGTTGAAATTATTTCAGCCGCCAAGTGTAAAACTCCTTATAAAAACATGACTTGAATCGTAAACCCCTCTATAATTAGAATTTATAAAACGATACGTACCGAATGTGGGATAAACTTCGCACATTGAAAACAAAAAAAATACAAAAATTATATTTTATATCATACTATTCCATGCTTTTTCCTAGCATGGGAAAGATAATAGATTAAAATTGTAATTATTTTTATCTATGAACAGCCTTTATGTATATAGATACTGGACGTGAAATTTTCTCAACTATTGTAGACCATTATCTTAAGCCCGAGTATGCAACAAAGAATTTGAAATAGACTAAAACTGTCCTAGTCAATTTTACTAGTTTTTATAATAATATTATTCTCCTGCAAAATAGTTGATGCTTTCGCTGGTGATGACGATCTTGAAGATGGGCGAGATGATGTAATAAGATGTGGAGGAAGCGATGTAGACGTACTCATAGCAGCAGCAGAAATTACTGTAGAAACGTCGGTTGGTTTTCCGTTTTTGATGAACGGTGGACGATTTATAATTGGCGAAGGCAGCGGACTGAACAGAAAAGTGATTATTTTGCAAAGTAGTGTGCATAGGATTGCCTCATGGAACACAGCATATACACGGTAGTTGGAGCCTTCGAAAGGATCTTTCAGTGCTGGACAAAGCATGTGGTTCAGATTTACTTGTACGGGCTACAAAAAAGGAATATAATTTAAGTTAATCTAAGTTCGTTCTAACTTTATGTTATGTGTTTGATGAATCATAAGCAAAAATTTATTTAAATTAAAACAAATTGAGTGGGTAGTTCAAAGTATTAGGTTTAATGAATCTTTCGTTGAGATTCATTTATATGAATATTCAGTGATGAGATTCAGGAGTCTTCAAAGATTCATGTATCTTCAAATATTCAAGAATCTGTAAAAAATCATGAATCTTTTGACTTGCCCGTTGTGGGTTCAATCTTCGCATGGACCGTCTCCCCGTAGCAAAACAAAGTTAAAAGTTTATAATTTTATACAGATTTATGAATCCATTGAGATTCATGAATCCTTAGTCATTCGTTAATCTTTAGAGATTTTAATTATTAATATCCAAGTTACCACACTGTAAATATCTTATTAGTATTTGTATAGGTTATTAGATACATAGCTAAGTAGTATTGCGTTGATAGTGTTAGGTTTAATTATAAGTATGCGTGTTGCAACTGCAACTCCGTCGGCTCCTCGACGGCGGCGAACAAGATATAACGACCGTTTTATTAACGTACAAAACTTTACTTTATTTAAAAAAGGATCGACCGATTATAAACTCACAAGCTTGGGTTTTAGTAGTTTTAAAAAAACGCGGTCTGTCGTTCGCTAACTTTTAAAGAGACCGTTTGTTCTGCGCACGGTGTATTTATCCCTTTTTTTCCCGCGATGGCCGTTGCGCCATCGCGTTACGCAGCGAACGTTGCCCTTTCTGAAATGTTCGAAATTCGAAGATCGATCTTGTCACCCTATCTAAACGTCTAAACCTATCTCCTGTCATTTAGCTTGTTTACATTCCGCATGCCATAATAAGGGACACGCGGTTTGTCGGCACGGTTACTCGTAACATTCTCCCCCCCGGTATGTCGCTCTCAGCGGCTTAGCTTCGTTGTGCCGACCTCCAATATAGCAACATTTACTGCCGGTCTATCTAACAATCCACTATTTGTCTGTTTAGTTACGCGCCGCACTTGATTGTCAGCAGCTCGATACACCTTTACAATTCGTCCCCTAGGCCAGCAGTTCCGCGGGTTGTTTCCATCCGCAACCAATACCAAGTCGCCTTCATCTAATGGTTTCGTCTGCTTGTACCATCTCGATCGCTTCGTTAGTGTTGGTAGGTACTCGATTACCCATCTCTTCCAAAACATGTCTGCAAACTGTTGTGCTGATTTCCAGGATTTACGCACGGACGGAGTGGAATCGTCAAAGGGTAGCGGAGGCTTGCTTCCGTTCGAACTGCCTAAAATGAAATGATTTGGCGTTAAGGGAGATTCAGCTTCATCTTCGAGTGGAATTTCTGTCAGGGGTCGTGAGTTAACGATCAGCTCCACTTCACTCAACCTAGCCCGTAATAGCTCATCGGTGGGGTGATGAGGAAGGTCAAAGGAGGCAAGCGTCTTTTTTATTGATTGGATCAATCTCTCCCATGACCCACCAAAATGCGGTGCTGCAGGTGGGTTAAAACCCCACTTTGTCCCGGGTTGCACAAACTCTGCCATCAACCGATCCACATCAATCAGTGCAGCAGCTTCCTTCAGTTCACGAGATGCGCCTACAAAATTGGTGCCTCTATCACTAACGAACTCCAGTGGCAGTCCCTTTCTAGCGGTGAAATTGCGGATCGCGAAAATACACGAGTCTGTAGAAAGACTATGCGCAACCTCGATGTGTATTCCTCTGGTAGTGAGGCAGGTGAAAATCACCCCCCAGCGTTTTTCGGTTCTTCTCCCGACTGCTACTATCATCGGTCCGAAGTAGTCGATTCCGGTGTAAGAAAATGGATGCTGGTAGGCAGCTAGCCGTTGGTACGGGAGGTCTCCCATAGCAGGATTTTGTGGAGCGGTTTTATATACCTTGCAGTATTGACAACAGCGTCTTACTCGGCTATAAGTGCTCTTGAGCTTCGGAACGTGATATTTAAGTCGTATTTCATTGAGTGCTGTTTGATGGTTCGCGTGCCGATATTTCTCGTGATACCAACTGATTATTAGTTCGGTGGCATAGTGGTTATTCGGAATTATCACCGGTCGTTTGGTGTCATCGCCAACCCACATGCATTTCTCGATTCTTCCCTTCATTCGCAGGACTTTGTGTTCATCGATGAAAGGGCTCAGTTGGTATAGCGGACTAGTCTTTTTGAGTGGCTTTTTCCAAGGCTGATATTGTAGCTCGATATCGCTTAACATCCCGATTTCATCCGCATATTCGTCTCTCTGAGCTTGTCGATAGATTGCATTTTCAGCTTGTACAAGTTCATCCTGCGTAAGTTCTCCTCGTTGTTTCAGATTACCCTTTCGACAATTTGTTATGAAGCGGTATACGTATGCGACTGCTCGTAGCAGCCGCTGCCACTTAGAAAAACGAGTGAACTCTAATAGTGGCATATACATCGAGTGGTGCAGTAATTTGTGGCGTATTTCTTCGTCCGTTGCACCCGGTTCCATTTCCTTTTTTGGCCACTCACTGGTCGATTTCCATAGGAAATCGGGACCGCGGAACCATCTGCTGGTGGGCCCGAGTTCCGGAACCTTTTGCCATTTTGTCCCTTCATCGGCTACGTTCATTTTCGTGGACACCCAGTACCAATCTACAGCATTAGAGGTTTCCACAATTTCGCTGATGCGTACGGCAACGAATTGGCTATACTTTCGGTGATCTGCATTAATCCAGCTAATGACGGTTCGTGAATCCGTCCAATAAACTTCACGAGTGATTTGCAGACGATGCGAGCTTTTTATTGTTTGGGCCAATCGTGTTCCTATGACTGCCGCTTGAAGCTCTAACCTTGGTATGGATGTGAAGGATATCGGTGCAACTTTAGTTTTTGAGCCCACCAATGCACATTCTATCAGCCCGTCTCTTTCGAATCTAAAGTAGGCTACAGCGGCCATCCCGTTCTCACTGGCGTCGCAAAAGATGTGAAGTTCTATGTGACATTGATTTAAATGCGTGGCCTGCCGGTAACACCTCGGTATGCTCACAAATTGTAAACTAGGTAGAACGGATACCCATGTTTGCCATTTCACAAGCAAACTACCAGAAATTTCTTCATCCCATTGAGTCTTTGCGCGCCACACTTCTTGCAGCAGGATCTTCAGGTACATGAGAAGGTGACCAATTAGCCCCAGAGGATCATATATAGACATGAGTAGTTTCAAAATCTCTCTCTTTGTAGGTACTCGTCCTTGTAGTAATGTATGCGGTTTTTGGCTACCTCGTGGGTAGACCACTTTTTTATTTGGATTCCCAAGATGTCACAAAATACAATTTTTTACAATGTTTTTTATCACGGGTTACGCAGTTACGGGAGCACGTCCACTAGCGGGTGAGAACGAAAAGAGAAGAGAACGCGTGGTGGGAACGGCGGCTTTTATAATCTTTTAACGGGAAATAGTTTAGTCTGGCTAAGTTGGTAACTATTGCTCGAATTAGGGTGCTCGAATAAGGTTGCTCGAATTAGGGTGCTTGAATTAGGGTGTTCGAATTAGAGTGCCCGATATTTTGAATTGACGGTTGACGTCAGCTCCGGACTGTGGTGAGGCTATAACGTGGTCGCCACAGTGCTCCCCTGCTAGACTGGAGTTACCGGTAACGAACGGGGATGATGACACGTCGCTGTGAACGCGTAACTCCGGTCGAGAAGTCGTTCGGAGGTGACGGCTCTGTCGGTGGTGGTGAAGCTGGTGGTGGTGGCGCTGATGGTGGTGAAGCTGGTGGTGGTAGCGCTGGTGGTGGTGGCGTATACTCTGCTGCAGATGGCGGCGTAAGCTGTGTCACTTGCTCGGGTTGCTGGAGTGAGTAGCACGGTTTCAGGCGGTCAATAGAGATGTTAGTTGCCCTCTCGTTGATCAGGACTTCGAATGACTTGTCACTACGCCTAAGCACCTTGTAAGGCCCTTGGTACGGTGGGGTAAGGGCTGGGCGGACGGTGTCATTCCGGACGAAGACGTGGCTGCATGTCCGAAGATCCGAATGGACGAAGGGTGTTGCTTTGTCATGCCAGGCCGTTTGTGTTGGGCGAATGGTGTTCATGGCTTACTTAAGCGACTTGGTGAACTCGGTGGTGTCTGGCAGGCAGGTCATCGGGCTGCTATTGAAAAACACCGCTGGGATCTTTAGCGTGCTTCCATAAACCAGCTCTGCTGGCGAAGCTTTAATGTCGTCTTTGTACGCTGTGCGCAATCCAAGGAGTATGATGGGAAGGTGGTCTGTCCAATGAGCGGTGTTTCTGGTACAAATAGCTGCCTTCAGCGTACGGTGCCATCGTTCTATCAAGCCGTTGGCCTGCGGATGATAGGCCGTTGTGCGTAGATGTTTGATGCCCAGTAACTGGTTCAGCTCCGCGAAAAGCGTCGACTCGAACTGCCTGCCTTGATCCGTGGTGATGAACGATGGAACGCCAAAGCGAGCTATCCATCCACTGAGTAGGGCTGCGGCTACAGTCGTTGATGTTATGTCAGGGATGGGAATAGCTTCTGGCCAGCGTGTGAAGCGATCGATGATTGTGAGGCAGTAACGATGTCCATTGCTGATCGGGAACGGTCCAACCAGGTCCAGGTTGATGTGTGTGAACCTAGCATCCGGTACCGGGTAGCGTCCTAGAGGGCTGCGGGTATGGCGTTGCACCTTCGTAGCCTGACACGCTAAGCAGTGGCGGACGAAATCTCGCGTATCTCGGCGGATGTTCAGCCAGACGAATCTCTCCGTCATCAGCTTCGTGGTAGTTTTCGCTCTGGGATGACTCATCTGATGAACCGCGCGTAGTAGTTGTTGACGAAACGGTTTCGTGACATACGGACGAATGATGCCGGCGGGGCAATCGCAGTACAAAGCCATGCTGCTGCCAGGTATTGGAACTCGTTGAAGGACCAGGTCCGTCCTTGTCTTTCCGCTGAGGATGTCGGCGAGCTCGGGATCTCGGGTCTGGTCTTCGGCCAATTTCTCGTAGTCGATGGATGTTGATGACTGGATGGGTTCGATTCGGGACAGCAAGTCGGCAGTGACGTTTTCCTGGCCTTCAACATGTCGGATGTCGGTAGTGAACTGGCCAATAAAGTCGAGGTGCCGTGCTTGTCTAGGAGAGGCCTTATCCAGCGACTGGCGGAAAGCATAAACCAGAGGTTTATGATCCGTGTAAATATGGAAAGAACGTCCTTCCAACTGATGACGAAAATACCGGACGGCCAAGTAAACAGCTGCTAGTTCGCGATCGTACGTGGAATAACGGCGCTGTGCGTTGTCGAACTTTCGGGAGAAGAAACCGAGCGGCTGCATCTGCCCGTCGATGACCTGATGTAAGGCGGCGCCGGCAGCGAAATCGGAAGCATCACACCACAGTGATAGTTCGGCGGATGGTACAGGGTGTACCAGCATGGTAGCCTGTGCAAGTTGCCGTTTGCAGTCCTCAAAGGCCGTGTCGGTAGCTGGGGTCCACGTCAGCGATGACTTATCTCGCCGTTTGTTGCCGGGAATCATCTCCAGGAGCGGTCCTTGTGCTCGCAGCGCGTGGGGGATGAAGCGCCTGTAGAAGTTGATCATCGCCAAAAATCGCTTAAGCTCCATGACAGTGTTTGGCTTCGGGAACTGACGTATGGTGTCGACTTTCTCTTCCAGTGGTAGGATGCCTTCAGACGTAACACGGTGTCCCAGGAAGGAGATCTCAGGCTGGGCAAACTCGCACTTCGCAAGGTTGATGGTCAAACCGTGCTGCGTGAGGCGAGCAAATAGCAGTCGCAGGTGTTCGCGATGTTCTTCTGGTGTCTTCGAGGCCACTATAATGTCGTCGATATAGGGAAACACAAAGTTCAAGCCGCGTAGCACATCGTGGATTAGCCGTTGGAACGTCTGCGCCGCATTGCGTAATCCGAAGGGCATCGTCACGTACTCGAATAGACCGAAAGGAGTGATGATCGCTGTTTTCGGAATGTCCTCTGGATGGATGGAGATCTGGTGGTAGGCTTTCTGTAGATCCACCTTTGAGAAAACGGTTTTTCCTCCCAGTTGCATCGTGAAGTCTTGTAGATAAGGCAATGGATACCGGTCAGGGGTGGTACGCGCGTTGAGGGACCGATAATCACCGCACGGACGCCAGGAACCATCAGCCTTTTTAACCATATGCAGCGGGCTGGCCCAACTGCTACTGGACGGTCTGCAAATTCCTAGCTGCACGAGGGAGTCGAATTCTGCTTTGGCTGCTTGGTACTTGTCGGGTGGAAGACGACGCGAACGGGCGAAAGTTGGAGGACCCGTTGTTTCGATACGATGTACCACCTCGGATTGCATCCTCACACCCGGTGAGTTTGTGATGAGTGTAAGAAACTCGTTCAGCAGGTCGGCCATCGGTGAATTTGCGTCGCACACTTTGACGGCGGTTTGTCGAGTGGTATCCGGAAGTCCTGGCACACGTAGGTTGGTTTGGGCATCCACCAAACAGCGCTGTCGAAGGTCTACTAGAAGATGGTAATGGCGAAGAAAGTCCGCTCCAATGATAGCAGAGCTTACGTCCGCGATAATAAAATTCCACACAAAGGGGCGGCGTAAACTAAAATCAAGTGTACGGAAGGACTCACCAAATACCATGATCGGAGTACCGTTGGCTGCAAACAGTCGCATGGTGGACGGCGTCGGGGGGGTGTAGTTGGCTGGCTTCGGTAACACGGAGACATCGGCACCAGTATCGATCAGGTAACGCTGGTTGGTTCGTCGGTCGATCACCATCAACCGACTGCTCACAGGTGAGATGGTAGCCACCTGCGATCCGATATCTCCAGCGTGTCCTCAGGCTGAAGATGACGGCTGGCCGACGCGCTGGCTGACAGGGGCTGGAAACGAACAGGGCTGGCGGCAGGTCCGGGCGGCTGTTCCGTAACGTCGATGGTAGTAGCACTCTCCTTCAGATGGTTCTGTACCGACACGAGATGACACTGGTGGACGTGGGCGCGGTCGACTTTGGCGTTGTTCATGGTTACGACACTCTGTGATGAAGTCGTTGAGTTGCTGTGTGAGTTCGTCCACCTGGCGCGAAATGCGTTGCTCGAAATCGTTGGGTGTGGTGCGCACCCCGGCTACGGCATGGTGCACACTGGCGTTGTTGGATGCGGACAGGCACTCCACCATCGTATCGGCGACAGCAGCTTTCTCAGTTACACTTCCGGATGCAGCAACGACGGCCGATTGCACATGTGGCGGAAGCTTGTTGATCCAAAGGTCGGTGAGGAGCGTACTGGCCAACGTGTCGCTGGAGGCTCGGTGCATTTCAGCTAGCAGCTGGGATGGCTTGCGGTCCCCTAAGTCCATGCCGTATAGGAGACGATGAAGGCGGCTACGCTGGGATTCCCCGAAATGCTGGAGGATGTTCCGCTTGATGTAATTGTACCGTTCCGTCGCAGGTACATTCTCGATTATCGGCTGGATCTCGTTATACACTCGAAGAGGAATTTGGGCCATCAATACGTGGTAGCGCTTATGGTCCATTTTGGCGGTGATTCCGGTCGCGGCGAACCAATGCTCCAGTGCACAAAAGTACGCAGGCAAATTGTGCAGGTCCATTTCGGGTACACTCAGTCGAACGGTCTGTGCTGCTTCCACTCGAGGATCACTTGCCGTTTCTGCTGCTGTCATGGCATTTGTTGCTTGGGACGTGCCAGTTCTCTCCGTGTTCACCGGAGGTGCATCGTGCGTTGCCGCTTGGGGAGCGGGTTGACGTTCTGGACTATGTTGCATCATCTTTTATTCGCTTGCGAGCACGTGGTTTCACGAGAAGCGAGAACAAAAGAAGTGACGTGGTAGTCGGGAGTTGGGCTTACTTCAGCGAGACAAAAATGGCGGCTGTCAATGGCGTCGAACGTGCAAAATGGCGGCAGTCAACGGCTTTACAAGGAGCGCTTTCTTTTGTCCGGGCTGGAACGATGGGATCGTTGCTCTTCCTTCTCTTTGGGGACGGCGATGTAACCCGTGGTTCGATCCTCTGTAGCGATGCGGGTTCACGATGCAAGGGAAACACGTCGGTGCGTATGGAGAACAATGCACTCGGGACGGGACACTCGCGACACTTACGCACACACGGGCGTGAAGGACACACGCGACGATTACGCACACACGGGCGTGAAGGACACACGCGACGATTACGCACACACGGGCGTGTAGGGCACTCGCGACGATTATGCACACGCGGGCGTGTAGGGCACTCGCGACGCTTATGTACACGCAGGCGTGAAGGGCACTCGCGACACTTTTATGCACGCGCGGAAACACGATCGAACACGGTTTTTGTCCTTGCGAAAAAAAAGGCACGACACTCGGCGACGCTTGATACACACACTACACGTACCGATTTTACTCGCGGCGTTGACGGACCTGGGCGAACGGGAACCGCGTAGCGTGGAAAGGCGAAAGCGGGCCGATGATGAATCTGTCGATCGGGGAATCTCGGGAATCACGTCGGGGTCACCAGTTTTGGCTACCTCGTGGGTAGACCACTTTTTTATTTGGATTCCCAAGATGTCACAAAATACAATTTTTTACAATGTTTTTTATCACGGGTTACGCAGTTACGGGAGCACGTCCACTAGCGGGTGAGAACGAAAAGAGAAGAGAACGCGTGGTGGGAACGACGGCTTTTATAATCTTTTAACGGGAAATAGTTTAGTCTGGCTAAGTTGGTAACTATTGCTCGAATTAGGGTGCTCGAATAAGAGGCAGGCACTTTCCCCGACGCATGGAAGCGGCAACAGCTGGTGCTGCTTACCAAGTCGGGGAAACCACCTGGGGAGCCCTCGTCGTACCGGCCAATTTGTTTGCTGAGTGTGCTGGGGAAAATTTTAGAGCGGTTGATTCAGCGGAGGCTGACAACCCATCTGGAGTCGACCGGGGGACTTTCGGACGCCCAATACGGTTTCCGTAAAGGGCGTTCAACCGTTGATGCCATCACTCGGGTGATGAACAACGGGAAAGTCGCTCTAGACAAGAAGCGAAAGGGAGATCGTCTCTGTGCGGTGGTAACGGTGGACGTCCGGAATGCCTTTAACTCGGCAAACTGGACAGCGATCGGCCAAGCTCTGCAGCGTAAAAACACTCCGCCTTATTTGCAGGCGTTGCTGCGGAACTATTTCATTGGCCGAACGCTCCACTATGATACGGATGAAGGAGTAGTGTCGAGGACTGTATCTGCAGGCGTTCCTCAGGGTTCGGTTCTAGGACCAACACTTTGGAACGTCATGTACGACGACCTACTCCGCTTGCCGCTCGAGGGACTACGAGCGGACATCATCGGGTTTGCTGACGACGTGGCCTTCACATTTTTGGGAAGGACCACGGAACAGGTCAGCGCATTAGCAACGGCTAACCTGGAGAGGATCGAGCGGTGGCTGCAAGGAGTCGGTTTGGAACTTGCCCACCAAAAGACCGGGTTCATGATCTTTTGTACCCATCATGTCCCGCAGCTCGCAGAGCTTCATGCGGGCGGTCACTCGATCCAATCCACGGAAACGCTGAAGTACCTGGGAGTGGACCTCTGCCGCAAACAGCACCACAGCCGGCATCTGGAAAGAGTGGTCAATAAGGCTTCACGGATTACGAACGCCTTGACCTGCCTGATGCCGAACAAGCGTGGTCCTAAGAGCCGCAGTAGGAGACAGCTCGTAAACGTCGGCAACAGCATCATCCGATACGGAGTTGCCACCTGGGGGCGATGGGTGCTCGACAAGGAGACCCATCGCAAATCGGTCCAAAGGGCGCATCGACCGGGGGCTCTCCGAGTCGCCAGCGCCTTCCAGACCGTGTCTTATGATGCCGCTTGCGTTGTCGCCAACACCACCCCGTTAGTCCTCCTCATGCAGGAGGATATCCGCTGCCACGACGAAAAGGCAGCGAGTGGTGGTGTTCAATCGGACATACGGAAACGGCAACGGGAGGAGACGATGAGGCGCTGGCAGGACCAGTGGACAACGGGTGCAGGGCAACCAGGAGCACCAGGACTGAAGACGAGGAGGCTGATTCCAGACATTAATCTCTGGGTCAGCCGCAAGCATGGGGAAGTCGACTTTTTCCTCACCCAGCTCCTCACGGGGCACGGGTTCTTGCGCTCCTATTTCGTCGAGAAAGGCATCCTGGAGGGCTCGCCCAACTGCCCTGAATGTGGGGACGCCGTGGAAGACGTTGAACACGTGCTGTTCCACTGTCCACGGTTCGATCGGATCCGGAACGAGATGCAGCAGCGGTGCCATTCCCGAGTAACAATGGATAACATTGTCTCGGAAATGTGCGCCCGCAGCGATACGTGGGAGGCCGTCCGCGCTGCCGCCAGGACAATCTTCTCCACTCTCCAAGCGAGATGGGATGTTGAGCGTCCACCAACGGCAAGGCGACGCAGGCGGGCCAGACGGCGGGCGAGGGACGCAAATGGGGGTCCCTCGGGCCCTGCGGCACGGCAACAACCCGCGCCGCAAGGGCCACCGTAAGCTGGAAAGTTACTAATCTTTTATCTCTTTCTTTTCGTTTCTTTCCAGCTTTCGTTTTTCTTTTCTCTACTCTATTTTCAGCTTTCTTCTATCTCTTTCTCCTTTTTCTTGTTTCCTCTGTCAAAATTTTGTTCCAGGAGAACTGCCTTACGAGCTTGGAGTGGTGACCAACGATGCAGACCCCCCCATTGCCCACCCGAAGTGTGGGCGATAGGACCAAAGGGACCGCGTCGCACCACGGAAAGCACCGTAATAAGCAGAATCAGCAGACCAGATCGCCGCAGAAGATGCGTCGTGACCCAGGGTGCAACCGCACACACGACTCCGCAAGAAGTAATACGCACCACAAGCGTACCGGCCGAGTTGGGTGAGTCGGAGAGGGGGATGGAATATGCTCACTCTTCGTTAACAAAAAAAAAAAAAAAAAAAAAAAAAAAAAAAAAAAAGGGTGCTCGAATAAGGTTGCTCGAATTAGGGTGCTTGAATTAGGGTGTTCGAATTAGAGTGCCCGATATTTTGAATTGACGGTTGACGTCAGCTCCGGACTGTGGTGAGGCTATAACGTGGTCGCCACAGGTTCATATCGTGGAGAGATTTTGAACGTAAACACATCCGTCTCCGTGTTCCACCACATGCCGAGTACTTTCTCTGTCGCAAGTTCAACTTCGACGGGTGCTTCTGCTCCAGGCTTAACCCGGTTCATTGCAGCTTTAACCTTTGATGAATTGGACAACCAATTACGGATCTCAAATCCGCCTTGTGAGTGAATGAAGCAAACTTCCTGTGCTAATTGGATAGCTTCATCTTCAGTTTCTATACTAGAGAGCATGTCATCAACGTAGTGCTCATATTTGATGCATTCGACTGCCCTTTGATGTTGTTCTTCAAATCTTTCTGCGTTCATATTTTTTACATAGTGCGCGGTGCTTGGAGAACATGCTGCACCAAACGTCATAACCTGTAGCAAATATTGTTGAGGAGTGCTTCCAATTTCTCCATCATTCCAGAGAAACATTTGACTTCGTTGGTCTCGCGGGTTCATCCGCACTTAAAAAACATTTCTCGAATGTCACCGGTTACTGCTACCTTATATTCCCGAAATTTATAAAGAACCGTGAGCAGTCCTACAAGTTGATCCGGTCCGGTCAGTAAAAACTAGTTTAGGCTGACCCCATTCACCTTTGCAGCAGCATCAAATACTACTCGTATCTTGCCAGGTTTGTTCGGGTTCGTGACAGGAAAAATCGGTAGGAACCAGTCATTTGGCTTTTTGCTGCTTTGTTCTATTGGTGAAAGCTTTCTGATGTACCCTTTTTGTTCGTACTCTGCAATTTTGGAGTGCATGGCTTTATTCAGTTCTGGATTACGGCGCAGTTTTCTCTCCAGACATTCGTGACGCCTCAAAGCCATCGCTTTATTATCAGGAAGTTTTATTGTGTCGTACTTCCACAGAAGGCTCGCTTCGAAATGCCCATCTACCAACCGAACATTCGAGGAAAGAATTTTAAGCGCATGTTCTTCGTCATCAGAGCGCAATTGTTTCATTGGTCGATATACTCCTAGCGATTCTAAAGAGAAGTATTCTTTTAGAGCCAGATCCATCTCATCGTCTTTTTTTTATTGCAGGGGCAGATATGGACGTTCATAAATGTATTTCCGTCGTACCGGTTACAATCTGATGCGCTACTTGAGCATGGCCCGTAAACTACCCATCCAAGTCGGGTTTTTGATGCTGACGACTCGTTTGCCCCTCTTTCGACCGTTTTAAGAGTTTGACTCAAGAAGCAATTATCAATGCCAATTAGGACCTTCGCCGAGGCATTTTGATATAATGGTAGTGGAAGACCTCTCAAATGGCTGTACTGAGTGGCTAATTGCGTCGGTTCTACTGATTGATCACATAAGCCAAGGGTACGAACTGTATGGACCGTGTTCGTGTCATATATGATAGATGACCCAACGCCAGATATCTTAACAGATAATTCTACGGACTCGTCTTCAACCCTGCTTTGGTTACCGGTCCACGATATGCATAATGGACGATGCTTGCCACTGATGCCTAGCTGTTTCAGCAAGTCATGCTCCATAAACGTTGTCGACGATCCGTCATCTAAAATAGCGATAGTATCAACCTTCTTCCCATTCCCATATAACGTAACCGGCACATACTTGAACATAACTCCTCCGGAAGTACCAGAATGCACATTACAGCTGGTGTTGACTCGACTCAATTCTGGCGGGATGTCTGATAATAGTTGGCTGCTACCGGACGAGTGTAACAACTGATGATGACGGCGTTCGCACCCATTTACTCCGCACAACGTAGTTACTGGGCATGCACCTGGGTGCTTGCGGAGGCACGTTCTACACAGTGACGCACGCTTTATAGTTGTCCAACGCGAACTCACACACATGCCTAGGAACCTGCTGCAGTTGGACACGTTAGGACATCCATCCCCACACGCAGAGCAACGCCAATTGTTGCCCTCAGTTGTAACTGGTTGTGATGTTGTTACTGCTGTCTGACCTGTGGAATGAATGCACTGATGAGCGTACTTACGGTCGTACTGACGGATATTATTGTCATGCTTCACCTCCCTACGACCGCTGGTATGCTTTACACCTCGACTGGCTGCGCGTACAAGCTCCTTCACCCACTCGTTGAAAACTGCCAGCGTGGTATGTGTACAGCGGTTCTGGTAATAGTACCAGTTCAGCCTTATATTCGGCGGCAGCTTGTCCACCAGCTCCTCCAGCAGGGGTTCACCATCGAAATAGCTGTGCAGTCCAGATCCCGTTATCGATGCACAGAAGTTCCTCACAGCGACACCATAATCCACTAAGGCGTCGAACCGGTCTTCCTTCGGGGGCGGCATGCGGCGAATATTGGCCATCAGTGTGTTCACCACTAGTTCTGGACGGCCGTAGCACTCCTTCAAAATCTCGATCACTTCAGGGATACTATCGGGATATAGCAGACAACTAGCAACTGCTTCACGAGCCTTTCCCTTCAAAGACGCCTGCAGCCGCAGCATATTTTCATCATTTGTGTAGCCACATATCGCCGTAGAGTGTTCATAGTTCGAAATGAACGCCATCCATTCCTTAGGGTCACCACTGAAGACAGGCAATTCACGGCTCGTACATTTTCGCGCTGACACTTGACTCTGGTTAAATAGCGGAAAATTTGCAGAGTAACTATGTGCTGTGGGGTGTGGTGTTGTCCTTTCTGGTATCACTGGCACAAAGCTAACGGCTGGTCTGTACTGGTTAGCTAGCCTTTCATCAGGTCTCGCGATTGGGCTTGCAGAAGGGCGGCATGATTCTTCCAGTATGCGTTTTTTCTCCGCCATACGACGTCGTTCACACCGTTCGATCGCGACCAGTCTCTCTTCAAGCAGCTGTTGTTCGCACTGCTTATCGATCCGATGAAGTTCCTCTTCAATCGCGGTAGATTGCACGTTCGGTTTTCTACATGTCACAGGCGGCACTTCGACGGCGTAGGGAGGTAGGAGATGGTTATCCGAACGCATCGGCCCAGTAGCGGTGGCGGGAATGTTAAATTCCTGTGGCCGTTGGTCCAGCTCTCCGACACGATCCGTAGTATGCAGCCACTCCTCTATTTCCTGCTCCTTTTCAGCAATCGAAGACGTTGCTTCCACAACAACGTCTGCTATCTCGCGCTCGATTGCCGCTAGCTCGCGTTTAGCTTCGCGGGCTCTCCTCACCAACTCGTCGAGGGTGTCGTTTCGCGGGTTTGATGATGCCCTCGACGGTGGTCTCGATGACGCCCGTCCAGTGTCCGTAGGCCTGGAAGTAGAGTTGGCCAACGGATCTGCACTGGTTCTGCCGGATCTGCCAGTACTGCTTGGCCTTCCAACGGAGGGGGGAAGCGGCTCCAGCCCTTCGAGTAGAGGCTCTCCTTGATGAAAGATCGGCGTACGGGACATTCTGCAGGCTTCACTATTCTCACTCGCGACGATGCCTTGGCTGGCGATTGGCACTAAAACAGCGCGTTATTAATCGCAAACGCGTTTTTTAAAAAATGTTGCAACTGCAACTCCGTCGGCTCCTCGACGGCGGCGAACAAGATATAACGACCGTTTTATTAACGTACAAAACTTTACTTTATTTAAAAAAGGATCGACCGATTATAAACTCACAAGCTTGGGTTTTAGTAGTTTTAAAAAACGCGGTCTGTCGTTCGCTAACTATTAAAGAGACCGTTTGTTCTGCGCACGGTGTATTTATCCCTTTTTTCCCGCGATGGCCGTTGCGCCATCGCGTTACGCAGCGAACGTTGTCCTTTCTGAAATGTTCGAAATTCGAAGATCGATCTTGTCACCCTATCTAAACGTCTAAACCTATCTCCTGTCATTTAGCTTGTTTACATTCCGCATGCCATAATAAGGGACACGCGGTTTGTCGGCACGGTTACTCGTAACAATGCGTGAACCACATATGTAATAGATATTTTCTTAGAATAAACCCAGTCTGTAAGCAACCTCCGAAGAGAAGCGACTCGACTCGATAACTGGGGCACGAATAAAAAGAAAAAAATTAGTAAACGTATAAGCTCCTAGTACTGGAGTGAAGCTACCTATAGCTGTCTTTGTTCAACCAGAGAATACGTAATCCAGCCTTAGAGCTATCGCCTTCCAATTGGTGATTTGCGGTGTTGTAGCGCGAATAGGTGCACTAATTTATTCATCGTGAAAGACCGTTCGATCATTTTTTTGTAATCTACGTCTACCTAGTTAGAATCTAGTTAGAAAAAAAGATGGAACAACGCCAAGAAGAAATGAAATTCTTCATACAAATGGGACAGGTCCCTGACATCCTTAAAATGTTGCCGGAATTTCACGGTAACCCGAACCATCTCAACACCTGGGTTGAGGATGTCGACGGAATATACAACTACTATTCAGCATTTGCAAATTGCCCGACGCAATTTGGAATAATAGAACGTACAGTGCGTAGAAAAATAATTGGTGCGGCATCGGACGCTTTACATGCCAGTAATGTAGGATTTGATTGGTCAACAATCAAAGAAGTGTTGGTGAAGAAGTTCAGTGATCGTCGTGATTTGATGAGTTTAGATTACGAACTTACTACAATTAAGCGTAAGAACTATGAAAATATCGAATTATACTTCGGTAGAGTGAACGAACTTCTTACATTTATTACAAACCACATTCAAAATAATGTTAAGTATAACTCTCCTAAAGTTAGCTATCTTTTCTCTCAATTCATTGATTTTTATGATCACCACTTCCTTTGATTCTTTAACAAACAATTTCTAATGGACGACAAAATCTTGACAAAATGTCTGATGTGTTCATACCGAGATATTCATACCGAAATGGTTGATGATATTGACTGTGTCCGCTAGAACCGTCCAATCCCCAGGAACATAGCAGATCAAGATGCAAAATATTTGGGTTTTCTCCTTGATATTTTTGTATTATTTCTTCGATTAGAATCTTTACAATCATTATTGCTGTATGATTCACAAGTGATTGAAGCGTCGCTTATGCTTTGATTTTAGTGTTTTTTTTATAAATTTATCGCTTAGTCCACAAGTTTTTCTTAGTGTGGCAATGTAACCCTACGATGGAAATTTTGGCAGAACGGGTGAAAACTTTTGCTCAAACAAGCTTTCTGGAGGCTTGACTAATGCTCAAAACACTCTTAAAATCTTCATTCAGAAGCAGAAGCGATAAAAATCAGCCTTCTAAATTCATACACCTTGGGATAAGCCCACCTGTATATTATACCCATTTAGAAAGCTGCTCGAAAACTGATATACAGTAGAACGTCGATTATCCGGGGGCGGATTAACCGGCGGGCGGCTTAACCGTGCGCATGAATGTGCCAGCTGTTTAAACGTACAGCGAACATTTGCAGCGATAGTCAAGTGGGCAACCAGATTTTTGTGTAGCTCTGAGGTGTCTAAAGGTATTTTCGAAATTCATTTTTGTTCATGAACAGTTGTTAAACCTGTAGTTATTGATTAAAATAATATTTTAATAACGATTAATCGATTTATTCTAGTTGGATTAATCATAAAACTAATCAAAAACTAGTAATATAATAATTTTTATATGAAAATGACATTTCTTGGACCATTATCCGTGCAAATCGATTAACCGGCAACCGTCCGGTCCCGAGCTGCCCGGATAATCGACGTTCTACTGTACAATGCAAACAGCTGACCGGCTGAAATTTCAGCCTACGAATTTCAAACGGAAAGGGCCCCATGGTTAGATGTTAAAAGTGATAAGCTTTGCGGATTTTTCAATAAATTTTCAACAACCTTCATTATCTTTAAATCATTCTCCTCGGATGCGAATAATCTAACAGTTCTATATAGTTTTTTTTTTTCAGTATGGTTTTTATCTACTTGGCTTGTGTTATTTTTTTATGTATCAACGTTTGTTCTTCTCACACAAATTTTTAAACGATTTTTTTGACCGTCCGGTGGGTTTTCTGGTGATTTCAAAAGAGCTGACATCGAATGATTTTTCTAGTCACGTTTTTTGTGAGCTTAAGAATTTTTGAAAAATTCTGTGAATTTTTTATGCGATCCTTAAGTGACTGCTCTATTCTTAGAACTTTCCCTAACACAGCTGCACGATTTTTCCATCAATATTTATTCTGTTTTCGATGAATGTAAGAGCACATTCAATATTCATTCGCGAAGTGTTTTTTTTGTTTTTTGAAGCACTGCACTATGTCACCATTTTGCATTTTGCACAATTAACTCCAATCGAACATTCACAAAACTTCCAACGTCAACTTGGATAACGGATTTCAGAATTACACAGAAGTAGCTTAATGATGATCAAAGAATCACAGTTTAAGAAACAAAAAAGTTTCTATGGTGAGGTCGGCCGCCAGGTGTGCCCTCTCCTCATCCCGAGAGCGCTGTAACCTCAACGTAATGTCATGGGCTGCATCTGCTATCCGGGTCCAGCTCACCTGGTCCTGAAGCACGTGCCGTAGTAGATTCTCTGGTCTCACCGAATCGGGCCCGTCCCCAAGCGAGTCAACACGCTCGAAAGTAGCAAGGAAAGTAAAAATGAAGTAGCCTTCTACTTCCCTTCTACTTTTGTTGCTTAAAATCAGAAGAATGTAGAAACATGTGGGTTCCAGGAAAGAGCAAAAAATGAGTTCTTGAGTGTACACACACACACACGCACACGCGACAACTCACGCTTACGTTCTTGTTGTACGCCCCTCCCCCTTCTCACTCGCCCCACAGATCTATTTTTAGATCATCACACTTCCATCGACGGCGGTCGATGTGACGATGTGTGTCGTCGCGTGTATGTTGTCGATTTGGTCAGAAAAACTTTTTCTTCACACCAAATCTCTGACATGGAGCGTCGGCGTACCGATTGAACCATCGCGACTTTGATCAGTGCGCGCGGTTAAAACGACCTTTTGTATTGTGTTGTACGTAGCGTGCGCGCCAAAATTGTAAGAGTGCGCGGAGAGTGAATGTGGTTTTTTGGGGGTGGGGGAATGAGATACAGAGACAAATTTCGCTGCACATTAACACATACATTCTCACTGCACAGGTTGAACTGCGAATGCTCAGTTCTGAGAGAATATACTCGAGCGCTCGCGCATGAGTGCAAGCAAGCGCGGTATAGAGAATAGAGGGAGACAAACGATTATTTTACTCCAAGCTTTCTACTTTTGTCCCGTTGGGTCTTCGCCCAACAATCGGTGCTGAACTTTCGCAAAACGCGGACACTCCAACAGCACGTGCTCTGCGTTTTCTGGGACACCGATGCAGTTTTGGCAGTCCGGGGACGACGTGAAACCTTTCTTGCAGAGGTACTCCCGAAAACATGCATGTCCCGAGAGCAGTTGCGCTCAATGAGGATGAACTGCCTGAAATTGACAGCCAGGCTGCGATGTCAGGTATCACTCGGTACGTTCACCTCGTGTACCGACTGGCGTCATCGCTGGCTGCATCGGTATCCCATTCCTGCTGCCACAGGTTGATAGTGATTGTCGCGGTCCGGGGCGTGCTGGCGCGCGTACACCCTGGTGTCCTGCCGGATGAGGTGGCAGATTGGCGTGAGGCCGGCAAGGAGGGTGGCTGTGGCTGTCTCGTACCTAACGGTACAGAATGATCGAGCCACCCTCAATGCTGCTCTGCGCTGGACACGGTGCAGCATTTGCCGGCACTCGCTGATCTTTAGAGTTTCCGACCACATCGGGGCCGCGTACCGTATCACCGACTTCGCCACGTACGCCAGCAATCGACGCCCTCGGACCGCTGTGGTCTTGCAGGAGGCAGGATATAGCTAACACCATTTTAGCCGCTTTTTTGTTATCCTAGCGACGTGCGCCAAACGCAACGAAGGTGCTCTGGAAACAGATCGGAGACTATGCCATCGAGAATTGCACGATCCATCTCCTTGGGTGTCCAGCTCCCTCGAATGCGAGCCATGACGGCACGATAACCAATCTTGAATTCATTTTCCTCTGCCAGGCGGATGAGCTCGTCGAGGCAGCCGCGTTTGCTTGCCTTTATTGCACGTTGCAGCTCTGCCCTTGCCGACCGATGGTTTGCAGCAGCGATACTCCTCTCCTCAAGATCGGTCATCTGTTGCATTCGGTCTCGTGCGGCCTCCTAGCTGTCTCGCAGGTTTGCCAGGAGGGGAGACCACCAAAAGGTGTTGCGATGTAAGTTATGGGTCGTTGACGCACGTTGCATGATCTCTGCACAAGCCGTTAGCATGGCTGTGACCATTTCCTCCTGGCTCCCGGCGCATTGGGCAAAGTCCTAGCCTATCAGCGCCTCCAGGAATGCCGCTGCGGAGAGCTGCGTTAGCCTCCAACTCCTGCCAGAGTAACGAGTACGCTCCCGGCCGAAGGCGGAACGGCCTCGCTGAGATGCTGTTCAATGCTGCTGCTGCTGCTGACGTTGATGTTGACGTTGCTGTATACGCTGTTGCTGTCGCAGCTGCTGACGCTGCTGCTGCAACTGCTGCTACTGGTGGGGGGTGGAATGCTGCTATTGCTGATGCCAGAGGCCAGACGTTGGTCCCACAGTATACAGAAAGTACCGGTGATCAGACGCCGTATATCTCGTACTCACCCTCCATGCCTCCGGACGTGCTAGCGAGGGGCTCGTAAAGGAGACGTCGATGACGCTGGCATTGGCAACCCCGTTTCCATCGAATGTCGCCGTGCTTCCCCTGTTGAGCACAAACAGGTTGAGCTGCTGTTCTATTCCTAGCAGTTCCTCCCCACGGGGGTTGTCGCACCTGCTACCCCACTCCACATGCCAGGCGTAGAAGTCGCCAGCGACGACAACGTGGGAGGCAGCTTGAAGCTGAACGGCCTACAGGAACCGTTCAAGCACTTCAGTGGTCTGTCAGGGCGGGGCGTAGCAGCTCAAAAAAAAAAACGACGCGCTCGATCTGGGCGGCAACCAAGCTCGTGATGTCACTCAGCCACACCCTCTGGATTGGTAGTTCGCCAGCTGCCACCACTGCCACCTTCTTAGCTTCAAGGAAAATCCACCTGCCGTTGTTCCTCGGTGGACGGCAGATTTCCGAGAACAACAGCACGTCGATCTGCTCCTCCCTTGCTGCCTGCAGCACTAAGTCCTGGGCATGCTGACCACGACCCAGGTTCGCTTGCAAGACCCTCATTGGTCGGATCATTGGTACGCTGACCGAACGCTTTCGGTGTGGCCAAAAGTGTGCTGGCCACAACATTTGGCACATCTGGCCTCCGCCTTACAGGCCATGACCAAGTGCCCTTGCTGTCCACAGCGAATGCAGACAAAAGACACAAAGCCCGAACCTCAGCTGGTGCCGTTAAGCTGCTTGGCATTTTTATGCGGCAGGCGAACCCGAGCACGCTTCCACCCATCGGGAAGCTGCCACATGTCGATGCTGACATTGCCTGTGCCCGACTGGAGTTGTCTGTCGAGGGCTGCCTGTAGCTCGGCCTCGTCCGCCGTTGGATCCACATCATTCAACATCAGCGCTGCCATCTCAGTCACATGCCGAACAGCACCAGCACTCCCTACGATGGCTCTTACCTGCTGTAGCATGTACGACGCGTCCGCCGTCTTGCTCAGCGTAAGACGCCACAGCTGCTTACGAGTGCGCCTTTCCCTCACAATGTAATCTTTGAGCGACTTGTACTGATCATAGTTGTTTACTGCCGCTCCCAAATCTCTCCTTCGGCCAGAGATATCAGTTCCGGCGTGGGGCGTCGACGCGTCTGTTGCTGCTGTTGTTCTTTCTGTTCTGTCTTGATAGGGGCCTTGATGTGTAGAGCCCGACCTTAGCTGTCATGCGTCAAAGCGTCAAAGCGCGGACCAACTGTGTTAATAGCGTCTGAAGTTTTCCATACAAACTGCATGAGAACAATATCGCAGTTTTTCACTGTTTTTCGCTTTTTTTCTTCATAAATCGTCCAAACTTAGGTAATTTAGGTGCTCTAGACACAATCCTGGCGCTTTAGAGCCGATTTAACAGCGTTTTAAAAGAATTTTTCACTAATTTAATGAGAGTGTGATGTATTCATGTGTTGTCACTGACAGATGTCAAAACCCCCTTCCAGATTCCTGAATCGCTTGTAGCCTGTGTAACAGCAAGGTGGATTAATAAGATCCCGCTGCGCAAAGCGACGGAAGGCGTTATGGCGTTCTGAGAATTTTATCATGCCTTCCTTTTCTCTCCAACGGCAAATTTCTCAAGCAGCTCGTCGAGCTGCCCGTCCCTGGCTCCGCCTCATACCCCTCGCCTGAGCACGCTGTCGAAGGTTTGGATGTGTTGGTGCGTCAGACGGCCAATCGCTGTCAGCCGTCGTCCGTGCTTTTTCCCTCCATAGCGCTATCTCTTTCTCGCGTGTGGACAATGCTCATGAGTTGCTGTGGCGCTCAAAAAACCGTTTACACACATTGCTGCGATGCATTTGAATATTCACAAATCAAACCAAAACAGCGCAATAAGTTCAATTGCTGCAATGTAAAAATCGCTGGACTAAGGACTAAGGAATCGTTAGCTAACGCTGGAGGGTTTGCTGTGAAACGCGCTGAATCCTAATTCGCATTAACACGTTCATCCCGGCGCTGATTTTCATCAGCTTCAAGAACGCAAGCTGATTGTGAAACCGGCACACTGGAAAGTTCACTGGTAGTCCCTGGGACATGTCATCGTGCTGAACGTGTTAAGCATTAAGCATAACTTTGTTATCCTAAGCTTTTGCTTTCGTATGCAGTAGATTACATAGATATCCTGAGCCATCTGCGCGTGGGTGTGAGCGTGCGTGTGCAACACTTTCGCCAAATGTGTTTTCTTCCGGAATGTTATGATCCATCGGTCAAAGAAAGGAAGGTGTTCATGAAAGGCGGAAAGATGAGTTGCGGCCCATGTAAATGGTAGCTGATGACCAGGAGGAGGGGGTATTGGCATACTGGCTGTTATGAGATTGAACATTATACTTAAATTGCCGGCTGGGGGGAGGAGGGGGAGGGGTTGGTTGGCCATGGAACCCCTACGATCATCGGTCACAGGTCCTAAAATTGTTGCCGGCATGAGGGGTGGGGGGGGGGGGGGAAGAGTGCAGATGTTCTCCAGCGAACGGGCCCCAACGACCATCTTTCCGGGGGCCCTTGACGCTAATACTCTGTCTACTTGTAGACATACGGCATACTACAGACAAGCGATCTTCGGCGACCGCCTAGTCCGGCTACGGTTAGATCCGCCGCTGGTTCATGACGGTGTTTTTTTTTTACTGTGGAGGTGCATCATTCCCCCTGCCTGCTGCGTATGCACCGGGCAGGAGACAGTGTGGTAGTATGCAATTTACACACTGGATAGGAGCGGGCCCGCGGCACCGCCATCATTCCGCACATCTGCATGCCCGTCGTGGGTTCTAATCGCGTATGAACCATCCGCCGTTGCAAGGGGTTAGTCACCGGCTCCGGCTACGTGGTACTCAAGTCCTGAAAAGGCCGGCATGATCGCGTTGGCTATTACGCCAATAATAATAAAAAGAACTTAGCATAGCAGTCCACACCCGGGTAAGAGTTTGTCTTGACTTTGTTGCTGCCGGGCTACCGCTGTGACGCGACAAATGCACGGAATGCACTCGACCAAAACATGAACCTACCGATCCGAACCCACTCCAAGGCATTGCAGGTCAATCGGCGTCATAATAACTACTCCAAACCAACAAGCCACCAGAGTCTGGACGGACAGGTGCAGCACCATACGCGCACCGTAATAAACAAATCCAGAATCCTCTTTTGTATGGATTCAATTCAAAATGTTGTTTCCATTTGCGTCCGCTAGCTGAATTAGAAATAAATGTGCAACAAATCACACGCACATTTGCTTAATTCATGTGTCTTTTTAATACCCCCAACAGCAGAGCCGATGGCAAAGATGCCAATGCCAATGGTTGTGTTGTATCTCAGGTAGCGAGATCGAAAATGCATGGACTTTGTAGCCGCAGCGGATGAAAATGTACGCATCAGAATCAAATTGTTTAGGGGTTTCCAAACGCACGCACACACACAAACACACAAACACGCGCGCGCAAACTTTCACACACACACACACACACACACACACACACACACACACACACACACACACACACACACACACACACACACACACACACACACACACACACACACACAAACACACACATGCACGTACGCGCGCACGCCAGCACGCACCCACGAAAGCGCGCACGCGATAACGCACCTATGAACGCGCGCACGCGATAACGCACCTACGAACGCGCGCACGCGAGAACGCACCTACGAACCCACGCACACGCACGAGCGAGTACGGCTACCTCATCGGTAGAACGGCTGATTCAGCTTTCTTGTAGCATCCTCATCCCTAGCGCCGGACGGACGGGGGGGGGGGGGGGGGGGGGGGGGGGGGGGATCGCGACATGATAGAATGAACGGTCACTTTCCCCGCGCTGTGTGTGTGTGTGTCGTGACCCGAAAACTCGAGACATATTTAGGCATGTTTAAAAAAAATATTTTATTGCCACTATACATTGTGCTACATGATGCTTAGAAGGTCGTTGAAGCATCAAACATGTTCAAATTAAAAAAAATATTAGATTAGTGTTAGACGCTCTCCTACGCTTGTTTTAAATAGGCTTCTTCACCCTCAATTGGCAGGGGCATCGAATGGTCTCATCAGCAGCGGCACGAAATAAAATAAACCATCAATACACCGATAACACTTTGAATCCCAATCCAGCTTCTCCCACAGCGTGCCTTCCGCCGCCAGCTGATTGGTTGTTGTGGTGTATGCGTTGATACTCATATGTGCATTGCGGTTGTGTGTTGTTATTGGTGGGTGTTAGCATTTATTAATTTGTGTGTGACCTTGAGACGCTGTGGGAGAAGCTGGATTGGGATTCAAAGTGTTATCGGTGTATTGATGGTTTATTTTATTTCGTGCCGCTGCTGATGAGACCATTCGATGCCCCTGCCAATTGAGGGTGAAGAAGCCTATTTAAAACAAGCGTAGGAGAGCGTCTAACACTAATCTAATATTTTTTTTAATTTGAACATGTTTGATGCTTCAACGACCTTCTAAGCATCATGTAGCACAATGTATAGTGGCAATAAAATATTTTTTTTAAACATGCCTAAAATATTGTCTCGAGTTTTCGGGTCACGACACACACACACACACAGCGCGGGGAAAGTGACCGTTCATTCTATCATGTCGCGATCCCCCCCCCCCCCCCCCCCCCCCGTCCGTCCGGCGCTAGGGATGAGGATGCTACAAGAAAGCTGAATCAGCCGTTCTACCGATGAGGTAGCCGTACTCGCTCGTGCGTGTGCGTGGGTTCGTAGGTGCGTTCTCGCGTGCGCGCGTTCGTAGGTGCGTTATCGCGTGCGCGCGTTCATAGGTGCGTTATCGCGTGCGCGCTTTCGTGGGTGCATGTGAGTGCGCGCGCGTACGTGCATGTGAGTGCGCGCGCGTACGTGCATGTGTGTGTGTGTTTGTGTGTGTGTGTGTGTGTGTGTGTGTGGTGTGTGTGTGTGTGTGTGTGTGTGTGTGTGTGTGTGTGTGTGTGTGTGTTTGTGTGTGTGTGTGTGTGTGTGTGTGTGTGTGTGTGTGTGTGTGTGTGTGTGTGTGTGTGTGTGTGTGTGTGTGTGTGTGTGTGTGTGTGTGTGTGTGTAAGTTTGCGCGCGCGTGTTTGTGTGTTTGTGTGTGTGCGTGCGTTTGGAAACCCCTAAACTATTTGATTCTGATGCGTATATTTTCATCCGCTGCGGCTACAACGTCCATGCATTTTCGATCTCGCTACCTGAGATACAACACAACCATTGGCATTGGCATCTTTGCCATCGGCTCTGCTGTTGGGGGTATTAAATGTGCGTGTGATTTGTTGCACATTTACACCTGTTCTCACTTTCATCTGAATCGTTATCCGGTTGCTATGGATCGCAATCCATGACAATGGATCGCAATCAACTACGTCTGAATCGTTTTCAGCTACGTTTGGATCGTTTTCAGCTACGTTTGGATCGCTCTCAGCTCCCTTTGGATTTTACGTTAGCTCGCGCAAATTTTGTTGCGGCGCATAGTTTATTTAGTGACCGCATGGCGTACCTCACGATTCGCATCATAACAGACGATATGAAAAGCAACAATTTCATATTGTTCTATGTTTGAACCCAATTGAGAGCTTCTCATTGAATTCTGAAACCCCATTTTTAAGCAATGAATAACATTTGACAGATTTATCTGCTTCTATGCATCAGAATAGATTCCCAACCAGACCGTCCCTCCATAGCAAAAAAGGAATATCCGGCTAAATCTCGAAAGTCTAAATAGGACTGAATGACTACGTAGGTCGTCACGTAAAAAGAAGAAGATTGTGCATGTTTGTTTGGAAAAGTTTGGTCAAACAATCAATAAAGTATGAACGGTGATGTAAGCTTCACATACACCTGTTCTCACTTTCCTCTGAATCGTTATCCGGTTGCTATGGATCGCAATCCATGAGAATGGATCGCAATCAACTACGTCTGAATCGTTTGCAACTACGTCTGAATCGTTTTCAGCTACGTTTGGATCGCTCTCAGCTACCTTTGGATTTTACGGTAGCTCGCGCAAATTTCGTTTTAGCGCACCATTTATTTGGTGACCGCGGGACACATTTGCACCCCAAGGAAAGAACTAAACAATTAATGCATTCAATTATAAAATCTTATCGTATTTTTTATATGAAGCTTACATCACTATTCATACGTTTTTGGTTATTAGACCAAGTTTTTCAAAGAAACCAGCACAATCTTCTTCTTTTTAGCGTAACGACCTACGTGGTCATTTAGTCTTGTTCAGGGTTTCGAGGTATAGCCGGATATTCCATCTTTAGAATGGAGGAAATCTGTTCTGATGCGTAGAAGCAGACAAATCTGTCAAATGTTGTTTATAGCTCAAAAATGGGTGTTTAACACATATTCTCAATTGGGTTCAAACATAGAACAATACGAAATTGTTGCTTTTCAAATTGTCTGTCATGAGGAGAATCGTGAGGTACGCCGAATAATCACTAAATAAACTTTGCGCTGCAACGAGATTTACGCGAGCTACCGTAAAATCCAAAGGTAGCTGAGAGCGATCCAAACGTTGCTGAAAACGATCCAAACGTAGCTGCAAACGATTCAGACGTAGTTGATTGAGATCCAATCTCATGGATTGCGATCCATAGCAACTGGATAAAGATTCAGAGGAAAGTGAGAACAGGTGTAAAAAAGTGATTAGATTTTACAATTGAATGCATTAATTATCTAATTCTTTCCTTGGAATGCAAATGTGTCCCGCGGTCACAGAATAAACGGCTGAGATGCAATGAAATTTGCGCGAGCTACCGCAAAATCCAAAGGGCGCTGAGAGCGATCCAAACGTAGTTGAAAACGATCCAAACGTAGCTGAAAACGATTCAGACGTAGTTGATTGCGGTCCATTCTCATGGATTGCGATCCATAGCAACCGGATAAAGATTCAGAGGAAAGTGAGAACAGGTGTATTTCTAATTCAGCTAGCGGACGCAAATGGAAACAACATTTTGAATTGAATCTATACAAAAGAGGATTCTGGATTTGTTTATTACTGTGCGCGTATGGTGCTGCACCTGTCCGTCCAGACTCTGGTGGCTTGTTGGTTTGGAGTAGTTATTATGACGCCGATTGACCTGCAATGCCTTGGAGTGGGTTCGGATCGGTAGGTTCATGTTTTGGTCGAGTGCATTCCGTGCATTTGTCGCGTCACAGCGGTAGCCCGGCAGCAACAAAGTCAAGACAAACTCTTACCCGGGTGTGGGCTGTTATGCTATGTTATTCCTCTTCTTCTTATTATTATTATTGGCGTAATGGCCTACGCGATCATGCCGGCCTTTTCAGGACTTGAGTACCACGTAGCCTGATAGTCACCTCTTGCTACGGCGGACGGTTCATACGCGGTTAGAACCCACGACGGGCATGCTGTTACTCTGGTGGACATTAAAATAGGAAAAAAAAATTTGTGTGTTTTTTTGCGTGCACTAGGTGTGTCATCGCCAACAGTTCGAGGCGTACTGAATTTGCAATCGCCGAATTTTGCCTTTTATACTCTTATTTTTGGTGCGCTACTTATCTGAGTTTTGAGTGCCGGCAGCGTTTTGCGGCAGTATAAAAGGAGAGCCAAACCGTGTTGTGCTTCATTCTTCCATCAGTGGTCAAGTTGAAAGGTTGCTGTTTAAAAATTCCACAAAATCATCATGGGTCGCGGAAAGCACTGCACACCAGAGGAGCGAAAACACATTCAGGGGCTGTATCGTGAGAACGTGCCAATCAAGACAATCTGCAAGGCGTTCGGCCGTTCGCGGACGTTTGTGGACAACGCCATTCGTAGCGAGGCTACGGGTAAGTCGACAGGTCGTCCGCGAAAAACAACGGCTTACGTTGACGCGCAGATTGTTGAAAAGATCAGGGCGGACCCTTTCAAAACTTGCACTCGCATCAAGCAGGAGCTTGGATTGCAAGTTTCGTCGAAGACGGTGTCTCGCCGTTTACACGCGGCTGGGTTCTGTGCCCGGAGACCACGAAAGGTTCGGAAGCTACAGCCGCACCACGTAGAAGCGCGCATTCGGTTTTCCGAAGAACATCTAACTGCATCCATCATTTGGTGGATGAAAATATTTTTTTCGGATGAGTCCAGAATCAATCTGGATGGTTCGGACGGCATTAAATACGTCTGGCGCTTTCCTACCCAATTGACATTTTCGAGCACGAATAACCGGGAATTCGAGCAAATTCCCTTAAACTGGAGCCTTAAACTTCCCTTAAACTGCACCAGTTTAAGGGAATTTAGAAAAAGTCCTGTAAAATCAACTGTGATGCGGTTTTTTCGTTGCTTTTTTCTAGATTCGATCGGAAATGATGTTTCCTATCGTTATAGTTGGTCATGTAGCCATTTTATACTTAAATAATATCGATTTTTTATAAAATAATGTCACACAAAATTCGCTTTTGTTTTTTAACAAATACCAAAGCTATGAATGTAAAATGAGCTCGACGGCATCATCCATCGATAGAAGAAAGCTTAATTTACGAACACACCAAATCTTAGCGCTTCCAACACAATTGATCACACACAATTCCACAATTTCAGGCGTATCGAGTACTAATCGAGCAGATATGGAAAAACAATTTCGAGCAAATGTCACTTGGGTAATCAGGCGTATCATCCGAAAAATACGATAAAAACCCTTAGTCACGGAGGCGGCCACGTAATGGTGTGGGGTTGCTTCTCCTGGCACGGCACGGGTCCTTTGTTCCGTATCAACGGGACACTGAACTCAGAAGGGTATAGAAAAATACTTAGTCGTAAGATGTTGCCATACGCCCGACAACAATTCGGAGACGAAGAGCATTACATATTTCAGCATGATAACGACTCTAAGCACACATCGCGAACAGTTAAATGTTATTTGGCAAACCAGGATGTGCAAGTTCTACCGTGGCCTGCGTTGAGTCCTGACCTCAATCCGATTGAAAATCTGTGGTCAACTCTCAAGCGTCAGCTTAAGAACCAGTATGCACGTTCAGCCGATGATCTATGGACACGCTGCGAGGTTATGTGGGAACGCATACCCAGAAGCGAATGCCGTAAGCTCATCGGCGATATGGCCAAACGCTGTCAGGAAGTGATAGCGAATAACGGTCACCAGATTGACCGTTAGAATGTGTTTTCGCTCAGTGGAACACCGCAACACCTCCTCCCAACAACCACTTAAACAGTCCTTTCCAGGGCTACCAAATATTTCTGACAAGAACTATGTCTTTCGGTCACAGAAAAAAGTTCCTATTTTTATGTCCACCAGTGTAAGATGTGCGGAATGAAGGCGGTGCCGTGGGTCCGCTCCTATCCAGCGGGCAACTTGCATACTGCCAAACTGTATCCTGCCCGGTGCATACGCTGCAGGCAGGGTAAGGATGCAGCTCCACAATAAAAAAAAACACCGTCATGAACACCTCCCTTTCTTTGACCGATGGATCATAACATTCCGGAAGAATACACATTTGGCGACAGTGTTGCACACACACGCACACTCACACCCTTGCGCAGACGGCTCAGCCTATCTAAGTAATCTACGACATACGAAAGGAAAAGCATAGTGTCACATAAAGTTATGCTTTATGCAATTAGGTTTAAGCTTTCCTATGCACGGCCATGGCCACCTGTGTTGCGTGCGCTACTTCGAAATAGGGTTCTGCGCGTTGCACAGCCAACCCTCCAGCGTGAGATAGCGATTCATTAGTCATTTTTACATTGCAGCGATTGAACTCATTGCGCTTTTTTGGTTTGATTTGTGAAAATGCAACTTCATCGCCGCAATGTTTGTTAACGGTTTTTTTGAGCGCCACAACAGCTCGCGAGCATTGAACATACGCGTGAAAGAGATAGCGCTATGGAGGGAAAAAGCACGGGCGACGGCTAACAGCGATTGGCCGTCTGACGCACCAACACATCCAAACCTTCGACAGCGCGCTCAGGCTAGGGGTATGAGGCGGAGCCAGGGACGGGTAGCTCGAAACGCTGCTTGACAAATTTGCCGTAGGAGGGAAAAAGAAAGCATGAGAAAATGCGCGAAAGGGAATGATTTCTTCCGTCGCTTTGCACAGGGGGCTTACCTTGGGAAGGGGGACATAACTAAACTATTGAAATAAGTTTGAAGGCGAAGGTTTTAGGCAGCGTAATGTCCTATTTTGGCAGTCCGAACGAATCTGACTTGCCACGGTCGGAATTGGTTTTATTTATACTCAATTGAGTTAAGGGTTTCTCACGTTTGGTTCCGGGTTGTATGTTGGAAAGTTATTGTTTTCACTCAGCTAGTTACGTTTGTCTTTTGTTGACGAGAATGATGGTTCATGTCAGTAAGTTCCTGTTTTGGGTTTAATGCGTATACTGCTCCTGCTTTGGGTTATAATGCATAAACTGTTCCTTTTTTATGTAGTACCTTTCGGTTGTTTTTGATAAGTGTGTCACAATTGTTTTTATATGAACGGTGTGGCCTGAATTCTTTTGGTTGCGTTGTTATGGTACGATCTGATTTGCTTACTGTGTTGTAATGAATGTGTTGGAATGGTGTGATTTGGCATTCCAGAGTGTGTTACAATGTGTCTATAACTGATAGTGTGTATTATAATAAGTTGTGTATAGCAGATACACTGATATTTTTAGCTTTTAAGTGGATTAAATGTATTAACAAGAATGAAATTTATACTGCATTGAACAATTCTTGAAGTATATGTTATTGATTTGACGTATGATTTGTCAAATTTAGAAAATCGCGTATTTCCGAACCCGCGTAAGTCGAGAACCGCGTAACTCGGGAACATACTGTAAGCCCCACATTATTCCCACGTCTCTGCCAACCAACTATTTTATTTGACTCACCTTCGTCGTCAATCATGCTGATGAACCCGTCGCTGATCCTCCTCGATTCAGCCAAGATCAGCTGCTCTTCAAACTCCAGCTCTCGTATCTCAAGCTCCAGCTTTCGTCGAGTCAAATTCCGCATCCGAAGTTCCAAGGCGCAAACAGCTCCGCTCGACTCCGCAAGCTTGTCCGCCATCGTCCTCCCGGGTGTGTGGTGCGATGGCGTTGGCTGATAAACGTTCCGGGATGGCCGTCCGCAGTACAGTTCCCACAGAAGCGCCGTCCTGCGATGGCGTTGGTAGTTCAATGTCCTCGATGACCGCTTCAGATTCAACGTCCACTGCCCGTGGCACGGTTCCTGCAGAAGCGCATCTCTGCGATGGCGCTGGTTGTTGCACGTCCGCGGTGGCCGCTCCAGATGCACTGACCGCTGCCCGTGCCACGCGGATGCAGAAACTTCGCGGACCTCCGAAGTCAATAGATGCTGCGGTCCCCTCAGCAACAAAACTGCACCTAATGATGCGTGCGACCTTGAGTGGTCAACGCTCTCCAAAGACGAGGTTACCATCCAAGCTTGTCCAGTCGGAGCGAACGATCGGAAGTGAAGTGAATCCACGACCGGTGCAAGTGGCCTATGATCCAGTGCTCCCGTTTCGGGTTGCTGAGACTCGTTCGTTTGTGCTACCGCTGGAGGTGCTTTCAATTCGTGCTCGTGTTCCATAGTGAGAAATTGCGTATGTTAGTGTAATGTGTAACTTGCACCTCAACTATTCTCTCACCGTCCGACGTATCGTCTGTTGGTCGCGCTCCTAGGTGTTTCGCGGCCTTAACTGTCTTACGACACGGTTCACTCACGCACTCGAGTAAACGCGTAAAGTTCCAAAACTTGTTGTTTTTTTAATGTTGCGTTAGCAACGTCCGGTTGGGCCGGTCTGGTGGTACAGTCGTCAACTCGTACGACGTAATAACATGCCCGTCATGGGTTCAAGTCCCGAATAGACCGTGCCCCCATACGTAGGACTGACTATCCTGCTATGGTAACAATGTCTGCGTACAAACGGCACCCACGAGCATGCCCACGCCCGAATGCAGAGCCGATTGCATACAATTCTATCTTTACCATTAACATGAGAGAGACAGTTTATACCCCGAACGTACACGAAAGGTACGCATGCTTCACTCATCAGGATCTAAAGGCAAGGACAAGGCAAAAGAGACACAAAAAAGATTCCTCACGGCTACACATGTCCTCTAGACGCGTTGTCTTTGCGCCTCGCTCGGTATCACAGCAGCATACAGGAGGTAAGCAGTACAAATGGTGCTACCTCATACGCACACATGTTTATCGAACACAACTATTCGGTTCGGCTCGGTAAACTTCACGAGGACGCCGGAACAAAAGGGCGCATACTTTTTCATGATTTTGTGTGACTTCTGCTGTTTTGGACCACGCGTGTAGGCGCTGGCAATAAGTCACTGAAAGCCAAGCTCACTTCACAAAGTGGGTACAGGCAGGCCTTGACCGACAGCAGTTGTTGTGTGCCAAAGAAAAATAAAAGAAGCAACGTCCGAAATGAATCACTCGCGACGGTTAACGTTTTCTTAACTCCACTTTATCGATTTCAAATATAGCAGTACGTAACGGTGATATTGTAAAGGAGTTTTTAACATAAGTGCTTAAACAAATTACACCGTTTCTAATCGGGCGTTAATTTCGGGAAAGAGAGAATGATTTGCAATTTTTCCAATTTATACCTTTCCATCATCGCGAATTCGCGGGTTTGCGAATTGCTCGACCTTCACCCCATCAGTCGAGCCTTAATATGGATTAATTGCACCGCTTGACACTTGGGCTGGCATTCGATGTTTTTTCCCATTATCAACAATAACAGTTATTTTTACAATAAATACGTAATATTTCATAAATATAATTCTTAAAGAGATAAAGCACTGATCTCAATCCTATAATCTCAAAATCCGTGTTTGAATTTGCAAAATCATGCAAAAGACCTCTGAAAAAAAAACACCTTGCGCGTTTGAAAAATCATATTGCCCCTGTGAAAAATAGCATCGGCGCGGTCAAACAAAAACTTTTAACTACTAAACTGAATCTTTTACTACTGAAATTGTTTTGCAGACATTCGATTCTGACTTTTAAAACCCTACATTAGGTTGAATCTTTTTTCAAACGACGCTCATGATCATACGCTTACAAAGTTCGGTAGATTTGTTGACACAGTGGTTGTAATAGGTTAAAAAACAAATATTGAAGAATATCCCAACAACCTGGAGATATTGTCTGGTTTCACTATCAATAAGAATTTTATCTGTTAGTCTATGAAATCAGTCTTCAACCCTTTAAAAGATTTTCCCAAGTGAGATTTTTCCGGGCTGTTCCTTTGTTCTCCGTTTCGATTAAATCGTCGCGTGGGGGGAGGGTGAAGGAAATAAAACAATGATAATCGGCCTAAGCACAATTTTTCGTTCGAAAAAAATCGATAGGCGCTCACGTAAATCTGACAGTCGGCCTCAGCTCAATTTTTCGATAGAAAAAATTCGATTGATCCGACTGTAGTTTTGGTGTCATTTGACACTCATTTCGCCGCCAAGGAGTTCATTTTACCGAAAGGAAATAGTTATACTGTCAGTTTTACGTGAGCGCCTATCGAATTTTTAGATCGAGCAATTGTGCTGAGGCCGAGTATAATTATTTCTTTCATACTCCTACATGAAGTCGATTCCCATCGAGTTCGGTATTTAGTGTAGGCAAACCATTTTTTTAATTTAATAAATGATTTTTTATCACCCAAAGTATGGAAAAAGTCAACCTGACGTTTGACGTTTAATTGTTCGGCCGCATTTCCGTCGCGCTCCGTGATTTTTCAATAATTTTCTTGTGTTTTCTGCGTCGCATCGCATTGTTGCCTTTTCTACGGACTATTAAACTGTTTAACATCATCGCTTCGTCTTGGCGAATTGTTTAGTTGCATCACAACTGTGGTTTCCTGCTGTTTATTCCTGCTCGGCTTAGCAGTGTTGTGCTGTGATTACGCGTGATTTCGCGATGGCGGCTATTTGCTTCTCGTGTGCTGAACCGCTAGAGGCCACCGGCTGCATCATCAGTTGTGTATATATTGTGTATATATTGTGTATATATTGTGTATATTGTGACGCTACGTTCCACCGCGGCTGTTGCAAATTGCCCCCCGAGCTGATTGACGCAGTATTGTCCAATGTCGACCTGCACTGGAGCTGCATTGGCTGCACGAACATGCTTAAAAATCCGCGCTGCCGTTCGGTAAAAGAGGTAGGCGCCCAGGTCGGTTTCCATGCCGCCCTCAACTCAGCTGTAGCAGCTATTGGCAAGCTCGTTGAGCCTATTGTCGCCGAAGTTCGCAGTGGTTTTACCCTCCTTCAAACTGCATCCACGCCTCACAATCGGAACTCTGATCCTCGACCAGCTACTGGTAGAAAGCGGAGGCGTATAATCGAGGATTCGGCATCTCCTGGTGTAAACAAAATTGTAAACAGTCGCGGCAACATCCTTTGTGCCGCGTCATCGCCAAACGCATACACCAACACCACGATTGCCGTCCAGCCGGCACCTACACAACCGCATGAACTGGTGGGAACCGATCCGTTATCATCACCGCTTCAAGCTGCACCTCGTGAGCCATTCACAGATAGGATCTGGATCCGCCTATCCCGCTTATCAACGGCCGTCACTGTGGAACAAGTGGTCGCTTCTGTAAAGCGTCGCTTAGCCACCGATGACGTTATAGCGTATTGCCTGCTGAGAAGAGGGGTTAGTGTGGACAGCATGAATTGGCTTTCATTCAAAGTGAGGGTCCCGGCCATCCTTCGAGATGCGGCACTCACACCATCCACCTGGCCCGTCGGTATCGGTGTACGTGAGTTTTTTCAATCCCGTCAACACGACCACCAAACCTCATCTCCTATAGCCACCCAAAACCGCTTTACAACACGCACACCAGCTACTAGTACTGATCACCGCTACACCACACGCACACCAACAACGACTCACCGTTTAGCCGCACGCACGTCTACTCCACCTGGTCCTGAAACAACATCATCACAACAGTGTCACCCCCCGGTGAATGATACCTTGGAAGCACCCAACTCAACACTTGTTTCTGGACCGCCCCAAAACCACCGTGCTTCATCTCCGCACCTACACCAGTCTACAATCGATCGCTTTTTTCTCAACTAGACGAAGTTCCGCTCATTGCACGCAACAAACACGCCAAGCCTCATGCTCTGACAACGCAGCTCAATTGACTTACCGTATACCCGCTTTATCCAACCGCCACAATGACAACGCTACCGCTGAGTATTTAAGCTGCTATTATCAAAACGTTAGAGGTTTGCGTACTAAAACAAAAGAATTTCACTTAGCTGTATCGGAGGCTGACTTCGATCTCATTGCCCTCACGGAAACTTGGCTTGTTGACAACATTCCATCTGCTCTTCTCTTCAACAACAACTTCTCTGTTTACCGCTGTGATCGCTCTCTCAGCGGCTCTAGCTCTCGCGGTGGTGGTGTTTTGCTAGCCGTTTCTAACGCATACGAGTCGATAGAATTACCTTCCCGTGATCGTTCTCTCGAGTATATTTGTGTGCGCGTCGCCTGCAATAACGCACATCTGTACGTCATGGTAGTATACATTCCACCGCAGCTTAGCTCCGAGATATCGACTCTTCGCTCTCTACATGATTGTATCAGCAGCTTCACTCTCACACTGAAGCCTTCGGATCTGCTGTTTGTTATTGGCGATTTCAATCAGCCTAGCATAAGCTGGTCCACAGCTGATCCTTCGTCCTCGCCAGCATACTCATCAATCACGCACTATGAACCAACTGCGCGCTCACTGGCCAACAACACCTTTGTGGATGGATTTAAATTTAACGGATTAGTGCAACTTAATCACATCAATAATTCGCACGGACGCATGCTTGACCTGCTCTACGCTAACAATGCTGCAGCTAAATTGTGTTCGCCTGTCTTTCCAAGTGTTGTTCCGCTTGTACCTCTTGACTCCTACCATCCGGCGTTAGACTTCAATATACGTATTAACTCGTCGACCCGACGCAATTCGACGACTCGACAAAACTCGACGACAACCGCATTTTATCGTTATAACTTTGCTAAAGCTGACTATGTGAAACTGAACGACATGATATCAATGTTTAACAATAGCTTTCATTGTTCCAATTTTATTTCACTTGACGAAGCAGTATGTTCATTCTCGTCCTTCATGCTGCAAGCCTTTGTTGTATGCGTCCCAGTTCAGCGTCCTAAACCTAACCCCCCCTGGGCGGACCGCACACTCAAACGACTCAAACGTGTAAAAAGAGCTGCTTATCGTCACTACCAAACGCGCCGCTGCCAAAGATCTCGCTCGATCTACTTTGACACGCACTCTTTATACTTCAGCTATAACAGGTTTCGATATGGCAGATATTTGAGTAAAATTCAACGTAACCTCTGCAGGTGGCCTGACTCGTTTTGGCGCTTCTACAACAGCAAAACAAAATCCACGCATACACCGAAATCCATCACGTACAAAGGAGCAACAAGTGCCAACACTAATGAAATGTGCAATCTCTTCGCGGATCGCTTCGCAGATTGCTTTTCACCGGCCATGAATGATACCGATACCATTGATGCTGCTCTCGTCAACACTCCGGCTGGAGCAATTAACATGAGCACTCCTTTCATCCTGGACAGTGAGATCGTTTTATCTGCCCTAGCGCAACTAAAGCCTTCCTTCGCTCCTGGACCCGACGGAATTCCTTCTACCGTGCTGAAACGCTGTCAAACGACAGTAGCACCTATCCTTGCAAAATTGTTCAATGCATCGCTAGCCAATGGCTACTTTCCCAAAGCGTGGAGGAAATCTTGGATGGTTCCTATTTACAAAAAGGGCGACAGGACAGATGCCATCAACTACCGGGGTATTACATCCTTGTGTGCCATTGCCAAGGTGTTCGAACTAGTGATATACAAAAATCTGCTACATGCATGCCGCAGCTACCTAAGTCCGTATCAACATGGATTCGTGCCAAAAAAGTCGACTACCACGAACCTGGTTGAATTTGTAACCTATTGCACTAGTCAAATTGATGCCGGAGCTCAAGTCGATGCAATTTATACAGATCTAAAAGCAGCATTCGACTCTCTTCCGCACGCAATTCTTCTCGCTAAACTCGATAAGCTAGGACTTCCCAGCTCGCTCGTACAGTGGCTTAAGTCTTACCTAATAAATCGCACATACATCGTGAAAATTGATAAGCACATGTCCAAAGAAATAGTCAGCAGCTTGGGTGTGCCACAAGGAAGCAACATTGGCCCGCTTCTCTTCATATTGTTTATCAACGATGTTAGCCTCGCTTTACCTCCAGACAGTATCAGTCTGTTTGCCGACGACGCAAAAATTTTTGCGCCTATACACAACACAAGTGATTGTACATTCCTGCAAGACTGCATCGAAATTTTCTGTTCGTGGTGCAAGCGTAATGGACTGACTATCTGCATCGAGAAATGCTACTGTGTGTCTTTTAGTCGATGCAGGAGCCCAGTGACTGGGACCTACTTCATGGACGGCACTGCAGTTAATCGACAGAATCATGCCAAAGACCTGGGCGTTCTGCTTGACTCTAGTTTGAACTTTAAACAGCATATCGATGACGTTGTAGCCACAGGAAATCAATTACTTGGCGTGGTTATCCGGACAACTAATGAATTCCGCAACCCCATGTGCATCAAAGCTGTGTACAACTGTATCGTTCGTTCGGTTCTGGAATATTCGTGCTTAGTCTGGAGCCCAACTACCGCTTCTTCAATTGCTCGACTTGAGGCGATTCAACGTAAGCTCACGAGATATGCCCTACGCCTACTTCCCTGGCAGGATCGCAATAATCTTCCTCCGTATGCTGCGCGGTGCCGTCTTCTAGGCCTTGAACCTCTTTCGGTTAGAAGACGCAATGCACAGTGTTCTTTCATCGCTGGATTGCTAAATGGCTCTATCGACTCATCGCCTTTGTTGCATCGAGTCGATATCTATGCACCATCCCGAACACTTAGGTCTAGAGAAATTCTACGGCTCGCTCAACCCCGTTCCAGCGCTGGTCGGTCAGACCCTATGTTCCGCATGTCGGCTGTCTTCAACACTGTCTCGGATTGCTTCGATTTCGACATCTCAACTCAGTGCTTCAAGGAACGTCTCCGGCTTTTGCCGTGGCCGCAGTGAATTGCGATGCAAATCTTGTTTTTGCTATGTATTTTTTTTATTGAACTGTTACATCTTAATTAGGCCATACGGCCCGTTGAAGATTAATAAATAATAATAATAATAAAAGAACCAACACATTCACCAACTTGGTTTTGCATAACGTTTTTCAAAAACATCAACCTTGATTTACGGCATTTTTCCGATATTCGATATTTTCCGCAGCACAATGCCTCGCGGACAGTGTTGCGAACAGTGTTAGTCGTCGATATAAAATTTTACAAAATGAAATTTTTTGAAGCATCGCATTCTAGGTTCACGCATTCATTCGACAAGCACGGAAAAAATATCATTTGACACGATGATATTTTTCTGCTACATTCATTTGACTTTTTGATTTTGCCGTACCTCAAGTGAACTAGATCTTCATCGAAAATGGGTCCTGGTTGACTGAGTGAAAATATCAAATGGTCTAATGGCTAAGTATCAGTAAATGCACGATTAAGCAGTTCTGGCGTCTCATGGAAATGTCAAATGACATTCATTCTACATTTTTTGCAATCATATCATCGCAAAAGAATTGATCGAAAAATTATGCTGAGACCGAATGACACATATTGCATATCGTCTTATGTGTTAGTATCGCAAAAAAGAAACGTTTTACAGAACGGGCCAAAATTATTTTCTTTTGTCAACTTTGTGTCATTATTTGATTACAGGGTTTTCCAAGTCACTTTCGAATAATTTCAACCAACAAAAAAACTTTTAAAGTTCTTCAACATGATTTTCAATACTTCATCGGCCTGCTGCCATCGTTTTTTCCCCGGGGTTTGAAGCCGAATCGCATCAGCAGTTGACAGGTGAAGTGTTGAAAATCATGCTGAAGAAATTAAAAACTATTTTGATGGAAATGAAATGTAAGATCGATGTGGAATGACAATTTCATGCGGTGAATAACAGTATCTACATTTGAAACTGTCTTGAAAGTCCCTGTATGGGTCTGTGAATTTTCTAAAAATTGTGGGACTGTCAAAGGGTTAAATAAGTTTAATATGATTCAACATAGACTTACAATTAATTATGATCTTAAGTAATTTTTAAAAAGAAATAAAATCAACAAAACCAAAATAAGTAGATGTCAAAAGACTCACAGATGCTATAACTTGCAGGATTCCAAAATGATAGAGTATCAAAGTAGCGTAACCAATAACGTTCCAAGTGAAATCATTTAGAGGTTCCATATTATAGACTCCTACAATGTACGATAAAAAGGTTTAAACATAGTAAATGGTGTGAGTATTCAAATAATACACATGTTACCCTTCCAGACAACTTACCTCCACTTTTTAATAAGAATATAGGTATAATACACATGAGTGCGTGTTGAATCCAGTAGATTGATGATTCAAGTGGTAGCTGGCGGCTATCAGTTTCTGGAAACATGAAGGCCAGTAATGGACCATTCAAATAGTTCATCTGTAGTCGAAAAAGTACGGTACTGCTTTTGGTTGATTTGTTACAGGCTAATAGATATATCTGAAAAAATTCAATTACAGTTAGTAAAGTAAAGGCGATTAGTAACGAGAATATCGATGTTTTACCATAATTGGCTTACCTGCATTATGGTGGTAATATGGCACGGATTTAAAATGTAAATAACAGTTCTCGTTGCAAATTTAAATCCAAGCTCAACACCTAACGTTAATGTCATAGTAACAAGAAGAAATTGTTTACCCCAACTAGGAACAGAAAAGTCAACAGGAAATGCCATTCCTCGAACTGGCGTAGCACTTGGATGCAAGCATCGCTGACAATGAATATCTTCTACAATGCCACTAGCAATTGATGCTGAAGAGAATGAACGTTCTCGATGATGTGGCATAAGTAAATCTCGCGGTTCTTGTTCAACCATATTCCGTTGATAGTTTAAATTATTGAGATTATAATTGCTGGTGCTAAGTGTTCTATTACCACTAAATGGACTACCGGAAAAGCGATCCATCTGCTGGTATGCGATCGGTTTTAGTCGGCTCACGGCGCACTTGATAGCTATTAGACACAACGGTATTATCACCATTGTTTCTACCAGTTTACGAACAGGTGATAAGTAATCAGCACATTCTGGACCAGTATTCCGAGGCACAGACCCGTTTACGCCATCGTACGCCCAACTGAGTAGCATTATGTCTAGCTAGAAGTTCAAAAACATTATTATTCATGTTATATAATTATTGTCTATTTGCATTACATTTGACGCAGCATATATATGTTAAATACGTACCTTGTGAATATTCAACAGGCAATCTGTGTCATCCAACTATACAACTGAAATATTTTGTTAATACAATTCATCTGGAAGCAGAACACAAGATTGGCAGTATGAATGAAATCATCATTGAATCAAATTAAATTAACTTTTTGGTTCATAGGGCATTCGTAATAAATTAGATTCGAATAGATTTGCTACAGAATGCAGCAAATACTAAGGGTGTGAAAGGATAAACCGCTCTAAAATATGAGGATTTAGCAACTGAATGTTACATGTATCAGCGATTATTCACCTTTACTTAATGAAAACGTATATATATATATACAGTTTAAATATTTTTTTATTCAGGAGTAACGGTCCAAAAAGGCCGTATTGGTCAAAAGTAGAATATACAGATATATTTCATGGCGCTTCAACCCATACTGGCTGGGAAACATTTTCTTCCCAGAGCCATGGAAGGGCACCTTATCCCGGGTGTACTCGGACGGTTTGGTTTTAATCAACCCAGTCCATGATTTTGTGATCCTATGAGCGTGGCGAAGGTCTACATCATTCGGATGTCGAGGTTGTCTATTCCACTTCAGTGTTTAAAATGGCATTGCTGAGGTCTGTATCGTTTGGATTCCAGGCATTTCAATAGATCCATCCATCAGAAGTGGTCCGAGTATTGTCCCGTTTAGTGGTCCAAATGAAATTGCGAGGGTCTGTATCGTTGTAGTTTTTTCCATCAGTGGTCCGAGTGACATAGCGGGGGTCTGTATCGTTCCAGTTATCGTGTAAATTCTTGCAAGAACATCGTTCAAGCAAAGATCTTCTGTCTGCCGTCAATGCCGGTTATTCAGCCATACACATTGCATTCATTCATTCTTACATTCATGCATACATTCATCTATCTCAAACATACAAGCAATGTACCACATGGACAAACAAGAGGAAATAAGATAGGATGCAAGATTGCTGTTACCAACAATGGGGCTCTTCACGATTCTAGTCATTTTTTTTTTTGTATGGAGTTTGACAGTTGGAGTCTGAAATCATGTCAACACACCACACAACCATACAAAACCACACACAAAACTAACCTCCAATTTTCAGTCTAGATTATTTTAGCCTCAAAGCTGGAATTAGATTCGAGTACCTGCTCGAAAAATGGCAAAACAAGGTGGTGTTTACATTTATCCCTAAGTGCATTAAAGAGATCTGGTGATGGAATCCAGAATCAAAGTGTATGTAGTCCAGGTGATCTCATAGCATGTTTTTATAACCACATTGGAATATCGCTTTTTGACAGGATCGGTGAAATTTGTTGTTCGAACAAGCTTTCTGGAGGCTTACACGAATACACAAAACACTCTTAAAATCTTCGTTCAGAAACAGAAGCGATAAAAATCAGCCTTCTAAATTCATACACCTTGGGATAAGCCCACCTGTATATTATACCCACTTAGATAGCTGCTCGAAAACCGCTATACAATGCAAACATCTGACAGGCTGAAATTTCAGCTTATGAACTTAAAACGGAAAGGGCCCCAATGTTGGTTGGTTCACACAAAATTTTGCTTAAAGAAAGTCACACAGTTAATCCGTTTTCATACAGAAATAGAATATATCCTTCAGCTACTAATATATCCCGATTAGTGATAGGAATAGTTCCAAAAATTGAGAAACGGAACGAACCTGCCAATCTGGAGAAAAAGAACGGAACGCGGAACGCAGGTTCAAGATAACCTATCATGTTCATGCGTTTTTCAGTTGCTCACTTTATTTTTGAATAACTTGAAAGTATTAATTTAACACTGTGTAACATCTTTTATGTGCAATAATCACACAGTTTCAATTCATGCAAAGCTAAACAATAGCTTATTGAATGTGTAAAACTATTAAATGTGTAAAACTACTGCTAAAAGAAAAACACGCTTAACTTAAGTATCCCGCTATACAGTGCATTTTATATTGAAAGGTCGATATATTGTGTTGTTTTCGTTTTAAACTAAAGTTCATCATTTTTCTATTTTTATTTTTCTAATTAATGATTTAAATTAGAGTTGTTTTGCAACGCACATTACGCTTATTGAACTAACATTTTTCAATAGAAGCAGTTAGCATCGAATCATCGGTCTATAACAAATATACATAGAGCTTCTAGTTGTTTCCGTAGGGTTGACATTATACTTTACGGTGCACTAACGGATTTTCCAATTTTCTGGTAGTGCACTATAATTGGTTATAAGAAAAGCGCTATTCCACGGGTCAATAAACGGTGTTTAATAAAGTATTGCGGAAGGCTAAACGTGTCGTGCAACCAAACATATGCGAAACGAAACGAAATTATTTCTCGGGGATACTTTAAATTTCCTCCTTCAATCAGGTATCTACACTTAAAATGGAACTGCAGGACTCTGGTAAGCTGGCACTAGTTATACTTTGAGAAGTACTAGGGTGCACCTGTAAGGAAACAAAATCATGATAGACCTTCATGATTTTTCATTTAGAACCTATCTCTTGTAGTGTTTTAAAGTTCTCGATTATCAAGAGATTTGATACTGTAGAGCGGACGAAAAGGCGAAGCGATAGTAGCTCAAAACAGTTTTTTTTTAGCTTTGACAGTTGTCAACATAGCGTGTCTACTGCTATCGCTCCGCATTTATCCGCTATTTTATTGGCGTAATCTGGCTTTGCTCTAATCAACACAAGTTTTAGTGTGTCCATAAGTGTAGTCTCGTGACCCTGCCATCGTGTTCCTGACGAAAACCACCGTGTTCGCGATATATTTGCCTTTTATTTGTGGCTCCTTCGACGTTCATCTGCAGCGGCATCTAAAATGGAGGATGTGTGTTATGCATGTTCTGAAGCACTGGGCCCGGTTGAAGGGTCAATTACGTGCCTATATTGTGAGGGTACATACCATCTGGCGTGTACTAAGGTGCCTATATCGGTCATCGACGAAGTGAAACGGATGGCTTCCCTGCACTGGAGTTGCATTGGGTGTACTAACGCCATCGGGAATCCGCGTAGCAAGGCGATCAAGGGCATGGGTATGCAGGTTGGGTTTCAGGCAGCCCTCACAGCTGCTGTTGATGCCATGAAGGCTAGCTTGGTCCCACCGGTAATACAGGAGATTCGGGATGGCTTTGCCGGAATCGCCACGGCCCATTCGGCATCCTTGCAACATAGCAATCAATTGCTCCCAGATGCACTACCAAACGGAAAAAGACGAAGATTATTTCTTGCTGCAGTTGCATCCTCAGATGCCGTGTTTGCTGACAGTGCAGCAATCTCAAACGTCACAAATACAAACAACACTCACCGGATCGATCGTCCTTCACTACCACCAATAATCACAGGTACTAATACAACCTCCGCTTCAATACCAACTGTTTCACAGACGCCAAGAACCGATTATTTATGGCTGCATCTTTCAAGGTTGGCTGCGTCCGTCACCATAGAGCAAGTTGTCTCGTTGGTGTGTTTGCAGTTGGACACTGCAGACGCAATTGCTTTTAGTCTGCTAAAAGCAGGAACGGTTCCTAGCCCATTGAGTGCTGTATCGTTCAAGGTCAGAATCGCTGCTGCCCTTCGTAGTAAGGCACTTAACGCAGCCTCCTGGCCGGTCGGGCTCGATGTGCGTGAGTTCATCTCGCTCCCGCCGCGATCTCTACATTCACGAACACAACACACGAACACTTACACACCGGTACCGCAACAACCCCGTACTCAGCAGACACCGGCACCACTACAGCCTCGCACTCAACACTCACCGGCACCACAGCAGCCTTGTACCCAACACAATAATCCATACTCACCTGCACATATCCATGAACCCGCACGAACACAAACCGAACAATCACCAACCGATATGAACTGCACTCTCCCTTCACCCACTCTTCCGTCCACGTCACGTTCAAAAATACTTCAAACTACACTGGTTCAATTTTTTTCCGAAGTAACCGCACTACAGCAGCGCACCCATATTTTGCGCATACGGCTCGAGCAAATCCTTCTACAACAAACACAATACACTATCCTTCTACGATAAGCTCGCTCAATTGCAACACCCCAGCGCCTACTAACACTATGCAACAAGCACCCACTGATCGAGCGGCTTGTATCACTGTGTACTATCAGAATGTGCGTGGCCTGCGTTATAAAGCCGATGAGTTCCGTTTGTCGGTTCTTGAGACGGAATACGACCACGCAAATAATGAGACCCCAAATTTTGAGTGATTCAGGCCGAGGGGTATGAAGAAGCTTTAGGAAGCAAGGAGAAACGCGCTGCGATGAGAGTTCGCATTCTGTTTTACACGCGCGCTTCACTAACACCAATACAAATACCGTGCTTTGACGAGCCGTCTGTGAATGTGTGTGTGTGTCTTCTTTCAGCGAGCTCAACTTGAAGCTGCTCGTCACATCGTGTTGTCTCGCTTATACTACAGCATCGAACCATCGCTCCGTATGTCCCCCCTCCTACGCGTACAAAACCACCAGTACAGCGCGACGCTTTGTCGAAGATGGTTGTGCGCGTTTCGTTCTAAGTCCCGCGCGCAGTGTATGTGCGTTGGTGCGCATTTAGTTCAAAGTCTCGTGCGCCGGTGTGTTTTGATTAAGTGTGAAGTGAACAGTGAGTACAGACGCACATGCAGTGCGTGCATCGACAGGTAAGAATTTACTGAACAGAGGCAACGGAGATTGTCGACAAGTTTCCCGCAGCCTGGCTCGACCCGGTACTTTACAATATGACGCCATTCGTGAGTATGAAGGATTCTAAATGTGTTGTGAAAGTGTAATTTATGTTACAATAAAGTGTTTAATGTAATAAACAATGACCGTGTTTGTGTTTGTTGTTAGAATAAGTGCGTATTTGAGATCGTGGCAATGAATGAAAGAAAACGAGAAACCAAAGAAACAAATATCTTTGGATGTGTTGGTAGCATGATTGGAAAGAAAACAACACATTGAGAACTGCAGAGCGCACCGTGCATTACGGGTGGGTGAGGGGGAGGGCTCGCGCGAGGGTGTAACTCATTCCTCTAAGAGTAACTGCTAACGGGGGACGGTACTCAAATCACTCAAAAAATACACTCATTTTGCCGGACGGGCAGTTACTCTTAGAGGAATGAGTTACACCCTCCCGCGAACCCTCCCCCACCCCACCCGTAACGCACGGTGCGCTCTGCAGTTCTCAATGTGTTCTTTCCAGTCATGCTACGAACACATCAAAAGCTTGTTATTTATTTCGTTTCTCGCTTTCTTTCATGCATTGCCACGATCGCAAATAAGCACTTATTCTAACAACAAACACAAACACGGTCATTGTTTATTACATTAAACACTTTATTGAAACATAAAGTACCCTTTCACAACACATTTAGAATCTACCATACTCACGAATGGCGTCATACTGCAAAGTACCCGGTCGAGCCAGGCTGCGGGAAACTTGTCGACAATCTGCGTTGCGAAATTCTTAACTGTCGATGCATGCACTGCATGTGCGTCTGTGCACATTGTTTGTTCACTTCACACTTCACCAAAATACACCAGCGCACAAGACTTTGAACGACATGCGCACCAATGCTTAAACACTGCGCTCGGGACTTAGAACAAAACGCGCACAACCATCTTCGACAAAGTGTCGCGCTGTACTGGTGGTTTTGTACGCGTAGGAGGGGGGACATACGGAGCGATGGTTCGATGCTGTAGTGTAAGCAAGACAACACGATGTGACGAGCAGCTCCAAGTTGTTGAGCTCGCTGAAAGAAGACACCCACATTCACAGACGGCTCGTCAAAGCACGGTATTTGTATTGGTGTTAGTGAAGCGCGCGTGTAAAACAGAATGCGAACTCTCATCGCAGCGCGTTTCTCCTTGCTTCCTAAAGCTTCTTCATACCCCTCGGCCTGAATCACTCAAAATTTGGGGTCTCATTGTTTGCGTGGATGTATTGGTACTCACTGAAACTTGACTCGATCCCTGTATTCCCACCGCTCTCCTTCTAGGAGATGAGTATCGTGTTTACCGATGCGACCGGGATGCCACTAACAGCTCTCACTCTCGTGGGGGTGGTGTTTTAATTGCATGCAACGTTTCTCTTCTCTCTTATGTGCTTCCTACGTTGCCGCAACTGTTAGAACTCACTTGCGTATGTATTCAGTTATGCGACCACCGTTTGTTTATTGCCGCTGCCTACCTGCCTCCTAACCATAGCATGAATGAGGAGAAAATAAGTGCATTGATCGACTTCGTTATTTATATCTGCACTACTCTTGGTCCGAGAGACAGGTTCATGCTTATTGGTGATTTCAACCAGTCTACGCTATCCTGGACATCGGCGTCAGAGGAAAATTGAGCTGCTTTTGATTTATATGAGCCTCATGCACGCTCCGCGCGCAGTGTCCAGTTCGTTGATGGTTTGCATCAGAGTGGACTATACCAGCTTAACTTCAATACTAACTCATCGGGGCGAATACTTGACCTAATTTACGCAAATTGGCCAGCTGCATCTACATGTTCTTCAATACGTGTCTGTGAATATCCCCTTACTACTATCGACGAACACCACCCTCCGCTTGACTTTGATTTGGACAACGTAGCCCCAGTTACGATCGCTACAGCTATTGATGCTGATAAAAGGCTGAATTATGCTCGTGTTGACCTTCCAAAATTGGAGCGATTGATTTTATCTTTTGATAATTCTTTTAACTGTTCGGACTAATCAACCATTGACAATGCCACAGAAGCTTTTTGTGAGTTCATGAGATCTGCTATATGTGAATGCACTCCTGTTAAAATTCCTCGTCGTGGACCACCATGGGCTGATCGCACACTAAATGCATTAAAAAAAGAAAAAAGAAAAGCCTATTCTGATCAACGAGCAGAACGAAACAGCACGTCACGTCTTTATTACAACAGA